>NC_072800.1:94005000-94644166 GCF_028583425.1 Eublepharis macularius | reverse complement strand
TTGGTTTGGCTGCCGTATTATATGATAAGATTGATGGCAGGACATTGTTTTATACCTTTCAGAAACATTTTAATGACATAGCAGTCATCTCATTTTGGAAAAAACTCTCAAATAATGAACAAACTAAAACATTGATGGGATGTTAACTAAAGAGCTGCACTGTCTCTGGAAGTCAACGTGGTTTTTATTTATGTGATAGATGATGCTGGCCCAGGGGGGGGCGGGGGGGGGCGTGTGCAACCTTGACAACTGAAAGATTGGGGCGAAGGTGGGGATCAGGAAGGAGGTAGTCGAAAGGGTCTGAAGAACCCTTTCCATCTGAAGGGTGGATTGTCAAGGGGTGAATAGCCGTAAGGAAAATGAAAATTGGGAAAATGAAAATGTGTATGGCTGGTCTGATTGTAAAGTATTACTGCATGAGGCAGTCAGTTGCACCCAAGTATGGTACATGGACGTAGATATAAAATTAATAATGCAGTGCTAAGGAAATATATACTGAGGACGTACCTTCACGACACATACTGGCTTTAGAGCAGTTTCCTGTGTCCTAGCGTGTAGTTGAATGAAGGAGCTGAAAATTCACCTTGAGATCCCTAGTTGCAGTTCCCAGAGCAACATGGGGAGATGGAACAGCCATCAAACCACTTTGAGTCTGTGTGGTCGAAATGTTTATACACTAATCCACAAAATCCAGAAATAATAACTCTATCAGCTAGCAACCATACAAGAAAGAGCCAAACTGCAGCTCTGCTATACCTGCTCTTATAGCAACCCCTACTTTTCACTGCCACCGATAAAGAAGCTATAGTGGATCTCTCCTTTTTTAAAAAAAAAAAATCTTGCAAGCAGCTTCAGGGGAGGAGCTAATGGCTGAATACGTGAAGTTGCCTCCTCCTGAGCCAGGCCCTGGCCTCGGTCTATCTTGAGCAGGGCTTTTTTTCAGGGGGAACGTGGGGGAACGGAGTTCTGGCACCTCTTGAAAGTGGTCACATGGCTGGTGGCCCCGCCTCCTGATCTCCAGAAAGAAGGGAGTTTAGATTGCCCTCCGCACTGCTGAGCGGCGCGGAGGGCGATCTAAACTCCCCTCTGTCTGGAGATCAGGGGGCGGGGCCACCAGCCATGTGGCCATTTTCTCCGAGGGAAACCCACGGAGTTCCACCACCCCTTTTCCCAGAAAAAAAGCCCTGATCTCGAGTCCTCATTACGTACCCTTGCGCCTGCCTCGTCCAACTGTGTGACTGCTTCTGGCGCGGAATCTTGCTTCATGTTTACGTGAACTTGAGTAATGAGTGATCAAACGTAACCAACTCCTGCAACTGTCTATGGCGCTGTCATTTCAACTACCCTCTAATTATAATGACACTTCAAAATTTTAAAGTAACTGTATGTGATCTTTATATCTCTACATTTGCTGCTAAAAACCAGCCTTGCTTTATGTGTTACTCTGTTGATGTATCACTCTTTTGGTTCCTGTTTCACGAGCAGTTTTCTTCCCAAAGGGAGATGACGACAGGGAGAATAGCCTCCCTGCTCCTGTTGGCCTCTTTATGAGAGTATGATGTGACTCTTCTGTTCTCTCCACCAATTTCACGAGGCTAAAAAAGGTAAACGGGTGAGCAGAAAATACGTGGATTATGTAATGAGCCCACTCAGACTGGCAGCAGCTCTCCAGGGACTCCGGTAGAGATCTTATACGTCACCTGCTACTTTCTGCTTTCAACTGGAGAAGCTGCCCGGGATCGGACTTCTGCGTGAAAAGCTGATGCTCAGCCACTGAACTGCAGCCCCTCCCTGAATCAGCCTAACATAGCAAAGCCACCCTGAACAAAAACCTGTAACCAAAATAGAAACCCAAGGTCCAGGGGAAAATATATAGCAACTATTGTATATAAATAATTTTAATATAATTATGTGTACAATGTTCCAAGTGCAAAATACAATAATAAATAGTAATAATAAATAATTTCCAACAATAAATAGGGAATATCCCAATACAAAAACATATTTCTATCTTAAGAATCTTCTTTAGTGCAAGCAGCAGCCAGGAAGTCCAAACATAATAGCCCATCCACACCTTCAATAAATACTTGTTTCTGTTCTCTTGGTGCGTGGACACAAGTATTTAGGGTATTTTTTTATTCATCAAACAGTACAGGAATGTAAGAGTTAAATCCCCTCTCCTCTTCCTTGGATCCTGGACTCAATTCAAATGTGGGGACAGTTCCAATTGCCCCTTACCTTTTTCTGGCAAGAGGTAGTTGGCAGTCCCCCAGCATTTTATAACAACAACAACATTCGATTTATATGCCACCCTTCAGGATGACTTAATGCCCACTCATAGCAGTTTACAAAGTATGTTATTATCCCCACAACAACCATCACCCTGTGAGGTGGGTGGGGCTGAGAGGGCTCTGAGAGAGCTGTGACTGACCCAAGGTCACCCAGCTGGCTTCAAGTGGAGAAATGGGGAATCAAACCCGGCTATCCAGATTGGAGTCCTGCCACTCTTAACCACTACACCAAACTGGCTCTTCATCTGTTTTGAACCTAACCTGAAAATGCCCAGCAGACTAAAAACTAACAATTTTGACATTTGTGTATTGTTAAAAGGTCTGTTCATTGGGTTTTCGCTGAGCATCATATTTCTCTTGATCTTGAGGCCTCTCCTACTGCAAGACAAGAGTACTAAAATGTAGCCAGATTGATGATGTTGCTTTAGAAGCTCTTTTTCTGGGGTTTGCCCCTCAGCAGAATGGAAGGGCATGAACCATAGCTTTTTGCTTTTTTTTTGCTGTTAATCCATTTATGCAATTTTTGTGTGTTATTGCTTATTAAATATAAGACGACTTGGCAATTAGGCAGCAATATCCAAGGGTTCAATATACACCTGAACTGTAATCTCAGCTATTGTTCTTTTAGCGTGTTTGCTTTCAGTTATCTCTGTAATTCATTCACTATCTTTTCAGATGTATATTTCTATTTTAATGTCTTAGTAAAAAAAAAAAGCATTTAAGTTTGACCACTTGTTTGTCTCATTTCTTGGGTTCAGTAATTAGGGTACCTTTTTTGTGCTGTATGGGAGTGGAGTGGGAAATGGGGGGGGGTAGGCAGATATCCCTTAGCTCATTTACTCCCAATTTCAGGATACTTCAAAGGGGTGAAAAACCTTTGGGGGCTGAACTTGTTCAGCGCCCTGCTGACAAACGCAGGACAGCCAAGCTGCCTTGGGCCCCTTTGTTAGGAGAAAGAGAAGGGACAAGTGTTTTAAATGAATAAATGATCATAGAAGGACTGCTGATGCATGTCATGCTCTTAAAATAACAGAATTTCAGGTTTGAGAAGAAAGCAGGCAGGGCTTTTTTTCAGCTGGAACGCGGTGGAATGGAGTTCCAGAACCTCTTGAAAATGGTCACATGGCTGGTGGCCCCGCCCCCTGATCTCCAGACAGAGGGGAGTTGAGATCGCCCTCCGTGCTGCTCAGCAGTGCGGAGGGCACTCTCAACTCCCCTCTGTCTGGAGATCGGGGCGGGGCCACTGGCCATGTGACCATTTTCTCCGAGGGCAACCCACTGAGTTCCACCACCTCTTTCCCCAGGAAAAAAAGCCCTGAAAGCAGGTATTGTAGGGGTCCCCAGTGCGGCACCCACCTACACCTTTTTAGAAAGCGAGTGGGGCCAAGTGGGGCTCTTGCCCGGTGGGACTTCTGATAACTGGAAATTTGATTGACCTTGCAGATTAAAGTAATGTTGTTTCAGAGGCACCTGCCACCGCGGAGCTGGTTTTATTCTTTCTCACTGCCCTTCCCCAGGGTAGCTTTGAAAGTAAACCCCCCCCCCCTTCTCCTCTGCCCTTGGGCTTTCCACGTGTGTGCAGCCTTGCCTCCCGTGACAGTCATTTTGTGGTTGCTCCTACCCCCCCACCCCCGTATCAGGATTTCAAAGGTGCCCAAAGGATTAAAAAGGTTGGGGACCTCTGGCATGTATTGCATACGTGGCGGGTATAAGCTGTGGTCTATTTGCATATTCTGGATCAAATACCCAGAAAGCCAAGCAACAGCCTTAGCAGCCACATCGGAAGAATAAAGTCTCTCCTGTAAGTGATGCTCCCATTATTTCAAAATCTTTGTTTACACACGAGCACATGAGGCTGCTCAAACTAGACAAGACACCTGCCATGTGTTCTTCAAGTGTCGGGCAAATGCCATTTTACCTGGGCAGCTTTGTTTTAAAAGACAGAACCAGCCAGGATCACAGCAGAAGGATTCTCTGACTGCCCTCCTCCGCCTCTCCCGGCTATGCAGTCCCACCCCCCCCCCGTCCCGCTCTAGCTGCTCATATTGCTGGGGCCTTTTTTTCTGGGAAAAGAGGTGGTGGAACTCAGGACTGCACAATGACGTCACTTTGGGTCAGCTGGAACGGGGTGGGGGAGTTTTTTAAAGTTTAAATCACCCTTGGCAAAAATGGTCACATGGCTGGTGGCCCCGCCCCCTGATCTCCAGACAGAGGGGAGTTTAGATTGCCCTCTGTGCCGCTGTGCGGAGGGCGATCTAAACTCCCCTCTGTCTGGAGATCAGGGGGCGGGGCCACCAGCCATGTGACCATTTTCAAGAGGTGCCCGAACTCCATTCCACCGCGTTCCAGCTGAAAAAAACAGCCCTGGTTAATGTTGAGACAATGGAGAGAGAGATGTTACACACACATGTAATGTGAAAGTAGTCTTGCAATTGGCGCTATTCTGGAGTACAATTTCTTTGGGAATACGGAATAATTGGCAATAAACAAAGGCTTCTGTCCCCTTCCATGGCATTTCAGAGGAATGATGTCCTTGGTCAATGAAGGAAGAAATTCATACTGTGAAGTGATGCACAGTGGGGGAGGGGGGCAGTCATATGTTGCAATTGAGCACAATTCATAAATGAGGCGCTTGGGGGAGGAATCTTCCCACTGCAGAAACTGAGCCCCACAGTGGGAAACTGAAAACGGGGCTGACATTCTGACCCCCAAAACAAAAAATGTTTTATCCGTGCCAGTAACTACAGGGCAGTTCATGGACAAAATGTGGGTGAAAGAAGGGAGCAAAGGAACTTTCAAGCACAAGAGAAAGATTGTCTTGCCCAGGAAACACCATTTTTTACAGGTTTAAAATAAAGTGGAATTGGGGGCGGGGGGGGGGCGGGGGAGAGGAGAGGAATGAGATGTTCACAACTTGTGCATGAAATGAAGATGTTATGTGAAAACGGACAAACAGTACCAGTCCAGTGGCTGAAATGTTGGATATCCTTGGTGTAGGGTTGCCAGCCTCCAGGTAGTGGCTGGAGATCTCCTGGAATTACAACTGGTCTCCAGGCCACAGAGATCAGTTCAGCTGGAGAAAATGGCTACTTTTGGGGGTGGACTCTATGGAATTATGCCATGGCAAGGTCCTTTCCCTCCCCAAACCCCTCTTTCTCCAGGTTTCACCCCCCCCCATCTCCAGGAATTTCCCAACCTGGAGCTGGCAACCCTACCTTGGTGTGACCATCCAACTGCCCAACAGTCCCTCCTCCAGCATTCCTCAACAATAGTCATCGTTGCCTGCACACCCTCTGCCCCTCACACTCAGGTGAACTTTCTTGCATCGGCCATGCATACATTACCATTTTTCCTAAAGTTGCAAGTTTTTTTCCTTTAAGAAGCCAGTTTCTCCTCACACTATGGCTTCATAATTTCAGGACATGTTGGCCTGCAAGGTGCAACCTCCAGAAGGGCTAGCTGCCCTCCCATTCCTAGCCTGGGAGAGGATGGCTATAGATGAGGTGGACCAACACTCTCCATGGAAGAGCCAGGCCTTTGTAGTCCAGACTGTGGGGAAACCTGGACTGAGCTGGTGAACTTCAGGTGAAGATTTGGGGCTGGAACGGTTCTCCACCTCCTTTCAGGGAACACTCTCGCAATTAAAGCCAGCGCTTGGCTGGCTGAGGGGTTTCTTTCTGCATTTCTGACTGGCCATGGAGAAATCATTTCCCACCTCAGACAGACAGGTACGTCTGTTCACCAGTTGACAGAGGGGACTGGGACACCTCCTCTGAAAAGGACGCCTTATTTATAAATAGCAATGCAAGCATAATTAAATTCACCCTGGGAAACGTCCATCCCAGCTGATTCCACTGGTGGAAACTTGTGGTTCTGGCCTGTCTTCCCTCCCCCTTCCTTTTCTTGTGGGAAAGGGGAACCCAGCACTGCTCAGGTAGGGACAACCTTCTCAGTGTCCAGGTGGCTCAGGGCTGCCGACTCCGGCTTGGGACATTCCTTGAGATTTGGGGTTAGTGCCTGTAGGGGCTGAAGTTTGGGGTGTGCATGGAGTGGTAGAATCAACCTTCCAAAGCTGCCCTTTTGTCCAGGAGAACTGATCTCTGTAATCTGGAGATCAACTGTAATCCCAGGAGAACTCCAGGACCCCCTGGAGGCAGCAACCTGAGGGGTCTTCAGTGGAAGGGGCTCTGTGATTCCAGCTCAGATTTTCAAAACTTTGTCTTAAAAATTAGAGGCAACTGAAAACTTTACAAGATTGATTTATTTGGTTTATATTCCGCCCTCCCCACCAATGGGTTCAGGGCGGATACAACAAAGTTAAAATTACAATAAAATCACAAGTACAAACAATTAAATCCAGTAAAACATCCGCCAAGGTGGCAGCTCTACTTTCTTGGCCCCAGCCAACATACCCCATGGCACGGGGTGGTGGAGGTGATAAATCAAGAGTCATGGTCAGATAAGGATACGGGAATCTGGGATCAAATCCCCACTCAGGCATAAAGTTTGCTGGGCGACTCTGCAATCAGTATCTCCCTCTGGGTTGTGTGGTTGGAAGTGAAGGGCTGTGCCATGTCTCTTTGTACACAGCACATCAGTACACCAGAGGAGGCAGAAATGCTAGCCAGTGTCATATATGTCTGCCTGCATATCTGCCGTGAGTATTTTGTGTGTTCTGTGCTTTGTACTGATCCTCTGAGAGTATAGGAAGTTGCCTCTTGCTGGCCTGTTGGGCTGGGAGTTGCTTATCTTACAGGTGCCTACTGTAGTGTCTGCTTTCATTTTCGCAGCCGCTTGAGAATGTGTCCTTGAGTGCTGGCTTGAGCCGGGAACTGAAAATGACTTCATTTTGCTTCTCTCCTCCAGTTCTTCTCTCCTCCTCTCACCCCCCACCCCCGGCTCCTCTGCGCCAGAATACTAACCACGCCAGAATCCTAACCGTCCATATCCCAAAGGTGGGAACTTTCCCTCTAACTTAGCCCTCCAAACTTCTACACGTCACTTCTGCCAATACCCGTGTCTGTGAATGCTGATGCTGATGGATCTCCAATAAAGTAACTTTAACTCATACCCTGGAGTATGTGCAGTGTGGTACTAGGGGGATCTAACTGCCAGAACCTGACAGCTAGCTAGCTAGGTCGGTTTCCTCTGTATCTTGGTGGCCAACCTTCAGGTGGGGTCTGAAGGTGTCCCAGAATTGCAGCTGAGCTCCAGACTACAGAGATGAGTTCTCCTGGAGAAAACAGCTGCTTTGCAGGGTGGACTCTGTGGCATTATACCCTGCTGAGGCCCCTCCTGTCCCTACACCCTCCCTGTCCTCCCCATGCCCCTCCCCAAATCTCCAGGGATTTCTTCAGAGTTGTTCAGCCTGTCTGTATGTTTCTTCTAGTCTGCTCTGCTGCTGCCTTTGTTTACACAAACGGTTTCTCTTAAAGATTTCCTTCCTTCTGGCTAACTCTTTTTCTTCTTGCTTCTTTGCCTAACCACCCATGAGATGCAGAGGAGTTAGCCGTGTTAGTCTGTGGTAGCAAAATCAAAAAGAGTCCAGTAGCACCTTTAAGACTAACCAATTTTATTGTAGCATAAGCTTTCGAGAATCACATTCTCTTCGTCAGATGCATGATACAGAGACTGGTCAAATATAGAGGAGGGAGGAGGAGGGGAGGAGAGAGAGATGCTCTCTCAGCAATCTCTTTCCATCTTCACCTAGATAGGCAGCTAGAATGCTCAAGCTTTCTTTTCTAGACTGGTATGTAATTCGTAATAATAAAGGACTTCCTTTTCTTTTCAAAAGCTAGCGATATTAGGTGCATGCTTGGAAGGCATGGGGAGACATGGGAGGAGGGGAATGGGAGGCAGGGGAATGGGGTAAGCATCACTGAGGGGTCATCACTTCTGGCTAAAACTCAGAAGTGACATCACTGATGCTATAGGATTTCATTTTTCTCTATGGTAAAAAACCATAAAGATCTGCAAAGACCTATAGCATGTAGTCTTCCCAGCTGGCGATCAGCAGGAGGTGGCAACTCCCTCAGTGATGGCCCGCTGTTGGCAGGCAACCAGAGAATGCGTGCACCAGACATTCTCCCAGCAGGCTGTGACGATGTCACTTTCTGAAGCGATGTTGTTGCGCTGGCCAAGGACGGGCATGCTGGCGCGCTTCACTGGGGCCAATTTTGGCCCCAAATGGGCTGAATTTGTCCTGCACAAAGCACGAGAGCACACCTGCAGCCAGAATGATGGCATCACTTCTTGGAAGAGACATCATGGTGTGAGCGCTGGAAGAATGTGTGCAAACAGAAGATTCCTGGGAAGCACAAGTGACCCTTTTCACACTACTTACGTGCCTCCGGAACATCGCGAAATGTAGTGCAAGAAACACGGAAGATCGCATCTTCTCACGAGAGTTTTGCGCAATGTCGTGTGAAAAGTGCCAGGTGAAAAGGGCCAAGGTAAGTGCCAGGTCTGCCTCACTCCCGCTGGGAGTGTACAGGGACCGGGCAAACCCTAAAATCTGTACCAGCGATGACACTTCCAGGTTTTAGCATGAAATTACAGCAATTACATCCCTCCCCCCATTTTCTCCCATGGCTCATTTAAGCACCAGCAGGGGAGCTGTGGGGTGGATTTGCCTGCCACAAGTTGGCTGATGGCGCTCCAGGAACAAGCTCTGTGTAGCCCCACCTTTCACTGAGCACAAACCAGTTGTGAGGATGAAAGAGGAACGGAGAATGGAGGATGCTGCCCTAAGCCATGTGGAGGAAAGGTGGGGTGGGAATATATTGGGGAGGGAAGCCTCCCTGCTCCGCAATGACAAAGGAGGTAGCAGAAGGTGAAACAGAAAGCAATTCTCCCCATGATGTTCTGGGAAGGGGAGTGACCTGGTCACGGGGCTTCCTGTCACTTGTGGCTGCCCAAATTAGCAGGATCACAGATTCCTGATGCAGAACCAAACATGGTTTGTGATTTCTGAGAACAGCTGCAAGGGTCAACAGGATTGCAACTGTTTTCTGCTCTAGAAAACCAACTGGGGGGAAAGTCACAGGCTATAAGTAGGCAGACTATAAATAACATAAATAAAATAAATAAAACTGAAGGCCATGGCTTGCTTTATTAAGTTAATTCATCTCATGTTGGGTCTTCATCTTTTCCTACTGCTTTCTACTTTTCCCAGTTAGCTTGGTCTTCTTATGATGTTACCAGTGTATGATAGCCTCAGTTTAATAATTTTAGTTTCTAGGGAGAATTCAGGCTTGTTTTGATCTGGAACCCACTTCTTTGTCTTTCTGGTAATTCTTGCTATCTGTAAAACTCTCTTCCAGAACCACATTTCAAATGAATCGACAAATCAATTTTCTTCCTGTCCTTATCCTTAAAGATCTTTTCTAGTTCCTTTATGGCTGCTCTTCCAAGTCTCAAACTCCTTTCTGATTTCTTGGTTGTTCTTTCCCCATTTGGCTGATGACTGAGCTGAGGAATAGAAGCTTTTTAACAATTTGTTTCCTCATTGTTAACCTTAACATTTTGTAATTCCTTATGATATATTCTGCATATAGGCTTAACAGAGGAAGCCAGTTTGGTGTAGAGGTTAAGAGCACGGAACTCTCATCTGGAGAACCGGGTTTGATTCCCCAATGCTCTATTTGAAGCCAGCTGGGTCACGTTGGGTCAGTCACAGCTGTCTCAGAGCTCTCTCAGCCCCACCTACCTCACAGGGTGTTTGTTGTTGTGGGGATAATAATAACTGTCAACCGCTCTGAGTGGGTGTTAAGTCATCCTGAAGGGTGGTATATAAATCAAATTTTATTATGTTATTATTATTTTGACCAATTCTTTGGAGATAAGATGGACCTTTTTGGTCAGTTCTTAAAATAGTTTGTAGGGTTGAAGCTGATGGGTGAATTTGATTCCATTTTTTGAGCTGATAAATCTTTGGGGTGTTTCAATACTCTCCCTATTCTGGAAGTAGCTGGGAATGATGCTGGCTTCCAGATAGTTCAACGCGCTGCCTTTCTCAACCCAGATCGTAAAAGGGATCCTTACTCACAGTTTTAGCCAGTGAATGCAGCATGGTTCAAACATAAGCAAGATACATCTTTATTGGTCCAGATTTGTTGTAGACAAGCGGTAAATTCGTTATAACTGTTGCATCCTTGCTTGAGGAGCAGCGTCCCAAACAAAGGGAGGAAGAGGACAATCAAGTTTTTAACACCTTCACAGGAAGCCTACAATAAACTTCTATATTGAAGGGGGACTACAATTCCCATGAGTACCAATTGTTAAAGGGACAGTACATAGTTCTGACTACACAGATACTGAGGCTTTCTAAGCTGTGGTTACAGTACACTCCCCGCCTGGGATCCTATGGATTCCACCCCAACATGCAAGCTAGTGGAGTAACCTAACAAGTCTAAGCATATATGTCATGCTACACTATTCTCATAACTAGGCAATAAAGGCTAAATATAGCATATAAGCAACAAATGGCATGCAAAGCTTGAGCTTCAGTCTTCAAGATCAGTCTTCCGAACAAGCAGGATCACTTCGGTGACTGGTCTGGTGAAAATCTTCGGGCCGTCGTGTCTGGCTACACGAATGTCAATCTTGCGGACCAACCCGTCCGCGCTGGGTAGAACTCGATCTATAAGTCCCATGGGCCACGAGTTCCTAGGAGCGTCCTTGTCTTTCAGGAGGACGACATCACCTTCTCGTAGGTTGGGCTCAGACTTCTCCCACTTGCGTCGGCATTGCAGAGTTGGGAGGTACTCTTGCTTCCATCGCTTCCAAAAGGTGTTAGCGAGGAGTTGAACTTGCCTCCATTGCTGCTTGAACATATCCTTAGAGATGAAGTCTCCCTGAGGTGCAGGCCAGGCGCCTGTCTTCTGTGTCAGCAAGGTGGCTGGTGTTAAGATGGTAGGGTTCTCAGGATCAGATGATACTGGAACTAAAGGTCTGGCATTGATGATAGCAGACACCTCTGCCAGGAGGGTGGCCAAGGTCTCATGAGTGAGAGAAGGTTTTCCTGCTAGCATAGAGTCCAATATTCTGCGCACAATGCCAATCATGCGCTCCCACACTCCTCCCATATGAGAGGCATGGGGAGGGTTGAAGATCCATTTACAATTCTGCTCGCTCAGGTAGCTGCTGAGGGTTGGGTCCAGATCTGTGCTTCCATTGATTCCTAGCTCCTTGCAGGCACCAACGAAGTTCGTGCCACGGTCAGACCTCAGTAGCTTGACAGGTCCCCGTATGGCAAGGAATCTTCTGAGGGCATTTATGAAGCTGGAAGCATCCATGGACTCAATCACTTCGATATGTACGGCTCGGATGCTCAGGCATGTGAATAGCACTGCCCATCTCTTGCTGTTGGCTTGTCCTCCCCTGGTCTTGCGTGTCACTACATTCCAGGGGCCAAATACGTCAAGTCCAACGTTAGTGAAAGGGGGCTCAGTGCTGAGTCGATCCGGTGGCAGGTCGGCCATCTTCTGCTGCTGATGGGGACCTTTGAGCTTCCGGCCTTGTATGCAGGTCTGTAGAACTGCAGCGATGCATCTTTTCGCTCCCACAATCCATAGGCCCGCTGCTCTGATGGCTCCTTCTGTGAAGTGACGTCCTTGATGATGAACCCCCTCGTGGTGGTGGCGCACCAAGAGGACAGTCACATGATGTCGAGCTGGAAGGATGATAGGGTTTGCTACTGTTGAGCCTACATCAGCTGCCTTCAGACGCCCTCCTACCCGAAGTAAGCCATCATCATCGAGGTAGGGGTTCAGCTTAAGTAGCGGACTGTTCTTGGGTGTAGGCAACCCTTTCTTGGAGTTTTCAAGTTCTTCTACATAGAACTCATGTTGTACACTCTGGAAAATCAGGAGCTCTGCCCTGCGTCGTACTTCTGACGAGGTTGGCTCTGTATTCTGGTGGCGAGCAAAGTGGATGAGGCGTGCCATCCCTAGAACAAGTGGCTTCCATTTGGAGAATCGTTCAAATCTCTTTGCTTCTAGATGGCGGTCGGTCTCGACGCCCACTTTCATGCAGGTGACTTGAGGCCGAACTTCCTTGTCCTGGTCTGGGTCTAGGAGCTCGTAGTGTTCCTCCTCGTGCTGTACTGGATTGAACGAGTGCAGGAGGAAGTCAGGTCCTTTCAGCCAGGAGGACTCAGCCAGCTGTGAGGCAGGGATAGACCGTGTTGCGTGGTCTGCCGGATTCTGATCCGTAGGGACATGTCGCCACTGGTTAGGGCACGTGGATCGTCGAATACGCTCTACTCGGTTGCTGACATACACATAGAACCGACGACTTTGATTGTGTATGTATCCGAGGACTACTTTGCTGTCTGTGTAAAAGGTGGTGGCATCAAAGGTAAGGTCCATCTCTCTCTCTATTATCTCTGCAAGCTCCACAGCAAGCACAGCACCGCATAGTTCCAGACGCGGGATGGTGTGTCCCTGTAGCAGGGCTAACTTAGCTTTCCCCAGGATGAAGCCCGCGTGGACTTGGTTCTCCCCGCCAACGACCTGCAGATATGCTACGGCTGCAATCGCTTTCATGGATGCGTCTGAGAAGACGTGTAGCTCCCTGCGGGAGGCGGCGGCAGGTGAGACTGGTACGTAGGTGCGTGGGATCTGGACGGCTTGCAGGCAGTTGAGCGAACCTCTCCAGGCCTCCCATTCCTGTCTTTGGTCGGGGGGAAGAGGCTCATCCCAGTCTTGGGTGCCCAAGGAGAGAGTGCGTAGGAGGTGTTTTCCTTGGATGGTCACAGGTGCAGCAAACCCCAAGGGATCAAACAAGCTGTTCACTGCTGACAGGACTCCTCGTCGTGTGAACTGTTTCTCTTGGGCTGGTGCTTGGAAGATGAAGGTGTCCTTCTTCAGGTCCCAACTCAGTCCAAGGCTGCGTTGGAGGAGGGGAGTATCGCCACCCAAGTCTAGGTCCTGAAGTCCTTTGGCATGGTCTTCTGGAGCGAATGCTTCCAACACCTTCGTGCTGTTGGATGCAATTTTGTGCAGCCTAAGATTAGCTGCAGCCAGCATTTGTTGTGTTCTCTTTAGCAGGTCCACGGCTTCTTCTGGAGTGGGTGAGGACTTCAATCCATCGTCCACATAGAAGTCCCGTTCCACAAATTGTCTTGCGTCCAGGCCGTACTTCCCTTCTCCTATGCGTGCAGTTTGATGCAACCCATAGTTGGCAATTGCTGGGGACGGTCCATTGCCGAACACGTGGACTCGCATGCGATACTCGGTAATCTTCTGGATATGCAGTTCATCACTGAACCATAAGAAGCGTAGATAGTTGCGGTGATCATCTCTGACGAGGAAGGAATAGAACATCTGCTGGATATCCGCCATGACGGCTACGGCTTCCTTTCTAAAGCGGATGAGTACACCAAGTAGGCTGTTGGTTAGGTCCGGTCCAGTTAGGAGGGCCTTGTTCAATGAGAATCCTTGAAATTGGGCACTGGAATCGAAGACCACCCTGATCTGGCCGGGCTTTTGGGGGTGGTATACCCCGAAGAATGGCAGGTACCAGCATTCTTCTCCCTCTCGCAGTGGAGGTGCAAGTTCTGCATGCTTATTCTGCAGCATCTTGTCCATAAATTCCACAAAGTGGGCCTTCATCTCAGGCTTCCTTGCCAGGGTTCTGCGCAAGGTGTTAAGTCGAGATAGGGCTTGTTCCCGGTTGTTGGGCAATCGCTGCCTAGGTGTGCGGAAAGGGAGTGGAGCAATCCAACTTCCAGAGTCATCTTGCTGAAGTTCCTTTTCCATTAGTTGTAGGAATTGCTTGTCTTCCATGGATGGGGCGAGCATGTTATCATCTTTGGTTGTTCGGAACACTGTAGTTCCAAGGCCATAGTCCTCTTCCGTTAGTGTGAAGTGTTCTGGACATGGCTTCAAGTGTGAGGCTCGTCCATTATCCATAATGGTTGTGGCAAAGACGCTCATCTGGTTTGGCATCTGTAAGCGATCTACACACACGTTCCCCACTATGACCCATCCTAGGTCATACCTCTGGGCATGTGGGGTGCCAGGAGGTCCAACAATCACCTCGTGGCAAACTAGCAGATCGGTAGCATCTATCCCTAGCAGAAGCAAGATCTGTGCATCTGGATCCAGGGCAGGAAGGTGATCTGCTATTGATTGTAGGTGCGGATGATGGAGCGCTACGTCTGGTGTCGGAATCTGGTCGCGATCATCTGGTATGGCATCGCATTCCAACAGTGGAGGTAGAGAGAACTGGATACTGTCGTCGAGAGATTCAATTTGGAACCCGGCGGCTCTCCTCCCCGCCGTGAGCTGGACCCCAGCACACGTTCTAAGGGTGTATGGCAGTTCATCCCCTGATATGTTGAAGAGCTCAAAGAATATTGGGTCGACCAGGGACCGGGTACTGTGGCTATCTAGGATGACGTACATCTTGATGGCCTGTTCAGGTTGGCCAGCAGGAAAGACTTTGGCGAGACATATCTGATGGCAGGACCGGTTGTTGCTTCCAACGCCACACACTTGAGTGCAGTGGGCCGAAACAGGATTCTCTCCTTGGGAGGCAGGGTTGTCCGGCACAACTGGCTGTGTTGGCGTGGCATCTGTGTGCATGGCAGTTGCATGTGTGTCGCTGCCGCACTCGCAGCATTTTATATAAGTCTTGCAATCAGTTGAGGCATGTTCTCGAGACTGGCAACAACGGGAGCACATCTTGAGCTCTGAAATCGTGAGCTTCCTCACTGTCAGTGGCAGTTTCCTGAAAGTTGAGCACCTGTTCGCAGAGTGTCCCTCCATGTGGAGTGGACAGAAATACGTAGGCCGTGCCGTCGACTTCTGTGCTGATGGCTGCGCTGGCGACTTCGATGTTGAAGGTTTACTTACGGTGGCTTCGCCAGGCGTCGTGGAGACCCCTGTTTTTAGCACCGAAGCAGTTGTCTTGGCTCTGGAGTCCCGTAGAGGCTTGTGCCTGGTATCCCGTGAAGGCACAGTCCTGATGTCCCGAGAATGAGTCTTCTCATCACGAGGCTCATTGGGGTGCGCATAATATCCGCATTGGGAATCATTACGTGTCTCCGCCAGTGAGGTGATGAAACTCACGAGGTTTGAGAAAGGAGGGTATGCTCCACGATGTACTTTTTTGTAGGAGCTCACCGTGTCACCCCACTTATCTTGAAGCGGGCGTGGCAGTTTCTCTATGATGCTCCTCTGTGTGTAGTACTGATCGAGGCAAGCTAACCCTGGTAGTGCTGGATTCTTCTTAGCAGCCTGCAACTCAGTAAGAAGATCAGCCAAGTCCCAAAGTTTACGTGGTTCATTGTAGGGTATTCTGGGGAACTTGTTCAGGCGCCTCATGAGTGAGACCTCAAGCTCCGATGAGTCGCCATAACGTTTGTTGAGCCGGTCCCACGCTAGCGGCAAGGCTGTTTCGGGATCCTCAACATTAGCTGCATGAATGCGGTCCACCTGGGCTGCAGACTCAGGTCCCAGCCATGCAGCTAGAAGTGTGAGTTCTTCATTTGCCTGTAATCCCATGTCTTTAGTAGCATTACGGAACTTCGATTTCCAGAGCAAGTAGTCCTCTGGGTGATCTGAAAACTTCTGCATGCCTCTTTCAGCAAGGTCCCGCTTTGTCCACCGATGTGCATACACAGGCATAAGAACAGGAGCGGTGAGCTTTGAGGCTGGGCCGCCAGGAGCAGATGGTTGAGGCAACATGGGTGCAGCAATAGCAGTTGGAGCCCGGGGCGAAACGTCTGGATCCAGGGTGTCCAGAGGCTCCACAAGCCTGAGCGAGGTCTGGACTGGCATGGAAGGTACAGGCTGGGTAGGCTCCACTGGTTTGAATTCCGGAGCAGCGGGGTCAAGCGCTAGTGCGGCGAGGCCTTTTGTGAAGGCACTTTGTTCTTCTACATAGGTCAGTACCCGTAGAGTTGGATTCAGCTCCTCCAGCTGTGGCAGGTTGTGATCTGAATCCGAATCCTGGAAGCCGTCCTCTAGGGCCTTCGCCTTGGCACGTAACTCCGCTGCTTCTGCTTCCTTTTGGAGTGTCCGTAGCTGAACATCCCTGTCGGTAGCTTCCTTCCGTAGTTGAGCATCCCTGATGGCAGCTTCCTTCCGTAGCTGAGCTTCCCTGTTGGCAGCTTCCTTCATCAGTTCTTCTTCCTTCTTGGCAAATTCAGCCCTCTTGGTTGCCGCAGCAGCTTCTGCCTTTGCTTTGGCCACCTCCAAGGCAAACAAGGAGGTATTAGATCGATGAGAACAGCTACTGCGTTTTGAGGATGACTTACTGTGCTTGGACGATGAAGAAGTGGAGGACGGATGTCTGGACTTGCATGAAGAACCGGCTTTAGAACGTGGTTCACCACTGGCAGAATCAAGAAGTTTGTCAGTCTCCTCCTTGATGCGTCTATCCAAATTACGCATGGCGTCATCAACGAGCTTTTCCTGTGTGTCGTGCACCTCTTGAAGGTGTCGCTGTTCAGCCAATGCTTCCTCTGTGTCCAGCTGATCCAAGATGTCACGCACGCGTTCCATATGAGCCGTCCAGTGCACAAACTCGCTAGTCAGAAGTGTTCTCAGATCGTGCAGATCGTCTACATCAGCTGCTTTATCCAGTTTTCCCAGACACTCTTGTATACGTAGCCAATGCTTTTCAGACTCCTTGAGCCTCTCTGCTTTCTTGGCAGATAACAAATCTCGCATCTTGCGAGTCAGTGTTCTTTTCCGTGGTGGACGTTTGGACTCAGCTTCATCATTGCCATTGGAGGGAGTAGTGGGTGTGTTGGCAGGATCTATGATATCCTCTTCACCTGCCGGATGTCCCACAGGAGTTTCCATTTTGGCAAAAAAAAAGTTTTTTAAAAAACAAATTTTTTTTTTGAAGCTGCAGTACTACTTCAGACCACTAGGGTGGCGCTGTTGCGGTGGCACTGTTGTGGTAGCGCAAGCACGTGACTTCTGTATGGCTTGAACAGAATTGTTGGCTGCACTTCCTAGGTTGGCCACTGGGATGCAGTGATAAAGCGGCAGTACTACTTCAGCCCACTAGGGTAGCGCTGTTGCGGTGGCACTGTTGTGGTAGCGCAAGCACGTGACTTCTGTATGGCTTGAACAGAATTGTTGGCTGCACTTCCTAGGTTGGCCACCGGGGGCGCAGTGAGTGAGCTTTATAAGGATTCAGTTGTAGTTGCTCTAAGTGACCACTAGGGGTGTGGGTGTGCTCCTTAGCTGTGCCTACTCTTCTTATGCTAAATGCTTTTCAGGTTCCCCTTGTTAGCTGTGCGGATCAGAATTCTGTGTTGAGGAGTTGTTTGCGCTCAGCAACTTTTCCCAGCTTAGTGCTGGATTCTGGAGATGCTTTCAAACGCGTGTGCTCCTCAGAGTATGAATTCCTTTGTGTGCTCAGCATCTGGGGTTGTGGCGAAAGCGTTCTGGATTACAAGAGCAGGCTGGCGTGAAGCATAGCCCTGAGCAATATTGCTGTTTTGCGATTCAAGGGCATGAGGTATATTCAAAGCGGTGTGAGAGAGGTGATCCGTACTGGAGCTCTCCTCCACTTTGAGTTAAGAAGCATTCAAATCACAAGCAACAGGTTGAAGGCATGAGACATTTCCTCTGCTTGAGAATAAAGCATGCAGGCGGCTGAAACATTCTTATTTTTAAGTTGCTGGTCTCCTTCTCGGGCTAGTGAAGGTGGGCTCCCAGGCTGATCAGTCAATTAGCAACTGAAAGGGCCAGTATCAGCATTTACAGGACAAAGGGAACCTTTCCAGCCAGGAGAAGAGGGGGCTGACTTTGTTTTGTTCCCATCTTCATGCAAACATGCCCACATGTTATTTTTTATCTTTGCAAGAGCAAACATGCTGTAGTTATGAAGGAGCAGAGCATGCTTCTTACTGAAATTACTTTGTGAAGGATCAAGACGAGTCTTTTAACGAATTTACTATTCTGGAAGTAGCTGGGAATGATGCTGGCTTCCAGATAGTTCAACGCGCTGCCTTTCTCAACCCAGATCGTAAAAGGGATCCTTACTCACAGTTTTAGCCAGTGAATGCAGCATGGTTCAAACATAAGCAAGATACATCTTTATTGGTCCAGATTTGTTGTAGACAAGCGGTAAATTCGTTATAACTGTTGCATCCTTGCTTGAGGAGCAGCGTCCCAAACAAAGGGAGGAAGAGGACAATCAAGTTTTTAACACCTTCACAGGAAGCCTACAATAAACTTCTATATTGAAGGGGGACTACAATTCCCATGAGTACCAATTGTTAAAGGGACAGTACATAGTTCTGACTACACAGATACTGAGGCTTTCTAAGCTGTGGTTACAGTACACTCCCCTTTCCTCATTTTTCTCATTTAGTGGAATTGAACAGGTTTTTTTAAAAAATGTATATAAATAGATTATATGTCAGAAAGGAAAGGAAAACTGAACCACACAGAAACCCTGAGACCAACCACTGATGGATACGAATGCCTGTTATCTGCAGGAAGAATTTGTTTCCTTGGTATGGGCTTGGCCCCCATCTGCTGTTAGGAAACAATCACACCATTTCTCAGAAAGGCCAAGAGCAGCTTTCGCTTTCACGTTCTGTCGGATAAGTATTGTTGCAGAGTAGAAAATTTGCACAGCAGATAAAGAATCACAGACACATGTGTGTTCAGCTTCTAAAATAAATGTTTACTACATATAGAAAAGAATAATAAAGTACATTGGAGATAAAATAAAGAAGAGCTAACTTAGTTCCTACATCCTTACATCCCTGGAGATAACGGTCTAACTCACTGGAGAGCGATGGCGTCCTGAGTGAAGGAAAGAATGTCAATTGCCCCCAGTAAACCTGGTCAGCCACTAATCAATCCAGATCTGTTCATTATGCATGCAACTCCCCTTTTACCCTGGCAGGAAGAACAACTCAACATCTAACTAGTCCTATGCAAACTAGTTGTCTCTAACTAAAGACAAACAAATTAACTCTTTCATGACTGAAGAGAATGACACTTGTAAAAATCCCAACATGTTCTTTGGGAGGGGTGTGGGGAGGACTTTCTTTAACCATAACTCCTGCAAAGTTCTCAGTTGCATCTTTTCTATCATAAAGCTTTTCGTACCTGAGTGTAAGTCACAGGATCATTTGGGCCACATGGAAACTCTGCCCATGAACTAGGGCTCCCAGGTGCCTGCCAGTGATGGGCAATCTCCCGGGGGTTTGTCCTCTTGCCTGCCGATCAGCCAGCAATTGGCAGAAGGGGTCAAGCCCCCTAGAGATCGCCTGCCACTGGCAGGCACCCCAGGAACATGCAGAGTGCACGTGCTCCCAGCAGATGTGACAACATCACTTCCTAAAATGACGCCGTTGTTCTGGCCACGGGCATGCTTCCGTGCTTTGTTGGGGCCAATTTTGGCCCCAAATGGGCCAGAGTTAGCCCCATGCAAAGTGCAGGAGCACGCCCATGGCTGGCGTGACAACATCACTTCCTGGAAGTGATGTTGTTGTGCCCTTCCATAAGATTGACACACTGGATGCACAACCTCCCACCAGGAAGTTGTAGCTACCTGACTGGGGCTGGGTGCCGGGGGGGGGGGAAGGGAAGCAAATTTTCCCATATAATGGGTGTCTATGGGCTACACCGTCATTCTTTATGGGCCCTTTTGGTCAGTTCTTGAAATAGTCTGTAGGGTTGAAGCTGACTGGGGTGAATTTAATCCCATTTTTTGAGCTGATAAATCTTTGAGATGTTTCAATACTTTCCCTTTTCCTCACTTTTCTCATTTAGTGGAATTGAACAGGTTTTTAAAAAATGTATATAAATAGATTATATGTCAGAAAGGAAAGGAAAACTGAACCACACAGAAACCCTGAGACCAACCACTGATGGATATGAATGCCTGCTATCTGCAGGAAGAATTTGTTTCCTTGGTATGGGCTTGGCCCCCATCTGCTGTTAGGAAACAATCACACCATTTCTCAGAAAGGCCAAGAGCAGCTTTCGCTTTCACGTTCTTTGGGAGGGGTGTGGGGAGGACTTTCTTTAACCACAACTCTTGCAAAGTTCTCAGTTGCATCTTTTCTATCATAAAGCTTTTTATGTCTGAGTGTGGGTCACAGGATCAGTTTGGCCACAAGGTTCATCTTCCACGTCAGCCCTGTCCATGAACCCATACTGACTTTATACCTTTTTAAAAGGCTGTTTCTCATGCCTGGATTTCTTGCCAAGTTTTTGTGTTTCCTTCTTTGTCTGTCATTGATTCATAGCTAGATTGATCAATTCTGTTTCTAACTGCTGCATCATAATAGGCGATAATTGGCAACATCAATAGGGAAATTGATGGACTCAATCAGTTTCAGCATTGGAACCAAGTTTTAAGCAGTCCATCCCTTACAATATGTGTCCCATCTTGTTTATAAATAGATTTGCATGATTTCTTTATCCATAATTATGGAGACCTTCTTTAGCATCCACTGTTCCCAATTTAATATGCCTGCTGCTTGGATTCATAATCCAATCTGTTATCCAAACTAACACTGCTGCTTGATGATACAATTTGATGTTCAGTACAGCCAATCCTCTTCAGTTTTTGTCGCCTTGCAATACTTTGAGTCTTATTCTTGGTTTCTTTCCTTTCCATATAAAGTCATTTATTGCTTTCTGCCATCTATTGAAAGTCTTTTGTTCGATGAAAATTGGGAAATAGGGCATTCAATTTAGGTAATATATTCATTTTAACAGCTGCGATTCTTCTTAACCATGAAATGTTTAATTTTTGCCATCTCTGCAAATCTTCAATAATTCCTGTCCAAACTTTTTGATAACTATCTTCATAAAGGTTCTCATTTCGTGATAATACATTTATCCCTAAATATTTTATTGGCTTTGTAACAATGGTGCAGTCGGTTATGTTTCTGATCTTTTCATATTCCTCTTTCGTTTTCAAGAGTAGTGGTTAAGAGCGCAGGACTCTAATCTGGAGAACCCGGTTTGATTCCCGACTCCTCCGCTTGAAGCCAGCTGGGTGACTCTGGGTCAGTCACAGCTTTTAGGAGCTCTCTCAGCCCCACCCACCTCACAGGGTGTTTTGTTGTTGTGGGGATAATAATGACATACTTTGTAAACCACTCTTAGTGGGCATTAAGTTGTCCTGAAGGGCGGTATATAAATCAAATATTATTATTATTATTAACTTTTATACTATGCACTTAATTTACTCAATTTTCTTTTCTTTAAATAAAATGCTTTTTTTTAAAAAGGCTTTTTCTCCCATCATACCCCATACCCAGGTAAGCAGCGAGAAACAATGCAGGTGAATTGTAGGGGACAGGCCACAGCAGTTAAATCCATAGTGAAGAATGATATCATCTCCCGGGCAATAAACCCTTGGAGAAAATGGGGAGAGAATGGGACGTATGTGGACCACACAAGTTATCTCCATACGTAAGGGAAAGCCCCTTAGGTTCCCTGCGGCAGGAATGCTTTTGTCCAAAAAGATCAGCTGTATGCCCACCTCTTTAGCTCCATAGCCATGTTACCAGCACTTCAAGAGCAAGTTCCCAACAGGTACCCATACATTTATTTACTGAATAAGACTAAGTTCTTGCAATGAAGGAAGCATTTTGCAACAGACTTGTCAAGCGCAGGGACTTTCTCTGACGTGAATTCTCTGATGCATCAAAAAGCAGTGTTTCACACTGAAGCTCTTTCTGCAATCTCTGCAGTGATAAGGTTTCTCAACTCTGTGGATTTGCTCATGAATTACCTGCTGGCATTTCTGAAGAAAGCTTTTCCCACATTTGTGGAAGAAATTGAGTTTCTCCCATATGGATCCATTGGTGTTGCATAACTCACATTCCAGGCAGTAATAAGATTTCTCTACTGTGTGCACTCTCTGGCGGACCCTCTGTTTACTTTGGTCACTAAATGTTTTCCCACACTCTTGACAAGTAAATGACTCCCCCGCCCCTGGATAATTTGATGGATTCCAAATGTTCTTATATCCTTGAAGGTTTTCCATAATCTGGGCACATGCAGGGCTTCTTTCCAGCATGGATCTTTCAATGGAGGTGTTCACTTGCTCTTGGCAGGGACAGAGTTTCTCTGTCAGGTGAGAGAAGCCCTGCCCCTGCCAAGAGTGTGGGGAGTGGATAAAATATGTTTGGAATCCATCAAATTGTCCACAAGGAGGAAAAGCCATTTACTTGCCAAGAGTGAGGCTGACTTACACGAAGCTCTTCCCACGGTCATTGCAGGGGCACGGCTTCTCCCCGTGCGGATTCTCCGCTGGATTGGCAGGGGACTCCTCCGGAGTGCTTCCCACACACTATGCCTCCATGTGGCTTCCCTGCCATGGGAACGCCCTTGGGGTGCCTTTCCAGGCTAGCCTTTCCCTGGAATGTCTGTCCATGTCCAAACATGTCAAAGGGCTCCCTCTTCTGGACACACACAGAAGGCAGATGCAGTGCCCAGCATTTCTTGCCCACTCTGTGCCGCTCAGAGCTCTGAAGCGCTGCCGGTGCTGAACTCCTCTGCAGCTGCAAGACCAGGGCATCTTCCTTCTCCTGCCACTGCTTCTCAGATTGGCTCCTAAGCGTTCCTTCTGCTGGAAGAAAACAGAGGATTTTGTGTGTGCAAAACTGAGGTCCTGGGCCAAATGACCTGCAGTAGACCATGTGAGACTTCTTCACCTCAGGATTGGGGCCAGGTGGTCTGAAATTAGTATAAAACAGTGGAGTATAACCACAATGAGATTCTGATTGACTTCAGCGTATGCATGTTTGCAAACAGTCAGAGGGCAAATCTTTTTATCTGTGTATTTCCTCCAAAACTCAGGGTAATGCACAGAGCCCCCCCCCCACATTTTGTCTTCACCTGTGCGGTGGGTTAGGCTCAGGTTGTGAATGGCCCAAGCCAGACTGTAAGCTTCATGGCTGTTTGAAAGTGGTCTCCTAATCCAGCACTCTCATGATTACCCCTTCACTGGCTCTCGAAGCAACAGAAGTGATTGATATCGAAGGGCTCTGAGATACAGGAGTCAGTTCTTTTTTTTTTTAATTTTACGTTTTTTAACAATATAACAATACATAACAATATAAACAAATGCCCGAAACAGCGTATATAAAGCATTTAACAGAAATAATATATACATTTGTAACACATAGTTAAGAACGATTCTTAGGCAATAACCTTTAGCAATAACCTTTAGATTGTGATTGATTTTAGATATTTACTTTGACATTCCATATAATCCAAAAAAGGCCACCATTTTTGTAGAAATCGGATTGGAAGTTCTGATTTTCAGCGACTGAGATGTGGTCTATGATCTTTTCCATTGTAAGAAATGCCCACATTTTGTTGATCCATGGCTGAGCGGTAAGTAAGTGGAATTTTTGATTTCCAGGATTTTGACATAATGGCTTTAGCAGCTGGAGTCAATTCTGAGAGTGCAGGTGGTACTCTTCTTATTTCTTAATTACCCAAGAACTTTTAAGTATGAACTGAGATCCAGATATGTTAGCCGTGCTGGTCTGTTGTAGCAAAATAGTAAAGAGTCCAGTAGCACCTTTAAGACTAACCAACTTTATTGTAGCATAAGCTTTTGAGAACCACAGCTCTCTTTGTCAAATCTGACAGAGAGCTGTGGTTCTCGAAAGCTTATGCTACAATGTTGCATGTGACCAAGAGTGCTGTGGCTCTCGAAAACTTATGCTACAATAAAGTTGCATCTGACGAAGAGAGCTGTGGTTCTCGAAAGCATATCCAATAAAGTTGGTTAGTCTTAAAGGAGCTACTGGACTTTTTACAAGTATGAACTGGAGTCCGCCAGTCTTTCACGCATTCTCTGTTGATCGCCCTTTCCAAACTGACCTCCAGCTTCCCTGTCGCTAAGGCAACGGGCTCAGCTCAGATCACGGCCCGCACTCCTCCAAGCCACGCCCTTCTCCCTCCCCTTTCCCTGCCCCTCCCCTGATGCCCGCCCCCATTTCCCCAGAGTCCTCCAGCCACAGCCTGGAGCAGCGGCCCGGTCTCTCTGCGCCAGGCGTTGCCATGGTTTCACCACAGAGAGCCCGGCCACCCTAGAGCGCCCCGGCCTCACTTCCTGTATGAACCGGAAGGGACTTTATTTAAAGTGGCTCGCCGGCGGGCTTCTCCTCGCCGCAGCCGTTCCCCCTCCTGCCTTCTCCGCGGAGCCTCCTCTTCGCCCAGCCGCCGGGGAGGCGCTCTGGCCCGCGCGGCCTTTGCGGGGCTCTGCCCGGGGGTGGCCCGGCCCGGCCGGGCCCGCGATGAGGAAGAGGGCGGCCAGGCAGGCCCGACGGGCCCCGGCGAAGGTGGGTCTCCTGGAGGCCTCCTCGGGGCCGGGCCTCAGGCGGACCTCTGCAATGGGCCGCCGCCGCCGCGACTGGCCCGCCTGGAAGGGCGAGAGGCCGCACAGGGGGCGCCACTCGCTCTGGTCCGGCTCCGGCCGCTGAAGCTCGCGGGGAGGGGCTGGAGCCTCGAGGGCAGCGTCAGGCCCAGCCCGGCAATGGAGCCCCGCGAGGGGGGGCGGGGCGGGGCGGGGCGGGGGGCGACTGGCAAGGTAAGGGGGGGCCCTTCCTCAGGCGTCCCCCACCCAGAGGTTCCCGTTGTTGCCTTCGGGAAGATTGGGCAGCGCTGGGGGGGGGGGGGGCTCCTGAGGAGAGTTTTCCCCTTGGGATGTACAAAAATCTGGGAGAGTTTCTTCTCATGCCCCCCAGTGGGGAAAGCCTGCCTGCCATACGTACAAAAACACAAGATTCGGGCCCAGGAGCACCGAAGAGACCAGCCAGTTTTCGAGGGCGTGCGCTTTCGAGAGTCAGAGGGCCCTTCGTCAGGGAGCTTCGCCAGACTTTGAGAGCTCATCCTCTGCAAATCTGGTTGGTCTCGAAGGTTCTGCTGGACTCGAATCTTGTTTTGCTGCTGCAGACCAGCACAGCTGCCCACCTGAAACTGCACATGCACACACACACTCTCTCTCTGAACAGTGAAATGTGCTAAAATAGCAGGAGGAGCAGCAGTTTGCAGCTCGCTTTTGTTTTACTGTTGGATGTTTTACTAACATGGTAGAAAAGGGAAACTTTTTTCTTGTAAATTCCTTAAATACGCCAGTTGATGCTAACAAACTTATAAATGACGCATTTTATGCCCTAAGAGGAACAAAATAGGTTCATGTTTGAGAGAAGTAAGGAATTTGCTGCTGTGGTGATGGCTACAGGCACAGATGGCTTTAAAAGGGGGTTAGACAGAGTTGTGGAGAAGAGGTCTGGCAGTGGCTGCTAGCCTGGGTGACTAACAGGAACCTGCACATTCAGGCAGTGAACCTCCGAAGGGGCCTCTACACACTGGTTGGCCACTATGTGAAACAGGATGCAGGACTAGATGGTCCACTTGTCTGATCCTGTGAGGCTCTTTAGATGCTTTTAAGTATTGTTTACTTTCCTCCCAAATTCCCCTCAAGTGTTTTTCTCCTATGGTTTCAACATTTCCAAAAATTATACACCTGTAGCCCTGATGAAATCTGGTATTTCTCTGAAGTACCTGTCCCCAATCTTTGTCCCTTTGTGGAGAGAATCCATAAACAGCATCAGTGCAAAGATGTTGTGTGTGCCAAGGGGAAAGGAGCTGGAAGGAGTAATTAAAGCCTAGCAGCGTGGTTTGAAGTCTGATGTATTCTATGCTGCGTTAGCAAAAGGTGTTTCTAGCAAACTCATACATCAGATGGCTCCCCATGAGGAGGGTGAATCTAAATTAGCCTGATCTGTGACATTTTTAACTCTAGGTTGCTTTGACATTTGCTGATGTCACCGTCCGCTTCTCCCGAGAAGAATGGGGAATGTTGTCTGCATCTCAGAAGGAAGTGTACCGGGATGTGACAGCTGACAATTATGCCAGTCTGGTGTTTCTAGGTAAAATATGATTCATTCATTCTTTGGTTGGTTTAAAGGTCTAGAAACATGTTTGTGGGAGATGGTGGATTGAGACTGGCTCAAAAACCCAGAGCCCTTGGCTGCCCCCTCCCAGCTCAGTTCTTTGGAGCTAGACTGGCTGCGTAGTCACAGTTTTTTGTTAAAACACAGCCCCATCTCTTCCTGAGGGCTCAGGGTGGGTAACAAGCTGGGGAAATGCAATTAAGCAGAGCTCCCACTTCTGCAAGCGAAGAAAAATCACAGCTGGACATCATAATACGGATAGGCAGCAGAAGCAGGAAAGCTGCACACTGCAGAGGTTCTAGAAGATAATTCTGCACAGACTTATGGGGGCCTGCAGAGGAAGGGTGTTCCATAGCTGAGGCGGGGGATTTCTGCTCTGGATGCGTTTCTCCATTAAATCTTAACCTAGTTGGTGCCTCTTCCTGTGGTAACCAATCTTATCTGAACCGATTTTACCTTCCAGCTGCCCCCTGCAAACTCTGGAAATTCCTGCCACTGTAAGTTGTTCACACCACAGGAATTAGGGAGCCGCCTACATGCGGCCTTCGCATGTGCTCCTGGCCTGGGCAAGGGACCGCGAGTGTTCAGTCTGGCTTTCTGTGGTAGCTTGAGCCTGGGGGGGGGGGGGGGCGGAATTTGCTGGTGGGCATAAGGTGTTTTAAGAGAACACTTCTAAACAGGTTTTCTCAGGTGTAACTCTTATTTTATTCAGTGGTGCTTACTCCCAGGAAAGTGTTCTCAGAATTACATCTTTAGACTGGTTTTAGTATTTCTATATTGTTGTTTTTAATATTTTGTTGTATAATACTGCTTTTGCATTGTTGTGAACTGTCTTGAGATGCTCATGAGAAAGGCGGCAAGTATTTTAAACAATAAATAAATACATCTTAGGGACAATATTTCTAGTGGAATTGTGAGTGGGGAGAAACGGCACCTGAACTGAACTATTTAATCTTTATTAAATATATATATATATATATATATAAAGAAAAGCAAAATAAGGCAGTTTACAAGGTATGTGAAGGTTACAGACAGTACTAGAACTGTTTCAAAGAACAGGGAATGCAAAATCACACAGACGAGGGAACTAAGGAATTTCCCCCAGGCCAGTTTGGCTTGGGATCCTGGAGGCTTTTTGCCATCTTCTGGGCGTGGAGCAGGGGGGGGGGTCACTCGGTGTGTGTGTGTGGGGGGGGGGGAGTAGTTGTGAATTTCCTGCATTATGCAGGTGGTTGGACTAGATGACACTGGAAATCCCTTCCAGTTCTGTGATCCTAAGCAGTTAAACAATTTTAGCTGAAACCTGCTGATAAACTAGATGTATCCACTCATAGTTAGTCCAAGCAGGACTGAGGAATGAAGAGGTTAGAGAAGAGAGGGAGGAAGACCTATACGTGGGCTGATCCCTGCAGTGTGAGAGCAGGGTAATGACCCAGGGTGAAATGAAGTCCTTTAGAGGGTCCTCTCCCGAGTCCCAGCAGTGGAGGGTAAAACTGAGCCTAGGAATGAGTCTTCAGGAGTCCAAGCAGCAGATGAGCCATCCAATGTGAAACTGAGCTTAAAATGCAAGCCTGGAGCTAGGTCCTTCTAATTATGCTTGCGTGTTTTCCTGACAGCAGGAAGAGCTGGATTTTCCAGGGTACCTAGGTCTCTTTGAAGTAGGGCTGCCAAGCTGGGAGTTCTCCTGGAATTACTCTTGAGTAACATCTCTTTCTCCCTTTGCAGGCCTGATGACTGCGAAACCGCTGCTCCTTTCCAGGCTTGAACAAGGGCAGGAATGGTATGACGAGGAGCCAACGGAGACCCCCTGGTTCCCCTGCGTGGGTGAGAAGCAGCTGAATGGTGGGCATCAGGGGCAGGCAGCATCTCTGTCTTGGGCGTGGGCTGGGTTGGGGAGTGCCAGTTCTTCCAGTTTGATGTGTGGACCTTTGCAGGTTATCACTGCGTGAAGCTGCCTCCTGCACATCAGGCTGTCTGGAAAGTAAAGGGAGATGAAGGAAGTCATTTTTTGTCTGCTTAGGTGCAGACATGTACCAGCCACTTGAACTGAATGGAACCCTTAAGTTACCTAAGACAGTACGTTTTAAATTATGCATAAAGCATGTGAAGTGCCCCTACCTTTAAAATCTTCCACTAAGAATGTACCATGTCTACTGTCATCGATAGGGGTGATCTAGGTGATCTGGATCTGAGTTTCAGGAATACCAAAAAAGTTTGGTGTCCCTGGAATCCAGGTCAGATTCTCTGATTGAGGTTCAAGGATCTTGGATTTCACCAGCCATTATACCCTAATGAAAAGAATGCCCAGGAGGATGGGAGGGGGTGCATTTTTAAAGCAGGGAACCTACTCTTGACTGTGCACTAAACTCCTCCTCCCCAAATTTCAAGAGGATTGGACACCAGGGTCCAATTCTGTGGGCCTGTTAACAAGCTGCCCCAGCCACTCTTCCGTTGTTTCCTATGGTGAATCTTTTCCAAGGCTATTAAACTCCATGGCCTGTCCCCTCCCCCTTGCTTGGGATTCTCTGGTTTGACATTACTTCCTTGCAAGCTTAACCAACAAAGCCCAACAGAACCAAACGGCAGCAAGCCAGAATCCCAAGCAAGCAGGAGGCTTGTTGAGCTGTGCTGTTTGAAAGGCGACTGACAGTGGCAGCTTGAAGGGCTCTTTTGGAGCTCAGGTGGCAGGTGAGGTGGAAGGGAGTATAAATCTGTATAAAGCTTCTTCCCAGGCAAAAAAGACAACGTCAAGTTTCTGGGGTTTTTGTTTTGCTTTGCAAGAGTTTTAAGAGTGTGTGCAGTTAATGAGCTGACCACCATGCCTGGCTGGGGAGAGGGGTCTTCCTTCCCGAAGAGGAACAGGTGGGCTGGTGCCGCCCCAAGCCCTGCAAGTTAGAAAGGCACAGGGGACACGGTGGAATGATCCCTCCAGTCTTCTCCAGTGCCCAAACTGGTTTGACATTTGCAGGATGTCAAACCAAGCCAGACTAAAACCCAGTTCCGAGCATAGAAACTTTTGGAATGGCTGCTGTCCTGCCCTGGTTGTGTGTCCAAAAATGGCTGTCAGTGAAATATGTTGGAAAATGTCTGAATATTGATTATGCTGGTCTTTTAAAAAATAAATTAACAAATGTCTCAATCCTTCTTTTGGCAGCTAGGAAAGGAAGTAGACCTTATCCCACTCCAAGGCCTCAAGAGACTGCCTCTGAAATACTAAAAAAGAGCAATCGATGCCCACGGAGGAGCAGCTCTCCTCGGCTCAGAGGCCCTTCCACACCGAGTGAGTGTCCACTTAAGCATAAGAGAGGCTACAAGTGTAATTATTGTGGGAAAACCATTGGCAGCCGGAGAAACTTGTTTACACACAAGAAAATCCACACTGGAGAGAAACCATACACCTGTCCGACTTGTGGGAGGAGGTTCAATCGCAGCGAACACTTAATAGTGCACGAGAGAACCCACACGGGAGAGAAGCCCTTTCAGTGCAAGGACTGTGGGAAACAGTTCAGCCAGAAGGCAAACCTCCGCAGGCATGTCATGATCCACTCGGGTGAAAAGCCCTTCAAATGCTCCGAGTGTGGGAGGAGGTTCATGGAGAAGGTGTACCTCACTCGGCATGAGAAACTTCACACGGGGGATAAACCATATCAATGCAATGAATGCGGGAAAAGTTTCATTATAAAGAAAGTCCTGCGGCTCCACCAGAAGAGCCATTTGGGGCCTTACCCATGTGCTGAGTGTGGAAAAAAATTCAGGACGCAGGTGGCCCTGAAGTATCAC
Organism: Eublepharis macularius; assembly: GCF_028583425.1. Lineage (NCBI taxonomy): Eukaryota > Metazoa > Chordata > Lepidosauria > Squamata > Eublepharidae > Eublepharis > Eublepharis macularius. Next base: position 94,614,178 of record NC_072800.1, on the reverse strand, counting down.
CGGAGCACTCACTCTGGAGAGAAGCCATTTGTGTGTGCGGAATGTGGGAAATGCCACACCACGAAAGCCCAGCTGATGTACCACCAGCGATCCCACCTGGAAGACCCTCTCTACCAGTGTAGCTACTGCGACAAAACCTTTAAGCAGAAGACCCTCCTCAGGTCCCACCAGAGCATCCACAGTGGCGAGCGGCCTCACAAATGTACCGAATGCGAGAGCAGCTTCCGCCGCAAGAGCGCACTTACGAAGCACCTGAGAACTCACACTGGAGAGAGACCCTTCGCCTGCCCCGAGTGCGAGAAACGGTTCACCACCAAGGACAGTCTCCAGAGCCACCAGCAGATCCACACTGGGGAGAAGCCCTTCAAGTGCAGCTACTGCGAGAAGAGCTTCCGGCAGAACAGGATGTGTCAGAAGCATGAGCAAGTCCACACCGCAGAGCGGCCGCAGTGCAGTCAGTGTGGGAAGAGGCTGCGCACGCAGCGGGAACTGACAACCCACCTGAGAGTCCACACAGGGGAGAAGCCCTTTCAGTGCCCCCACTGTGACAAGGGGTACCACCGGAAAAACGATCTGGTGAAGCACATGAAGAACCCATGCAAGGAGTGAACTGCCCCCATGGCTGGGGCATGTCCAGCTGTGGCATGAGAGGTCTTGGTAATGTGCTTTGAGCATGTGTTGTCACAAGTAAAAGATCTTAAAGAGATGTCAGTATAGACAGCACATGCCATTTAGTATGAGAAGCTGGCATTTTGATGAGGAAATCTCACACAGGATGTATGTCTGTGTCTCTATGGAAATTTCAATGAATTTCATAGTAGACTAAGCTTGAGTTGATTTTAAATGGTCTTAAGAAATGTTGAGTTTTACTTTTAATTGCATGCATATGTTTAATGCTTATTGGATTCATTTATATATGATAATCTTGCTCAATTAAATAGATCAAAGTTTATTTCCATAATGAATAAAGATTTAAATGCTAAGCAAGTCTCTGTGTACCTTGATGGGAAAGAGTGAAAGAAGAATCCACATACTTTGTACTGAGAAGCAGGTTTTCTAAAGACCTGTTTTCATACCTGAACTGAAGCTCTGAGTCTGTCCAGTATTTGTGAAATAAATTTCCATGCTGGGCCGCTCAGAAGCTCTAAGAAGTCACAGATAAATTAGCCTGCTACCATACGGTGTTGCTGCTCTCAGCTTCCCTTGCACACTCAAAGCCCCTTCCCTCATGCAGATGCTCTATTAAACTATTGAGTTTAATGGAATATCGAACTACCTAATTATGAGAGCACATATTATTATCAAATACAAATGATTCTGTTACTCTTTCTGTGGCAAAATATACAGAGGCAATAACTGAACACCAGAGCAATGATGCTGAGTAGGGTTTGTCCCATTGTAATTTCTGCCATATGAGCAGTACTAGACAGACCGACCGACAGAAAGAATACAAGGAAGCATTTTGAATTCTTGAAATTGAATCTGTAAGTGGATTACTATTGTGTTCATCTAGCAAATATCAACGCTGTTTTCCCTCTAAGTGGCGAGGGGTGGTGGATCTTTTAATTAAAAAATAAGAATGTTGCAAACTTACTGTGAGCAAACTGTAAACTCTTCTCTACCAAGCAATGTCTTTTAGTGCCAGAGACTCCATTTTGAATCCACACCTGGATGCTATTGTGCCAGTGTGCGTTTGTCAGCACGGGCTGGTACCTCAATTGGTTGCTTCTGTATTTCCCTTCCTTGAACTGGCCAGGCCAAATCCAGGCTGGTGGGATCCCCAAGCACGAAAGCTCTCCGCAGCTGTTGAATTTCTACCTCTTGAAGCTCTAGCACTGAGTCAAGAAAGCAGAAGCTGGGATGACTGCTTAAATTGGTGTGGGGAGGGGCGGGGGGGGGGTTGCACTGCGAGGAGCGCCTTGTGCGTGCTGGGGCTTATTTCAATTCTTTCCCCCTCTGCTCTGCTCTCTCACTGAAAAAAGAAAGCCATCTCCAAGTTGCTTGATCCCTGTGGGTGGAGGGGTGAGGAGTAGTGGTACCCATTTCTCCGACGTAGATAAATGTGTAGGGGATGGCATGGGGGAATACCAGTATGATACTTTGAACACTGACCCTTCACAGAAGGTGGGAGTGGACACTTGGCTTGACTTGGCTTCATAAAGTCATACTGCCACACTCCAGGCACCAATTCTCTGCCTCGAATTGGGTGGAAGTTTTTTTTGCAATGAAGTGCGTGTTTAACTCCTTTCCACATGTGCACACCCCATTTTCTCCCTCCAATTCCAGCTTTTTGGTTTCAATGAAAAGAAAGTGCAAATAAAGTGCTCCTCAATTTGTGTCACTGCAAAGCCTTTTTTACCAGTATGTCACTGAAAAGGAGAAAAGGATTGACTCCATTTACCCCATTAAACGGACACTTTAAAAGAACCACTGATATGGTAATAGTCACAGTAATAGTTTTAAAAGGTGATTAGACAAACCCATGTTCTTTCAGTAGCTTCAAGCCATAACAAACTAAAGGGACCCTCCATGTTCAGATCCAACCTACCTTTGAATATTGGTGGCTGGGGGCGACAGGAGACAGTGAGTGCCTTCATGCCATACTTACGGGCCTCTCTCAAGTATCTGGCCAATCACGGGGCTAGGTGGACCCTTGGTATGATCCAGCAAAGTGGAGATGCGTTCATGTGTTGAAGGCCCATAACTGAAGGTCACCTCTGAGAAGCGGTCTTGTGTGGAGTCCTGGAAGGCAGTATCCAATGCAAAATCTTGTCCAATGGAAAATACAGGCGTGGTACATTACCACTCTTGTCTGGTGGCTGTAAAACGGAAGCTAAATGCACAGTCTGCGCACTCAAAGAACGAATCTGGCTGCCCTTTACTGACTTGCCACGATTTGCAGGGAAACGGTTGCTGGAGCCATGGGCGCACTGGCCCTTGAACGTACCGAGAGCATCCCTGGAGGACCACGGACAGACAAGGTCAACCCCATCCGAGCCTGGGGCTGCTTGGTCAATGCCCGGCCAGTGCAAGGAGACCCGCACCTCGTCTCCTCCAGCGCTGGTGTCCTGTCCCAAGCCACCCTGCTGGCCAGGGGCTTTCCCATTTGGGCAGGCGGATTGCTTCATTTCTAGGATTCTCATCAGGTGCATCCTCTCTGCCCTTTAGCGGGATACCACAGACCAGTTTGCCCACCCACACCGCTTGCAGCTCTCCCGCATCAGTTTCTTTAAATGTTTTTCAGCCATTCCCAGTTTTAAGCAGAACAAGAGTGGCCCCCATGAGAATGGAGGAGAGAGCTACAGGGAGCATTCAAAAAGGAATCTCCCCCTTAGCACCCCAGAGGCAGCCGCTTGCTCCCCAGCCCTGCCTCTAACTTCTGCTCAGCAGTGGCTCCCTCCCAACTCTGGCACAGTGCTGGTGGTTCCCCCACAGGCCCCCCAAGCACAGCTTCACAGTCTCCCCCCCCCTTTACTGGTGGTCTTTGGCAAGACACAGACTTCAGCTTGGGCCTGGTGTGGGTCCCTCCCTCCTCCACTGCCAGGCCCTTAGGAAGTAAGGGGATGACTGGGGGTGAGAAGTCAGCTGCCCCACCTCACTTGTCACCGTAGCTGCCAGCCCTCCCAGCCTTCGTTGCTGACAGAGGAACCGGTAAGTGTACTTCCTGCATGGGCACAGAAAATGCTTTTGTTTTGGGATTTACACCCCAATGTGATTTTTTCAACTTAGATTTTTTTGCAACCCTGAGGAGTCCTTTAAGGTTGCATAAGCATCTGGCTTGTAGCCAAGTGGTCCCAGTTCTCAGATTTAAGCATTCTCATGCAGGGGCCATTTGGCTACTAGAGATATGCTAAGCTAGTTTATCACAAAGCATCAGCACAGGTAATAACGTTCATAAATAATTTTTAAAAAATATGTATTTATCAGGCATCGTCTACTCAACTGATTTGTGTGACTGCTCAACGCCCACGGGAAGAGGATAAGTTCTGTGGCAGATACGCAAGCGCCTGGGGCTAACTGTTCACACGCAGCACTCCTCAGAAGTGAGCCCAGTCGGCTTTACTGGACAGAGAGGGGCCCCTGACTCGAGGGAGGGGAGCGTAGGTTGAGTTCCACTTGTGAGAACCAGCGAGGCTCTTGGAACGAGATTGCCCCCAATATCATATCACAGAACCAGCATCTGGAACAGCTGCACGACAGGCCAAGATTCTCCAAGCACTCTGCAGAAACTCCACCGTGGAGAGGAAGCCTTGCGGCCTGAATTGTCTGCCTGCAGAGCCAATCTGCTGTAGTGGTTAAGAGCAGCAAGGCTCTAATCTGGAGAGCCGGATTCGACTCCCGCCCCTCCCCTCCGCTTGAAGCCAGCTGGGTGACCCTGGGTCACTCACAGCTCTCTCAGTGCTCTCTCAGCCCCACCCACCTCACAGGACAATTGTTGAGAGGATAACCATTTTGTAAACTGCACTGAGTGGGCGTTAATTTTGGTGTAATGGTTAAGAGCGGCGGGACTCTGGAGAACCAGGTTCGATTCCCCACTTCTCTGCTTGAAGCCAACTGGGCAGCCTTTGGTCAGTCACAGCTCTCTCAGAGCTCTCTCAGCCCCACCCACCTGACAGGGTGATTGTTCTTGTGGGGATAACAACAACACACTTTGTAAACCACTCTGAGTGGGTGTAAAGTTGTCCTGAAGGGCGGAATATAAATCGAATATTATTAGGTTGTTATAGTTCAGTGTTGAAGGCCAAGGAGCCATGTGGGAAAAGGGACGCTCCGTAGCGATGTGCCTCACAGGGGCAGCGAGGGATCAGAGTGGGTTCTCTGTGACCTCCCCCCAAGTTGGAACAGGGAAAGGGTCTCCTGTGAGGACCTGGCTTGGTGAATGATGGCTAACACCCCTCAGGCACCCCATGGAGGCTCTTTCAGGCCACCTGTCCCCTCTGCTGTCTTTATTATTCATATACAGACAGCCCAAACTAGATCACAAGGGCTCAGGAGTGGGTTCACAGCCATGGAGAAACCACATACCGATATAAAATATTATACAAACAATACTTTAAAATATAAACCCACACATTTTCAAAACAGTACTTCTCAAATAACCCTGAATCGTCTCCAGCCAGCCAATGACTGCCCAACCAACGGAGTCTCACAGCGCCTCAGAAACCCCCCCAAGGACAGGATCTGGTTGACCGTGGCAGAAAGGCGTTCCCGAGGCAAAGGTGCGGCCAGCTGGGTGACTTTCTGCTGGCACCTCCTTGCCAATAAAACACGGAGGATCATCAGGCTTCAGAGGGCACCTTCGGCCTGTGCAGGCAATCAAGGAGGCCTCTCGCCAAAACCAGCTCCCGGAATCACACCCAGGAGACGACAGACGAGCAGAGGGCAGGTCACTTCAGCACTCCCAGCATGGAGCATGGCTTCCACACCCTCCCTCCTGGCATCCAGCCGCCACCCAGCAAATTCCATGAACTGTCAGTATGTGGTCTGAAGCAGAGAGAATAGGGGCACCTGCAGCCCTGTCACTCAGGGCAGTAGGCAGGAAGCGTTCCCGGGGACCTTGGCCCAGGGGCACCACGGCATCCACATCCTCCGATTTTGTCAAGGAGCCTCGGATGTGTATAGAACATGAGGGGAACCTTTCAGAACTTCAGAGGGGAGGACTCAGGGTGGGGGGTGACAAGCAATCACTCTCTGGATTCCCCTGAGCAGAACAGCTTGAGAGCAATACCCATAGTCTCTCAGTACAGTGGTTCTCACCAGCAGGGACACACACCACTGGTGAGACGCAGACGTACTCCAGGAGGGTGCATGGGAGGGGCTGTGGCTCTGGGGTAGAACCTCTGCTTGGCATGCAGAAGGTCCCAGGTTCAATCCCAGCTTCTCCAATTAAAAGCATCAGGGGGTGGGTGATGGGAAAGGCCTTCCTCTGCCCGGGACCCTGGAGAGCAGCTGCCGGTCTGAGTAGACAATAGTGACCCTGATGGAGCCGTATTCTGGTTCAGTGTAAGGCAGCCTCATGGATGTATCAATAACGGTGACTAAGAATTCACTGTCCCTCCATCCTCTTATCCACCTGCGAACGTGACCTGCCCTACCTGCATGAATTAGTCACCTGTGACCTTCTGGCCTGGCCTTGCTGGTTCTCCCGCTCCCGCTCCCCGTGCCCACCAGTGAGGGTCTTTGACGGGGGGCTTCCCACCGACTCCTTACCTGCCAAAGATTATCCAGTGTACTTCTGCATTTTTTGTATCTCTTTAAGACGTACCATAAATGATAAATATAATCAACAGTATGCCTGTAGAAACACCAGAGGCTGAGAACCACTGCTCTGCCCCCGTCCATCCTCCCGTCACATTCCCAAGACCCGGCCGGCACTGACAGGTTTCAAAAGTCTAGCAGAGTCAACAGGGCGAGGTTGTCCTGATTGACTTGCCCCCCGTTCTTGAAAGTACAGCAGGAGGCAAGGGGTGTGTGTGTGTGTGTGTGTGTGTCTCGTTGTTCACCAGCATCATCGCCCTGCCTCCCGTACACGGAATGGAAAAGGCAGTTTGGTCTCAACTGGGGCAGCTGCTCGCAGCAAGCCCACTTCCCTTCCGCGTTCCTCTGGTACGCGCAGGTAGTGTCACAGGCTGTGTTGCTCAGGGCTCCCTGTGGAATGGCATATTCCATGACCCGCTGGGCCTGTCAATGGATCTGTGTCCCAGTTTCCTGTCCCCGTCCCTTTAGAAGCCCTGCCCTCCCTCTCGCCTGCAAGGGGCCCGGAGCAGGCAAGAGATCCCCGGAGCCCTTGGGGCCGGGCATAACAGGAGGAGTGTCTGGCGGCAAAGCAGAGGTCTGCAGCCCATCTGGTTCTCCTGAATGTCCCAAACGGGAACCTTCTGCGTTGAGAGGGCGAAGAGCAGAAGTCCGGCAAGATGCTGACCTGTGCGCCAGCATAACTGACAGGGCGCGTGCGTGCGGCCTGCAAAATGGCAGCCTTGTCAGCAAAACGCAGGAGGCGGAACACCAGGGCACGGGGCCTGCCATTGGGGTCCCAGGACACGCCCCCTTGTACCCGGCGCGCACTCTCGATCTCAAGGGGTGGGGAATCCAGCAGCAATCCCAGCATGGCCGGAAGAGTCTTCTGCAAGAAGGATACAGCATCGCTGCCTTCCACGCCCTCCGGTAAGCCCAGGATGCGCAGGTTGTTGCGGCGGGAGCGGTTCTCCAGGGTGCGGCAGCGGCTCTCCATCCGCCTCACGTACTCACTCAGGCACCGGTTCTCCATGCGGAGGGCGGCCAGCTCAAGAACCCAGCCCCGGGCATCCTGCTCCAGCCGGTCCACGTGGCTCTGCAACCGCGAGACATCTCTGCAAATGGCACTCATGTCCTCCGAAAGGCGGTCAAGCTTTTGAGACAGCACAAGGCCAACGGCGCCGTTCTCTGCTGGGCGCTCCTGGGTGTTCCCTCTTCCCCAGCTATAGAGGGGCGGAGGCTGGTCTAGGCTGGGGCACCTCTTCTTGGGTGGGTTTCCTGGCTCAGCGCCGCCTTGTGAGCTGAAGGTGCAGGATGAGGCACCTGGGATTTGAGGGTCACCCCCCTTAGCTGAAACCATGGGAAAAAGATAAGCTGCGCTTGCTTCTCTCACTACATTCCAGACTACTCCTGAGGAGCCACACTTCTGAAAAAGGAGGAATCCTGCAATTTGTGCAATTATGCACATTTGTCTACGTATCCCTTTAGATTCATAACCTGCCCCATTCCCAAGGTGGTTAACAAGGCAAAGACCTCAACGTATCAATTGAGAAAATAACATTTTACCTTCACAAAACACCCTGCCCAATCTGACAGCAGAGACGTGCCCCAAGCCCCCCGTGGCTATTCCTAGTTAGGGGGGGTCTTACAGTACGGACTCAGGAGAGTTCTCAGTGGAACTGCTGTGCTCCAGCAGTTGAGGGCAGGGGGCTTATTACTTTACCGGAGATTTTTATTCCACCCTTTGAGAAATACACCGTCTCCCTCCATTGCATCATCACCACAACTCTGTGAGACAGATGAGGCTGAGAAAGAACGGCTGGCCCGAAGTCACCCAGCGGGTTCCAGGGCCGAGCCTCTCCCCAGGCCGGCACTCGCTCTTCCTCCAGTCTGGAACGGCATCTTGGCATAATGGATTCTGCACCTGCTACTCTTAAGGAGGGCAAAGAACCATGCAGGGCACTGATGCCCCGTCCCACGGCCCCACCACCAAACCCCCGTCCTGCTCCTTCTCTGTCATGAGAAATTTCACCAGACTTTCTTCATCTTGAAAACTTTCTTCCTCCTTTTTCAACAAGAGAGATTTTCAGGACATGGAACTTGGTGCCCAGTTCAAAGGTCTGTGCTTATGCAACCCAACCCAGTGGCAGGATACACACAGCTCTGGCTATCCATCGTGGAGGAAATAGACAGTATTCTAAAGATGGACGAGGCATGACTTGGGATATTTAGGATAACGCTTGACCGAAAACCCCAGGTGCTTGCTTGCCCCCGAACACTTCTTGGCTTACCTGTCAGAAGTGATCTTTTCATTCCACTCTTTGGGGATCTGGAATCGCTTTGCCTCTGAATGCTGAGAGACTGTGAACTCTCATTCAACACACACACACTTCCGTTTCCAGACGCTCCTGCCCATCTCCCCTCTGCACAGAGTGGGGTGCTTATCGAAGCCACGCCTGGTTTGGACAACAGAGCGCAACAGAGGTTAAGCGAAGAGTGTTCCCCTGGCTGGGCCACTGCATCAATCGGAGTCTTACTTTCTGCATAATATGTTTGCAATTATTTTACAAAGATCTGCAGAGGATCAAGTGCTGCCAAATCAAGGTTATGCCTCCAATAAACAGAACACAGCACTCGAAGGAAATAAAATCCCAGTTTAGGATCAAAGTCCTTGTTACACCAGGGGTCTGAGATCAGACTGCCCACTGTGTAGTTCATTCTTAAAAACAGCTGAGTTGGAGAAAGGTTGCGGGCTGCATCATTTCGTTCTTTGTTCTTGGGGGCCCTGGCTGCAATTCTCTCTCTCTCTCTCTCACTCACTCACACACACTGGGAAGAGCACCTGTCATTTTTCCCTTCCAAGGTTAACAGAAGTTGTGGAGGGGAGGATTCAAGCAAGAAAACGGCACCTTTGGTGGCATGAACCCCTTCCCCAAAGACATGACCCCACTCCAATCTTGGAGCCCATCACAATTCCTAGTTACACATCTGGATCACAGGTCAGCTGTGAATGTGTGACTCGGCCGTATAACTCTGTTGTGGCTTCTGCTTCTGAAGTGCATGGAGAAAAGTGTTTCTGGGATGGAGTGGAAAGTGCTCACAGGCCTCGCAAGGCTCCAAGCCCTGTGACGACTGCCCCAGGTCGCTGCCACACAGGGACGGTTCTCATTGTGCTGGGGCTGCTACCAGCAGCTCCACTGAGGAGGGTCCTCTGTGCGACCCCCTTGTGCCCGCCACCATCACCCTTGCTGCCAGAGCGCTTTTTGTCAGCTTAAAGGAACGGGGACAGGTATTCTGCTATAGTGTTACGGTACTATGGTGATACCACGGGACATCATGGCAGGTGCAAAGGAAATGTGAAGAAAGAGCTCTAGATGTGCCATGGGAGGTGCAGAAATCTGTTCCTTCTTGTCCACACACGCACGCACACGCACGCACGTGCGCGCGCGCGCACACACACACACACACACACAATCTACTTGGAGCACATTCTTTCAGGGAGTTTCAAGTGGGTAGCCAAGTTGGCCTGCAGTAGAAGATCAAGATTTGGTTCTGGTAGCACCTTAAAGCGCAACAAAATTCCCAGGGGGGTAGCTTTCAAGAGTCAGAGCTGACAAAGGGAACCTTGGCACCTGAAATCTTATACCCTGGAAATCTTTTCTCTAAGGTGCTACTAGACTCGAATCTTAATCTTTCAGGAAAGACTATACCAAAGCAGATTTCGGAAACCGCAGAGCGGACCAAGGGAAAACCTAGAAGGTGGGCAATTGTGCAATGACGTCATATGGACCCCCGCCCCGCTACTGTGTGGAAGCATCCTAGGCCATAGGGGAGTTCAAGGGGTGAGCGTCAGTGTCCCCTAATGACTACCAGAAGGACGAGTTCTAAACCCCTCCCTGAACACAGCGAGCCTCCCTTCTGAAAGAAGGTTTGCAAGCAAAAAACCTCCCTGGCAGGGTTGAGCCCTCCCAAGCGGGAGGGAGGATGCGGGGCAGAGGCAGCTCGTCTGGCTGCTCCTCTCCTGGTCCCTGACCCAAGGCGAGAACGTCAAAAGAGGCAGGGCAAGCCAGGGAGGCCCGGCGGAGGGCAGCGAAGGGCAGAAGTGTTGTTCTGTGGAGCCTTCAGCCCTGGCAAGGAACAGAAAAGGGAACGGGGAAAGGCCCGCAGTCCAGCTGCACTGAGCCGCGGGGAGAGAAGGCACCGCTCCCGCTTGCTGGGGGCTGCACTCACCCCACGGCTCACCTCTGTGCCCCCCGCCAGCCTCAGGGGCCGGGCTGGTTGCCAGCGCTTCCCTCCACGGACTGCTCAAGGGTGGGCTGGCAGGACTGGCTCTGCCGGTGGAACTTCCCTCCACACAGCTCCCTGCGCCTGTTGGAAGCAAGCCAAAGAAAGTCGTGTCATCTCAGGCAGCCTGAATCACCCAAGCCCACCTCGGCTGACGACCCCCATCAGAGGTGGCGGCTCACTTTCTTGAGACGCCCTCCCGCTGCCGGTATCCTCTTTCGTTTGCAAGCGTCTTGTCTCTCCTCGTGTGCTGCTGGCTGACCGGCTGCGTGGATCAGGGCCCTTCGCTGTTATCTCCTTGAGGCACCGGAGCAGGCCTTGGAGGGGGCTGCTCTTAATCAGCCGCTCTGCGCAATGAGAGACCCCTTCTCAACCAAGGCCTGCAGTTTGAGTATCTTGCAGGGCAACTTTTGCTCATTAATACAATTCCTATCCCTCTGCAACCTGAGGGCTTATGGCAGGCAGCGCTTTATGGTAAACCATCCACAGTTCTGTAAAACCAGTGAGTCAACCACCCACAAAACACTATATGGAATGTAAGTTACTCCAGACAAGGAGGTGGACCAGACTGCTTCTGATGGATGCCCAGCCTTTTTGTGGGCCATCAAGTGATGGGGCTCCACCAATGAACATCAAGGGATGAGTTGCCCTGTCTCAAAGACTATGGGGGGGGGGCGGAATGGACTGAAGACCCAAGATGCAGCATCCTTGCTGAAGCTAGCTGGCCTGGTCAGCACCTGGCTGGAAGACCCTCTGGAAACCCTAGGAATGCCCCCCCCACGTACACACATGACGCTCCGTGGCAGAATGGCAGGATCAAAATTCAAGTTGCTTCTGGGAATGTTGTTAGAAAACAAGAAGGAGCTCACAGAGGGAAGGAGCTCAAGAAAGAATTCCACTTGCCTTCATCCATGGAGGATGTGCCTTTCTGTGTGTCTTGTTCCCTTGGCTTAGCGCTGCCCACAGCATTGCAGGCAGGCAGTTTGGAATGGCGGTGTGGGTCAGCAGCCATTTCCGCCAGGTCATCTGCCAAGCTGCGGAGGCGGGCGTTGCGTGCAGCGGCTTTCCTTTTAACTGCAGGAAGCAGCAAAACAGAGGACTGGAGCAAGTCATGGAGACAGAGCCTCGCTCCTCCGCTGAGCCCTGCTGTCCCCGTACACAACTGATTAGGAGAGCCAAGCCCTACGACCGGCAGGGCCAGCAGACGCAGCACTTCGTGCCCTGCCCAACCTCGGGAGGGGGAGGCGAGGTGCCCATTCGCAGGCTACGCTGCCTGAAACAACTCTGCTTCCTGACAGGCTAGTTGACTAAGTGCAAGGAGGGCCTTACACCAAGAAACACCTGAACCTGTGATTCCCTGCCCACCCTGTTGTCTGAAGCAGAGGGTCCAGAGGAATCAGTGCATGTCTGCTGAAGATAGTAGCTGATTCCTCACATGTTGGATAATGCACTTTCAATGCACTTTAGCTATCGTTTGGAAGTGGGTTTTTTGTTTCACACTTGAAAAATTCAGTTCCAAATGGTCTCTAAAGAGGATTGGAAGTGCATTATCCAACGTGTGCAGAATCAGCCATTGTTTGGTTCCAACAGAGGCTGCCCCAACTTCACAGGAGGAGCCTATTGGTACGTGGGCAACAGTTTCCTTGGACAGCGACTGGGCTGCACCCAATTGTTAAGGACAGGGCTGCTTTGCACCCATGCTCGGCCCTCTGTCCAGCTTCCTGTCCTGTCCAGGCAGGACTTCATTTCGTTCCTAGCCTCTTCTTCCTCTCCAAACCGGGTGATCTACGAAGAAGGCTTGCCTTGCCTCTGATCCTGCACAGAGTTTGTTTTCTGACCCCATTTGCAAACAGCCCAGGCAGGATCAGGTCCAGTTGGCGCACAGGCGTGTTGTTCACCCTGGTCCCACCCCTCAACAGGTGCTGAAGGATCAGGAGGGGGCCCGTTTCAGATGCGGCTGCTCACCCTCAGTGAAGAGATTTTGGTCCGGGCCTTCCAGGCAGTTCTGTTCCGCTGAGGGACTGTCAAAGGAGTCCGGGGTGAGTGTGTCGGAAGGTATGAGGGGGCTGGCAGTTGTTTCCTTTGGGGAGCTTTGTGGGTTCTGGGTGAGGATACTGCCTGCCACACCTGGAATAAATGTAAATGCAACGTTCTCATCAAGCCCAAGGGGCTCCTCACAGGTCCAGGTACAGGCAAAGGCATCTCTGCGTCGAGGCTCTGCCTTCAACCCAGGCCTCTCCTCCTGAGCTGCACAGCTTGCTGGGATGGCAGGCAGAAGGAATCAGATAAAAAACTACAGATAAAAATTGGCTAAACGGACCCAGATTTAAACCTGGGTCTCCCACATCCAACACTCTAACCACGAATACTAGAACTCTAAATACTAGAACTCAACGGCATTCAGTGACGCCGATGGGCAGCGGAGTCGGGAAAGGACAAAAGGCAACACGACTTTATCTGACGAGTGACTGAAATGTGGAATGTGCTGCCAGAGATTGTAGTGATCGCCACTAGATAACTTTAAAAAGGAATTAGACGGATTTATGGAGGACAGGTCTGTGAGTGGCCGCTGGCCACGGTGAGTAAAGGGGGACTCCGTATTTTGTCCACCCTGAAACCCCCGTGTCACCTCCTGCCCCGTGCCAGCCTCTGCCAGTCTGGAGCCCAAGCAACTGCTGGGGTGGTTTGGTGGAGAACCAGCCCTGTACACAGGGAACAGCCTGGTCACGCAAAGGCGCTACACGCCTTCCTTGTCTCACAGCACAAGTGTGAGTGTAAACAAGTGGGGAACGGATGGGAGGTCAAGATCCCCTGCCAGGAACCCGAGGAATGAGCCCGGGAATCGGGCTGGATGGCCCTGGGATTCCTTGCCGGTGGGTTCAAATCTGCATTAACTGTTTCCAGCTGTGGAAACCAACAACAACTGCTGCTCAAAATCCAAGACTGGACCTGGGTCTTAAGGGGGGGAAAGTGCTACCTTTGCCATGGGGCTTCTCCGCTCCGCTCGCTCGCCACAAGACCAGCCGGGCTCCTGTTAAGGCTTTGCCAGAGATAAAATGGAGCTAGGAGCCAGTCCTCAGTGGCACCCCGCTGACTGTGAATGAGCCCAGGACTTTGGACTGCCTCCCTCTACCACCCACCGGCTGGGGCCTGCTTAGGCACGGGCGCCTCCCTTGCTTGCTTAGGCACAGGCACAGGCGCCTCCCTGCAGGCCTAGGCACTCACGTGGCACCTGGCTAAAACTGGGCTGCTGCCCGTCCTCACCCAGCATCAAGCCTGATCAAAAGAACCTGGGCAGCGGCCCTCCCGACATCCCTCTTGGGGGCCCAGAGGCACCAGCATCCCTCTTCAAGTCCCTGCAGTATCCAGCCCTGTCTCTGAGCCCTCCCCTTCAGTACTCTACTGGTCAGTGACGCTCCCTGGCTTTTCCTAACCCAGCCAGGGCACTAACACCAACGGCATGTGGCCGACGTATGGGTGGAGCAGGAAGGGGGGGGCAGGTGTGTTTCCTGCAGTGGGGGTTTCTCATCTGCCTCCTCTAACCCAGCCCAGGGCCCCAAGACAGGGTCCAGGAGCCTGGGCAAGGGCAGGGCCCCGAAGATCATCTTCGTCTCACTCACTTGTAGCACGTGATCCAGCAGTCCCCGCAGTGGGGCCCCGTGGGATCCTGCCCCCTTGAGTCTGGGCACCAGCAGCCGGGCTACTGGAGCGGAGCTGCTGGATGGCAGCCAGGCCTGTCAGACAGTTCTCCACACCACGGAGCGGGGAGGCGCTTCTGGTGCCCGTTTTGACAAGCTCAGGCTCTGGGGGGCAAGGAAAACCCCTTTCTTGCTCTGAGGGAAGAGACGTCGATGGGCTCCTCCTGGACCCTGCCCTCTTCTGCCCCACAGCTCCCTCCACGTCCGATACTTGGCTGTTGTCTGGAAAGACAAAGAATACTCAAGTGGGACAGGCCCAGGGCGGATCTTCTCATGACCCCCCCCCCCCCCGCCAACCTTGGTGCTCTTTCAAAGCACACCTCTGCCTCATAGCCACAGATACACTTCTCTTCCTAGAGCCTCTCCCTGGAGTTTGAGAGAAGCTCTGTGAAAAACCCACCTGAGCGAAGAGAAACCCACCCAATAAATTGTGCGAGCCATCTGCACATACCATATATTTATCTTGTGGAACTCACTGTCACTGGATATAGTGTTGGCTGCTAGCTCAGATAATTTTAATAGAGGATTAGACCAGTTTAGCAATGATATGTCCATCAATGGCTATTAACCATGGCAACTAGGTGGAAACTCCATGTCCAGAGGTAACAGCCCTCTAAATACGTTAAGGGGGAGGGGGACAACGCGGGGCCTTGTTGCCTTTGTGCCATTTGCAGGCCTTCCGGAGCAACTGGTGGTCTGCTGTGTGAAACAGGGTGGTGGACTAAACGGACCCGCCTTAGTCTGATCCTGCAGGGCTCTTCTTCTGCTGCTCTGACTCCAGGGCAGCCGCCCAGGCTGCTCTGTCCTCTTCCCCACTCCTAAAGCATCGTCTCCACTTTCCACCCCTCTGGCCACCCAGGGGCCTACTGCACTCCATTTAGATGGACCAGAGAGCCTTCAGGGTCCAAGCTGGCTCCCAGCCCTGGACCACCACCCCGTGTGAAACAGAGCGGCTGCTGAAACTGAGGCTCCCGGCCCTCACCCTGGCCGCTGTCCCACCATGCTGTGCTCCCTGGGCTGTGCCTGTCTTGCTCTGTTTCGCTGCAGCTGGAGGAAGCAGAGGAGACGCTCGGAGTGTCGAGGTAACTTGGCCGCTGGATCGGGACTTCCTTAAGGCAGCTCATCAGTCTGTGCAGGGGGGAACTTTCCACACCAGCTTCTGCTCCCCCGTTAGCGCAACCAGAGATGCTCGCTGGACACTGTGGGAGGCTTTCTTTGGGACCACCTGGCGGAAGGAAAAGGCAGCCTATCAGCCTGGACAAGGAGCCAAGATGAACAGGAACATTTAAGTGGTATTTTCAGAAAGAGAAATATATTTCAGAAGTCAGCTTTTACGTACCAGCAGCAAATTTTGGCACACCTTTTTGGGAATGAAAAGGAAGCAGAAATCCATAAATGCCGCATTAGCTTTGTTGCCAGACTGGCAGGTGTGACTGGCCCAGCCTGAACCCCCCACTCTGCACTAACCACATGGGCTGGGAACTGATCCACCCCCAGAGGTGACCACTGGGTGGGGGTGGGGGGCTGGTAGCCACACCACTCCAATAGCAATGGAACTGGGCCTTCGTCCGGATGCTCAATGGAAGTACGATTGTCATGAGTTTCTTTCTGAACTAGCTTCCATCTTTCTTCTTTGCAATGAGTATTTGCAACAGTATATTGGTGCAGAAGATTTGCTGCACCTTCACAAACTGCAAACTCCCATTTTCTTCTTTATTTCAGTATTTAAAAAGAGACCATGATGGGAGGGGGATGGAAAGCAGCCTCCAAGATGAATCATTTGCATTTCGGCTGAATAAAAAGATATTCTCCAGGAATGAGCTGAAATGGAAAGCTGTAAGGATGAGCTTGGGCTGCAACAACATGGCACCCTAGCCGCACAGCTGCCACTGAAAACAGCAGCTGTGTGTCCTCCTTCTCCCCCCATAATGTTTAGTACAACTTATTTTGTGTTGGAACATTACATCACTGTGCATTTCTCTGTCTCCACTACTGAAACCCAGTAATATAAAACAGGGTAGAGAAACACACAACCATGAGGCATCACACTGCCAGGTGAGGTGCACTGAACATGGAGGCGGGGGGTGGTGGGAGAGAATGACCCAGACATGTCTACAGTTTTCAACAATTGCGTATTTCAAGTAACATGTTGATTCAGCCCTACAGAAGCACCACAGTTCTACCCATGGTGGGCTATGAGATGAGATGGGCCCAGCCCCCTTGTTCTTCCCCTCTCTTGTCCGCAAAGGCACCTGCCACACGCTCCACGGCACGCACCTCTCTCCTCGTGGGTCCACACAATCCATGGCCAGTGCAGTGAAGGGGTAGAATACTGGGCTGGGGAGGCCAGAGGTTCCGGTCCCTGCTCAGACTGGGGGCTCTCTGGGTAGATGGACTCTGCCAAGTGCCCACAGGGGACCCTGCCCTTCTCTCTGCCATTCCTCTTACCTCCTGCCCACAGCTGTCGGGATTCGGCATCTGTTCTCCTCAGCTTCTGAGTGCAGAAGTCAGTGGTTGCTGCCAAGCAGTCTTGCAGGGAATTTCCACTCACGGGGATGTCTTTCAAGCAGTTCTCCAGGCCTTGAAGGGGGGGAATCCTTGGGTGGATGGCTGCTTGGGGGGGGGGGGGGTAGATAAACAGCAGCTGAAGACCAGTTCAGTGGCCAGAATCTCAGGGCTGTCATATAAAAGAACCTACGAGATCAAAAATCCTCCGCTCTTAAGTAAATTACACACGACTGTAAAAACGGGGTTGGACTCTGAGAGTCAGTATAATGCCATAGCAATCTGGCAATTTGCCCCATTTTTAAAAAAGGCTCTCTGTGTTGGGTGGATGGGAAATGTCAGGTACGAAGAGTGAGGCAAAGGATACGGAGCTGATGCGGGTGGGACCTCCAAAAAGCACTAGGAGTGCTGTCACATAGAGGAGGATTCTCCCTCTCCCAGCCACCCAAATTGTGTGGTTTTCACACGTCATCCTGCGTTCGTGCTCCTACCATAGGCAGCCTGCTTTTTTCTCTAAAAGAAATGCTTTTTTAAAAATCTGAGCATTCTTTTCAAGGTGTCTGGAAAGGAAGGTACAGTTTTGATTCCATTGAAAGGAGTGCCTCCCCCCTCAATCCATTTTTAAAAACGTTATGAAGAGTTTCAACTGGTGAAATGGGCTATAAATTTTAATAAAGAAATAACAATGGAGGCATGGGAATACTTGTGGAAGACTACAATGAAGACAACGACATGTACTAATATCAAAGAGAACATCTACAAAATGATCTATCGTTGGTACATGACACCAAAGAAGATTGCGCTAGGGAATTTGAACACTTCTAATAAATGCTGGAAATGTAAGAAGCATGAGGGCTCCCTCTATCATATGTGGTGGTCGTGTGAGGTAGCCAGGCAGTACTGGGGGGTAATAATAAGAGAAATGAGTGAAATTTTACAATTTCAAATTAATAAGAACCCAGAACTTCTGCTACTGAACTTGGGAATGGAGGGAATTCCAGCCCATCACAGGACGCTGATATTTTATATGACGGCAGCAGCTAGACTATTGTATGCGCAAAAATGGAAAGTACAGGAACTGCCAACTATCGAAGATTGGATTTACAAATTGCTGTATATGGCGGAAATGGACAAGATGACAAGAAAACTGAGAAATCTGGACTCAGGGCAGTTTAACACAGACTGGGAGAAGCTGAAACAATATTTGGAGAAGAAATGGGAGGTGGGAGGAAAACTGTGGCAGTTTGAGAACTACTGAAGTATAATAAAATGTAGAGGGGGGTGACTTTACCGGGGGGAGAAGAGATAAATGTGAATTTATAAGCAGTTAATTAACAGATTGACATATATATAGATATATATAGGTTAATAAATAGAATATTGATAGAAAATAATTAACTATAAGGATTAAATATAAGGATTGAGTAACCAACAATATTTTCTTTCTCTGATAAGATTTGTATAATGCACCAAACTGAATGTCTGAAGGTATAGACGAGTCAAATTGATTGACTATGTGATGAGAGTTATATAGAATTACCATAAAAAGACAGAATGAGTAATATATAGAGAATAAGTCAAATTGTTTGATTTAAATGTGCAAAATTTTTATGGTTTATGACATATAGGTTTATGATATATAGAAATATTTAAAAATGGAAAATGGGATAAATTGTTTATCTAAGATGGAAACAAAGACTTACAGTTTGGGTATATAACAAGAAAAATAGTTAAGGATGTACTGCTTAGTATAATGGAGAATATATATTTGTTTTAGATAGAGGAATTTAATAGAAGTAAGGGAAAAGGGACAAAGGGTTGGAAAACTGTTGGAAGTCAACAAAAGGGGGGGAAAGGGAGGGGGTTAGAAATGAAAAATTTGGGGGAAATTGAACGTAAATGTAAAAATAACGGATTCTAACCCAATAAAAAATTTTTTCAAAAAAAAAAAAAGAGTTTCAACTGGAAGGGAAAGGGCAGCTGAATTTAGGCTTCTAAAGATGTGTTTTTGTTTTTTTAAGTAATGAGGAACAGCACAATTGCACCGTAAGAATTACACTGGGCGGATCTCAACATGAAGAAAAAACAGGCGTTAGATTGCGAAGGAAAAATCCCAAAATGGACGGTATGTCTTGTGGGCTTCAGGGACAAGGAATACCTCCCTTCCTCTGCCTAACTACTATAATATTTAATTTTATTTTTTATCTTTGTAATGTTATCGTGTTATTGTGCTGTTACTGAACTACGGAAATTCAAAATCACAGTTCTGATTGCGTTTCCCAGCGCTGCAATTGACCCAGACAGGAAGGAGGAACCACCCACAGCCCCCCCTGCTCAGCACTGAAATGAAGCAAACTTGAGAGAGTGAAGCTGGTTCATTAGGTGGGGAGAGACTAGTGCTATAACAGACAGGCAAATGCAAGGGGTGGAACGCTGCAAGTTTTGTGTTATCCCTGAGCGGCACCATGCAACTTTTTAAAAGGCTTGTGTTATTATGCAATTCCGCTTCAGCACTATGCATGTGCCCAATAACAACAACAACAGTAACAACAACTGTGCTTATATACCACTCTTCTAAACAGATTAGTGCCTCACCCAGAGCGGTGAACAAAGTGTTATTATTGCCCCCACAATACAGCTGGGGAGCGGGACTGAGAGGAGGGGCTTCCCCAAGGTCACCTACTGAGCTCATGGCCGGAGTGAGATTCGAACCAGCAGAGTGCTGATTCGCAGCCCAACCACTTCACCACTATGTTAAAAAGGGAGAAAAGAGTGGGCAGGGATGCATGATGGAGGACAGAAAGCGATGGCAGGAGAGGGTGATGGTAATGAGAGCCTGATGGGAAAGGGAAAACACGGCTGATACCAGATTATATGTGCCGTGTGGAATCTCCACTGCAGATGCAAATTAAGAAAATATTGCACTGGCAAAATGGCGACAGTAAAAACCCCTAGTATGGAAGCACTCCACGTCTGGGAAAAATCACAGCAAAGAGAGGGAAAATACAGAAGCAAGACCAACAGAGATCCGTGTTGTGTGGATGCTCCCGAACGACTACAGCACAACAGTAAAGCCACAGCTGAGCAAAACAAGTCTCCATTGCCGCAATTCATAAAAGGAAATGCCCAGCCCAGACTTGCCCTGCCCAGTGCAACAGAACAAGCCAGCTCACAACTCTCGTCTTACCTTCCTCCTTTGCTGACCACTTGCCCATCTCGGGTTCGCAGCGTCCACTGGAAGAGCTGCCAAGAGAAGAGCTGGCACCGGGCAGGAAGCACTGGCTGTGCGGGTTTCTAGGGAGCGCCGTTGGGCAGCTGTCCAGGCCTGGCAAGGGGCTCCTGTGTTGGCTCAGGCCTTTGGAAAGAGGGCAAACAGAGCATGAAGGGCCGCCTCAGCCTCTCACGCCAGCCCTGGGCCAGGCTTCCTTTGCGGAAAGAGAGCAGCTGAGGGTCAGGGACTGCCGCATACCGATGGCCACTGGCAGAGGCTAAAGAGCACCGCTCGTTCACCACGTGGGACGGGGTAGGCTGATAAAAACAGGGAAGCAGCAGAAGTTTCTCACTTTCTGGTGAGAGTCCCCCATAAAAGATAAGCTTGAATGTGTCCCTAGTGGCCCCAGAAAAACATTTATTGGGACATAAATCCTCCCTGGCCATGTCCCAGAAGAAGATACGCACATCCGTTAGAGTGATGTTATCATTACAGTATATCAGCCTGGACTGAGATGGCCTTGAGACACGAATTCTCTCCCAGTCTAACCTACCTCACAAGGTTATTGTGAGGATAATGTGGAAGAGAACCATCAATACTGCCTTAAGCTCCCCAGAGGAAAATCAGAATAGACAGATGTGAACACACACAATGCTCCCTCGCTACGTAAAAGGTAAAGGGGGTCCCCTGTGCAAGCACCAAGTCATTACTGACCCATGGGGGGGACGTCGCATCACAATGTTTTCTTGGCAGACTTGTTGTTACGGGGTGGTTTGCCATTGCCTTCCCCAGCCATCTACATTTTAACCCCAGGAAACTGGGTACCCATTTTGCCGACCTCGGAAGGATAAAAGGCTGAGTCAACCTTGAGCCAGTTACCTGAACCTGGCTTCTGCCAGGATCGAACTCAGGTCCTCAGGTCGTGAGCAGAGCTTGGACTGCAGTACTGCCGCTTACCACTCTGCGCCACGGGTCTCTCGCCCCCTCCTTGTTCCAGTGCAAACACAATTCCTCAGTGAAACATCCATTTTAGAATCTGTAGACTGGAGCTTACCTTCCTCCTTCCTGGCCCACTTCCCTGTCTCTGGGGTCCACCTGTGCAGCCCATCCGAAGAGCCGCTGAAGGAAGAGCTGAGGGCCGGCGAAGAGGGTTGGCTGCGCATGTTTGGAGGGAGCTCCCTCAAGCACCTCTCCAGGCCTGGCAAGGGGGGCCCATTTCGGCCGAGTCCTGAGGGAACAAGGTCAGCAGAGCGAGCCAAGTTGCTTCTGCCTTCTGTTAACTTCCTATACCAGAAGCGGGTCACACAAATCCTAGCTGTTAGGGACCCACTTTTCCAGAAGTTACACTATGGTAAATTGGCAAGATTTCCTGCAGAATCCTCAGTTGTGCAACTCTGACCTGTACTGGGAATACATGGGCAAACTGGCCTTCGAGGGGCCTCGTAACTGTTGGGGGGGGGCATCTGGACTGAGAAACCCGCCCGGAGCCCCCCGTCCTTTCATGCAGGGGATGAGGAGGGTGCGCACTCTGAGAGCCATCAAATACTCTGCCCGCACAGCAGCGCCCGGACCTCTAATCGGCGGGCTGCCACGCCTGCTGCTAAACAATCCACAGGCCCAAAGCGCCGCTCTCACCGTCCTCCTTCTGTGTCCATTTCCCTGGCTCTGGAGTCCCTCTGGGGAGCCTGTCTGGGGAGCGGCTGAAGGAGGAGCTGTTGCCTGGTGAACAGAGCTGGCTGCAGGTGCTCACAGGCAGCTCCTTCCAGCGCCTCTCAAGGCCTTGGGGTGGTGTGCCAAGTCCTACGGAGCCGGGTGCGGAAAACAGCACATGCAAGCATAAGTGATCATTAGCCTGGTTTGTGCCGGTCACAAAGCAATGCCAGTTTCTTTGCCACATGTACACTCAGCTGAATGCACCACTAACCGTAGGACATCAAGGGTGCATGTCCACAAATGTGGCTCAGTTGTTAAACTATATATATATTTCCCAACAAGCCACTTTGGTGAAAGCATGAAGTTCCTTGAAATATGCATCAAAATGGAGGCCAGGGTGGAATTCAAGAGGCTGCTTAGAACGGCATTCTCTTGAAAGGTTCCCAGCGCTCTGTGCCAGGACTGGTGCCGGTTGCAGCTCCTTGAGGCAGCGGACGAGGAGGGCTCTGCTTGCTCCTGGCACTGTCTGGCTCCCCCCCCCACCACCGGGGATTCAAGCTGAGCCCTCGGGTAATGCCACGGGGTCCGGCAGGGGTGGTGGTGCTGGCTGGACCTGGCAACACAACACCTGAACCAGCCCTGGCCAGTGGCTGGGAAGGAGTCTGAGGAAGGGCTGAAGGTTTTGGGTGGAGTCTTAGAAGCTCTGGGGTCCGCCACCCAGCATCGCCAGCAAAAAGGCTGTCAGGTGGCAGGATTGGGAAATGCCTCCCTCAGCCAGAGAGCCTGGAGGAGCTGGGAGCAGCTCAAGGGGACAACAGTGAGCTCAAGAGAGCAGCTTCTGAGGTATGTTCCACTAGCAAGATATATGGCAGGCACCTCCTGACCCTCTCCCAAGGTATCTGTGGCAGCACACAGATATTCAAAGCAACGTGCACAATCAACACAATTCTGCATCTTCTTCCTGACCTTCTCTGCATTCTTGCAAGGCCCCTGGTCCTGCCTCAGGTTTCCTCCATTCTGCAACTCGACCGAGCGGCAGGTGTGTCTGTTTTGCCCCTGGCTCATGAGGAAGCAAGTTCTCCACAAGGGGCTCTGTCAAACAACAGGGAAGCAGGTGGGGAGTAAAGGTGCCTTAGACGGACTTGAAGCATTCCTTGGTCCCTGTGTGGTGTGCAAAGACTTCTCGTCCTTCTCAAATTAGGCTAACGACACAGCCCTCCACGGAGTGCAGCATTTTGGAGCTCCGAACTTCACAGCAGGAGTTGCCCAACTTTCATGCCAGGGAATCACTTGTGACAGAGTACAGGCCTGCTGCCACAAACTGCAGCCACACTTTGTGTCTTTCTCTTCCACCTCATTCAGACTGTACTTTACAGTAATGGAAGCTGGGCCAGCCATTGGGGTGGGGTGGGGAGAATGCAACATGGAGCTGCTGTTGTGTTCCCAACCGTCCCAGAGGCAGCAGCACAAATGCAGTTTGATATTTTCATGTTTGTGATGTCAGGGGAGTGGACTTTTTTGCTCTCCCCATGACTGTGCGCCCCCTTCATGCACCCCTCAACACAAAAACGGGCACAACTTCAGGGGTATCAGCCAGAAGGCATGTCAGAGACCTCAGACCACATTTATGCCCCACGTGGTACCATTTATGCCGACATTACTCAAAGAGGCTTGAGTGCTTTGCTGCTTGCCACAAGGGTGAGAAAACTGGAAGGGATTTTGGGCACAGGGCAGGAAGGGAGAAAGGGTGGAGGACGGCCCTTGCTGAAGCCGCCCACTTCCATAACCAGGAAGCACGGGCTGCAGCTAACCTATCACCCCTTCGGGCCCTGGAGACGCCCCTCTCCTCCTCAGTTAGAGACCACGTCAGTTAATGAGCAGGCCGAACCCCCAAGAGACCAGCAAGCTGTTCCAGGCTTCTTCTGGCCTGCAGCTCCCCAGGAGAGAACCCAGAGCTGAAGCAGAGACGCCGCCTGCCAGCCCTGGCACAGCCAAAGGGCAGGAGGCCCCAAGAATGTAGACGTTCCTTCAGGCAAACATCTACTGATGTCCTTTTCTGATGGCACTGCAGAGGCAAAGCATGCCAACCCCCGTGGAAGAAGAAACCTGGGCATAAGCCACAGCCGGCCCCAAAAGGCACAGACCAAACACTGCCACCTTACCGAAGATGGTGGATTCTGGCGGTACACAGCTGTGGGAGGAGACTCGGCACAGCTTCTCCAGCGTTGCCTGGTCATCGCACAGTTCTGGAGGGGAGAAGAGGCAGGCTCAAGGTGACGCTTTCATTCTTACCGGCAGGACACCAACATTGTACAAGGGGCTTTATGAAGCAGCACAAGCAAAACCAGAGCAGAGCTGACAAATTAAATCCTGCCAGGAAGGGCAGGAGGGAGATGCAGGGGACAGCCAATACACAGCTGCAAAACACTTGGCATGGAGGGACTTGGTTTCTCGCCCTGAGAACGCTGCCAGTGCCCCTGGGTCTGGGCCTCCCCAAAGATCCCCAAATGGGTCAACCCTTGGCCCTCTACACCAGGCAACACTTGAGCAAGTGGCCTTGTGCCGGGAACAGAGCCCGGAAGGAACCGGGCAGGCACCCAGGGCCAGATGTGCAGCCGAGCCACTGCCGGGAATGGGGCACCGTGAGGAAGGCGCTGAGGCACCACACAGCTTTGCTGGTTCCCAGAAATCAATGGCACAGGTACACCTTAAGGCTGCCCCACTTTCAGCTGGGTCTCGTCGAAGGCATCGCCATAGGAGCCTGACCCAGGAGGGGAGGGGGTGCCTTGCTTGGAGTGACCAAACGCACGGAAGGGCCTTGGGCACGCACGCCACCTGGGTCCTGCCCATGCCTTCTGCCACCCTGCAGCATACCCAAAGCTCCTCTTCTTCCTCCTTTTCTTCTCTCTTTTCCTCCTCCTCCTCTTTTTCCAGCCAACATCTTAGCAGGGTTAGAACTGGGGACGGGTATTTCCCTCAAGCAGTTCAAGAGGCCATGGAGAGGGCTGGTTGCGGGGCTCCACTCTGCTTGGGAAACAAGAAAGGATGGCTCAGGGCAGACAGCAAAGGGGCTGACCCCAGACCCCCGGGCCAGAGGCAGCTCCCCTTTTTTGCTCTTGTAAGCCATCTTGGACACCCCGTGGGCTCTCTCTCACCCTCCGAATATGGCACCCAATGTCCCGGCTCCCTGATGCTGTGAGCAGGGTGGCGGTTTGGCAGCGGGGCCTGCAGGTCTCTCTCCTCCTCCGAGGCCTCCTCCAGGCAGCCCACCAGGATTTCCAAGGGGGCGTCCTCTTCAGTCTTAACTGCAGCAAAGAAACAATTCCAGAGGGGCTGCTGTGTTGCCTGTTCCAGCAAAAAAAATCAAGCGACCCCTTAAAAACCAACAAGTTTTTATTCTGTGTGAGCTTTTGTGGACCAGAATACAAACTTGTTCAGCTTTACGGTGTCGCAAGCCTCCCATTTATTTTTGTTACAAAGACCGAGGGGGCTGGTGACAGGACAGAAGTTGCTTCTTTCCTGCCCACGTAGGCCACACTGAGCTCCTTGGAGGGAAGGCAGGACGATGGATGGACGGACGGATGACCAGCTATCCCAACTCAGCAAAAGCAGGCCGGAGCCCAAGGCACAAAGGATGGCTCACTTTTCACACAGAGGGCCCCAGACTGCTCGGCTGTCCTCTCCCTTCCTGCAGCTGTGTGTGTGCTGAGGGAACGGCCAAGCCCGTCCAGGCCCTGGAGTGGGGGGCTGGCAGAATCTGGCTCCATTTTAACTGCAGAAACACCAGAGAGAAACGCTACAGTTAGACTTGCAGCCACAGAACCACCTGCATCAAGACTGGCCCACAGGTGACCGAGGCAATGGCACCCCTTCCCCAGGAGGGGTAAAAAGATGCCCATAAACAGTAATAATTGACTACTTGCTATTGGGATGCTCCGAAATGGGCTACCTCGCCCTGCCTCATGGGGTCCCCAGCCCTGAATCCCCAGCCACTACAAGCAGAGCCATCTTTCCTTGAGTGTGCGTGCGTGTGTGTGGAGGGGTCCTTTACTACTGCTTGCCAGCCCCCCCCCCCCCCACAACCCAAGGATCATCTAACCTCACACTTAGGGTGTTTTTCTCTTTCCCCTCCCCTCAAACATCCCATTCCGCTCCACGGGAGAGCGCGCCCTTGGCGCCATTTATGCTGGGTTTCGTGGTTCGGCTGCTTTTGATTCATGCAAACGGAGGCAGCAGAACGGTCCCGTTTGCCAAAGAAACCCACAGGCAGTGACCATCTCACAGAGGTACCGGCTGCACGTGGGCCGCCTGCCTCTCTCTCTGGGGTGCGTACTCCCCCGCGCCCTCCAGTCCGGAGGGTGGAAGCGCTGCTGGCTGGCGTCACAGAAGGGCTGGATCCTTCCCGGGCAGGGGTCTCCTCTTCAGAGTTTTCGGTTTTAACTATAGACAGAAATACAAAATCAGGATTATTCTGAAACGCCAGCAACGTCAACGAAAGATTTTGGAGAAAATCAGAAATTCAGACACGTGTTAATTGACACGGCACTCCGTGAGCAGACACATCTGGAGATTTGAACCTCATTCTCCTAAATCCTAGTTTGAGACTCTAACCACTAGACAATACTGGCTGTAGTGACAAGGGCTAAACGTCACGCTATTGGGTACTATCTGCTTATGTAGATAATGTGCCTAGTAGTGAGTTTCCACATTGTGAAACATACCATGGAAATTATGCTTTGTTTCAGACAGAAAATCTCTTTGCCTAGCTTTATGCTGGTTTAAGAATTTTTTGTGCTACCATTGGATCTGGTCACTGAATGTCCCAAGTATTGTTCACCATTGTACTTTGCTCAGTTCTGGCTGTGGGTTATATTGCATTTTCACTCCAACTGCTGTAATCCGCCTTGGACTTGAGTGAGAAAGGTGGACTACAAATAAATAAATACAATCATCTGGATCATTTCTGGACCCATCAATCAATACAGACACCAACCATTCTATGTGAAGGGCCATTCATTCCGAGGAATGAGGCACCCCATTTTTGCACAGCAATGAGCCACCTGAGACCAGGAGAAACCTGTCACAACCTTTTAATCGGTTTATACATCCATCACAGCTACCAACGTTTTTACACAGAAACAAAAGCAACTTGGTACTTCTATCCTGCATTTTAAAAACATCTGCCAGGGTTGCTGGCTTGATACCTCCAGAGGAAGCCAGCAAAGGCCAACTGAAGAGCATAAGAAACGGCTTGGGGCAAGTTACTGCCTGGACAAGCTCAAGCGCTTAATTTCCAGTGGGAGCCACGTCTGTGGCTGAGTCACATGACACACCAATGGGCACCTTAGCAGGCACAAGAAACCAGAGAGAGGCCAGGAAGGAGCACATGTCCTGGCAGGAGAGGGCTGGAAGGAACCAAGGAAGACGCATAAACACTCACCCTGGACGGGAGGAGAGCCACTCGCCACTTCTCTCCTTTTGTGCCCTGAGACCTCCCGGCCCCCACCTGTGGAAACCTTGCGAAAGGCTTGGTGGGAATGAAGCGGCTGATGAACAATGAGGTCCTTCAGACATTTCAGCAGGCCCTGGAGGGGCTTTTCCTCAGCTGCTGTTTTAAAAACAAATAAGGTTCCAACTCTGATGGCTGCAGGGAAAAGCTTACAAACGCCTAGGGGGCCTGTTGATAAAACCTCAGGTGTGAGGTCAGGGAAGGGAGCAGGGCTCTCAGTTCCCAAGAGGTGGGGCTTTGGTGCTCTGCAGATCCCACCCACCCCTCTCCCCGCATTAGCTATGTTTCCAGGACTCTGCCTTTTCAGCCGCACTCCCAAGCCTGACTAGAACTCTGCAAGATTCTCTGACAATCTGACTCTGGGAAGCAGACCCAACAATGTAGAAGAAGACAACCTATGGAAATTTATTTCAACTGTTCTGGCACTGGAAGTTGCCGTGGCCTGTGGAAGTGAGCATTTGCCCAAAAGCTGCCCGATAATTTCTGACTGGGCAAAAGTTTATCTCAGATCAGGCCCATGTGAGTAACTCATTCCCTTCATCATTCGTCTGGGAGCTCCTCTTCATCAGGAAGTTAATAGTCCCCCACAGAAGACACACCTTGGACACCATTTGGGGAGCAGTGCCTGGAAGCATTCTTGCAACTGGCTCGCCCGCTCCCGGCCTCAGGCGTCCGCCTTTCTTTCGGAGTGCAACCATTAGAGAAGGAAGCAGCTCCTGACGTGCCAAGGGATGGATCTAGCCCGTTTGTCGCAACTTCCCTCTGGGGGCTTGGAAAGGCCTGACGTTCAGGATCTACAGCAGCTTCTATGGAAATAACATAAAAAGCATCCACCTGGGGCTCAAACAGCCTCGTCACCAAAATCCGCAAAAAGAAAAAAAAACCCACAGAATTCAAGGGCAAAACTGTGCGTTCGTGTCCACGTGACTGTCCTGCCAAGGACGTGACTTGCACATCAGCACTTTCAATGAACTCGCATTGTATATCCTCAGATTAGCCTTTTTGCTCCGTGCAAGATCTAATCACTTTAGCACCTGTTTGTGTTTTTAAAAGCTCTAGGACAATGATGCAGTGTAACTGCAAGCAAACAAACAGTAATGCTCTCTACACAGGTCCCACCTTGAAGCCTCCAGAACACCATAGCTCAGTTATTATCAGGAGCCAGGCACAGCGTGCATATTACCTCCCACTATGTAGACATTCCACTGACTACCCATCAGTTACCAGGCTCAATTCAAGGCGTTGGCTATCACATAAAAAGTCCTTCCTGGCCTTTCCCCCTCATATCTATGGGACTACCTCTCTCCATGGTAGCTTTGCTCATCTGAGCAGGGCCTTCTGCAGGTGAACCCCTGCAAATGGGCAAAATCACCAGCTGCCCACACACGTGTATTCTCAGTGGTGGCCCCTACCTTATGGAACGGCCTGTCTGAAAAGGTCAGGAAAGCTCCCATTCTCCTGGTTTCCCACAAACTATGCAAAACTGAACTATTCAAGATGGTTCTTTACACAGGTAATAAGGCTGTGCTGTACAGAAATGGTTCAAAGAGATGCACCGGTCAAGGGATAGGTCTGTACACCTCACTACTGTGCACAGTCTGCTGCTGTAAGTATTCTCCTATTGGATAGTTCTGCATCATTTAATATGTCATGTCAAATTGCTTTTGTTTTCAGCTCTGTATTCAAATTTCTGCAACCCAGACCCTATTGTACTGCTTACTGACTGTCCCTCCACTGATTGTGTTGATTTCCACTGTGTAATCCGCGCTGAGTCTCAATGAGGAAGGGAGACCATGAACCTCATAAATAAAAAATAAAATACATTAAAAAAATATGTGCACAAATCAACGAAAAGGAAAGCAAGGGGAGGGGCACTGTGAGCTGTGGTTTGTCCAGCCCAGCCCAGAAGTGTCTCCACTGACAGTTTTTTCCACCACATCAGAAGACGGCTAGACTGAGGATATGTGAGGAACTCTAAGACCTTGTAGAAGACTCTAAAAACGATAGCCCAGGAGAGGCTACCCCAAGGAAGCTGCACGCTCCTGGTATGTAACTTGTCACCTGAAATACATCCAGGCAGGTTCCACACAACTGCATTTCAAATGGCCCACATGTTAGGGACGCCAGGCTACCACCTGGCACCCCACAAAACTTGGGCAGGGCAAGGGGTAGACGTGACATCACACAGCTGACACTCTGGAAACTCTATGGTATTACCAAAGAGTTTTCAGAGCACTGGCTGACATACCGACACCACATCTGGGTGAAAGCCTAGACACGAAGGCGACAGATCGCACAACGCCATTTCTGCTCCCCACTCTCTCTCACCAGCCTGGATGCAAGTGGGCTAACAGCACGCCTGCCGCACAGTGCAGCACATCGCACTGCTGAGCTGGCCTTGGATTATGGAGCCACACTTCCCCCCACTGCTCTGTACCCTCAGAGAGGTGCGCTCCAGCCTCAGGTTCCGTCCTCTTCTCTTCCACGTTTCCAGTGGCCCTGCAGGTGAGCGATTCGTCAATGGGGGCTTCGGGAGGGCCGGGCCTGCCCACAGCGCTAACCTTCTCTCCTCTGTTGTGGATGGAGGGTTGTTCCAGGGCAGCATCTGCTTTAGCTAAAGGAACAACAAACACCGTTTCAGCACTTGCTACGTGGACCTTGCACCAAAATGCATGAGTGCATGAATTCTAAAGCCCCCCTCAAAAAACTCCCCTCCCATCATTTAGCTTACAAAAGTCCCAACAGACACCCCCAGCTGAGGCACAGCTGAACTGAATCCAGCATCAAACTGAAGAATGTAACATTCGTAGTTTTCAGCGTGATGTAATAGTTAGAAGGTCAGACGAGGACCTGAGAGACCCCGGAAGATGGCTGGGTGGCGTTAGGCCAGTCATGCCCTCTCAGCTTCACCTACCTCACAGGGTTGTTGTTTTGAGGTTAAAATGGAGAGGGGAGAATATCGTAAGCTGTTTTGTGTCTCATTGGAGAGAAAAGTGGAATATAAATATTTAAATAAATAAAAATGATAAATGTTTTTTCTTGGAACATTCCACATTTTAAAAAACAACTGGAATGCTAGATATAAACTTGAATCTTGGCTGCAACAAAATTTCTAGGACCTCCCCCACCCAACATATGCAAATTCTGGGAGGCTGTGGAGTTTCATTTGGATGGAACAAAGGACCTACAGGCGTGAGCAAAGGTGCCCAGCACAACCCAGAAGAGGCTCCATGCATGGAATCTCTCTCTCTCTCTCTCTCTCTCTCTCTCTCTCTCTCTCTCTCTCTCTCTCTCACACACACACACACACACACACACACACACACACACACACACACACCTGCAAAGGCCTGGCTGGGCAATTTCCACTGCTCGGGGAACGGGGCGCCTTCCTATGCGATGGACACTGAGTGCCCTGTGGCATCTCACCCACCTGCAGCCATCGAAGCAGCAGGCTTCACCCCAGTGAGGCTCTTCAGCACGCCGGACTGGGGGAGCCTGTCGCGAGGGGCTCCTTTCTCAGACTTCAGTAGCCTTCGTGCCAGAGCATCATCTGTGTTTGTGGCCATATCTGTCCAAGCAAACAAACAACACAAAATGCAGAAGGGCTTATCATGGACGGGACTGACTTCATTGCCGTGGGAGTACATACGTTTGCATCATACTAAACAGTTCTTTGAGCAGAATGGCAAGATGCCTTATTCTCAGCGGCTATGGGCCCAAACTGATTACTAATGCCGATGAATACCTAGTATTAGCCATGTTTGTGTCCTCCCTTTCCTCAAAATGTGTATGAGGCGTCCATTTCAATCTCACAACAGCCGTGTGAGTAGAACTCAGTCGAGAGAGAGAGAGGGGGGGCATTCTGTGAGTTTCTCAGCTAAGAAGGGAACTCTGCTTTAAGCCCATCAACACTGAAAGCCACGCATAAAACACACTGGCTTCCTCCGTGTGACATGATGTTGTGGGGATAATAATGACGTATGTATTGTCGAAGGCTTTCACGGCCGGAGAATGATGGTTGTTGTGGGTTTTCCGGGCTGTATTGCCGTGGTCTTGGCATTGTAGTTCCTGACGTTTCGCCAGCAGCTGTGGCTGGCATCTTCAGAGGTGTAGCACCAAAAGACAGAGATCTCCCAGTGTCTGTCTTTTGGTGCTACACCTCTGAAGATGCCAGCCACAGCTGCTGGCGAAACGTCAGGAACTACAATGCCAAGACCACGGCAATACAGCCCAGAAAACCCGCAACAACCAATAATGACGTACTTTGTAAACCACTCTGAGTGGGCGTGGTCTTGAAGGACAGTATATAAATCAAATGTTATTATTATTATAGACTGCCTGGCCACAGTGCAGGAGAGGAGCAGGCGCTTTGCTTTCGGATCAGTCCCCAACATCTCCAGTCACAGGACTCAAGTACAGAGCCGGGAAGACCTGAGAGAATGATAACCAGCCAGGGGGACCAAAGGCCGTCTATGACGCCAAGCAAAGGAGCTAAAAGGAGCCAAAGGCTGGGAGGTTCCCCGTTTGCCAAAAATTCACCAGGAGGCTTCAGCCACGCCACTTTCTCTTCCCCAGCTGTACGTCTGCAGTACGGAGGCTGGCCTACCCAGCAGGACTGCTGCCAAGAATTCCACCGTGTCAATGAAGCTCTTAGAGGAATGCAAATTATTACTCTCTGATCTGCAGTTTTGTTTACTGCTTTCCCTCTGAAGGGGCGTCTCCGATGGGAATGCTGCCAGGAAGGCTAATTCACACAGGGCCTTTCCTCTTCCCTTGGCCTGAAGAAGTGTCCTGTGTAAGTCAGCAGCTCGCTTCCAATGTTTCACAGACTGAAAGAAAGCAGGGCCATGTGACCCCCCCACCCCCCATGATTGCACGTCTGATATTCACCCTGTGTGTCCAGTCCGTGCAACCGAGTGTCGCCACAGTCTGCCAGTGTGCTACTGCCAGGAGGACTGGGGGGGCTGCCCAGGCCCCCAGCGGCATCTGCTGAGTCACTCTCCAAGCTCAGGGGATGCCAGTTCTCTGTGGGGGCTTCAGTTTTGGCTACAAGAAGAGAACAAACTCAAATTAGGGCCTAATGCGATGGTGCCATGATCCCTGCAGGCCCTTTTGGGGTGTTCTGATCTATTTACAGCATCTCGAGGGTCCAGGAAGCCCGGACAGCAGGTTTGCCGATATGTCGAGCTTGTTTTTATCCCACTTTTCCTCCAGAGCTCAGGACAGCATACATTTTTCTCCCTTCCCCTTATTGTTCTCACAGACAGAGAGAACGTAACTAGGCCAAGGTCACCCCAAGAGCTTCAAGACAGAATGGGGATCCGAACTCGGGTCTCCCAGAATCTAGTGCGAAATTCAAACCACTACAACATACTGGCTGTCCAGATTATCAGGGCACAAAGTATAGCCCACCCTTGCTGCCCTCGAGTGGTACGCTGCTTCTGAACATGGAGTATCCATTGCCCCACTGAGGGGCTTCTCCTCTGTAAACTGTGTGGCTCCAGGATCACAGAGACCCTCCTCTGGGCCATGACAGGCCCTTCCACTGACCCACCCAAAGCCTCAGCTGTGCAGAAGCTCATTCACCCCCCTCACCTGCCCCCTCGTTCTCCCCGTCCTCTTCACTGCCGCCAGCAGTGGCAGCTGGGTGTCCGTAGAGGAACTCGGGGATTTCCTTCACAAGTTTCATGAGAGCGCAGAGGTGAAGGCTGCTTCGGCATTCACCTGTTCAGGGCAGAGAGCAGTCAGCGGGATGGCCCAGGGTCCCGACAGCCACAAGACCCGAGGGCAATGCAAGCACAAACAACGAGGGGCATCAGGGACTAACAAAAGAGAAGGAATCAGAGCCCCTAACCCTTGAACTGTGGCAGGGTCAAGGAGCCTACTTGGTAATAATGGGGACAGGGTTGGGTGGGGGCTGCCTCCCAGGGGAGGGGCTCATGTGTTGTTTAAGCCACCCAGACTTCCTTCTCCAGGTTCCCTTTGCAAAGCCACCTCAGGGGCTGGATTTGGGAATGGCATCGCCCCAGCGCTGAAAGTTCTGCACTGGCTGTCCATTGTTTCCAGGCACAATTCCAAGCGCTGCTTCTCACCCTTAGTGGCTCGGGGCCAGGGCACTTGAAGGGCTGCTTCCACCCCTGTTGTCCAGCCCACCAGTTCAGATCCACCTCCCAAGCCCTGAGCAATTGCCTCTATTTTGCTCATATCCCACTCCCAAATCCCAGTTTGGTAATGAAACCTGCTCGCTGCCAGGCTCTGCATCAGCCAAGGAACTGGTTCTCCAGCCATGATGGAAACCAAAGGAAGACCAGCAACAGGTGCTGCATCTGCACCTAACTGAGTTGCACCAACAAGAGTGGAATGGTGATCCTGGGGACAAGCCTCACCTTACCCAGCTTCTAGCATTCAAACCACTGATCAAGGACCCCTAGGAATTCTCCCACACGTCTTCCAGACCTCACACAGCAGTCTTGGAGCACAAACCCCTTGACAAGCGGGCCCCAGCACTTCAACGAATGCTAAAGTTATGCAACGTTTTCAGACAGCAGTTCCTCAAGTAGAAGATGTGGGCCTACCTTCTTGATCGCTCGAGGGGGACAGGCAGCCTGCATCTTCATCTTTCATGTCCTCAATGTCCCAGGGCCCGTCTAGCTCCACTGCATGCTCTGGAAATGGACATTCATCTGAAGCAAAAGGCACAAGAGATTCTGCTGAGTGTTGGCTGCTGCAAGATGTTCCACTATTCAAATTCTCCCCACGGACCCCACCTGTAGACGGCTGGGACACGGGGCACAAAGAGGGCTGGTTGTCTTCCCCTCCCCCATGCCAAAATATTCCAAATTCTGCAGAACGGAGACAAGAAATGAAATGCGTCCCTCTGCTCACCACCATGGCCTCATCCTTGCACCACTTCCTCACTTCCTTCGGGCTGATCTAAGTTCCTATCCCTTGCTTTCACATCTCTCGACCTCCCAAATACCCTCATTACCGCTTACCTCCCCTATCCACGGAGGTACATCAAGAGTAACAACTTATATAAAGAAAACACCAGCACAAAATACTGCAAAACATTTAAAACATCCTTATACCTAGTATATAAAAAACTCCAAAAGACGTGCCAGCCAAAAATAGGAGATGCAGTTGCCACAGGTTTGCACAAAAATTAAGTTTTGAGAAGGGGGTGAGAGAGACTGTAGACACTGCAACCAACAACAACATACACTTCAGAGAGTATTCTAGCTTGCTAAAGCAACCCAAAATGGTAGGCAGAAGAGGAGGAGGAGGAGGTGGTGAGCGGGGAGGGAAGTGGAGCTGGAAGAAGGGGGAATTGTGAGACATGGGAGGGGGGGACTGGACCCATGCAGGAGGGGTGTTAATGAAGCTGAACATGGGGAGGAGGGAATGGTGGACAGATGGCAAAATCAAATATCCCCTCCTCTCGATGTATTGTCGAAGGCTTTCACGGCCGGAAAACGATGGTTGTTGTGGGTTTTCCGGGCTGTATTGCCGTGGTCTTGGCATTGTAGTTCCTGACGTTTCACCAGCAGCTGTGGCTGGCATCTTCAGAGGTGTAGCACCAAAAGACAGAGATCTCTCAGTGTCACAGTCTCTGAGAGATCTCTGTCTTTTGGTGCTACACCTCTGAAGATGCCAGCCACAGCTGCTAGTGAAACGTCAGGAACTACAATGCCAAGACCACGGCAATACAGCCCGGAAAACCCACAACAACCATCCCCTCCTCTCTTGGGGCACCCCTTGTTGCTTTCTAAAAAGCCACTAATTTTACAATTCTACCCAGCAACCATTCTCTATTGCTAGCCTCTCTCAAACCCTGCCAGGACAGAGAGGCAACACCACAAACTCGAAGCTGCTGTGGCTGGGCAAATCTGTTGGGGAGAGCTTCTTGTTCTTGCTCTAGCCAAAGCAGACCATCTTGGCTGAACTGCAAGATTGGGGAGGGGCTGCAGGATCAAGCTGCATCTTTTTCCTTTATGCAAAAGTCTGACAAGCTCCTTTGACCTTTGCATCGATTTCGTTCCCCCCATAACACAACCTGTCAGTCCTTTGCAAACACCCCTCAAACAGTCACTCTTTCTGCCAGCCATTCCCACACAACACTTGATGTCTTTTAATAGACTGATCAAGCAAGCGTGGGCACTTTTTCCTAGTCCAAGCTGGGATCTTGCAGGAGAAACAGGATGCCGCATTCCTGGATATTCATGCCCCCCCCTTCCCTTCTCACTCAGTGTTTCTTGTATAGATCAAAAAGAAAAGTGGGACAAGTTTTTTCCCTTGTTACCCCAGCCTATGAAAAGGGGTCAAAGGATGATTTGCCAGCTGGTTGACTCTGAGAGCCTGTTTGGTGTAGTGGTTAAGAGCACAGGACTCTAATCTGGAGAGCCGGGTTCGATTCCCCACTCCTCCACTTGAGGCCAGCTGGGTGGTCTTGGGTCAGGCACGGCTCTCTGGAGCACTCTCAGCCCCGCCCACCTCACAGGGCGATGGTTGTTGTGGGGATAATAATGATATACTTTATAAACTACTCTGAGTGGGCATTAAGTTGTCTTGAAGAGCGGTATATAAATCAAATGTTTTGTTGTTATTATTATTATTATTAAATATCAAATACTGCATGCTAGGAAAAATATTAGGATCTTTTTCCCCAGCAGGCATCTTAAGCTAAAAACTAACAAGGAGGCTCTGAAGTGGCTGGCTGGTGAAAGAAATTCTCTGATGCAACTTTTTGCTGCTTAAGGAAGACATCAGTAGCCTGTGACTCCCAGAGAACACAATGAAGAAAAAAGTAAGAGAAAAGGGATGTGCCTGGGGTAAAAAAAATCTAAAAAATACGCTCACTGTGGGATCTGAAGTGACCACAACCAACCAAAAAGAGATCTTAGGGGTTGTGGCTAAGAGCTTGATAAAAACACCACTCTTTGCAGAGAGTCCAGTAGCACCTTTAAAACTAACCAACTTTATTGTAGCACAAGATTTCGAGAGTCATAGCTCTCTTTGTCAACGTATCTGACAAAGAGAGCTGTGGTTCTTGAAAGCAGCCGATGCATCTGACAAAGAGAGCTGTGGCTCTCGAACGCTTATGCTGCAATAAAGTTGGTTAGTCTTAAAGGTGCAACTGGACTCTTTACTATTTCGCTACTACAGACTAACACGGCTAACTCCTCTGGATCTATCACTCTTTGCAGAAACGGCCTTTGCTGCCCCCAAGTACCTCCTTGTCACTGATATGCGCAAGAGCAGATCGGCCCTTTAACTTATAGGGAGACTTCTGGGTAGGCTCCAGGTTCACGTCGCTCAGACTCAGCCGGCAGCAACTGCAACGTGTGTCGACTTGCCCAGGGCCTCTCTCTGCACTGCTGGCAACGGGCAAGCTGAGCCACACCGCTATTGCCATGGGCCAGTCTGCTGGCTCCCAGGTCATTTTGACTTCCTAATCCACTTCTGGTTATGCCCTTGCTCAAGTAGATCACTGGCTTGTGAAGTTCAATGTGCAAGCGAGCCAGTGGATCCAAAGCTTGATTTGACTCTGTGGCATCTCTCAATGCCACCAATTTCTAAGCCCCCAAAACCAGTGTGCCAAGATCCCTCCTCAGCCTGCAGCTGCAGTTCTGACCCATCCAAAACACTTTCAACGCCACCCATCGCCATTATCATGATGACGCTATCCTGTTGGCAGCCTTAGTTGTTTTTACTGCGGCAAACAACGTACCGTCTTCACCACCCGAAGGTATTTTTCTAGGACTGAGACCCTCCACAGCTACTTTCTGCTGACGGATCAAGGATGAAAACTCTCCTGAGGGAACGGACTGACCTGCCCAGGAAGGATAAAGACAGAACGTGACTCTTATTTGCAACGGAGGGCACAAACCTTACCTACAGTTTCAAAAGACATACAAAATCCGAAGTCTGAAGATTCAAAACGGCAACTGCACAGCAGGTGATTCAGCTTCTCACAAAAGGACCTCTGGCCCAAAGAAAGGAAGATTTGCCAAACCCCACTGAAATCAAAGTAACCCAGGGCCCTGCCGATTTCAATGGCCCTACAGCGCAATTGCCGTGACCTGGACGGCCCACACAGCCTGATCTTGTCAGATCTTGGAAGCTACGAAGGGCCGGCCCTTGTTCGGTCCTGGATGGGAGACCCCCCCAAGGAAGTCCAGGATCGCTGTGAAGAGGCAGGCAAAGACAAACCACCTCTGAGTGTCTTGTGCCTTGAAAACCCCAGCAGGGGTCGCCATAAGTCAGCTATGACTTGAGGGCACTTTACACACACACACACACACAAAGCACAACATAGGGGGGCCCTGATCGAGGTTTATAGACTTATGCACAGGATAGAGAGAGCAGACAGAGATAACCTTTTTCCCCTCTCCCAAAATACTAGAATTTGAGGGTATCCAATTAAGTTGATGGGCAGTAGATTCAGGAGGGACAAAAGGAAACACTTCTTTGCTCAACGAGTGCTTAAAATGTGGAATTCACTGCCAAGGAATGCGTCATGGCAATGGGCATAGATGGGTTTAAAACGGGGTTGGACATATTCATGGAGGAGAGACCTATCGGTGGCTATTAGCCATGGTGACGGATGGGAGCCTCCACGTCCAGAGGCAGAGAGGTGGTAAACCTCTGGACCCCAGTGCCAGGGGCCAGCATCAGGGGAAGTTCCCAGCCTCCACACCCTGTGGTTGCCCCCCCCCCGCCCCGAGTTGGCCATTGGTTGGCCATTGTGTGAGACAGGAGGCTGGACTGGGTGGACCACTGGTCTGATCCAGCAGGGCTCTTCTGCTGTTCTTAGCCGGTTTTCTCTGGGTCATCAGGGCCAAGATGGATCAGTTTAGGAGATGAACATTCTCAGTCCAGGTCTCATCCGCAGATGGGCTTGATTCAGCCCAAGTCAAAAACATGCTCAGGCTCACCCTTCTTGGGAGGGAAACAGCTGTTTATTATCGGTGGTCAGTCACAAAAAAATATCGCTGCTATATGATCAAATGCATCTGACAAAGAGAACTGCGGTTCTCGAAAGATTCTTCAAAGGCCCAACCAACTGATAAGGTTCAAGAGGTGAATGACACTTTTAAACTATCTCGTAAACTGCAATACGGGACAAGGCCCTGAGACCAAGCCGATCAGTTCAAATCAAACTAGTGAACTTTTCAAACGAACAAAATTCTCCACACCCAGTCCAAAACAAGGGAATGGGAAGTCACTTCCCACAACAAAATGGCGCCATGCAAGGCCTTACCCAGCGAGAGAAGCAAAGCACGGTTTTCTTCCATCACTTCTTGGTGCAGCTCTTTCTGCCATCCTTCCAGCATGGACCACTCCTCGGGGGAGAATCTGACTGCAATGTCCTCAAAGGTCACCTGTTCCTGCGTGTCAACAGGAGTAAATCCCCCTCCGTGGGCCTGTCCCTGAGAACGGCAGGTATGTATTTGTTTGTTTATCCTCAGATACTGAAGGGACAAGTGACAATTTCAAAACCATACACATCGGACCTGGCAGCTCCCATATATCCAGCCATTTTGTATTCTGCCCATCCCATGAGGAGATCATGACTTACAGTCCCTCCCTCATTTGATCCAAGTGCTGGCGTGACAAGAACCAAGTAGACGGACTCAGCAACGCTGGCGCAATTGGCAAGGGCCATCTGGCATTGTCTAAGATAGCAAACACAGGCTGCTACGGCCAACGGAGCTTGGCAGGCGCTGATGCTGCCCGGCAAGTGGTTCTTGGTGCCCCATCCTCCCCCATGATGGATTCTGAAATCTGTCAGTCACAATCAGAAGCCTCCCCTTTGAAGCCCTGGCCCTGCCAGCATTTGCACAGTCCAAGAATTAAGCCACAGGTTGGAAGTTGGAGTGCCAAACCCCCAGCCCTGCAAGGCACCACCAGTCTCCCCATCTCTAGCGGTTTTACCACATGAAATGTCACCTCTTCGAAATGCCAGTCCCTTCATGTGTGACGCAGTCTTCCATGGTTGGAACGCAATGGCATTTAGAAGAAGTGCTCAAGGGAAACCCATCCCTGTTGTAATAGAGGCAGGTTACAGGATCTCTGATAAACTCCCTGGAAAACCCTGTTCGCTTTAAAATTAGATCCCTTATGAGGGATAGGCTTGCTTTTCCTGCCCTAGGTGGCCACATTCTGTTTTTGATATAATTGGGGCAATTCAAACACTCCCCCTTTGCACCCTTCATAGGGGAGAGAGAGCGGGCAGCGTATCAGCTGACAGGATTCTCTTCCACCTCACAACGCTGACGCAGCCAGGCGCCATTTTGAAGGAGGCACTGGTGGTTTTTCAGCGTTTGTTACTCTGTATCTGAACACAGAGAAGGTTCTTCCTGCCGGTTGCCATAATTAAATTTTTAGTTAACTACTGCTGCCAACCATGTTGGTAGGCCAAGCAATTCACTGAGTATCTTCCAGAAGAAGTAAAAATGGTTTAGCTAGGAACTGAAAATTGGAGTGGTTGCCTTCTGTAAACATTCCTTAAAAAGCTGAATTGTTTTTTATGCTGAAATATGCTGAATTGTCAGCATATTTTAAACTCATCAAGGATGTAAACAGCAACTGGATTTAAAGCTGACTCATACATAACTGTTCTTTTACTCTACACTTGAGGATTGGGTCCAGTAAAAATACCTACATTTGAATTGAAATGAGATGTTCAGTCTGGAGTGTTGTGTCTATGTATGGCTTAGTCACACATACAAGCCATTGCTGGATGTTATACTCATCAAGAGATCAGCAAGTCTTACATACTTTTTAAAAAAATATATCCTATTTATCCCAATATAATTCCTTGGCCTTGTTTTTAAAAAAATCTGTCTCTACGTACGTATACTCCCTTGTAAAATCTTTTGCACCTGTCCTGATGAAAGACTTCCCAACCAAGTATCATACACACCAAACCTGTACCCAAAGAATACATCTTAACTGACAAAAAGAGTTTATATTTCATAGAGAGAGAGATGTAATTATTGCTGGGGACTTACAGCCTCTTGAATTGCTTCAGAGATAAAGCAGGACGGATCTGTAACCTCTTCCCCTGTCAATATTTTTTAAAAGGGCTGAAAGACTGGAGTAAATCTCTGGATCTCTACTGACCCAGAGAAAAAGTGGACACTCATTTATTCTGCTAGGCAAGGATTTTCCTGATGGATCTTGCAGATTTTCCGTGGCCTGAGGTTTCCGCTCCTGCTGCCAGTTCAGTTTTATTGTTTTATGAAATGCAGTTAACAAATTTCATAAACTGCAATAATTAATAAACTTATATTCAAGGCTGGATCATAAATTTGCTTCATCAAACACTGAAAAATTAAGAACTGGGTAAGCTTTACAAAGGAGTTGCCAGAACCAGCGTAGCATTTTCACAAAAACCTCTTTTATTCATAGAATAAAGGAAGAACTATCATTTTTTCTACACACAGCAGATGTGAAGAGAAGCACTGAATTTTGACACTGGGGGAAAGTTTAACAGATTGAAAAACATTGGTACAAAAGCTTTGAAGAAGATTTATATACATCTAAGGCGGGAATCAGCAAGTGACTGAAGGCATTTAAATATTAAAGATACATCCTAGCTGTGGAAAGCGATGGCTTATATGAATCGGGGGGAAAGCAATTTGGGAATGGAAATGATGAATCTGACAAGCTGTTTACTGTAATATGATTTTTAAAATGCAAGGGGGGGGTCTATATTTCCCCTGGTTAAAATATAAGATGGGAACTGGGAAAGCAGGTAACTTGTATTTATAAAGATGAATTCTCAACATAAGAAGATAATGGAAAATAACCACCTTCTGTAGGATTTGAATCCAGTGGCACCTTAGAGACCAACAAGGTTTTCAGAGGGTAAGCTGAGTTAGAGCTCCCTTCAGATGTCTGAAGCACAAACTCTTGGAAGTTTAGACTCTGAAAATCTTGTTGGTCCCTAAGGTGCCACTGGATTCAAATCCTGGTTCTACTGCAGACCAAGGCGGTTAATCCACCTAAACTAACCTTCTTCAGTAGCTGTCAAGAAAAATGAGGAATATTCTGTCCCCCTGAACAAAAGGAGGAGATGGGACCTGAGATTATGACTTTGCACATGGGGAGAAATAAAAAACAAGGGTAATTTATAAAGACATTATGGAAGTTCCAAATCTTAACCAATAGGCTAAATAAATTGCTACTCAAACACACTAATGTTGACCTACCAAGTCGTATGGATGGGAAAAGAGAGGACCAAGTGCTCAGGAGAACAGGAGACCTTTTAATAAACCTGGTGCCAGAAGTGTATGCCTTTGGCAGTGCACGTCTACGGGAAGTAAGTCCCACTGTGTTCAAAAAAGGTAGCAGAAACCAGAGAGGAATGGCCTCTACGCCCACTCTGGTTTGCCTTCTTAAATAGTAGTAATAACATTCAATTTATATACCACCCTTCAGGACAACTTAACACCCACTCAGAGCGGTTTACAAAGTATGCCATTATTATCCCCACAACAATCACCCTGTGAGGTGGGCGGGGCTGAGAGAGCTCTGAGAGAGCTGTGACTAGCCCAAGGTCCCCCAGCGGGCTTCAAGCAGAGGAGTGGGGAAATCAAACCCGGCTCTCCAGATTAGAGTCCTGCTGCTCTTAACCGCAACACCAAACTGGCTCTCAAACCCTCAGCTATACACTTCCAGCTAGATGAGATCATGCAAGACTTGAAAGAAGCCATTGAAGGAACTGAAGGTTTTCTTGTCTGTCAACAATATTAGGGTCAGTCACCAAGCTGCATGACCATCATTTAAAAAAAGACTACTGGAGATACTACATGAATACAGCATCTCCTCACCTTATAAAATAAGCAAATCCAAATTTTTGATGGTAGATATTGATCCGAATTTAAAACTAAATTTAGTAAAGCATCTTAATATAAGGCAAAGCATTAAGGAATGATGGTTGAAAAGGAGTGGATATAAATTATAAATTTATTATATCCAAATAATTACAATTCATTGTCTGTAAGATTGAAACACGATTTGAAACAGTGGAAGCACCTAAACATATCCTTCTTTGGAAAGATTTAAGGAACATTATTAACCCTAAGCTGTTTTTTATTTAAGACAATCCCCTTCCCCCCTAAAGAGAAATATTTATTTGTTTAAAGTATTTACACCCTATATTTGAGTGGCTAAGAGAGAAAACAGGTTTTTAAACAGCACAACAATCAAAACCAAGGCAAAATATCACCCAAATATCAGGTGGAGGAGAGGATCCAGGTGTATGTGTGTGTGTGTGTGTGTGTTGGGGGGGGGGCTGGGAAAGGAGGGGCTGCAATCTGGGCACCCTAAAGTCTCACCTGTTGCAGATGTTTATTTTATAGAGCATGCCTCTCAGCACCCTGCTCCCAAGCCAAATCACAAAATAAAAATATAAAACCTACATTTATAGAATAAACACCAACAACCTTATAAACCTGCCCGACCACGGTCATCTTCTGAGGCCTTGCTTGGGGGGGGGCACCTTCTGAGGCCTTTGGGCCCCACCCAAACTCTCGATCTCCCTCCCCAGGGTGATTCGCCAGCCCTCTTCTGTTGCCAACGTCTGCCAGAGGGTGAAGGCTTCTTTGTGGCACCTGGCCATTTGCCCAGTGAGCCCCTCCTTCCTGCCCTATGTTTTAATTGCCATTTTAATGTCTCTCTATATGTAGTTTAGATTTGGTTTTAATTGTTTTAATGATATATCTTGTATGCTTTCTGTTATGCTTGTTTTCATCTGTTAGGTGCCTTGGTGGCCCTGATAAGGGCAGAAAGGCCAGGTATAAATCTGGTAGAGAAATAGTGAGAATCAACCCCAAATAACAATTTAATAATTTAACCTGAAACCCCAGTAAAATCCAGCATGGTAACAGGCTCAGCATCAAAAAATCAGAGATACTTAAATCAAATCCTGTTCCCCAGAACGGGGCAAGAGGGGACTCAAAACCCAAAAACCACCGTAAAAAGAAAAAACTCACCTGGTCCCTGAAGCTCATTCTCCTCCGTGCCAGGCGAGCTGCCTCCTGCTGGGCTCCCACAGGACTTCCAACCAGAATGGCACAGAATGAAGAGACTTGGGGCAGATCTTAAGGAGCAGTAGGTTCATACAGACGCAGACAGTCCCGAAGCCAGGCCATCTAGTGCTTTAAAGGTCAAAAACAAGACTTAAGCTCAGGCTGGGAAACAAACTAGCATTTAAGGACCAAGGACAGCAACTAAGATAAACATTTATTCCTTCACCGTTTATGAAAGGGTGGACCGATACTGTAGGAACGTGAGTCCAAGTAGCTCCCCACTGGAGTACGTTCTGCACTGTGTTAGACTTATATTACTGGACAGATCGGACTACGATAAATTATCATGGGGGGTATTTGTTTAGCTAAAAATATGTTTACTTTTCTCCCATGCTACAGGACTCTAAACTTTTGAGATGTACAAGGCCCCTGGAACATCCACGTTCTAAATTATCCCAAAAGACACAGCTAAATCCACAGATGACCAGCAGTTTATAATTGTTGCTTGGATATACTACTTGTATTTGTATTTTATTAGAAATGAGTTGGATGTACAGGAACCCATCAATACACCTTCCTCCCTACTGGACCGACAGACCACACAAACTGCACAGGCCTGTTGTGGGGCGTCCTGAATCTTGAGAGAGAGCAGAGAGCAGAGGTGGGGGCATTTTAACAGTTAAAATGTCCACATCAATGGAGCCGAAGGAAAGTCCTGGTTAGTGCACAGGAGCAGTCTGGCCTGTTCACTTACTGGGAAAGCTCCCTATGGGCTACTGTCCTGGAGAGCCACTGGTGGCCGGAAGCAAACTAACCAAGTGGACCCTGCAGTGGGGTATCTGGGTTCACACTTGGGCCACAGCAACAAAATACGGCCGGGAGCTCACTCGGCTCAGTTGGCTTCAGGGACTTGTGAATGTCCCCGTCTCCATCCCCTGGGCCCCCATCTGCTCTAGCAGCCCCTTTTCAGCACGGCCAGGCTGGTCTCTGGGATGCCAACAAGCAGAGTATGAAAACAACAACTTGCCCCTGTTATTTGCACCCCCTCCTCAACAACAGGCAATGTGTTTATTTATGTGGATTATTTCACAGAAGTCAGCAAACAAACCCAACTGGAAAATACTCAAAAGCACCAAGCAGGCAACTTGCCGGCATGCACACTGGTCAGCCAAAAGGCAGGCCCGGGGCTTTTTTCCTGGCAGTGTGTGCTAGTACGCAGTACTGGCATCTCTTTCCACAGTACGCAGCACCTCTTTTGGCCAGCAAGCTTAGGTTCCCAAGGTTGCAAACATCATGTGTACCACCACCTCTTTCAGAAAAAAGGACTGGCCCTCTCTTCTGGGGCTCACTGCTCCCAGTGGATCTGGCTAGGTACAACCCTCCTCTCTTCCCCCACCCACAGTTTTCTTTGCTGGTGCCCCAACCTCTTCACAGGCAGACCTTGCAAGAGTTGTCTACTCCCAGCCCAGGCAATAAGACCAAATTACAAAATACATCCTGAGCCAGCTGCAGTAAAAACAAGCACTTTCACCAGATGAGAGGCATTCAGACCCAATGAACGAGAGAAGCAACGGACAGATGAAGGTGAAAGGGAACTCACCAGTATGCCAATA
The DNA here is from genome assembly GCF_028583425.1 of Eublepharis macularius. Classification (NCBI taxonomy): domain Eukaryota; kingdom Metazoa; phylum Chordata; class Lepidosauria; order Squamata; family Eublepharidae; genus Eublepharis; species Eublepharis macularius. The sequence continues at coordinate 94,569,431 of NC_072800.1, read as the reverse complement.
GAGGGAGGCCCCAATTCAGGATTCAGCACCCGATCAACCAGGGCAGTAAAAACAGCAGATAGCTCTAACCGTGGATGCCACACAGGCCATGCCCACTCCCTTATATACCTTCTTGCAACCAAGCCATCAGAAGAGTTATTTAGAACATCAAGTTACTTCTACAAGAATGCAAAAACTTCTATTCAGAAAACTTTTAAAGACTGACAGGCAGTACAGCCTGCTAAGTTTTAGACCTGAGACGCTTATGGCACCTCTTGTTATCTTTTTGCATACCAAGAAGGATACATTTGAGAGACAGTACAGGGAGTGCAGGGGCACAACATTCAGACACTCTCAGGGCCGCCTCACATTGCAAATCATGGCACGACGGCACATCTCCACCTCCTGCTATCTGCAGCTGAATTGCTAATTTTGCAAGGTGAAATTTTGCATGTAGGTGAAAAGAGAGGACAAGGGAGGGAGGCAGCCAAGGTTCATCCCAGCATGCCTTTCCGCTGAACCAAAGTTTAGTTAAACTTTTAAGTAGACGAGTTCGGCTAAATCTATACAGCTAGAAGAAAAGCAACAGAGGCCAGAATGCTGGAACAGCGCAGAGGGCAATCTCAACTCCCCTCTGCCTGGAGATCAGGGGGCGGGGCCACCAGCCATGTGACCATTTTCAAGAGGTTCCGGAACTCCGTTCCACTGCGTTCCTGCTGAAAAAAAGCCCTGCTCCTGACACTTTGTAGTGTGTATGTGCGTGTGAGATGTTTCTCTGGGGACAGCACACAGACCATTTGGCCTAACACAGTGTTTCCAACAGAAGCTTTCCAAGTGCTTGGTTTCCGGAGAGGTGCACGAGAATCACTTATGGTCCTTTAGCACCCCCACTGTTGAAGGGTTGCGTCAGCCACGCAAAGGATCTGCCACGGAAATCTGTGTTTCAACAGCAAGGGAGTGTGGAAGAATGCTCCCGCTTTTCCACCCACAGAATTTTGGAACTGAAAATGGAATCGGAAAAAAATAAGGGCTGGACGCTGCCTGAGGATGCTCTCAGGGCACAGAGGTGGTGGAAGGGAAGAACATCGCTGGGGATCTCTCCTTCACCTTTAACCTATTTGACAGACCTTGACTTTCATCCCACAGATCACAGAAGGCGCCATATTTGTTCTGAGCACAGAAACACAAGCAGGACGAAAAAGCTAGGCTTACTTGGCAACAGCCTGGCACCCAGACAGCGAGAGAAGGCTTCATGGAGAATCAGAGATGCTGGTGGGGGGCAGGGGGGGCTCCTTCCTTTCTTTGGCTTTACTTTCTTTGTCCCTCCCCAGCGGAACACTGACGACACAAACAATAAGCCACAAAATGCCATTTATAGGACCAACTAAATGACACATAACTGTGCAAGCTTTCGAGTTCATCAGAACTCTCCATCAGGCTGGATGCTACTTTTTTTTTAAATCAATTAATTAGAAAGTTGTCCCTAAAACCATACTAAAGACTCTACTCTTATCTCCTCCCATCTTGACATATTGTTTAAAGAATAATACCTGCAAGGGCACCTGCCTACCCATTTATCTATCCCGCTCTGGGTGGTCCGCACAGTTCTTCCTTGCTCCTGCACATTTTATTCTTACAACAACCCTGTGAGGCAGGCTAGGCTGAGAAAGAAAGACTGGTCCAAGACTGCCCAGCGAACTTCAGGGCTAATTTTAGCCTGGACCACCCAAGTCCTTGGACGACACTCGCTGCCACACCATGTCATATCCATCAGCTGTCTAGAAATGGCCAGTCGGTAAGGTGCCTAAAACATCACAAAAGTTTTGAATCCCTGCTCCGCAGTGGAAGCTCACTGGGTGCCCTCGGGGCAGCCGCCACACACCCTCAGCCACCCCCCCCCAATGCTGTCAGCCACTCTGGGTCCCCCACCGGGAAGAAAAGCGGAGTAAACATGAAGTTAAAGTATCAAGCAATAGGTCCTCGAACCAAAGCAAGAATCCCACACACAAGGCACCCAAGAGGAGCGTCCATCAGTGACAAGCTGCGGAAGGGTGCCCACACTGCAGGGCCAGGCAGGGCCAGGCGCCCAGCCCTTCCACGGGAGACGGCCGGCCGATCCGGCATGCGAGGCCGGAAGGCGAAGGGAGCCATCACGGAGTTTGGATGCGGGCGCAGGCGGGGAGGGGTGGGCGGGTTCCGGGCCGGTTCTAGGCCCGAGTGCGGGGCCGGCTGAAGCAGGCGGGACCGGGGGGGGAGGGGATAGGGGGCGCAGCAAAGGGGTGCGATTTCCCGGGAAGGGCTTTCCCACGCCCGCCCAGCCCGGAAGCAGCGCGGCTTCTGGCGGGCGAGGGGGCCTCCGGGCTTTGCGCCCCGGCGCACCAGGGAGCGCGGGCCGGGACCCGCCGCCGGCCGGGCAAGCGATGCTGCCGGCTCCCCGCACCGCCCGCCAGGCTCTCCCGCGTGCCGAGCGGCCCCCCGCAGGACAGCCCCGCGCCCGGAAGCCTCGCGGCGGCCCCAGCCCAGCCCAGCCCAGCCGCCCCAAGCCCCGGGCTCACATGCTCCGGACGCAGCGAGGCGCGCCAGCACCGGCGGAGCCCCGCCGCAACTGCAGCCGGGGGCCGCTGCCGGCTCCAGGGCCGCCCGGCCCGCGCCTCTCCTGCGCCCTCCGGGCAGCGCAACGGCGTCCTCCCCGCGATGAAGCGGGGCGGCCTCGCCTTTCCGCGGCCCGCGAACCCGCCCGGCCCGCTGGTCCGCCGCCCGCCTCAGGGCCCGGGCAGGGCAGGGCAGGGCAGGGCGGCCCCGAGCCCGCAGCAGGGCGCGTTCCTTGCGCCGCCGCCACCCCCCCCCCCCCCAGGCAGGCGCCGGAGAGCCGCGACGCTCGCGCGCACCCCCCCCCCCGCGCTGGCCGGGCGCGCACCCCCCCCGCCGCGCCCCCGCCCTCACCTGGCGCGCAGGCCCGGCCCCGAGCCCCCGGGCCGCCCCTCGCCTCGCCTCGCCCCTCCTCGCCTCCAGCGGCCACGGCGGCGCGGGGGCTGCAAAGCCTGCCTGGGAGCCGCAGCCGCCCGCCCGCCGCCCGCCGCCCGCCGCCCGCGCCAGGCCGGAGGACCTCCCCCTCCCGGCAGGCGCCGCGCCGCGCTCCTCCGCCGGCCGCCCCCCACCCCTGGGACTGCCCTGCTGCCCGAAGGCGCCCCCCCCCCGGGCGCCCAGGAGGCCTGCGCCGAGCCGCCGTGAGGGTTACTGTGGCGGCCCATCCCATGGCCATCCCAAACGTGGCTGGAAAGAGCGGCCTTTGGGGAGGGGTCTCAGTGGGGTAGCATGCCAGAGAGCCCACCCTCCACAGCAGCCATTTTCTCCAGGGGAACTGCTCTCTGTGGCCTGGAGAGCAGTTGTCATTCCGGGAGATCTCCAGCCACCACCTGGAGGCTGGCAACCCCGAACATGTGCCACCCTTAGGCTTTCAAGTGCCGCAAGTTTCACGGGAACAAAAATACAAGCTGGGGACCCGTCGGAAACATATTTTCTTGCTTTATTTATAGCCCGCCTTTTTCACTGGCACTCAAGGTGGTGGAAGGTGCCAAGACAAGAGACCAGCAGAGGTAGCTGGCCGTGGCCTGTCTCCGCACAGCAACCCTGGTCTTCTTTCGAGGCACCCCCTCCACTTCCTAACCATGGCCGACCCTGCTTAGCTTCTGAGATCTGAGGGGACTGGGCTTGCCTGGGCTTTCCAATTCTAGACCAAGGTGGGTTACAGGGTATAAATCATAGATCCAGAGGAGTTAGCCGTGTTAGTCTGTAGTAGCAAAATCAAAAAGAGTCCAGTAGCACCTTTAAGACTAACCAATTTTATTGTAGCATAAGCTTTCGAGAATCACGTTCTCTTCATCAGATGCATGATCCGAACTGGTCAAATACTGGTCAAAAGTATTTGACCAGTTCGGATCATGCATCTGATGAAGAGAACTTGATTCTCGAAAGCTTAGGGTATAAATCAGTGCAGTCAAATAGCCCGAGACACCTCATAAGCCATGCAATTGGACTAGGATTAAAAACATCATAAACGGGGGGGGGGGGGGCGTATTAGACATGATGATAAGTGAAACAATGCTGAAGATGGGGAAATTGCAGCAATAACTGTGTACACAATAGCCTGTCCCCTTTATAAAAGCACCTTCCCGGCCTCTTCAGTTGTTCTACGGCCCCATTACTTTTATAAAGATGCTCTCCTGAACAATACTGAGTTCCCTAGTTTATGGGAGCCTTCCTGCAGAGGGGGGAACAGCTTGGAAATCACCACTCCTCCCATTCACACTGCAATAAGAACAAGAGAGCACACAATAAGCAGTGCCTTTACTATGGCTCCGGCAGGTACAATCCCCAAGTTCTCCACAGCAAACACACAGGTGTATTGGTTGAAGTAACTTCATTAGAGATCCACCAAGTACAAGGTGCTCAGACAAACCTGGGGATGTCAACTGGATTCACAGAGAAAATTTTGTTACAATTTCATGTGATATAATTGTTCACAAGTTGATATGAGAACATTTGGCTTTAGAGTGTAATGTATAGCTAAATGGATATAAGAGGTTAAAATTTTGTTCTTTGAAACCACTGTATTTTGTCCCTCCTGTATTGTATTCTCTTCAGACAACTGGATTGGCAGAAGTGACGTACGTGGGGTTGGTGAAAGTTCCCACCATCAGGATAGGGACTGTTAAATTTGGGCATGAAGGAGCTCTGTGTGTGTGTGTGTGTGTGTGTGTGTGAGAGTGAGTGAGTGAGTGAGTGAGTGAGAGAGAGAGAGAAGCGGAGAGGCTGGGTTTAGGCTAGACAGAACAAGGAATGAAATCATCTCAGTTCCCAAGAAGGATACATTTCGAGCCGGCCACAGCCAGCCTTCAAGGACACTTGCTGGAGGCACCAGGAAAGAGAAAGTAAATACTTGCAAGGTAACCTACTGCCTTAACATCCATAAGAAACTTCTCATGCCCTCAGAGAACCAGCACATAATACACTCATGGCAGATATGTAGGCAGGCATATATGACAGTGCTTTCCCGAACAATTCCACTTTACAGGTTCTTCGGGAGCATTCCTGATCTCCTCAGGCAGGCTGTTCCTCCAGGTGGGAGACACAAGAGAGAATGCACTTGTAGGGAAGGCTGTGGATCTTGCCCATAATTTAAAGCTGATCATTCCTGGAGCCTGAAGGAGTGATGAGGGGAGGTTAAAGGGTACTAGGGTGCAATGTTCCCTCTAAGCTTTGCAGTGTTGTGAGCTAAAAATCTACTTTGTGAGTTGAAACAACTACTTTCATTAAAGTTTTGTGTGCACCTCCTTTAAAAAAAATTACAATCAAATTGTTTTGATTGCAATCGAAACAATTTAACAATAAAAGCCATTAGGTGAAAGGGCCACAAAAATCAGAGTATACTTCTGTATAAAAATGGATTATGTCCATGCTGATTACAAAGGGGTAGTTACAAAGGGGTATTGCTACAAAATAAAGCAGACATGCAATGGCACCTTAAAGACTAGCACGTTTATTTCAAGATGAGCTTTTGTGTGTCAGTGCTTACTTCTTCAGCCTCCTTCTGCACCAAGGCCAAGTTAAATGACGCCTTCACCATGGTGGCGGCTGAGGCGCTACCTTCTCTCCTCCGCTCTCTGGGGCTGAGGGGATCCTAGCAATTTCAGGCTGCACGGGTCAGGCCAGACCCGATCACTCAGCTCTGCTCTGTTCCCCGGCTAGAGAGCCAGCAGTGGCTGGAGGCGCTCTCTGGCACCACCTTGGGGGCCAAATCAGCCAAAGCCAGGAAGGAAGGAGAGAAGTGGGATGAGGCTCCATCCCTATAGGGCCCACCTGCAGATGCTGGCTGAGTGGGAGGGCGGGGCCGCCTGAGGGTTAGTATCTGTGAGCTACGTCTGAGAAGCTGTGAGCGGAGGAGTCAGAATCTGTGAGCGAGTGCTCACGTGCTCACATTAGCGGGAACACTGCTAGGGTGGGCCCTTCCCTTCACCCATGGCAATCCTCCCCCCTGCACCAGGGTTCATCCGCAGAATAGGTTGTTACATGCAGTGAGAACTTGGGATGGATTTCCAAAGCAAAGGAGATGTTCGACAGTGTTTGTGGATAAAGGATTTGTGCTGCCTTCTTACTTTGCAAGGACAGGAGACCCTCTGTGATGTGACACCCAAAGGTCAGCTCTGCATGGCAGAGCTGTACGCAGCAATCTGCAGCAGTCAACAGTTGGGCTGGCAGTATCTCCTAGCCCTTTCGTCCTCCACTCCCTCATCTCATGCCAAGAGCAAGCAGTGCCAAGGGGCCATCTGGTTCAGAGCCGGGTGTGGGCCATGGGTAGGCCTAGATTGGTTGCCATCATGGCTGTGGCTGGGAGTAAGCCAAATGGCTCTTGCATTGATGGCAGAACCACAGGGCCCATTTGGCTGTGCTTGCTCCAGGGCTACTTGAACATCCCTGTTTGCTCCTGGGAATAATCATCATCCAAAGAAAAAGTCTTAACCTGGCTTTCACATCTGGGAGGCCATTGCAGAGAAGGACCTGCTGCCCCTAGATATCCTTGGCAGTTGGCTAGAGGGGGCATCCATAACAGGACATGAGAAGATGAACCCAGAGCAAGAGTTTATGGCAGCCTGGCAGGCCTTCAGATTCCTTGGTGCCGCTGCTTCGGGAGCATCTTGAACACAGTTCAGATCTGCCTGTTCCCATCAACGGCATTAACTAACTGAAGTTTCTGAACAGTCTACAGAGACAGTCCCATGAACAGGACATAACAGTCATTTGGCTATTACCAATGGCCAGCCTCTTTCTATGCCTGTGCTCAGGACTGCAGCTTTAAATCTTAAATCAATAAATTAGTCAACCAAAATTTTGGTTGGAGGCCACATTTAAAAGGCAGAGAGCAGTGCTAGCAATGAAGATGGGATGTATTAATTTAAACACTATATCCCACTTTTCTCTTTAAGGGGAAGGGGATTCCAAGCAGGCTCACATCATCATTTTCCCCTTCTCCATTTAAGGGCTATATGGGTTCTGGTATGTTACTGTGATAGAGGAAACGAGGCCCAAAATAACCAGTTGGCTTTTCCTTCTAACAATGAGCAGTTTTTGCTTATGAAATTGTAGGCGCCCTTGCTCTTCCCTCCCTATCCCCAAATTGAGGCAATATGCAAATTCATTTAAATGAAACCAACAAGTCAGTTAAAAGACAGAGGTGAGCAGCAAAGGCTCCCGGGGCGCTCTTCTGCTGGGGCGAGCGGTATCATGTTGAAACCCGGCCTCCGAAGCCAGGAGCCAGCAAACCGCAGCGCTGAGCGGCCGGAGTTCCGGAAGGTTACCGGGCATCGCAGCAGCGCCCGCACTGTGGCCGGGACTGTACCGAAACGGGAGCAAGCGACGTCACCGCTCTCGCCCCGGGTCTTGCAGCCTTCCATACCCGCAACCCGAACGCGACTGGAAAAGCACCAACTGGCGGTGCTTGAAGCAGACAGGAGCAACTGACGGTGGGGGCGGGGAGGGGGCGTTAAGAGCCAAAACCTTTTTTTAAAAAAGAAAACCCTTTGCAAGACTGCAAATTAAGAACGAAAAACTCAGACCAAGGCGATGGGGAAGAGCCCGGCGCGGCGCTTCTCCACGCGCTCCGCAGCAGCCGCGCTTTTGCAGCTCTCCTGCGGCCGTCGCGTGCCTGCGGGCAGCTGCTTGAGTTCCTCCCGCCGGCAGGCGGCGATGTCCGCCCGGATTGGGTGGCGTCCGTGCGCAAGCGCAGTCGCGAGCGCCGAGGCCGAAGCCGGCTGCGGGAGACCCGGGAGGGCGCTTGTTGCCTGCGCCGGAGCAGCTCCTGGCGCGCATGCTCAGTCGCGTCACCTAGCGGGCACCGGCCATGGCTGAGTGGACTCCTGCCCAGGTGAGGGGTTAACCCTGCCCTGCCCGGGGGTGGCGGAAGAGGAGGGCGGAGGGCGCCGTGGGGCGGCCATTGCCACCAAGCCGGGGAGGGGCTCCAGTGCAGAGGGGGCAGGAGGGGGCGAAGGAAAGAGCCCCCCTCCACGCTCTGGTGGCAGCCCGAGGGGGCACGAGGGAGGGGGGCCTGCGGCCTGGGTAGATGCGGGGGGTGCAAAAGAGTCTAGGCCTGTGGGGATGCGGGGAGGGGGCCAGGCTTGGTATTCTGGAGGGGGGGACAAGGAGCTCCTCGTGGGCTGCTGGCTTATTTGGGGTGGGGGACTGAGTTGGGGGGGGGGCTTAATTTCAGCCCCGGAGCCTGCTCTGAATGCTATCGTGCCCTGGCTCTGGAAGGCATGCTTGCAAAAGAGGGTGTCTCTAGGCAGGTGCAGAGTTCCCCCTGCCAGGATCAGGGGCAAGACTTCCGGGGGAGGATTACCTGCAGGAGAAGGAAAGGAGGGGGTTCCTGGGGCACTTTGACTGTAGCTAGGGGAGGGAGCAAGAGGGGGGAGGATGAGACTTTAGCACAAGGTGGTAAGCCAGGAGGCAGTGGGCAGAGGGAACAATCAAGGCGGCATTTGTGTTCATCCCTCCCAGGCCTGCCTGCGTTTGACAACAGCCTGATCGCCACATACAAGCAAGAGCATCCTGAAAAACTGAAAAGGGGAGGGGGGTGAATTGGGAAGCCTGCCTGTTTCAGAGCAAACCCTCAGCAGTCCACAGTCAGGCACAGCCCATAACTAGCTTGCCTCTAGCACACAAAGGTGTTCCTCAGCAGTCTCAGGAATCTGTGAGCCTCTCTGAGCCATTATTTTCTCACCCAGTCTAAAATCCAGCTTCTTGTCTCCACCACAACTTCCAACTTTGCAAAAGCAAAAGAGCAGTCGCTAGAGAGATGCCAAGTGACATAATGGCACCACTCTGACCCCTTCGAGAGTCCCAGGCAATGGCAGCTCTCAAAAGGTACCAGAGGTTGACGCTGTGTGTTTCTTGGGTCTTTGCTGTCGAGGAGCTCCTTGTCCCCCCCTCCAGAATACCAAGCCTGACCCGTCCCCGCATCCCCACAGGCCTAGACTCTTTTGCACACACCTCCAGTGGGGTAGCTGTGTTAGTCTGCAGCAGCAAAACAAAACAGAAGCCCTGCAGCACCTTAAAGACCAACCACATTTATTCCAGCCCGATCTTTCGTGCCTCAGAGCTCACTTCCACAGATACAGTGAGAAGAAAGAAAATCATTGTCCTCCGTTTATACAGAATATTACAGAAGGGGAGAGGCAAAGGGGGGAGCTGAGCAAACTGAGGCCCGTCAGCCTGAGTCAGTTCGGGGGGCTTGAACAGCTCCGGTAGTTGTAAGGGGTGATGAGAGAGGCCAGAGGTTCTAGCAGCCTCCTCTCACATAACATGGGTGAAGCTATAACTGCAGTCTAGTCAGGCAAACAACAAACTAAAGAAGAAGAGGTCTGAATGTAAAGGGTTATAATATGATACAGCTTGTTAGGAGCTATCCATCAAAGTTCCTACAAAGAGGGTGGTGTTGCGTTATTAGAAATTATGGTAATAACCAAGCTTTGGCATTCTGCACCAGCTGGGCTATCTGAGTAGACCTTGAGGCCAGACTCATGTCGAGTGCATCACAGTAGTCTAGTCTCAGTGTTCCTGAGGCATGGATCCAGGTAGCCACAAGGGCTGAATCAAGGTACGGGGCCATCTTGTGGGCTAAACCAAGTTGGAAGAAAGTATTTTTTGTGGCTGCATTAACTTGCTTCTCAAACAGTCATGCTGTGTCACCAAGTGAACCAAGCCAAGTGGAAAATAGTGATCTACCTGCAAACTATTTAGCATTTGAAATACGGAAGCAATCAAGCAACCGGAATATTTTGCAATCCTGCTACCAGTGACCACTCTGTACAGCTCATTCCCAGCATTCTGGGCAGTAGCTCAGGCACCAGGGATTTCCAGTCAGTTGCCCAGCACTAGCTGTGTATATCCTGACTCCATGTGGTTGCATAAATATGCACTTTGCTTTCTGGTGCTGAGTTCAACATCCCAAGGAATCTTATCTTTCATTTTAATTTTTTTAAAATGCCAAGTTTCTAGTCCTTTTAGCTGCAGGGTTGGCTGAGCAGGATTTCCAGGGTGGAGGAGGGAGCAAAGTTCATAGTTCCTTGCTCATCCTTCCCATAGCTAGCAGAATGACAGGACACGTGCATGCACCAAAGGTGAACCCCACTGTCGCCATGGGATATGTCCTATGAAGCTTGCACAGGACTGCAGTCCTGCAGCTCAAGCCAGCTTCCGTTCCGTCCCTTCTTCAGTCCCAGAACCATGCTTCTGCCTAATGGACTGGGGACATTTATTTATTTATAGTCTGCCTTTCTCACTGAGACTCAAGGCGGATTACACTGTGTGAGATTAGTACAATCAGTATCAAGGACATTTCCATTCAGTGTCAACCAGCATGTTTCTTTATGTCTGAGACCCCTACTGCAGGGACACCAGTCTCTGATCTGAATGTTTTCTGGCCCCGCAGGCTTGGGAATGGGACGTGGAGCCCCAGCACCTGGCATCCTTTCAGCCCCCTGCCCTCTTTGAGCAGACTGCTGAAAGGGAGATCTACCCCACCGCTGAGATCTCCTTGTGGACGGTGGTGGCTGCCATACAAGCGGTAGAGAGGAAGGTGGATTCCTATGCCACGCGGCTGCTGAACCTGGAAGGGAGGACAGCCACAGCAGAAAAGAAGATATTTGAGTGTGAGAAAACGGAGCTGGAATTCAGTAACCACGTGGCTGCCCTGGGGACCCTGATCCAGGAGTACGGGCTGCTCCAGAGGAGACTGGAGAACATGGAGAACCTCCTGAAGAACCGGAACTTCTGGATCCTGAGGCTGCCCCTGGGCCCAAGGGGAGAAGTCCCCAAGGTAAACAGAAATGGCAAGTCTGCCCCTTGCATGGAGGTTCTTTCTTTGGCGCTTTGCTTCTCTTGTCCCAAAGACTCCAGCGAAATGGAAAACAGGCAGAACTTCCAGGTCCAGAAGCAGTGTGTCTCTGAGTACCGGTCCCTGGCCCCGCTGGGGAGGAACCAGTGGGAGTAAGCCCTAGCTTTCCTGGCCTGTAGTGGGCCCCCAGAGAAATCTGGCCGGCCACTGGAGGGCTCAGGATGCGAGACCAGATTGAACTTCGGTCCGATCCTGCAGAGCTCGGCCATAGACTAGCTGGGCCTAGCTGGCACTCTGCCTGCGTTGCGGCGCCCCTGTCCTGTAAGAACACCCTCACCCGGGCTCCTGAGAACTGGTGCATGCAGCAGTCCCATGAGCACAGTTAGCTGCCAATGAGATCCAGTGTGCTGTAATGGTTAAAGGGTTTCATTAGGACCTGGGTTCGAATCCCCACTTGGGCTAGTCACCGTCAACTTGGTAAGGCTATTGTGAGGGTAAACTGGAGGCAGAGAGAGCCACCTAGGACCCCTTGGGAGGAAGCACAGGAGACAGATGGCAAGAGAGAGGAAAAAGGTCTCCCTGTGAACCAGTCCACGCTTCGGAAACATTTATGTCTCTGATCTCTACTTCGCCTGTTGGCTGTTTCTGAGGCCTGCTTGTGCTTTCAGGTCCCGGTGACTTTTGACAATGATGCGGTCAGCTTCTCTGCGCAGGAGTGGGCCCGCCTGGAGGAGTGGCAGAAGGAGCTGTACAAGAACATCACCAAAGGCCACTACGAGCCATTGGTCTCTCTGGGTGAGGGGCCGGGGGGAGGGTCGACTGGGGAGGCCGTCCTGCATAGGATAAGGGGCTCCTTTCCAGGCGCCATCCATTGGGGTGGGCGGTGGAGCACCATGATGTGTCTGAGCATGAACAGAATTTCTTTTCTTCAGCCAGAAGTGAGCACAGCCATCCCCCCCCCCCCATGGCCTGGATTCTGCAGGACAAGGTTCCCGATTAGAAGGAGGGTCTCCTGGGCCTTGGTCCTTCTCCCAGCGGCCAGCCCCAGGAATCACTTATTTATCCTGAAGGGCAGATCCAAATGTTGAGCCAGCAGCCCGAGTGTGAGCAGGAGATTTTGGGAGCGCCTTGGCAGGCGTGAGCTGGCTGGGCTTGTTGAGTACTTACTTGAAAGACTGGTGCTCAGCAGCAGTGCTCAGCACCAGTCTCTCAAATAAGTGCTCAGCAAGCCCAGCCACCTTCCCAAGGCTTCCCTGTCCCGTCTCTGCACAGGGGCAGGTGGAAGGCTAAACCAGACATATGTGTGCTGGGGGGTTCCAGCTCTGGAACACCCAGCAGTTCTTTCGAAACCCTGTTCTTGGATGTACTGTGATAAAAATAATAGCCAAGAGCTCTGGACACAGAACTCCCAGCATGGCCTGGTTTGGTTCTCAGTCCCCGTGGGGCATAGCAAAGGCATCTGTGGACCTGACTTATGCCAAAATGCTCCTGGTGTTATGTAAATGGAGCTGACACAGAGGCTGGTTTCTTTTTATTTGTTCCCTCACTCCCTGAAATTTACTTCCTTCTAGCCTAAACTGAAACTGGCTGTCAAAGCTAATTTTAAAAAAAAAACTATCTTGTGGTTGTTGTGGGTTTTCCGGGCTGTATTGCCATGGTCTTGGCCAAGACCACGGCAATACAGCCCGGAAAACCCACAACAACCATCGTTCTCCGGCCGTGAAAGCCTTCGCCAATACAAACTATCTTGTGTTGCCATCTCTGTGTGGGGAAGACCTGGACCTCTGGGACTAAAAGGTTGAGCTTAGGGGGGTTTGGAGAAGGGATGCAGCTCAGCGGGGCTGGGATTCCATAGAGTTTACCTTCCAGAGCGGCCACTTTCTCCTGGGAACCGATCTCTGTCATCTGGAGATTAGTTGTAACTCCAGGAGAACTCCAGCCCCCTCTTGGAAGCTGACAACCCTATCTGTATCCTATAATAAAATCAAACTGAACATTTCTCTCCACAGTTGGAGTTAAGCAAAGAGCCGAAGGCTTGGCAGGAAGGAGGGCATTCTGTGATGGGATAAGAGGATTTGGGGAGATGGGTCTAGGTTCAGGAATCGGGGAGCCGAGACATGTCAGAGAAGAGGGGCTAGAAGTGGGTCCCCATGCAGAGCCTCCTTGTGTGGAGGAGGGAGGGGGACCTTGGTCCCACTTGCTGGTTTTCTCTGCACAAATTCAACACACCACTTTCTGCTCTGTTGACACGGCCAGATGCTGCCATTTGCAAAGCTAGCAGCCTCCCCCCGGCAGAAGGAGCGGAAGTACCCCATGTCCCACATCAGGAGTTCCTGGAGGAAAGGGTGTTTCCCACCGAGCTTGGAACAGGTGAGCAGAATCTGGGACATGGGCGGAGAAGAGCGTGTGGTGTTGGTCAAGGATACATGGCAGCCTTCTAGTAAAACAAGATTGAGAAGTGAAACTACTGAATGCCAGGCAATGCTCTCACCGCTCTCCTTAGAACAGTATGGCACTAGCAAGGATCTCTCCCAGGGGTGCTGCCCCTGAAAAAGCCACGAAGTGGTCCAAAAAGGTACATGGACCACAGAAGCATTAGAGGAGCTTAATCAGCAAGTGGTGCCTGCAGGAGAAAGCATTGTTTATCATCTTCATTTACGTTGGTTAGCTGCTTTTCTACAAGAACTTGGTACTCAAAGGACACTGAAATGAAATCACAGTAATGCAGTAAGAAAGGGGCAGGAAGCCTGGCAGAACTTCCTGGAGCCACTTAGTGAAGGCCCTGCTCCACTACAGAGAGAACATGGGCAAGGTCTCCAGATCTCAAGGGTCTGGTAGGAACATAGAGGAAAGCATCAGAGACTGAACCATTTCACGCTTTAACGTGGAACGTCAGCACCTTGAATTTCAGGTGGAAACTCAACTGGTAACCACTGGTACAAGAATAGCATGCTTCCTGTTCCTTTTGCCAGTCAGAAGCCGAGGAGTAGTGTTCGGCTCTGGCTGTGGTTTCCAAGGGCAGCCCCATGTGGAGCACACTAAAGCAGTGTGAAAAATTAGTGGACACCAGAATAAGCGTGCTGGAATCCACCTGGGCATAAACATTAGCCAGTTTATCAGGTGAGGGGCTTTCTGCGGCGTCAGAAGAGGGGTGGGCTCAAATCCCGCTGCTAACACCACTCTCATTTCCTAAGTTACATAACACTTTTATTTAGCAGCTGCCTCACGGGCTTTCCTCCCCACAGGCTCTGCTGTGCCACACAGAGGGGCTGGGGCTCAAGCTTGCCTGGAAGCTGCCCCCTCTGACCCTGAATCCCTGGCCCCCAACCCCAGAAGAGAGTGTGCTGACTACACGTTCACGGGTGAGGAAAGGCCTCTGGGTATGTTCAGAAGCGCACTGCTTGACTGTCGCTTCACAGCTGAGCAGCCGGCTTAGCTGGCTGCTTCATTCCGCCGCACCCTCCCCACACACCAGTCAGCTTTCCTCGTGCAGATCTATTTGTCTTTGGAATGGCTCAGAAATACTCAGCGCCCCGTGTAAACACAGCTGCAACTCTTTGTTTCAGAAGCAGAGTCCTTGACTTCCAAAGAGGATCTTTTATCCTGGATTAAGCAAGAAGAGCCCCCTGGGAAGGGCAAGTGGGACCCGGAGAGAGAGATCCCCCCCGTCCTTAGCTATGGTGAGTTGGAGGGTGCGCAAATCCTTCTTTTCTCTGGCCGTGTTCACAAACAGCCACCCGCAGCATGTTCTTAGACATGCGCCTGCACCTTCTCTCATTGTAATTTCCCTGTAGTTATTTCCTAAACAGGAGCATGGCCCTGCGCTGCTTCAGAACGTTGGTCTGTTCCATTCAGATGCTTCCCACAGGGTCCCAAGCCAAGCGCAACAGCCGGCTCCATTCTCTGCTGCTGGCCCCAGCCTCTGTGAGTCAGCAGGAGGCTCCAGCGTTGGCTGCTGGGGCTAGGCTGGGAGGTGGAAGCCCCATCCCTTCCTGGAATCTCTTCGGAAGTCGTTGGTGATAACTTCCTGTGGGCATCAGCTGTGCGATGCAGAAAGAGGCATTGCCTTTGTTTTTTCTTAAATGTGCTGCCCGCCAATTGCGGCGGGAGGGCATTATATTTTGAGTGGAATTTTTGTTTTTTCCCAGTTAAGTTTTCTATACTTTGTGTGAGGATGGTTTTCTGCCTCTCATCCTTTTTCTAAGGCACCAAACCCCACCTTTTTATGCCTGCGTTTATAAAAAGTCATCCAGTCCTTCTGATTATTTTAGCTGCCTGTTTCTGTCTTCTCCAAGAGGCAAGCAAAACTGCATGCTGTTTTCCAGAGGTCGAAGCAAAGGGTTTGTTAATGGCATTTGGATACGGGCACTCAACTGGCTTTGGGTTTGGTCCCCTTTTCTAATCCTTTATTACTCTGATCTCATTTTCAGTGGGCCTTTTGCCCCCACTTCTGAAACCACCAAGCTCGAATTGTGCCTGGTTTCCTATCCATGTACACCACATGTGCTAGAAAAGGTGGCGACTGTCCCAGGTACCTGAGCAGAGAATGAGAGGAGATTGTGTACAACCTTGACTACAACATTGATGATAGTTTGTTTGGGGGAAGGCGTGGAGATTTCCCATTCAGGAGCTCATTTGGGGGGACCAATATCATAGCTTTAAGGTAACTAGGCTCTGGTTTTTTTTTACCAAATACTAATAATTGGCTGGAACTATTTAGCCTCAATAACCTTGCTGTGCAAGAGCTGGTCACGAGGTCTCCAGGCAGTACCAGTTTGCTTGTCTCTTGGGCTCCTTCCAGCCCAGAGATTCTAACGGCTCTTTGTTCTGTCTCCTCCTCCGTGGCAGATGACACCACTGTGATCAAAAGCGAAGAGCAGAATCTTGGCGCGGTTCCTAAAGTTCACCTGCCGAGCCACGGGGTGCTGCCTGGGGCACCTGGGGAAGACGTTTCCCAAGGCCCCAAGCCAGAAGTGAACAGCGAGAGGCGGCAACTGGCCCCTCCTGCACAAAGGGTGGAGGAGTCTGCCCGTGGCGACAAAGGCTGCCGAGACCTGGAGGCAGCTCAGCCCGAAGCCCACCTCAAGGCGGAACCTTTCAGATGCGCCAAGTGCAAAGAAGGCTTTGCTTGTGAACAGCAGTTTTCCTTGCACCAGAGAATTCACACAGGAGAGGAGATGTATGGGGAAAGTCTTCTGCCAACACCTGAACCCAGTGCCCGGCAGCTTCCCGACCCATACGCGTGCACAGACTACAAAAGCGGCTTTGGGGAGCAGCCGTTCTCCCAAGTGGCCGGCCGGCCGTATGTCTGCTCCCTCTGCCCCAAGAGTTTCCGGCTCAAGACCAGCTTGTTGATCCACCAGAAAACACACACCGTGGGGAAAAGCGACAGCGCGTTTGTGTGCCCAGAATGTGGGTGTGGCTTCAGTCACCAGGGCCAGCTCACCAGACACCAGGCCATCCACGCCGATCGGCCGCACCAGTGTTCGGAATGCCACAAGGCCTTCAACCGCAAATCGAGCCTGATGGTCCACCTGAAAACCCACCGGGAGAGACCAAGGCCGTTCCAGTGCCCACAGTGCCATAAGACTTTCATCCGCAAACAGCACTTGGATGATCACACCCGGACCCACACTGGGGAGAAGCCCTATCAGTGCCCGGAGTGCGAGAAGCGCTTTGCTGAGAAGTCCAAACTGACTAATCACTACCGGATTCACACTGGTGAGCGGCCATACCGCTGCGGGCAGTGCGACAAGCGTTTTGTGCGAGCACACCACCTCGTGAAGCACCAGAGCAGCGTCCACCAGGCTGGGGCGAAGCTGTACTCGTGCCGGGAGTGTGGCCAGAGCTTCAGCCATACTCAGGCCTTTGTCAGCCACCAGGCCAGTCATGCCAACGGGGAGAGGCGGCACCGCTGCAGCGAGTGCCTCAAGACCTTTGCCCGCAGGAAGTACCTGCTGGAGCACCAGCGAATGCACACAGGGGAGAACCCCTATGCCTGTCCCCACTGCGGCAAGCGCTTCCGCTACAAGCAGTCGCTCAAGCAGCACCTGCGCGTGCATGGGGACCAACCACTCCCTGTCCCCAGCGTAGAGCAGGGCCCGGCCCTCGGCAGCACCTCTGAGAACCCATCTCTCTTTCCAGCCGACCCTTCAAATGGCACCTGAAGATGGCTCCATGGGGGGAGCACATTCCTCCTCAGCCAGATTTACAAACAGGCTCCCAATCTGGTAGCAGCCAAGCAGATTTAAGACATCGGGGGGGACTAGCCTCTAAGGTTTCCCTTTGAGTTGGCTCTGGGTCAGTTTGTATGGCCGTATCCGATGCTGTTCTCCATCTTCGGTGACCTTCTTGCAAGCCAAAGCGGAACGTCTTGGTCACTCAGCTGGTCTCTGAGTGCTTCTGTACGGGCTCAGAGGCCTGTTGACGTCTTTTTTCAGAGCATTTCCGTAGTATAAGAAATCAGAAGCGTCGCCTGTCTCAAGATTTGGTCTGGATTGCCAACCAATGGAAAGTAACGCTCAGCTGTGGCTATAGGAATCTGTCCTGTTCCTTCACCTCTTGTCCAGGTACAGGGCAAAAGGTAATTCTGAGTTCGGGAACATTGGGGCTTGGGGGCACAATTCCCCTTGGGTGTAAAGAGCAGCTTCAGAGGACACTGTTTTTCCTGGCAACAGCCACACACCCTTCCTCTGTCCACGGCAATCCAGTGTCACGATCAGCGGCTGCCTGCTTCCTCCAGCAGACCAGCAGCTGAGCCGACCCATGTTTTGAAACCCGCAGGGCAGGCATAAGGCCACACAAACAGCAAAACAGCCTTTTCAACTTTCACTAACATTATGGCAAATCCCAACCAAGAGTGAGCATGTGGCCCCGGCCTCTCCCAAGCATCCCTTCTGGGGGGGGGGGAAGGCACTGCCAGTCAGTCCCAGGGTTTTTTGAGCTGACGGGCTTGCAGTGGGAGCCCAAGATGAAAGTAAAGCTCAGCAGTCATACATGAGAAACCGGCCTCATGGTTAAAGTGTCAGACCAGGACTGAGAACATCCGGGTTCAAATCCCCACTCACTCCTAACATTCACCGGGGGACCTCGGTTTAGTCACTCTCTGTATAGCCTCTCCAAAGGGTTTTTGTTAACATCAAGTAGGAAGCGGAGAACCGTGTCCCCCTTTCTGAGATTCTTGGAGACTGAGATCAGTATCTGGCAAATGGAAAGCTACCCATGCTTAAGAAGAACTGCTATAAGAACATAAGAGAAGCCATGTTGGATCAGGCCAATGGCCCATCCAGTCTAACACTCTGTGTCACACAGTGGCCAAAAAACCAGGTGTCCTCAGGAGGTCTGCCAGTGGGGAAGGGACACTAGGAGCCCTCCCACTGATTGCCCGCCCCCCAAACATCAAGAATACAGAGCCTCACTGCCCTAGACAGAGAGTTCCAGCTATACCTTGTGGCTAATAGCCACTGATGGACCTCTGCTCCATATGTTTATCCAATCCCCTCTTGAAGCTGCCACCACCTCCTGAGGCAGTGAATTCCACGTGTTAATCACCCTTTGGGTAAAGAAGGACTTCCTTTTATCCGTTCTAACCCGACCGCTCAGCAATTTCATTGAGTGCCCACGAGTTCTTGTATTGTGAGAAAGGGAGAAAAATCCTTCTTTCTCTACCTTCTCTGTCCCATGCACAATCTTGTACACTTCTATCATGTCACCCCTGAGTTGTCGTTTCTCCAAGCTAAAGAGCCCCAAGCGCTTTAACCTTTCTTCATAGGGGAAAGTGTTCCATCCCTTTAATCATTCTAGTTGCCCTTTTCTGCCCTTTTTCCAGTGCTATCATATCTTTTTTGAGGTGTGGTAACCAGAATTGTACACAGTATTCCAAATGAGGCTGTACCATTGATTTATACAGGGGCATTATGATACTCGCTGATTTGTTTTCAATTCCCTTCCTAATAATCCCCAGCATAGCTTTGGCTTTTTTTATTGCCGTCACACACTGTATCGACATTTTCAGTGAGTTATCCACCACGACTCCAAGATCTCTCTCTTGGTCAGTCTCTGCCAGTTTGGACCCCATCATTGTGTATTTATATTTGGGATTCTTGGCCCCAATGTGCATTACTTTGCACTTGGCCACGTTGAACCTCATTGGCCACGTTGACGCCCACTCGCCCAGCCTCGACAGATCCCTTTGGAGTGCCTCACAATCCTCCCTGGTTCTCACCACCCTGAACAATTTACAGTGCAATCCTATGGAGAGTTACTCCAGTCTAAGCCCATTGACTTCAATGGGCTTAGACTGGAGTAACTCTTCATAGGATTGCACTGTTAGTGTCATCTGCAAACTTAGCCACTTCACAGCTTAGTCCCACCTCCAAATGTGGGCTTTCTATTCTGGTATGTTACATGGGGAGGTTCCTGGGATTCCTTGGTCTTGATATACCAAAGTGATCCTCATGTTCAGAGTGAAATTGCAAACGAGCCCCAGTTCTTAGCACAGAAGGACATATGCCCGTGAGCAGCAGTGGGTTCCCAGCCTTCTGAAGTTACGGTAAAACCTCTGTTTGAGGCTCTTTGGTAGAAGAAACAGGGGGAGGGGACTTGCCACTTTCCCTTAAGCTCCTTTGCTCCAGTGATCTTGAGCGGCAGATAGTGTCTTTATTTCTTTAAGGAAAATACAGTGAAGAGCTACTTGGCCAGGGACCTGCCACTTGGGCAGTTCATTACAGACTCAGACCCAGGAACACACAGGTTATGCGAACAAGGCCAGTATCATGCAGTTGGTTCAGTTGGGGGACTCCAGATTCCAGACCCTTCCCAGTCCTGAACTCACTCGGGCCTTGGGAAAGTCTCTCTCCTTAGCCTACCTTATATACTTGTGCAAAACTGCGTAGGACCAAAGGAGTTAGGGCAGGGAAACCAACCCGCAAGAAAGCAGAGGGGAACTGGGCATTGCCTCCTAGCGGACTGGCAAACATGCCTTGTACAAGAGGGAGGGAAGGAGCAACTTCATATGTGGGGTGGGGGGTGGGGGGGAGACTGTGCAAGGAAATAGAGGAAGGGCTGAGCACGCCCTGTGGGCTGCCCTGCACTTGGAACTAAGCACCAGGGACCTGCCATGGACTGTGGCTCCTTCATGATTGTGGCCGGATTGCAGCAAGAGGCGGGGCTGCTTGTTCTTTTTTCCTGCCATGCCCCAAAGCTTCTTTCCAGCAGGCTTTTCTCTTGGGATGCTTGTGTGGGGAGGTTTTTCCTGTTCATGCTTTTGCACAATTCCTGAGAGTGCACAATAGCAGCAGCAGCAGCAGCAGCAGACCTGTTCTCTCAGTCCCTGCATAATATACCCTCATAATATACCCTTTGTGCGTTTCCAGATCCATTTCCCCCTTGAGTATGCGTGCCCTCTGTAGGTTGGTGAGAGTCTGCCTCTGACGGTACACATTCCATGCTGAAGAGGTAACTGCTAATATGCCCAACCTGGAGTCCTTGTAAGAAAGACTGGTGTTTGGGAGAGACTAACGTAAGAACAAAGGAACCAAAGACGTGTAGAAAGCTGCTGCCGTCACAAAGAAGGGTTGGGCTGAAATGTGCCCCATGCAGGGGCTGCTGGAGAGTTTTTGACCTTAGCCCACCTGTGCACAGTCTGCGCTCTGTCAAGGAAGCACACCTTGGTTTGGGAAGGAGGACTCTGCCCCAGGTCACTATGATACCTTTTTTGCTTTTAAAAAAATACGGCGTGGGGGGTAGAATAATAATAAAGATTTTGTACCATTCCTTTGGATAACTGATGCATGTGTTGTATGTTTGCTTTAAGAAGCGGTGCAAGTGGAACCCTGAATGTTTTATTAGCACCCGCCACAAAGGGAGGTGGGAGGAGGAATGGCCTGGGATGTTGGAGGATGTTTCCAAGGCCTGGCAGGTGGCAGCAGGAGACATTCAGCCGAGGCCAGGAGAATTTGGCTCCCCAGTTAAAAGTATCCCCTGTGAGTGGGATACTACCGGGGGGGGCGGTCTATGGCCACAGAGTGGCCAAATAGGAGTTACAGTTTCTCCCCCACCCACAGGGATGCCATGGGCATACAGAATAAGGCCCAGGGCCAGGCTTAACCACAATTTCCTGGGTTGTGTCAGCACCAGCTGGGTTCAAGCCAGCCGCCCTCCCCCATGTTGATGTTGATTGGAAGTGAGCTAAGCCTCTGGGAGGCATCTGTACTGCCCCCCCCACCCCACTGCCTCCCTCATTCCCCGACATCTTCAGATTGCTTTCCGTGAACAGCCTGAAGACTATGGAAGACTTTGGCATCTGGGTTGGGCTGGAGCATGTGCCAGCAGGGCTCACCCCAGACTTGTGCCACCTCATCACCCCTTATACCAGTTTGCCCCCCCCCTTCTGTGCAATTACCAGGGAGGGCCTTTCCTCACCCATCTGAGAAGGGGAAGCTCTAGTCTGTGAAAGCTGGTCTTGTGTTCAGCACTGCCAGTGAACAGGCCCTGGAAAGAACCCTTGGCCAGGCAGCCATTGGACTGCCCTCCCTGGTGCCAGGGGCCTCTTCAGAAGGCACAGCTGATGCCTTTAAGCCACTGGCATTGGGCTTCTCCCCCAAAATAATTATTATTGTTTATATATAAGAACATAAGCCATGTTGGATCAGGCCAATGGCCCCTCCAGTCCAACACTCAGTGTCACACAGTGGCCAAAAAAAACCCCTCAGGTGTCCTCAGGAGGTCTGCCAGTGGGGAAGGGACACTAGAAGCCCTCCCACTGATTGCCCCCTCCCCAACACCAAGAATACAGAGCCTCACTGCCCGAGACAGAGTGTGCCATCTATACCTTGTGTGGCTAATAGCCACGGATGGACCTCTGCTCCGTATGTTTATCCAGTCCCCTCTTGAAGCTGTCTGCCTTTCTTACTGAGCTCCAAAGTGGATTACATTCTGCAAGTGAAAACAATATAATCAATAGCTGGGACATTCACAGAGCAAAAATTCAGTATGATCAGCAGGGTGTTCATTGACAACAGATACAGTAGGGTATAGCAGCTGCACGTTTGAAAACTAGCATACAGCCAAACACACAGACGAAACCTTTCTGAATTAAAGCCTAAATAATGACATCTTTAGCATCGAACTATCCAGTAGGAGCATATCTGCATCAGCAGACAGTGCCCAGTAGCCTCGTCTGCATTCCCTGTCCCTTACCAAGGTAACTGCAGCCCAGTTGTTGTAATCAAGGTCTAGGGTCTCCTTCTTGGTATGAATACAAATGTATTTATTATGACAAGAGATAAACAGACAAACTGGTAATGCAGGGCATGGAACTCCCCTCCCCCGGCCCCAAAGGCCCAGAGTCCCAAGAGGAAGGTCGGCCTATCAAACCAAGGCCTTCCTCACAGTCCCCTAAGAGTGCAGGTCTCGGATAATGCCCAGAGCCGCTGGCCTGCAAGCGCCGTTTGCTTGCAGAATCTGTTCCTGAGTTTCAGGCCTCCTATGTGAAGAGCAGGTCTCAGGGCCAGTTTCTTCCCAGGGAGTGAACTCAGCCGGCAGACTAGGAGGGCCCACGCCAGAAGCAGTCGGCTCCAATCCAAAACGTCAGTCTGGGAGCCAGTTTCCTGTCTGGGAGGTCAGTTCAGCAAAGAGAAGCCTGGAGGAAAGGCCTACACCAGAATGAATGAATGAAATCGGCAGTAAAGACCTGAAGGCGAGTCCGGCAAAGAGAGGCCTAGAGGAAAGGCCTGTTCCAGAATACCTGAGCAGCTCAACAGCAGAGTCCTGAAGCGGAGTCACTCTTGTCCTGACTCTTGCCTGCCGCTTCTTCAACTGAGGCCTTTCCAGCAATATAGTCGCTTAGAGCCAAGCACAAGGCCCACCAAAACACTTCCCCCGCTTGCCCAGGTCAAACCAAACAGCCAGCATGTTCCTCAACCCACTAAGGTTACAGTGAACAACGTAGCTAGCTAGTTACCTACTCGCACTCCTCCCAACATGCAACTAAAGGGCTTGCTTTGCTCCGCCCACACAGCCTACGTTCCCAAAGCTCAACACGTCTCTTTGAGCTATTTCTTATGACCCGGCCCTATAATCTGCGTAGAAAGCCCCCCTGAATAAACCGGTCTTGCATCGTTTGCGGAAAACCAGGAGAGCAGGCGCTTTCCTGACCTCAGGCAGGCTGTTCCATAAGGTGGGGGCTACCACAGAACAGGCAGGTGGAGGGGCAGTTGTTAATTTAGCCATCTGCAGGGTGGTGTCTGCAGAAGGCCACGTTCAGATGAGCGAAGCTGCCACGGTGCAGCATAAAGAGAGATGGTCCCTTAGATATGAGGGACCGAGACCACAAAGGATTTTGTATGTGATAGCCAAAACCTTGAACTGAGCCTGCTAACTGATGGGTAGCTGAGTGATTACGGTATGGGAGTAATATGCATGTCCCACCTAGCTCCTCATAATAATCAAGCCGTAGCGTTCTACACCAACTGGAGTCTTTGAGTGGACTTTGAGGGGACCTATGTAGAGTGCATTACAGTAGTCTAGTCTGTCACTGTGGCATGTATCCAGGTGGCCAGATCGGCCATGTCAAGGTGGGGGGGGGCATCATCTCAGAGCAGAACCACAAGTGACAAAAGGCACAGATTGGACACTTGTCAGCTTCCCTCAAGTTTTGATGGGAAATGTAGGCAGCTTGGCGGAATGTTGGACAAGCGACAGTTGTAAAGTCCATTGGACAGCAGTCAGAGCCAAACTGCAAGACCAGGATGCCTACGTTTCCCATCAACACTTGAGGGAAGCTGACAAGTGTCCAATCTGTGCCTTTTGTCACTTGTGGTTCTGCTCTCAGTCTGAGTGGGGAGAAAATTTTTTGCAGCTGTATTTACTTGCGTCTCTGGCAGCAGCGCTGGATCTAGTTTAACATCCTTTAAGGTCTCTGCTTTTCCAACCAGCATCGCTTCCATCTCGTCTGGGTTCAGTTCCTGTTTATTGCCCTCCAGCTATTTCACCGCAGCTATCGGCAGCGACTCAGGCCCTCTCCTGCATCGCCTGGGCTTTTGGATAACCAGCTAGAGTGGGTGGGGACATGAGGGAAAAGGCAGCAGATGGGGGGGGCCAAAGGCAGAGGAGGTGCCGCCGCCTTTTCTCCCTCTCCCCATGTGCCACGTGCCTGATCGGATGGGCCCTTGAGCCAGGCCAGAGTTTTGAGGCCAGCGGCCTCCGAGAGACTGACAAGATTTCCAGGGTCTGGGGCAAACATTGTCACACTGTTATTGTTCTCCTTGGAAAGGAAGATGTGGGTTTTTTAAGGAGCCCTTTCTTCAGCTACAGGGAGGAGTGGACGCATCCGGAGCTGTGGAACGGCCTGCCGGAGTTCAGGAGAGCCCCCACTCTCCTGGCTTTCCACGAATGGAGCAAAACTGAATTATTCAAAAAGGCTTTTGTATTGTAGTGAGGGGGTCTCAGGTACTCTGCTAATGAGTTAGGGACCACAGACTTCACCCATAGACTTCACCACCATGTTGCCTTATGTACTATCTGTTGCTTCAAATATGTGTGTCATGTCCGTACTCCTACATCCATGTCATTGTTCTAGGTGGTAAACCATTGCTAACGCTGTATCTTAATTTCATTTTTCAAATGCTCTAACCATCATTTTCGTTTCTCTAGCAGCCTGAGAAGCTGAGAACACAGCTGTCTTCTTAACTCTTTTCTTTGAAGCTCCCAGGAGCGACCTTGCATTGTCTGAAATGTTACAGTTATACCTTTCTGTCCTGTCTAGGCTGATGTATAAACTCCAGAAGAAATTCCCAGACCCTTTCCTGCGCAAACCTGTAGTCTAAGTGGGAGGGGGGAAATGAGTGGGTATTTAGAGCTGTACTTTCTTCAGGTTGCTATTCCTATCAAGGAAGCATGTACTGCTTAGATGCTTTCCTGCCTCTGAGTAATTCTATGGACATATATATGGAAATGATTGGATTTCTGAATAAAACCATTTAACCAAGAGCTTGGACTTCTTGTTGCAATGGTACAGGAACCTGTCTACCATATCCTGTCTCTCCTATGTCAGCCTTAGAATTGCTTATGTTCTGTTCCAGCATTTCTTCAACTCTGTATTGCTAGAGTCCAGTAGCACCTATACGTACAACTAACAAAATTGTGGTAGCATATGAGGTTTCCTGAGCCACAGCTCATTTCTTCAGATATCTGAAGACGTGAACTGTGACTCTCGAAAGCTCCTACCCTACCACTAATTTTGTTAGTTGTATAGGTGCTACTGGACTCTAGCTCTTTTCCACTTCTGCAGACAAACATGGCTACCCACCTTGATCTATCCGTATTGCTAGAACGGCTTCTGTTCTGTTCCAGCATTTCTTCAACTCTGCATTAGATTCCTGTTAACGCTATGTCTTTGTAAACTATTTATTTACCCCACGGCACTGTTTATGGAAATGTTCCTGAACTGGACTGTACTAATCTCACACTGTGTGATTCACCTTGAGCAAAACCAAATTATTCAAAAAGGCTTTTGTGTTATAGGGAGGGGTCTCGGGTGGTCTGCTAACGAGCTAGGGACCGTAGACTTCACCACTATGTTGCCTTCCGTACTATCTGTTGTTTTTATATGTGCTCCTATGTCAGCCCTAGAATTGCTTATGCTTCTTTTCAGCATTTCTTCAACTCTGTATTGGATTCTTGCTGATGTTACGTCTTTGTAAACTTGCATTTATTTCCCCTGTGGCATTGTTTATGAAATTGTCCTTGATACTGACTGCGCTACTCTCACACTGTGTAATCCGCCTTGAGTCTGAGCGAGAAAGGCGGGCTATGAATGACATAACTAGGTAAGAGATCCAGAGGAGTTAGCCGTGTTAGTCTGTGGTAGCAAAATCAAAAAGAGTCCAGTAGCACCTTTAAGACTAACCAATTTTATTGTAGCAGAAGCTTTCGAGAAGAGAACTTGATTCTCAAAAGCTTCTGCTACAATAGAATTGGTTAGTCTTAAAGGTGCTACTGGACTCTTTTTGATAACTAGGTAAGGAAATGCATAAAGCTCGCTGGCCTCTCCGGTGCCTCCGGACCAACCGGCCGCCCCTGCGGCCCAGTTCCCGCCAGGCCCGGCGCGTCCACTGGCTGCTCCGCGGAGGCCTCGAGCAAAGGCTTGTTCGCGCAGAGCCACTCGCCGGCGGGCGTCCCGCAACGCTGCCTCGGAGGGCCTCCCGGGCGTCGTCTCCCGCCGCCTTTCCCGCCAAAACGAGCCCTTCGCCTCCCCGGCCCGCAGGGGGCGCCGCCGCCGCCGGCCCTGAGGTGGGGGGAGGGAGGAGCCCCTCCCCCGCACTCGACCGGCGCCCGTGGGGGGAGGGGGCGTCGCCGCCGCCGCTGGTGCGCCTGCGCGCTTGCCTGGCTCGCGTCACGCCCTGCGCTGCCTGTGCGGAGCCTCGGCCGGGGCGCCTGTCCAGGTGAGGGGCGGGGGAGGGGCCGGGCCTGGTGGTCCCGGGGGGGCTGCGGTTGGCCTGGCCCGCCTTCGGCCCCGGCGAAGCGCCGCCTGCTTGGGTGGGGAGCTTGAGGCGCCCTGGCGCGGGGGCAGGCTCCGGGGCCCGAAGGCCTGGCCGGGGCTGGCGAAGGACAGCCGGGCGTGCTTCGTGTGGAGCCGCGGGGCCCTTCCCTGCACAGGAGGTTTGCCAGGTCCACGCCGGGAAATGCCTGGAGGCTTGGGGGGCGGAGACTCTAGCGGGCTCAGCCCTTTTCTCCCGGGGAACTGGTCGCCACGGCCCAGAGATCCGCTGTAATTCCGGGAGATCCCCAGCCACCACCTGGAGGCTGGCAACGGGGCCGCCTGACGGCCTTGGCCAAGCCTCGGCCTCCTGGGGCGCCTGCAAGGGTCTGGCCCGAGGGCGCCCCCCTGATCTCCCCCCCCCAGCTGAGGCTTGTGGCTCCCCAGACCCCCCACAGGTGGCCTGGAACCGCTTCCTTCGTGGCTTTGTGAAGGACTGGCACGTTCTCCTTGCTTTTTCAAAAGGTGTCTTACATGTTGTGCTATGGCAGCCCGAGCACAATCCGAGCCCCTGGTCAACTATCATCATAGAGCTGGAATGTACCCCAGGGGCATCTAGTCCAACCCCCTGCACAGTCCTGGAAATTCACAGCCCCCCCCCCCCCCCGTGACCCCAGAGGAAAGCAGAAAACCTTCAGGATCCCTGGCCAGTCTGGCCTGGAGGAAAATTCCTTTGGCATAACCCAGAAAGGGTTAGAGCCGAGCATTGAGAGGCAGAGGTGGTACTTGAATTGAGCCAGGTTTGAAGGGCCAGTGGCGCTTCTGCCTGCTGACTTGCTTCCGTCCGTGCTGAAATAGCTCTTGTGCAAGCAAAGGGCTCTCTTAAAAACCGGCATCTTCCTTCCGCTGAGAATAACAACAGTGGGGCAAAGTTGACAGCACCACTGTCACCTGGGGTGGCCTAGGTACATTATAAAGGTGGGAGGCTACTGAAGGAATCTATTCTGAGCCCCTGCACCACCATTAGTTTCCTGTCCCTAGACTAAATGTTCACAAAGCGCTTGCAGGTTGTGAAGAAAATTGCCTAGCTCCTGGTGCTGTTTAATCAAATGATGTAACTGCCTCTGACATTTTAGAGGATGGAGAGTGTTACGCAAACAAATGAAGATGAGGCGGGGAGAAGGATCTTTCTGAATTGCAGTAAATGTCACCTGAAATTTAAAAGGCCTTTGTGGGCTTCTCTCTTTGCAAAGCAGGCTATGGAGTGTGAGGCACAATCAAGGCCTCTTCTGCCTTTCCAGCTCCCTGGCAGCCCCAAACGGGCAGCTACACGAGAGATGCAGGTTCAGACGTCGGAGACTTCCATGTGGGCTGCAGTGGCTGCGATCCAGGCTGTAGACAAGACGGTGGATGCCCACACCGTGCGCTTGTTACGTCTGGAGGGCAGGATGGGCTCAGCGGAGAAAAAGCTGACAGGATGTCAGAAGGCCACGGTGGAAATGGAGAACCAGCTGGAGGGCAAGTGGGCTGCCTTGGGAACCTTGATGGAGGAATATGAGCAGCTGCAGAGGAGGCTGGAGAACATGGAGAATCTGCTCAGGAACCGGAACTTCTGGATCCTGAGGCTGCCCCCGGGCTCCAAGGGAGAAACCCCCAAGGTCAGACATGCCAGCTTACTGCAAGTCCAAACCCAGAGTTCTGCCCCTGTGGCCCTTGCCCCATATTCTGCCAATTCATAAATGTAATTATGCAACTGACGTATGCAAATGTGAGGTAAACTCATCTCCCTCTTCTGCCATTTGGCATGCCGCATATAGCAAGAATATAACAGTATGCATTAAACATAGATGATAAAACATTTATACCTGGTTCTATTCAGATGTGCTTACCAGGACGAAGGCCTGCCTGCCTGCCAGTTTAGGATACAGGGCAAGGATACAGGTTTACTGTCTTAAGCAGAGATTCCTGGAGAGGCCCTGAGTGTAGCCTTTCCCCCTTATGGCGCTGAACGCTGCTCTTTTCAATTTGACCGCATCGTATTTATTTGATCAACTTACTAAATGGATGGTGTACATTTTGTTAAGCCTAATCACTGTATGTTGAGACAGTTTGCTTCCTGCTGTGGTTTAGGTTTTGTCCTAGTTACAGAATAGTGGGTGGCAAAGAGAAGAAAGCAAAGAGGCAGGCAATGTTTGCAGGGGAGGGAGTTGGGACTGAGGCTGTTACGAAGGACATACCTGGAAAAAAATCTTCAGTCATCAAAGCCCGTCCTGATTCCACCCCTCGGGCATTTGGCAGATGCAGCCTTCATCTCCAAAAGCATTTATTTCACAGCCGTAAAGATTAAGAAACATTCCCATGCTGAAATAAATGAAAGCTGTGATTTTTCAGAGAATTGACGGACATGCCGCATGTCATACTGAACGCAGGATTCTGTGATTCACGTTGGCAGCAGTGCAGAACATCAAGTGGGCCGAGTCCTTCGTTTCTGTCTCCTGACACTCACGGGCAGGGTGTTCAGAAGAAAAGGCATTTCCTTCATGCTACGGGCCTAGGCAGGAAACTGCCATCTAGATACTCCCTAGAGCTTTTTGTGGACATTCAACAGGTGGCTTGTTATACAAATGTTTTAATTTCCCCAGACAGTCCCACTGTCTTGAATGGGACTGCAAGACGCCTGTGGATCTTTTGAAGCAAAATTATTGAGCTGTCTGAAAAGGGCAGCGTATGACCAAACGCTCTGCTTGTGACAAGGCCACGGGAGAGAATCCCTGACCGGCTTGCAGTACGCTGCCTTTCCAGTTTGCAGTCTGAACGGGGGGAGCGTGTCACTCTTGCTCTTTCAGGTGCCGATAACCTTTGACGATGTCTCGGTCCACTTCAACGAGCAGGAATGGGGTGACCTGGATGAGCTGCAGAAGGATCTCTACAGGGCTGTCATGAAAAGCAACTATGAGACTTTGGTCTCTCTGGGTGAGGGAGCCTCCCTTTCCTCAAATGTTTGAAATGTGATATTGACTGGGGACAGGGCTTTTTTTCAGCGGGAACGCGGTGGAATGGAGTTCCGGAACCTCTTGGAAAGGGTCACATGGCTGGTGGCCCCGCCCACTGATCTCCAGGCAGAGGGGAGTTGAGATTGCCCTCTGCACAACTCCCCTCTGTCTGGAGATCAGGGGGTGGGGCCACCAGCCATGTGACCATTTTCTCCAAGGGCAACCCACTGAGTTCCACCACCTCTTTTCCCAGAAAAAAGCCCTGATTGGGGATATGGATGTTTGTCCTCAGAGACCTGTTTAAAACCTTTGCTCAGCCTGCTTTTTGACCCCTTGATACATTTTTAACTTCTGAGGTTTCAGGAGAAGCTACTTGGAAATGTTTATTCCCTTTCAGCTCTTCCATCCTCCCCACAAATGCTTGGGTGGGGAGAGAGGAAAATAAGCCAGATGGAATGCTGCATTCTGCAGAGTGACTGATTGGTGGTGGTGGGGGGAACAGCTGTGCTAGCGCCTTAGGACTGCTGGAAACAAATGTGGAAATATCTGCTTCCTCAAGATTATGAAATAATTTGCTATTTGACTAGCTGAGCAGCTCAGTAGTTGTTGAAGGTCTTGTCTTTTTAAAAAGTTGTAATAACAGAATTGCCTTGACCTGGATAGCCCAGACAAGCCTGATCTCCTCGGATCTCAGAAGCTAAGCAGGGTACGTCTTGTTTAGTCATTGGATGGGAGACCTCCAGGGAAGTCCAGGGTCACTGTGCAGAGGCAGCGATGGCAAACTGCCTCTGAACATCCTTTGCCTTGAAAACTCCAGCAGGAGTTGCCATAAGTTGGCTACGATTTGACGTCACTTTCCAACACCACCAATAGCGGGACTAGGAAATGACTCTGTCTGCTTGGGACTTTAGGCTGCCTAGGGTAGAGGAACCCAAAGTCTGATTCAGAATAAGGCCACTCTGCATCTCGCTTACGCCTTTTTAAAATTTGTTTGGTGTTTTTAATTTTGTCCTGCTTGAGGAGCCACAGGTGCTTGTATCATATAACCAAAAACTGGAGCCCTGGCTCTTTGTGAGGCCCTTGAGGCTGTGCAGTCGTGCCTGAGCTAGCCATTGTTACAAGCCACGTTGGTTCTGTGTTGGGGGGAAAAGCAGGTTATAAACGATTTAACGATGCATTAAATAAAGTAATTTTTCCCAGAATGCAGAGCTGTCACTAAATACTTGGAGTAAATTATTAATTTTTAGTTTCTGTTCACTAATTTTATAATATAGATTGGTGGTAGAGAGTGCTCTCAAGTCATAGCTGACTCCTGGCGACTCCTGGCAGGGTTTTCATGGCAAGAGACTATCAGAAGTGGTTTGCCATTGCCTGCTTCTGCAACCCTGATCTTCACTGGAGGTCTCCCATCCAATTACTAACCAAGGCTGACCCTGTTTAGCTTCTGAGATCTGACGAGATCCCTGGTCTATCCAGGTCAGGGCATAATATGGATTACTTCTTTCAATGTAGTGTCGAAGGCTTTCACGGCTGGAGAACGATGGTTGTTGTGGGTTTTCCGGGCTGTATTGCCGTGGTCTTGGCATTGTAGTTCCTGATGTTTCGCCAGCAGCTGTGGCTGGCATCTTCAGAGGTGTAGCACCAAAAGACAGAGATCTCTCAGTGTCACAGTGAGCATGGTTTCCAGTTCTGAAAAACACCAGGCTAACAAAACACTCTGTGCTGGACAATAGCCCTGCAGAGAAGATTAGCACATCAAGCACCAATCCATATGCAAAAGAACCTCCTCAGGATACAGTGAAGCCTCCCGCCATTAGCATTCCACACCCTGGGAAACTCTTACAGGATGACTCAGCTCAACCCCACCCCTCCTGAGTAGATACAAATGACCTGCCAACATCTTTTCCACACTGTGACACTGAGAGATCTCTGTCTTTTGGTGCTACACCTCTGAAGATGCCAGCCACAGCTGCTGGCGAAACGTCAGGAACTACAATGCCAAGACCACGGCAATACAGCCCGGAAAACCCACAACAACCACACTTCTTTCAAATTCGTGTGTTTGTGTCTAAAAGAAAATAGTTTAAAGGGGGACTTCAATCCACCCCCGCTTGCAAGGCTGTGGCTGTTGGTCATCAGAGATTGGAAATGCAAGGTCAGGGTAGTGCCACCAGTGCCTCCTTATTCTTTGCTTTCCATCTTCGGGGCATGGAGCGGGGGTCACTGGGTGTGTGTGTGTGGGGGGGTAGTTGTGAATTTCCTGCACTGTGCAGGGGGTTGGACTGACCCTGAATGTCCCTTCCAATCCTATGGTTCTATCATTCCTTTTTACATATGGTTAAGTCAGTTGTATTAGTCAGGGTAGGTTTATTTATGCCTTCCTTAATTGTGTGCTCCTTATGTTAATGAATGACATATAATGACCTTGTATCCTTCTGTCCAACTAACAGACTACGCTGTTGCCAAGCCCGAAATTCTGTCCCGGATAGAGCAAGGGCAGGAGCTGTGTGAGAGAGGTCCTGGAATCGCAGTTGGGAGCAGTGTCCCTCTGGACCTTGGCACAGGTACACTGGCAGACATCTGAAGCTTGGAGCTTATCTGTTGGTAGAATTTGGAAATTAGTCGGGGACATCGAGGCTGAAGATGCGGACTTGCACCCTCGGCCTGTGGTAAGGTCCACATCTCTCTGTTCAGGACTGTGAAGGGATAGACTTGCAAGCCCCATTCCTTTGGGGTTCCAGGAGGTCTGAAAACCCCACGACCATTCCCACGGTCTTAGCTTGGTGACGCCACCCCTTTCCACAGTACTCTTTCCCTCTTCTGTGCAGACTCCCCAGTTGCTCCGGTGGACGTTTCCTTGTGGCTTAAGCAAGAGGTCGAGGCACAACCAGGTGGGAACAATGGGCCCCTCGAGGAGGCGAGAGAGTTCAGTGATGGCTCACATATGGGTGAGGATTGAATTAATGGCATTGGCTGCTCAGTCTTAAGCAAGAATGCACGTGCCTGGCTTGAAGACTGTTTCTTTCGTCAGTCTTTGGATCACTTCCTGTGCCCTCTTATGGGATTTGCTTCATGCATTTAAATCTGGCTTTCCTCTGCCTTTTGTGCTTTACCCTTTTCTTCAACTCCTTTTCCCCACCTTTCTGATGTGTACTTCGCCTACTGCTGTTTCCTTCGGCTGCAGTGCGCCCTCCTTCGCCTCAGCTTCCTGGCCTGCCAAGCAGCCCTGCTTTCGTCCCACTTCCTTGCTATGCAGCACCTTTCCCTTGGATTTTGTGTGAGACTTCTCTCTCTCAGGTAAAACAACGCACTGTGCTGTCTTCTGCCACAGGCTCCCCAATTGCTGCAACGGGTGCTTCCTCGTGGATTAAAGAAGAGGTGGAGGAGGTGCGCTTTGATCCCGGGGACTGCAGCGAAGGCGGTGCCTGCCCCAGTGCTGCCCTGGGTGAGTCTTGCATTCAGCCGCTCTCAGAACTGGATGCGGCCGAATGCTTGTTCTTGAAAAGAATGTGAGAATTCTGCAGATTCTCTCCCAAGACACGGACATGGATGCCATTTTAATCCGTGATTAGAGCTAAAATAATTCAGACGAACCAGTTACATGTTACACTCTTAATCTCCAGACAGGCTGGTCTTTCTCTTCCTCCACCCTCTTTCCCAAGTTCTGTTTCCTTGCGTTTCTGTTTTATTGCTTTCAGGGTGAAATTTCTACTGGAATGTACCTCTGCTTGACTTTAAGATATTGGTGGGACCAAGTTATCCCAGTCCTAGAGAATAATAGATATTTCCTTGTTGAGGTTACATCCTGAAAATGATGGCCATGTGCCCGCATGACGGGGATAGGCAGTTTTCCCCACAAACAAGTTACAGAGCAGCATTTTATTCAGTGGACCCTCTTTCATGTCCTGGCTGGCTTCCTTTCCCAAGACACACTGAGTTTGGGAAACAAGGCAAACGGGGGCTATGCTGGGGGCACTCTTCCATTGCTGGAAATTCATCTGCAAGTCTGTCCTTCCAGGTTGCTTAGCTGCGGTTCTCGTTCCCTCCTGACAGGTTCTGCACTTTAAGGCCTGTCTTACTTATTTTATTCGATTGATACTCCGCCCTCCCCGCATCAGCAGGCTCAGGGCGGATCTTGTCATGTTTTTAATGGCTGCCTCTGCCACTTTTGTGATGATAATTGTATTTATGATCCTAGCGAGTTTAACTGGTATAGCGTAGTTGTGTCTAAGATTTATTGTTTCCCCATCCAAAGGGCTCCAGTTAGTTGAGGGATGAGTGTCTTGTTTAACCCAATGGGCTGCTTTGGGGTTGTGGGGATTTTAAAGGTCCCCCGTCCGTCCCATCGCAGAAACTCACTTGGTCGGGTCTCTGTGCATTGTGGTTGCTCAGTCGCTGCCAGCCAAGAGCCGTCTTTTGCTCTCCCCCTTTGCATGCACAGCATGGCTTCATGCCAAGAAGTTGTGTGACCGTGGCAGGAAACAGACTCTCTCTGTAGGTTGGTAGTTGGTCCTTTACCAAACAGATGTTCAGCGAGGGCCTAAATATAGTTATGGGTTTGATTGTTCTGCAGGGAGGCAGGTGAGAGAATCTGGTGACATCTCTCCTTCCTGGACAGATTATCAAGCTGTCCCAGATGAAGACGGACCTATGGCTGGACCACAGGAAAGCCCATACGCTCAGGAGCCACTGTTCCTTGGTGAAGGCCCCAGCACTGGTAAGCAGCAGACAGGACTGCCTGGAATTGGTGAGTGTGCTGCCCTGTTTCCTCCAGAGAGCTTTGTGGTGATGCAGCTCCTGTCCTGCCCTGGCAACTGTTGTGTTCTGTCCATTGTGACCTGCTGTCCAGTCTGGAACTGGAAACCTGTTTTCTTGAGTAAAAAGAGGGGTGGGATTATTTGGTAACAAGAATGCAGTAGAATGGGGGTCTGCTACTGTGAGAAATACCTTGCAGAACAATATCGTTAGTGTAGAAGAATTCGCCTCCATGCGTTAATTCATTAC
Source organism: Eublepharis macularius (assembly GCF_028583425.1). NCBI lineage: Eukaryota > Metazoa > Chordata > Lepidosauria > Squamata > Eublepharidae > Eublepharis > Eublepharis macularius. Next base: position 94,535,089 of record NC_072800.1, on the reverse strand, counting down.
AGTAACTCCCCTCCCCGCTTAAAGGTGTCTTCAATGGCTGCATGAGCTACCCCCGAGGGTTGGTCTTCATTGTGGCATTTTAAAGGCTTGGGAAACAGTGTGGTGTAGGGGTCTGGGAGACCCACGTTCAAATTGCCACTCTGCTATGGACGCTTGCTGGGTGACCTTGGGCCAGTCCACCTACTTCACAAGGTAGTTGTGAGGATCAAATGGAGAAAGGATTTGAGGGATTGTCTTACTGTCAGTCAGTCAGTCAGTCAGTCTCTTTTGTATTGTCGAAGGCTTTTTATTGTCGAAGGCTTTCACGGCCGGAGAACGATGGTAGTTGTGGGTTTTCCGGGCTGTATTGCCGTGGTCTTGGCATTGTAGTTCCTGACGTTTCGCCTCTTTTAATTTTAAGAGGGAGGGCAGGGTTGATATCAGTGCTTAGTTGTCGTGGCCCCTTCTTACATGCCTAGATTAAGGCCAGTTGTCACCTTGGGTTCAGGAAGCAATTTTCCCTAGGCCAGTTTGGCTAGAGATCCTGACGGTGTTTTGCCATCTTCTGGGCAGGGGGCACTGGGGGTGTGGGGGGAAGGGGAGGTAGTTGGGAATTCCCTGCATTGTGCAGGGGGTTGGACTAGATGACCCTGGAGGTCCCTGCCAACCCTATGATTCCGATTCTGTGACCCAGGTCAGGGCTTGGGGGAAGTCTCATAGTATAATTGTATTTCTGAGGCTCCCATTCTGTCCTTATTAGTTGGGTGTCTAAGGACTGAACTAGTGAACCTGGGTTTTTTTTTCCTCCCCAGATATCTTTATCTGTGATTCTTTGCTATTCTCTAACAGTTTTAGATGGTATAAAAATTTTGATGTTATTAAAGAAACCACTTCTAGTTTTGCGCTGTGTGAACAGGATAATTTCATGTTCACTGTTGTGAATGCGATCATGTGACTGCATCTCTGTGGGGGTTGTCTGTGTAGGTTTTCTGGGACAGATCTGCAATTAGAGCTCCGTATGAAAGCTGGGTCTCTGCTTACAGATCTATTCACAATAAATCTTTGGGAGAGCCAGTGGTTTCCACAGGATATCTGTTTTGAAAGCAGACCTATGGTTGCAAAATATTAGGCTCAGGGCTGGGGTGCTTTAGCTATCTTCGGTCCACCCCTAACATATCCAGGAAGTGCAGGCATTGCCTGGGGCCTGCTGAGTTAAGAGTTCCTTCTTTGCTTAGGTGCAGCCCCCTTTCTGACTTGGGTGGATGCTGCTGCTGGCATGGAACACAGGCTGCGCGAACAACACCGAGGACGTTTTTACGAAATGATGGAGGAGATCCTGGCTACGAAACGTGAGGACAACAACAGTTACATTAACCGTGACCGATACAGGACTTTGATCGAAGAAGTCAAAGAGGCAAAAAGGCTTCGCAGCAAAAAAGGCAAGCATTATCGCCGCCTGCGGCGCTTCAACGTCCTGAACATCGGTGCAGAAGAGAAGCTGGTAGTCCCCATCTCTCCTGGACACACCGAAGTGGTGTTCTTTGTTCAGTACGAGGATTTATTTGATATTCTGCATGAGGCGCATATTACAATTGGCCACGGGGGCCGGACCAGGATGCTGAAGGAACTTAGTCGTAAGTATAAAAATGTTACCGCTGAAGCTGTAATGACTTACTTGAAGCTCTGTGAACTTTGCCAGAAAAAGCAAAGTGGACCCAAGAAAGGTTTTGCCACAAGACCGGCATTGCACAGTCAGACGGATTCTTGTTGTCCATTTGATATACTTTATATGTAAAATGCTGATGGTGTACTGTGTCAAGGTCACTTGGCAAAACATGTTAAACATGAACTGCTAACAATTAAGCAGACTAATGCATTTTTTTTAATAATAGCCAATATTCCATGTTTTTCTGTACCTAAGCAGTGGCTGAGAATTTGCAGTCAAATGAAAATTCGTGTTTGGTGTGGTTTAATGGAAAGCCAAGGAACAGTCTAAGCCAAAATTCTGTCGAACATAAACACTGAAATTATGCTCAGCATGTGGAGAAAAGAGATCTTCTGAAAGGACAGAGTCTGAAACTGTTTTAATTCAGGCATGGAAAGTTCAGCTTATCATGCTGGTGTTTAAAGGTTAACCTCTAGAAGCAGCTGCCTTTGCTTGCCAGAAATGGTCTGGCGTCATTAAAGAGGCCTTCAGGTATCTTCTCTAGTCCTTAAGCTTCGTCAAAACAATAAGAGAAATCCATGCTTGTTTTACATAACCAGCTCTCATTAACAGAACCTGGCTGCAGAGCACTCCGCAAATCAAGAATGAGTTTTTTGAGAAAGCAATCATTCCAAAGCTGCTCAGCCTCTTCAGAAGATGAACGTATCTTCATTACTGACTCTTTTTGCAGGGTTTTGTTGTTGTTGTTTTTAAAGTACTGGCCTGAGGCCATGCATGATACACGTCCTTGTCCCCTGCACTCTTGCTTCAGTGGCCACTTTTGAAAACAGAATTTGCACTTTGGAGGGAGATCCCAAAGTTCCATTCTGTGAATGATGGCCCCTTGTCCTGGGCCGGTGACTTTCCCCTGATGGGAAGGGGTCTTGGGCCAGAGGAAGGTGCTGCCATTTCCGGAGTAGATCCAACCCAGGGGTTCTTTGAAGGAAGACCCACTGATTTCAGTTTCCAGGCACAAGGTTTTGGGGCTTTCCCCCCCGAAATGCTGAATTGGATCATGAAAATCCTCTAAAAATACAAATGTTCATTCTTCTGTCGTCGTTACCCGTGTTGTTTCGCTTCTTTGGCCTTGTTGTTTCAGGGTCATTTTTTGGATTCTCATTTCATAGATGAAATCCTGCCCTGTAGCCAGTCAGTCGGCTATGTGCCGGCATCACTGAGAGCCAGTGAAACCGCGTCAGAATGAGGGCATTGTATTGTCGAAGGCTTTCACGGCCGGAGAACGATGGTTGTTGTGGGTTTTCCGGGCTGTATTGCCGTGGTCTTGGCATTGTAGTTCCTGACGTTTCGCCAGCAGCTGTGGCTGGCATCTTCAGAGGTGTAGCACCAAAAGACAGAGATCTCTCAGTGTCACAGTGTGGAAAAGATGTAGGTCATTTGTATCTACTCAGGAGGGGTGGGGTTGAGCTGAGTCATTCTGTAAGAGTTTCCCAGGCTTGAAGGTTATGGCTACTCCAGAAATGAAATCCGAAGAGCAATCAAACCCAGGATGAATCAAACAACCAAGGAAAAACAGTCACCTACAGGAAAAGTGTTTTTGCCATATATCAAAGGAATTACTGATCAGATGGGAAAGCTTATGGAAAAGCATAACCTTCAAGCAGTATTCAGACCCACCCGAAAAATACAACAGATGCTACGATCAGCAAAAGACAGCAGAGATCCCCTCACCTCTGCAGGAGTATACCGTATACCCTGCAGCTGTGGACAAGTTTACATCGGGACCACAAAGCGTAGCATCCAGACAAGAATAAAAGAACATGAAAGACACTGCAGACTTGGACAGCCTGAAAAATCAGCTGTGGCTGAACATAGCCTAACTCAAACAGGGCACAGTATCTTATTCCAGGACACCAAAATACTGGACAACACTTCCAACTACTTTGTCAGACTGCACAGGGAAGCCATTGAAATTCACAAGCATAAGCAAAACTTCAACAGGAAAGAAGAAACCTTAAGAATGAACAGAGCATGGGCTCCGGTTCTGAAAAACACCAGGCCAACAAAACACTCCACACCCGACAATAGCCCTGCAGAGAAGATTAGCACATCAAGCACCAATCCATATGCAAAAGAACCTCCTCAGGAGACAGTGAAGCCTCCCGCCATTAGCATTCCACACCCTGGGAAACTCTTACAGAATGACTCAGCCCAACCCCACCCCTCCTGAGTAGATACAAATGACCTGCCTACATCTTTTCCACACTGTGACACTGAGAGATCTCCGTCTTTTGGTGCTACATCTCTGAAGATGCCAGCCACAGCTGCTGGCGAAACGTCAGGAACTACAATGCCAAGACCACGGCAATACAGCCCGGAAAACCCCCAACAACCAATGAGGGCATTGCCTTGGGGATCAACTTTTCGAGCAGTCTCTGCCCCCTTCCATTTACCCAAAGGAGGCTGGGTGCTTTTTGACACCACTGAGAGTGTTGTCAACCCCCTTTTAGGTCTACTGTGTGTGTTCAGTAACTGGAGTGAAGGTGTCCCTTATTTCCTGTGCAGCAAACAGATGAGCCCTTCTGCCTCTCGATGACCCCTGCGTTGGGCTCCATACACCTGTGTTACGAGACAGAGTTAGGTGCACAGCAGAGCTTCCTCCATTGTGTATCCCCGTTATTGGGGAATCCCCTCTCTTATGAAGTCTGCCAGCATCCGGCAGGGAGTCTCGCACAACCTTCCTACTTAGTTCTTTTAGCAATTTGATCCAGTTAGATTTATAGATGGTTTCAAGGTGTACTCTGATTTTATAAATGAAGTATTTATTTGGTTTTTTATATATTTAATATTAATTGAGTGATGATACTGTATTTGTATTATTTGGTTAGCCCCTTTGATTTCAAGGGGGAAAAGTGGAACATATGTTTTATATATATATATATAGAGAGAGAGAGAGAGAGAGAGAGAGAGCGAGCGCCAAGGTTTGCGATGTTGCAGTTCAAATGGCTTCCCGTGTGAGACTGAGAAATCCAGCTCTCTCCTGTTACTAGAAGCCTTAGGCTACATTCTGTCCTCACGTGAGGAATCCTGGGTGTTCTTAAAGCCTTTTGAATCCTTCACAACGGCCTCTTTGGGGTTTTGCCCAATACAGTGCCAAAAAAGTTCGTGTACTGTGCTGTGTGCCTCCAGGTGCCTCAACAATTGGCCTTGCTACAATGAATAAATGTCTGTTCAGAATCTAGTTTTGTGTTGTGCTTAACAGGAATTGTTTGTACGTTGGAAAAACTAAGCCACTGAATGACTGAACATGTGTGGTCTCTGTTATATTGTACTATGAAGCTGTTTGCTGAAAGATGACAACCTGTTAAATATGGATTAGGATTACCTTTGCTGACGTTACAGCAGTGTGAGGTGGGATGTTGGGAGGAATCTTATTAAACAATTTGCTTGAACAAGTGATACATACAAATATTCATTACTGAGAGTTACTTCAGAGTTAATTTTGAAACCAGGAAGGTTTTGCACAAGGGACTGAAAATACGTATTAACTGCAGTCTCAGCCTTCTGTCTGCAGCTGGGCTCGACAAGCAGCCAGGGTCCTTTGTACAGAGCTCCTCCCCTCACTCAGTCCGGGGCAGGATCAGGGACTGGGAAATGGCATAGCCTGGCCGCTGGAAAGAGTCCTGATGCTTGTATGACCAGCAGGAAACAGGTGGAAGGTTCACATGATCAGGCCTATCCCCCGCCCCGCCCCCCCACGAACAAAGACAGCAGCTTCCCATCCACCTGCCCATACTGCAAAGGGCCACAGGCAGGAAGCAGTTGCATCACAGAGCAACACCCGGAAACTGAGGCTCAGCAACCCACTGGAGCTCAGAACTTGGAACTCAGCTCATCCCGGCAGGGCAACGGAGCCTCGTTCTTTTTTTTTGCACCCGGAATCCAGGATTAAAAACCACAAATATGAAGTTCGATGGCCAGCTATCAGACTCCCCAGAGAGACATCCTAATCCATTTTTAAAACTGTATTTTTTCAAAGCCTACGACCGTCAGAAAATCATGAATACAATTAAAACCTAATATAAAGGAGAAGTAAAAGGTATGGCGTAAACCAGTAACAGTCAATGGCTCAAGAGCCACCTGTGGCTCTTCTGTGCACCAGTCTCCAATATGGCCCCTGCCCCATGTTCAAGGAAAGCAGGCAAGGCCATAGCCATGGCTCGTGGTTGTAAGGTGGTTCCCACTTTGAGACAGCAACTGCTGGCAGGATTGCGGGAGGGATGAGCTGCAGACCCTGGGTGAAGGATGGAGGTAGAGGGCCTGGAAGATGCAGCCAAGGTTATGGCTATATTTTGAATAGTTACATTATTATGTGGGTTTGGTGGGGTGGTGCACAGGGCACACAGTAGGCATGTGGCACTCTTGGCTTAGGGTATTTGATCATGTGGCTCTGCAAGCCACAGTGAGGACCGCTGGTGTAACTATAACCGCTGGTCTAGCCTGTTCTTAAAGCCATTTATGCTCAAGAGCATCATGCCCATCGCACCATCCAGTGGCAATGAATCCCACAGGCTTGTATGTTGCATGAATAAGCACTTCAGGCTCACCATCTGGAACCGACGTCCAAGTCAGGCACCCGTAGGCTTTTGGTGGCCCTAGCTTTACAGTGGCCAAAAGGGACGCCAGTTAAGAGGCTGCGCCTGCTTTGCTGGAAGCAGCCCACAGGCAACCCCGCCTCAGCCGCTGGGCCGCCCAGTCGGGCCTCCCGATTCTGCCAGGCGACCGGCACCTCGCGAGGGGAAGGGAAAGCATCAAAGGGAGGAGGAGGGACCAGAAAGCCCCGCCCCGTGACGTGCGCTGCCGCGATGCCCGTAGCTTTGGTGTGGGGGGGGGGGCGGTCTCAGGGGCCAACGCGCTTGCTCTGCCGCAGGTTCTTCGCGCTCCAGCCTCCTCGGGAGTAGCTCTGTCTCCCCAGCCCGGCTCCCGAGCACGGCCCGCTGGCTCTCACAGCCCGCCCCCTTCTGCTCAGCCGCTGCCCCCCTTGTCCCGGCGAGGGTGGCAGAGACTGCAGCCCTCGGGGAGGCGCCTGGGCGGGCGCTTTCGCCTCCCCCTGGACCGAGGGCTTGCCGCTTGGAGCGGGCGCCTTCCTCTCCAGCGCCTGCTTCAAAGGGGCCGGGGGGGGGGGGGCTGTTGATTCAGCCCGAGGCCACCGTTGGGGCTCCGCTCCCTCCTCCCCGCGGGAGCGAAGCAGCCCCCCGCTTCTCACCCGCACGGGCGGGAAGGGCTGCCTCTCCCAGCCGCCGCCGCCTCCTCCGCTTCCAAACTCGCACGCAGAGATGCTCCGCAGACTGTCAGGACGCGGCGGCGGGGGCTTGGAGGGGTCGGGCAGCAGAGAAGAGTCCCGGCAGCCCTGAAGAGGAGCCGGAAGGTTCCGGTCCTCCGGGACAGCCCGTGCACGGCCAGGCCCCGGCCCCGGCGGCAGAAGCGCGGCCAGGAACAAGAGGCGTCGCCGGGCCATCGCTTTCCTCGCCGCAAAGCCGCCCCGCAAGGCAGCCAGCGCTTCTGCCCCGGCGTGCGTGCACGCGCCCCGAGGCGCCCGCCCCCCTCAATCCGCGCCGCCACGGGGGCGCGCCTCAGGCCCTTGGTCAGATGCGTGTAGGAAAGGCGGCCTCTATTTCAGTGTCTCTCAATTGGTGACACTCGTGAACTGAGCAAGCAGAGGGCGGAAGCTTTTAGCCGAGGCCTTCGGAACGCTTCGATTCAAGGGCCGCCTTGCTGCCGCCGACCCTTTAAGCAGCCTGCCCCACGGGAACCAGGCCAAGAGCCCTTCTCGCTGCGCCACACCCAAGCAGTAGCTTGCAGGGCCTTCCCGAAGACCCACCCCACGGCCTGGCACTGCCAGTTGTTGTTTTAAGAGCCCCTGCCAGCTTCTCATATGACCCAAACGAAACAGGGGAGGGGGCCACGGCCCAGCGCTGCTCAACATCAAGGAAACCCAGCCTCCCAAACACGCTTCCCTGCTTTTGGGCTCAGCCCAGCCGTACCAACCATGCCTGTTCATGCCCAATAGCTGCTCTGTATTGGCCACAGGGCGAGATCCCAAATGTGCACCACCCAAGTCTCTGAACGCCCATCCATCCGTGCGTGCGTGCCTGAAGAGAAGCGGGCTTGCTTGTGATGCTGTACCAGCTCCCTCCAAGAGTCCCCCCACAGCTGCCTCTTTCTCCAGCAACCATCTGACTTGCCTTTTGCAGTCTGAGTGGCAGCCAGGCTGCAGCGTTCGATGCAACACAGGACATGCTCCTTGCACTAAAGCCACATGCCGCAGGGAAGCTGGGCGTTGCCAACGAGCTGCAAAGCCCAACTCCAGTCACTGACACTTGCAGGCAAAGCCTTCTGTCGGCATAACCACTGCTTATTTCAGCCACTACTCTGACCTACAGCAAGCATCCAGAAAGGTGGTCAACCTCTGACAGCCAGAAAGGGGGAGGGAGGCAGAGCACTTTTCCCCTTCCCAAAGTCGGAGGGAAGGGATAAGGGAGCAGGGTGGAATAAGGGGGGAGGCGGGAAAGACAACCTAAAATATGCAGATCACCTTCATCTCCATCCTCCACACATTTCCAGCGCTTTTGTCTTTTCCAAACAATCTGCAATGCCATAACTACTTAGAAAATATTAAAAAGGGACTAAAGTCAATCAGAACACCCAGCCCTCCACAACACATGCAGAGATGAGTATCAGCCTTGGATCACACTGCAAAGACCCTTTTTGGCAAAAAGAACATGCCACATTCGAATAATAAAAAAACATGGAGAGTGACTGAGCTGCCACACTGCAGCCAGGGAGAGAGAGTTCTAGCCCCATTTGAGGGAGGGAAGAAACCCAGCAATGGATTATATACAGCAGTCAGCTACAATGCTTGTCCCTCCCGTCCCCTGCTTCACACCAGAGGCAGCCAAAGCAACGAAACCAAGAGGGCTGGGGTTGGAGCACCTTCTTCATGAGGAAAGGGCTCAACACTCCGGAGCTATTTATTCTGGGGGGAAGGCAGCTATGGGGGCGGGGGAGGGAACACACGCAAGGGCACAAGACGGAGGCTTATAAAATTATGCTCACAGTGAATAAAGGAAGCTTTCCCCTCCCTCTCCCGTACCACGCCACGGCACTAAGTGAAACACTAAGCTGGAAGGTACACCAGTGGCCATCTAGTCCAGCCCCTTGCACAATGCTGTCTCCCCGCTCACCTGCCTCAGTGACCCCTGCTCTATGTCAGCAAGACCCCCTGGACAATCTGGCCTGGAGGAAAAGTCCTGACCTCCAAGTGGCGAACAGCGTTACCCTGGACATGTGAGAAACGGCCCACGAGAGCCAAGCACTGGCTCGTCCCTTCAGGCACGCCCCCCCCCCTCTCGATCTGCGTACATTCATATTAAGTCAGAGAATCATCATAGCTGTCAGGTGACCATTTGGCCTCTTTTTAAATACCTCCAAGGAAGGAGCACCCCCCACCCCCCAAGGAAGCCCGTCCCACCGAGGAACCGCTCCAATGGTCAGGAAGCTCTTCCTAATGTTTAGCTGAAAACTCTTTCCCTTCCATTTTAACCCTTTGTTTCTGGACCAGCCCACTGGGGCAACAGAAAACAACTCTGCTCCATCCTCCATCTGACAGCCCTTCAAATGCTATCCCTATCACCTCCTCTCCAGGCTAAACATATCCAGCTCCTTCATCCTTTCCTCACAGGACTTGGTCTCCAGACCCCTCACCATCTTCGTTGCCCTCCTCTGGACACGTTCCAGCTTGTCAACATCCAAGCTTGTCCACGGATAGCCACATTTTGGAAAGAAATATTGGAAGTAATAAAACAGATTACGAGTTACGATATTCCATTATCGCCTTCAATTATATTTCTAGACCCATGGAATATTCCGCAGATCCCAAAAGCTATCAGGAATCTTATAGCAATTTTTTTAGTTGCAGCGAAATCAGCGACAGCTTCAGTCTGGAAACTAAAGAAAGTGCCAACTAAAGAGATGTGGCTCTCTAAGATATGGGACCATTTCATCCTGGATAAAATTGATGACAGTATCCTCAATGCTGAACGCTTTCCTGCCAGGTCTAATTTCTATGACAAATGGTTCCCTTTTCTTGAATTTATAGACATGCATGATTTACATCCCAAAATAAGAATTGCTCAGACGTTGACTCAGTTTTCTGATATTTGGTAATATTATGTATGCTTTGTTTAAAAGTTATTGTAATGTTCATATTCTTCAAAACTTGTAAACTATTGTTGATTAGTTGTTGCGTTACAGTTGATGTTCATCGTTGATTTCTATTTGTTGTATGTTATAAAGCTTAATTAAAAAAATTACTTATTAAAAAAAAAAAGAGAGAGAAAAAAAAACATCCAAGCTCATGGGCAATCGATTCAGGGTGGACCCAAAAAAGCACGGCTCTACTCAACGCATAATTAAATTGCGGAATTCACTGCCAGAAGAGGGGTAGCATAGGTGGCTTTCAAAGAGGCTCAGACAGATCCACGGAGGAGGAGAGGCCCATCAACTAAGCAAATCTTCACACCCAGAGGCAGTGAACCGCTGGATCCCAGTGCCAGGAAGCAACACCTCAGCCTCTATGGCTTGTTATTGGCCCTTCAGAGTAACTGGTCAGCCACTTTGTGAGACACGAGGCCAGACCAGATGGACCCACTCTGGTCTGATGCAGCATGGCGCCTGTAGAAGACACAATGTGGAGGAAGGCCTGCCTGGCAGGTCTTGATTCTAACTGGATCGCTTAAGTGGGCTCTCCTGAGCTCCAGCTCTCATCCACACCTTCAGGTTAGATAAACCTTCTGGTTGTAGATCTGCAAACCTAAGCATGCTTGCTAGGAACTCAGCCCCATTACACAGGGGGGCTAACTTCTGGGGAGAGATGCACAGCACCAGACTGCTGGAGGCACAACAAAACCCACATTCTCTGGCCCTCCAATATCAAAGCAAGAAAACATCTCTGGCATATCCATTAATTTTAAATCCAGGAGAGAAAAAGATTTCAGATCCCCTGCCTAATTTAAGGTCCCCCCATTAACTACCACCCCATCAGCCCCTAAACTATTTAGTAATCCCAGGCCACATTCTCCTTAAGAACATCGAAAAACACACACAGAAGTCAGTGGCAACCGCTCTGGCCTCGGAATATTTACATTCATTTACAACATTTTTCTTCAACACATATCAAAAGCACCATTTAGAAGGCTTTTTCTACTGCTGCAGTGTTTAAAGGGAGGCCTGGGGATGAAAGTCTTGCCTGTTCTGTGTTCCAGTGTTAATCGATCTACAGTTCACCACTAGCATAATTCATCCTGCTGAGCCAGCAGAGGAGCTGGACGCTCTGCCTGCCTTTAGAGGACCACTGCCTGTGGCACCTTCCGCTGCAGAACTTCAGCTCTTCTGCAAGTTAAACAAGGAGTTCGCTACGGAGATAGATCCTCGGGTGCTTCCAGGGTTCGAGCTGCGCTTCAGGTGTCACTTTAGATTAAATGGTCCACAAGTGGTAAGGAGGTAGAGCAGCATTTTTAGAGGGCAGGGCAAGGCTCCCTCAGCAGGCAGAACCAGCATCCAAAGCCGGTTCCATTTCCCCCTTTGCAGAAGCACAGCAGTGCTGCAGGAGCAGCTGCCGACAGGAGAAGGCCTTGGGGCACCAACTGCACCGGTGGGGCTTCTCCCCTGCGTGGGTGCGGATGTGCTTCTTGAGATGGTGCTTCTGCATGAAGCCCTTCAGGCAGATGGGGCACTGGTGGGGCCTCTCCCGCGTATGGGTCCGCTGGTGCTTAGCAAGGTGGTGCCGACGGATGAAGTGCTTGCCGCAGGCAGCGCAGCGGAAGGGGCGCTCACCCGTGTGGGTACGATAGTGGTTCGTCAGCTTGCTCTTGTCCGTGAAGCTCTTCTCGCAAGCTGGGCACTGATGGGGCCGGGTGCCCGTGTGGCTCAGCTGGTGGCGCAGCAAATGGTCAGAGCGGCTGAAGCGCTGGGGGCAAAACCTGCAAGCCAGCTGCCCCTTGCTGCCAAGCTCTACTGTGGCCTCCAGGTGGGGGCTCTGGTGGGTCAGCAGGTTGACTTGGAGCCGGAAACGCTGCTGGCACCAGGGGTGAGACCGTACATTCTCATCCCTTGGGCCAGGAGGGAGTGTCCCCTTCCCTTCCTCTGGTGGGGAACTGGGCCCACGTGTGGTGGGGCTCTTGGTGCCCTGGGCCAAAGACATGCAGCAGTATCCTTGGGCTGGAAGGCTGCCGTGGCTCCGCTGATGGTTCAGGAGGCCAATTTGGAACTGGAAGCTCTTCCCACAATCTGGGCAGGCATATGGCCTCGCCTCCCCAGGCTCCTGCCACTCCTCCATGCTGGCTTTGCTGGGGCTGAAACCTCTTTGCTCTCCTGCAGGGCCCCCTGGCCACGTCTTGGAGCCAAGGGAAGATTCACCTGGGGCATCCGTGCCCTGGAAGTCGCTCGTGCCGGACATTCCTACTAACATCCATGGCTCAAAGGTTTCCGGCTCCCCCTCTTGCTCAGTTTTGATTGCAAGTTCTCTGTCCGTTGGGAGGGCTAAGGGGAAAAAGGGACACGAGAATCCGCAGTCAGACCACCTTGGCCCCCACCATACAGGTAGATGCAGCGCAGGTGGCTCTCGCTTTCCTATATAGCCCTGCTCGACATGGAACATCCAAAGGAACCCTAACACAAGCTCCAGAGATGAATGATCCTCACCAACCACAGCAACAAGCAGGCCTCAACACCCTTACTGTGAGACTCGACTCCCCCAGCTGAGATTGGCATAGATCCACCCCCCAGCACTGAAAACCAGACAAATCAACCTGTAGCCCCCGTTCGGGTTACAAAATCGGAGGCTTGCAGGGTGGACCCCCCCCCCCCCACGAGCTCTGACTTCTGTTTGTTCCTCAGGACTCGCCAACATATTGTCAAGCTCACCACCTTACCTAGAAGCTCTAGAAAATGGATTCCCCCTCACCATTAAATTCCCAAGATGCCGACTGATCCAATGCCAGCAGCTGCAAATATTCTACCTCCAGTGTTATGGCTTCCAAAGGATTTTTCACGGCAGCCATGAGGCCTAGGAACTTGACTTCTAAAATGACTCTCCCGTATTGCCTGATTCCCCATTAGGTGGCATCTCTTAGCAATTTGTGCTCAGTTGTCATAGAACAGATGCCTAGACCTCAGGATATGCAACACATTTTCCTTGTACCTTCCCTCCCTCCTAGTCTGGCACAAATCTTTGGGCAGATCCAAGCTGTTCCTTGCATTTGGAGAGGGAAAGCCAGCTGACCTCTGCTCGACTGGGCCGGGATGACTCACCTGTGCTTGGCTTCTCAAGGATCTGCCTCTCTGAAGAGTCTCCCTCACCCCTGAAATGCATCTTATCCAAGGGCAGAAAGTGAGGGTTGGGAAGGCCACCGTCTATGAAGAAACAGATTGGGGACCATTATTGTGTAGGAGATCACTAAAGCTACACTTAAGCCAACGTGTGCAGCTCACACATCTATTCCCTGGAGTCAACAGTGAGGCTGCCCAATCTGCAGATGACACTCGGTTATACAGAAGAACAGAGCTCCTGTGGATTAAATGAACTTCTCCAACCTCAATGATGGGAAAACATTCTCCCACGATCTTAAAAAAGCTGGTTCAGTGTGTGCCACTTTCACTCTATTTATGAGACACACACCGAACCAGTTTTAAAAAAACAGAATTAGTAGGGAAGAATTCTATTATTAGGAGAGCACAAAGCAACACAAAAATGTTGCTGAAAGCCACACCAGGTTGCACCTGCTATTCCAAGCCCAGAACTTCCATCTGCTGTGTGCGAAATACACCTTTCTCTTTCAAAGTGGAAGAGGCAGGCATGCAGGATCTGCTACACAGAGGGAGGTAGATGTGCGGTTTTTGCTTTCAAAGTTCAGGAAAATATTGGACTTTTGATGGCAAGAGTTCACATGGCAGAGACTGGATAAAGTAGCCAGAGGAGGGAGGGAGGGGGAGAGAGAGAGAAGGCAGGCCAGGACGACATTAAAGCTCCACTCCTCTTCCACAGAAGAATGCTGAGTTCATTCCCCAGGTGATCCTACTTATTTCCGGCCTTCGTTTCACTCATGAGAACTAGAATACTTTTCTCTTTTCAAGATGAAAGCAAAGATTCTCCAGTTCCACTTTTTAGTGGCTACACTACACACTTCTTTATCACAAGGTCTTTCTCAAGAATATGAGTTGACAGGCAGCCTCCCCCTAACAAAGGCTTGTGTGCATTCAATGACATCCAGATGAGTGTTCACAATTGCTCCCAGGCATGCTTGTCCAGTGCTCTACACAGAACCCTTTTTGCCACAGCAACACTTAATCTGCACAGAAGGAAATACTGACACAGGACAGCAGACTGAAGGGGGCAGAGCAGGAGGGAGTCGGGCACAGCCAAGCCTTGGGAGACCCTGAACAGAAAACGACCCACAGAAGCCCACTGGAATGAAGGGCACAAGTGTGAAGGGAGCCCGGGAGAGGCTGTTTGGATTTTATGCCTCAGTTGTGCCTGCAAATGGTCTACTCGGGAACAGGACATAGGAAGGGACCAGCCACCACCATGGCATGGACCCAAACCGCTGGATCTTGGTGGACAAAGACCCCCAACCAAGAAAAAGGCTAGCAAAGCATGTGGGCGGGCGGGCAGGCAGGGGAAGAAAAAGCTCTCGCCGCATCCGTGCTAGCAGTTCGTTTAGCAGCATGGACAAGCTGTTGGGACAGATGGATGCCACGGGACTGTTCCACTAATGGATGCTCTTCGCTGGCATGAGGCACACCCCACTTACACAAGAGGTTCCACCACTGGCAAAAGGGCCCGGAGTGCCAGCTGAAGGCCCTCTGGCCAGAGGAAAGCATCTCTGTTAGCACAGTGGGCCTGACCTGCCACGTTCAGACTCTTCGGGAAGCAGCGCAAGAACCCCGGCCTCGTTTTCCCCCTCACACAGAGGCCAGGAGACCCACTTGCTGAAGGCTAGCCAAGGATGGACCAGGGCACAGGGACCCTGTTCCAATCACTTCCCTGGCTTCAAAGTATCCCTCACAGCATCCATGTTGCAGGAGACAGAAAAACGCCCCTGCAAAGAGGGGACAGGGAGAATCCAGTGTATCTTCCTGATGGGGCCTTTGAAGCCCAGGCCCTTGGGCGGGGGTAGGCTGGGTCTCCAGCTGTGATAGCCGGAGGCCAGACTGGACACTGCACTCAACAGAGGCCTGGGAACGATTCAAGAGAAAAACCTCGCCATGCTGAATTAACGAAGAAGATCCTATCTATTTAAAAACGCAGTGCCTTAGAACTGGGCGTCATGACCTCTGCCCTCCACCTCGACATACATGCTTATCCCCACCCTTCCTCCAAAAAGCTCAGGAGGACACTCGTGCGGGTTCTGCCCTGCACATCATCCTGACAACGAGCTGGTGAGGTAAGTTAGGCTACGAGTAACTGGCCCAAGATCAGCCTGTGTGGTTTGTCGCAGAGGGGAGCTTTCCACTCCCATTTCAAAGCAAGTGGAGTCAAGGGAAACCCCACAGTCTTGCAGACCTTTCCCCAACATAACCCAGAGAGAGTCAGGAAAAGACACGGCTCAGTTGTGCCCATACCAACAACTTCTCCAGAATGGGAGGAGCAAGCAGTAGAGGTGCCACCATCCGGCAGGCTTCCAGCAAGCAGGGGGTTCTCCTTTTCTACTTTTCCTCTTGACTTTACTTGGGAGATTGGGAGCCTCTAGACAAAGTTCTGTTTTTAAATTCCATGTAAAGCATGTAATTCTTCAAAAATGTTGTACAAATGCTTGAGTGGTGAACTTTTCAAATAGCTTTACTAAGTAAAACGTCTTGCCATTCCTATATGCAACAAAACACACACAAACTTACTCAGAAGTTTTTATCTCCAAAAAAAGATGTTTCACTCAACAGAACGCTCTCTTTTTCCCAATTTTCTAATTTATTTTCAAGTTTCTACTGAACAAAAAATCAAGAAAATATAAAAGTGTGGGGTGAGGGGTTTTTTTTGGACAAATGGTTGTTTACAGAGAGATGAAAGGGTGCCCCATCTCCAGACCCACAGGAATCCGTCTTGACTACTCTGCAGTGGAAATGTCCCCGGAACTCACAGCCACGGGGCGCCACTGGGGAGCGACAGCTGCACCACCGGACACTCCACACCAGAAGCAGATCACTCCTACCGATTCCCAGAGATCTCTAGATGCCTTTTAGAACTTCCAGAATTGCTCTCCAGTGCCCGAGTCCACATGACCTTCAGCGGCAGACAGGCTCTCTCCCTGCACCCCTTTCTGAGGTAACATTCTATCCCCCCTCCAAACCCTGCCCCACTCTGGAGGAAACGCTGCGAAGCCACCGCCAAGCAGGGCCTAGATGAAGATGGCATCCAGCAGCGCCTCCCGGACCGCTGTGCCCATCAGCTGGTTCTGCTCCCGCAGGTGGATCTTCTGGTGTTGCAGGAGGTGCTGCTTCTGCGTGAAGCTTTTCTCGCACTCGCCACATCGGTAAGGCCTCTCCCCGGTGTGGATCCGCTGATGCCGGACCAGGTCCGAGGGGTGGCTGAAGTTCTTGCCACAGTACAGGCAGGTGAGGGAGCTGCTGCCCCTCCCCGAGTGCAGCCTCTGGTGCGTGACGAGACTCTTCTTCTGGGAGAAGCTCTCGGGGCACCGGCTGCACTTATAGGGCCGCTCTCTCCCATGGCTCTTTTGGTGTGGCCGGTAGGCGGACTTGAGGTTGAAGGTTTTCACGCACTTGGCGCTGCCGTAGGGCTTGTCTCCCGCTGGCCCCCGAGGAAGAGGTTTCAGGTTGTGACTCTGCTTGAAGGTTTCCTCGCACGCTACAGAGGTGTAGGCTCCTCCGCCAGTGTGGATCCGCTGATGCAGGGTGAACTGCTGCTTGTAAGTGAAGCTTTTCTCACACTGGGGCCTGTAGCACCCCTCCGAGGCGTGGTTCTGCTGGTGGATCAAGAGGCTTTTCTGAAGCCGGAAGCCTTTCCCACATTCAGGGCACACAAAGAGTTTGTCACCTGGGCGGTCGCGCTGGCACCCTGCAGCAGGGCTGCTGCCGCCGCCAAAGCCTCCCTCACCTGGAACAGCCTCGTCCGCCTGGCTCCCTGAATGCCGCCTGTGGTGGATCAGAGTGCCATAGCGACTCCCGAGGGGGCTTCCTGGGTGGGGGCTGTGGAGAACGGCTTCCTCGGCACACTGCAGCCCCAAGGTTTCACACAACGCTCTCTGCGCCTGGAGGACGTCTGCTTTGAAGACAAGCCCATCATCTGGGGGGTCAAAGAAAATACATTTGTGTGCGCTCATCTCGAGCAAAACCCCCTTCTATAATCAAGACAGTAAGGCCAATGCACGCCAAAGCCCACCAGTCTGGGTGGCTGCTCAGAAGATGGACGTTCTGCAGTGCTGGCCAACTGAATGTGGAAGACGGGATTCAGACAGGCTGCCCGCCTTGTACAGCAAGCACAACACTGCTGCCTGGCCACCACACGGCAGCCCTGGTCAGGACAGCTCCTGCACTGCACCTCCCAAGGGCAGGCTGTCTCACTCTTTCTCTGCACCGAAACACACAGGTCAAGAGCCACAAGGCCACACGCCCCCTTTAATGCACAATGACCACGTGGGTGCGCATTCTGAACTCAACCCAGAGAGGCTGCTGACTGCTCCTGCTTTCACCTAGGAAGCACTCATAAGAACATAAGAACATAAGAACATAAGCAAAGCCATGTTGGATCAGGCCAGTGGCCCATCCAGTCCAACATTCTGTCACACACAGTGGCTAGAAATCCAGTGCCATCTAAAGGACTGTCAGTGAGGCCAGGACACCAGAAGCCCTCCCACTGCCTTCCTTCCAGCACCAAGACAACAGAGCACCACCTCCCCACAAAGAGAATACCATCTATCTCCTGTGGCTAATAGCCACTGATGGACCTCTGCTCCATATATTTGTCCAGTCCCCTCTTGAAGCTGGCAATGCTTGTAGCTGCCACCACCTCCTGTGGCAACGAATTCCATGTGTTTATCACCCTTTGTTTATCACTCCCTGCAGGGTGTGGCCAGCCCTGCCTTCCTCTCCCAGAGACCAGCATCCCTGGGGGAAATGGAACAGGCCAGACTCCTCTACCTGCCAGGCTACAGGGAACAGTTTGGGCCTTTCTACAGAACACACTCCCGGTGACTTTCTCTCCTTGTGCCGTATACGGTAATATACGCCACAAGGAAAGAAAGCCGCCTTACTCAGGTGTCTTTCCCTCTCCTCATCAGAGAAACGCAGGCACCTGCTGTCCATATACAGCACCCTCCGAGCCACATTCTGTGGGCACTGCAGTCAGAGCAATTGTTAGAAAGAGCAAACGAAAGCACAGAAACATAATCAGCACTGGCCCTGGCGGAGCAGCAAGCACAGTGAAGGACAGGACAGGAGACAAGGAGGAAAGGGAATGGGCGGAAGCCCTGGTCTTACATGAAGGATTTGTTCTGCCTGCAGGCCTCCGCTCAGCCTCGCCAGTCAGCTCTGCTCATCTTCCCAGCCCAGGTCTTTGTCCAGCGGGGCTCTGCACCAGCCTCTCCTCTCTCCATGCTCAGAACCCTCTAAAGAGGGGTGGGGTCAGGGGTACGGCTCACAGCCCACATGTTCCACGCAGAAGGGCTCCACATCACCATATGCTTGCCTGGCTAAGAGTGGGGGGCACCTTTCTTACAAAAATGGCCTCTAACTCCTGACAGCACCTTCTTTTCCAGAGCACCGGGTCTCCTTCCTCCCCTGAGAAGGAAACAGGACTGAGAGCCAATTTGGTGTAATCGTTAAGAGCGTGGGACTCTACTCTGGAGAGCCAGATTTAATTCCCCACTCCTCCACTTGAAGCCAGCTGGGTGGCCTTGGGCTAGTCACAAGTTCTCGGAGCTCTCTCAGCCCCACCCACCTCACAGGGTATTTTGTTGCGGGGATAATCATGACATGCTTTGTAAACTGCTCTGAGTGGGCATTAAGTTGTCCCGAAGGGCGGTATATAAATCGAATGTTGTTATTATTATTATTATTATTATTCCTCCTCTCAAAGCCACCAAAAGGGAAGAAAGGTGGGCAGGCAGGAAGCTGGCCACGCCTTTGTTCGGAGCTTACAGTTGAGGCGCAACAAGACGCTTGGACACAGCCCGCCCGCCCAATGCAACAGGCCAAATGAACATCCGGGGACCCCCCCCCACCTTTGTGGTTGCAGCTGATCAGAGGCCAACCCCCGCTGCATAGCCAAAGACTTGGCAGGCAGCCTTACCGGAGCCTTCATTCCTCACCACTAAAATGGGAAGACTGACGGGGCTGTTGCCAGAACAACACACAGCTGGACACGGGGCCCTCTGCACACACCATGCCAAGTCCCTCAAAGAAGCAGGAGAGAGGCAGGAAACCTGTTTCCTGGTGCAGAAGTCAGCAACCCCCAAAGCCTTGTCCTCCCTTTTTAAAAAGATGTTTGAAGGGCTGATGAATGTAGAGTGCTTAAGGAGGCCTCAAGTAATGCCTGATGAGGTTTCAGAACCTCAAATATGAGCCTGCAGGACTTCCATCCAGGGGAAGGAGCTCTGATCTTCTACATCCCTCGCTTCAAGGAAGCAGCCGTATCCAAAAGCCTTGACAACCTACTAACAGGACATGATGTATTCAGACTGCAGCATAAGACTGAGTCACCCTGGTACACACTTGAACAGAGGCCAGGCAGCAGCAGCAGCCTCTCTTACTCCTTTTCCAAGCGAGTGGCGCTCTCTTCCAGAAAGCCCAGCCAGAGAGCTCTCCTCTTTGCACCCAACACTGTCCAAGCAGCTCTTGGGCTGGTGGAAGCTGGGCCTGGTGAGCGTAGCGTTCACAACAGCAGCTTCAGCTCCAAGCCATCTGGCTGAAGTTCACCGCTGACGATGCGTTACACAAGCAAGCCAAAGCCGTGGGCCAGAAGCAGCCACAGTGCCTCCCCATGGGCATCCTGATTCATGGCAACGGGACCCACAGGAGGGAGGAAGGGAAAAGAATCCAAGGCTCCAAGGCACACGGGAGAGGAAGGGGCCAGCGGCAGCCCAGGAAGGTGTTGTGCCCTGCTGTGCCCCCCTCTTTTGCCAAGCTATTTGTTGTGTTACACTGAGATCCAGAGTGGCCTGGAGTGGTGGCGTTCAAAGCAGCTGCCACCCCACCAAGAAAGCTCCAGTTAAAGGGCGTGGGGGCAGCAGCACTGCAAAGCTGCTTCGGGTCAGGAACTCTTCCCACAAAAATACATCAGCGCAGTCAGCCTCCAGGGCTCTGGGGTCAAGCTTCAGCGCTGTGCTTTGCCAGAGCAGATTTGCTCACTCTCAGCAATCTGGGGATGAAGCTCAGAGCTCAGGCAGAGCAACAGCCACAACAGAGAGACAGAACCTGGTGGCAAGTCCTGTCGAGACCAGCCTATGGGTCCAGGCTGAGAAAGCCAGTAAGATGCAGCAGGGAGAGCGGAGGACTAGGAACAAGGAAGCCTGGGCTCCAGCCCCTCTCTGCCCAAGGGACTGGCCTTGGGCCAGGCGTGTCCTTCTCCCCAGCTAAGCTACCTCCCGTTTTATCCTTGTTGCTAGGAGAGAGTCAGGAGCGCCTGCTGCCTGAAGCCTTAAAGGAGGACAGGGTCAGAAAAGCAGATTAAAAAAAACAGAGCGACTGAAGGACGGACAGTTTGGGCAGGGGCCAGCCCGGGGGCAACCACAGACACCTGGCTCTCCCTGCCTCCAGCCTGCCCTTGCACAGAACTCACCCAAGCTTGGCTTGATGTGCAGCTTGCCTTCTTCACAGACTCCAGGCCCCTCACGGTTCAGCTCTTGATCCTGCTTCACTGGGGAGCCAAAGGAAGACTCAGCAGCCCCACAGTCTATTCAACAAGAAATCAGTTAGAGGGCTCCCCTGCAAGCCCCACCCCCTTTGGACTGATAAAAGAAAGGCTTGCAAGGACATACGGAGTCCTTCGAGGATCTAGCCTAGATGAGAGCAAGACATTTCTCTCCCCTCTTGCTCTGCAGCACCTCACTGGCTTTCCAAGGACTGGTGAGGGGCCAGATATAGAAGCCAGATAACGTTTACTGTCATTCATACAGAATGCAGCATTCAATCAGGTTTTTGTTTTAAACTTTGCTTATACATTTTCTTTGCAGGAATTGTTTCCTTCTTGGCAGCTGAAATTTCTTCTCAGTAAGTTTTCAACAGAGGAGGGATGCCCAGATAAGAGCGGATTCTGTATGTGGCATTCTCTTTTTCACAAACGGGAAGGGAGCAGTATTAACTCCGCTACAGCCAAACTTACAGAGCACTATATGGCAACCTAAAGACAAACACACTGGTTCTGGCTCTGAACATGCAAAGGTGCCTTCCACAGAGTGAGACCCTTGATCTGTCCATGCTAGCCGTGCCTCCTGTGAACGCCAACAGCTCTCTGTCTGTCTGTCCGGAGTGTCTGGCGGAGGCCTTTCCCATCATCTCTAACCTGATCCTTTTAACTCAAGATGCTGCTGGGGATTCAACCGGGGGCCTTCTGCATGCGAACAGCAGGTGCTTTACCACCAAATCACAGCCTACCCGCCCCCCCCCCCATGGCTCACCCATAGACTGTGGAACCGCCCACAGCCCAGCATATTTCTCTCACCTGCACTGGGGTCACTTGGATGTGTGCCTCCTTCATCTTTCTGCTGGTCTCCCACATGAACGTTTTCTCCTCCTTCAGTACGGCAGACCAGGCCAGGTCTAGAAACCAACACTTCTATTTCAGGACACAAAAAAGGAGATAAAGACAAGTAAGATGGTCCTCTCTACTTGATTCCTGTCTTGAACTATTGGCTAATCCTCATTCCAGACTAACTTGGTGGTTTCTTAAAAGTCCAAGGGAATTCAGAACTGATTTATCACTCTGTTCTTCTACAATCACAACAGTATCAAAGATGAAGTTATAGTCTGGCAGCCCCAACTTTGGTCGACAGACTTCTCCCTGTCAGAACGTCTGGAAGCCCCTCCCCAAGATAAACTTTTGTTTCACCAGGAATAGAGATTCTCTCAGGCTGTATCTCTTGGACAGTGATAAACCTTCCAGGTTTGGGAAGAGAACACGTTCTGAGGCGGCACAACAGGCTTGTCTATGCCAGTCTGCACCCTCTACTGGTCCGAGTAATTGAAAGCCTTTGTGCCAGCTTCCTACCTGGGCTGGGTTCTGCAGAAATCTCTCTCTCCTTGGAGACCTCTTCCTCTTCTTCACAGGGATGTTCCCCCTGCTCAATCCGGGAGAGAAGGTCAGGTTTTGCAATTGCATAATCTACAAGAGAGAGAATGCAGAGCAGACAATAGTCAGTTTGGTGTAGTGGTTAAAAGCAGCAGGACTCTAATCTGGAGAGCCGGGATTGATTCCCCACTCCTCCACCCTTGGGCCAGTCACAGCTCTCTGGAGCTCTCTCCAGAGGTGATTGTCATGCAGGTGATTGTCGTGAGAATAACAACAACACACTTTGTAAACTGCTCTGAGTGGGTGATAAGCTCTCCTGAAGGGCGGTATAAAAATCAAATGTTATTATTACTATTATTATGAAGAATAATACTTATTTTAATGCAAAGGGGATGTTACTGATATTACCACTCTGACTAAAATGCATGCCAGGAGCTACATAGAATGTAGAACTGATACCAACCATGCCCAGAGGCATTCCAAACTACAACCAAGGGCATGGATCGAAGCAGGAGATTTCGCAGAGCAGATCCCCACCCCTGCTTCCCCAAGCAGCTTGTTACTTGCCCCAATCCTCTGCAGAGGACTGGGGGAGCCTCACAAGGAAAAGGTGCCATAGAACAGGGTGCTCCAGCAACAAGGGGGAATAAGGACAAGCTGCCCTTCTCCTCTCCCTGCTGACACAAGCTTCAGACAGAAGCGACAATTTCACCCAATTCCTACTCTTGGGGCATTCTGCTTGCCTCCTGATCCTCAGAGCAGAGTTGTGGGCGGCCTGGGCAGGGAAAGAAGATTCCCTCCTTCAGCTCCTTCTATGGACTCCCCTCCAACAGAGGCAACCCAAAGGCAGGGAAAGGAAGAGCTCTGGGACTGCCTGTGGAGACGAGAGGCAGCGGAGGTGCGAGGAAGGGTAGGCTACAGCTGTTCAGAAAGGCCTTGCCGGTACAGGAGCCGAAGAAGAATGTCTGTATGGAAGAGGAGCTTGGCAAAAGGGTTTAGGCAGGCAAAAGGTTGTTCCTGGGATGGCAAAAATTAAGAGGCGGAGAGAACAGCTGGTATGGAAGGCGGAATCATCAAGAGAAGATTTTAGTCCTGTCACTTTTTGATGTGATGAAACCTAAGGTGATGGGGGGGGGGGGGGCTGGGATAAGTATTTTAAGAGCTTTGTTACACATGATGAATATAGGGTCTGAATTAGTAATCACGTGACAAAAAGTGGTGGTCTGCAAAAAATAAACTCTTACAATTCGAGTTCACTCTGCGGTGGGAAGCAGCAGAGCCCCCGAGCATCATGTTCACCAGACTGCCATGCTCACATCACCTAGCAGGCAGCTCAGCGTATCGAAAGGTAACTTGAGAACTGGGGCACAAGGCTTCCAATGCAAACCCTATCGGCGTCTCACACAATTCACCAAGTGCACCTGTTGGATTTTAACCTCCCAGTATCTCTGTCAAGTGACGTGGCTCTGCTCACTTGTGAAGTGAGACTTTTATACAGACTCACAATCAGGACTGCAATGACAGGACCCCCCCCATCCCCGCCAATAATGGTTAGAACATGCCCCGGCCATTCCATTTTGTCCTATCGCATGGGGCAGGTCACTCTGCAACCCGGGATCCACCGAGAGAACCGCCACGACAGATCCACTCGCATGGAACGGCATGTTTTCACAAGAAAATGTAAGCAGGTCAACAAGGAGGCAAACAGTGCTAAGCGAAAAGTCAAGCGTTCGCTAAAGAAAATGCAAAGAGGCATCAAGAGACTAGCTGAAAACCCCTTTCCCCTGCAACATTTCTGAAAAGGGGATCAGGGCTGGGCTTTCCAATCTGTAGGGAGCCATGAAAAGTAACTCTTGCACGTATACACCCATTGCAGGTTTATTGAAATGTCTTTGAAACCGACTGTACCGACACTCACTGTACAATCCCCTTGAGAGTCAGTGAGAGCCAGGCAGACCACAAGTAACGTAAATAAGTAAATGTTTTTACCTGCCCTGACTTGGCTCACAAATCATAAACCTCAAAAGCATGCTCTCTGCCATCTACCAGACACTGAAGCGGGGTGGGGGGGTGGGGGTGGGTGGGGGGAGGAATATTCACTTAAGGAAAAATCCAGTGGAACATGAAAGGAACGCAAGGTTTAGCCTCAGCAGTTAAGGAGCAGAGCAGCTAACGAAGGAGCCGGAGCCAGTCTTTACCCAGCGAGACCAACGACTCGTAATTGCTCTTCATCATGTTCTTGTAGAGTTCCTTCTGCCACTCTTCTAGGTTCCCCCACTCCTGCTCAGAGAAGCAGACCGAGTTGTCCTGAAAGGTCACTGGTACCTAGAATCACAACAGTTGCAGAGTTAGACTGGCGAGGAGGAGCGCCTGGTGGCCGGTTCATTTCATTTCCTCTCCAGCACCAGATCGTGCCATCTTCTGCAGCAGCAGATATGACTGCTTGGTGACCTTCCCTCATCCGTGGCTCATGGAAAGGGTGCGTACGGCAGACAGGGCTGAGAAGCTGACAGGCTGAGTGTCCTGCCGTTCTCCCTAACAGAAAAGCTCACGTGCCATGCCTGGCACCTCCAGCCAGACCATTGCTTAGGGATCGTCCAAACATTCAAAAGCTTCACCAATTGTCTTGCAAGTCCCAGTTCAAACACGACACTGCTCATTTCACCCACTGCACATAATGGATGGGGAGAGGGAGCAAACTGCCAAGGCTTTCCCCAACTCCATCTTGAGGCAAGTCCATTCCTGTGTCAGTGCAAAGGCTCAGAGCGGGGAGGAGGGGAACAGCCAGTGGGAAGCATCCCAACGGCCTGTTAACCTGGCCCCGTTTTTCCTTCCTCCTCATGCCAGATTTTACACCGTGAGCTCTTCAGGGAAAGAGCCTGCCTCTTGTAAAGAGCCATTTGCATTGGTTGCGCTTCAGCAACAATAGCCATCAGGGGTGTCACAAATGCTGTCCCATCGGCACACATGAAATTTGCACTACAGCATCCCACAGCATTCCCACGCACAGAAGTCCCACAGCTTACTGCTTCTGGAGAGGTGGGCTGGTCCCTGTAATTTTGTATTTAGAAATCCCTTCCACATTAAAAGTCCTTTGGTACCAGGGGCCGGACTTTGGCTTCGCAGCCATATACCGTGTTGCACAGATGTGCCTCAAGGCACCACACTCACCTTCCTCCACTACCAAAGCCACGCAATAGCCTATTTTCTGCATAGGAAACCTGAGTGTCCAAGCAGAGCGCAGATTCCCAGTCATGTTGCTTTTAGGCTAAGTTTCTCATCCTTTCTCCAGACATTCAGGCAACAGTCATGAAACATTTGAGAATGGCTGTGGTCTCCCCAGGGCTTGCACGCCATTACATGAATACAGGAAACTGCTTTATACGGACCCAGACTAGAAGTCCATCAAAGTCAGTATTACAGCAGGATTCAAGTCCAGGGGCACCGTAGCAACCCAACAAGGTTTTCAGAGTGTAAGCTTTCGAGAGTCAAAGCTACCCACCAAAACTATCCCCAAGGTCAGGATTGTCAACTCAGACTGACAGCGGTTCTCCAGGGTCTCATACAGGGTCTTAACATCATCTACCACCTGACCCTTTTAACGGGAGAGGCCAGGATTGAACCCAGGGCCTTCTTCATGCCAAGCAGACGCTCTGTAACTAAGCTGTGGCTCCTGCCCTAACACCACCTACTTGCTACCTCTATGCTACATTTTGCCAAAAAGTTCTCAATTCCACAAAAGAAAAGTGACTTTGAAGCATAACAAATAAATATGGCTGCACAATTACTGTCAATTTGCACCGCTGATCTAGTATGCAGATGTGGAGCTCCCTTGGCAAAGACCAATTCATCCTCCTTAGGGTAGGCCAATGATCTAGTCTAGACCTGCCTCAAGCAGCTACCTGTTGCCCACACTGTGCTGGAACAGCATAGCTGCACTCCAGGACCCTGAGGAAGGGCCTCTTCAGGTTTGGACTTTAATCAGTTTAAAAAAAATCATAATTTGATCATTCAGAGATTGATCCAAGTATTAATATTAGAACAGAGATATTTTAATCAGCAGTAGGTATGATCCTAACAAAACTGGAAAAAAACTCAAATTAGTTCAATGACTTTGTGAAACAGTGATGTGATAAGGCTATAGTTATTTTTAAAAACACATGATAGGCAAGGTTTCTATTAATGTTAATTATTCACTGGACAGCTCATCTCTTGGGCCTACAGTTACAATTTAAAGAAAATAAAGACAAAAATAAGGCAAAGTAACAACTATAAAAACTGGCCTTTGTTTTAAACGTTTTTAAAAAGTAATTTGTGCTAAGTAGGCAGCAGTCTTGCTGGGCATTCTACTTTCTTTTAGGTGCCAAGCAAAACCGTTTCTTTTTAGGAAAGCTGCTAATTAGGGATAATCTACATATTTTTTACAGTCTGCTTCTAGATTGAGAACTGCCTGGACAAACAGGTGGAAAATATATATTTTTATATATGTCAAGGGTGGCTAGGCTTTTATATGCACAAAAATAGAAAAGTACAGTATTGCCTTCAATGGATGACTGGATTGTGAAAATGATGGGAGTTAACAGAGATGGCTAAGCTGACAGCTCTGATCAGAGATAAAACATCGTCTACCTTTATGGTTAAGTGGAAACCCTTTATTGGCTTTCTGTGTGAGATGAGAAAAAATGATGATTTGTGGATTTGATGTCTAAGAAGATAAATTTGGGAAAAATATATAGAAGGGGGCAGTATTGAAAAGGTAAATTATGGAGGTATCTCAACTACAGTGTAATGTTTGTGAAGATATGACAGGTGTTATAGAGAAAAATGGAAAATAAAATATGTATTATTTTTCTTTAATTTTTGTTCTTCTCTTTTTCTCTCTCCTTTTTTATTATTTTTTTCTTTCTCTTTTCTCTGTCCTTTTTATTGGGCTTTTAATCTTATCAATAAAATAAAAAGTATTCTTCAAAAAAAAAAACCCCTGGTTTATCAAACTCATTTTAAGCTGCTAAATGTTTTTATTTTCCAACAGGTTTTTTTAATGCATTGATTTTAGTTTTTTAGTTGTTTAATTGGTAAGACATCAGAAAGTCATTAACAATTATGTTTCACTTTGTGAGCCACTTCAAGAAGATTCTCTGGAAAGGATGTATAGAAACTTTCTAAAGAAATAAAAGTGATAAAGATTTAAGTTCTGAAAAGAGCAAGAATTAAGACAGCCCAAACCTCAGAGTTGTGTTGTTATACACAATAAAGAAGTCCACGTTACTAGCCTGCCTGTCCTCACAGAGCTACGGCCCAGCAACAACATAATGCTGTCAGTCTCTTGGAAGCCAGCCCCTGTACAACTTGCTGCCTTCCTACATGAATGAGTCTCCCATCTTTTGCCAGGGCTGAACTGCACTGCAGCATTCAATCTGCACTAATGTCACTCACTGTGAATGGCACCCCCAGTGGCCATCTTAGCCACTCTAACTAATTGGGACTTGTGGGTAGCATCAATTATGATTACCAGTGCAGACGCAACACTGGACCACGGCTCAAGGCTGACTGAATACCGGGAAAGGGGACTGACCTTGGGGATTTCCCCTTTAGAACCCGGGGGCAGCCTCAGGATCCAGAAGTTCTGATTCTTCAGCAGGTTCTCCATGTTCTCCAGCCTCCTCTGCAGCAGCCCGTACTCCTGGATTAGGGTGCCCAAAGCAGTCAACTTGCACTCCATCTGGTTGCCAAAGTCCACCACTGTGTTCTCACAGTCCACATATTTCTTCTCATTTGTCACCATCCTGCGCTCCAGGTTCAGCAGCCGCGTGGCATGAGAATCCACCTTCCTCTCGATGGCTTGGATGGCAGCCACCACCGTCCACATAGAGAGCTCAGCCACATTCTGTTTGGCATCTCTGACAAAATTCTGTTCAGCCTGCAAAGGCGCTGCTTGGGGGTCCATGTTGCAACACTGAAGCTACTGGCAAGAAGAAAATGCTCAATTAACGTCATTTGAGTTTATAGCTTTGTCCACTCCAAGGATTCAAGCAAGTACTTATTCCTATGTTAATAGTATGGATAGTCTGGTTTTGCTTTTGGGCTTAGAAACAGGCTTGAACCTCAAAGACACAATCAGGTAATATTTAGGACTAATTTACACTTTCTTTTGCATGCACGCGCATGCACACACACATAAAGCACTTAAGCTTCCTCTATGGGATTCAGACAGACTTTACCTGGAGACATTTCCTGCAACCTGGGGCCATTTACACCGTGGCTGTTGCAGCCACTACCATAAGAGAGCATTTGCTAACCCAGCTGCTGACAAAGCTAATGCTCAAGGATTCTCGATTCTCAACACTTTTACCCAATGAAGTAGAGGCTGGATGACTACTTGTCAGAGATGCTTTAGGCTGATCCTGCACTTGGCAGGGGGTTGGACTAGATGGTCTGTCTGGCCCCTTCCAACTCTATGATTCCAAGTTTTACTTTCTTACATGTGTAAAAATCTGCTGGAAAACGCACACATTAATTTGGGGTCTCCAGCCGCTCAGTTTCTATGAGGGTTACCCAGCACAAAAGCTACAAAATCCAGCCTCTTCAGAGCCCCTCCTCCTCTCCACGGATTGGAGCAAATCTGGACCAGCCCTCAGGAAAGGGGGTTGCACCGATTTCTCATTGTGATGGTTTCATGGGTTTTAAGAATAATAAATTCAGCGGCTACAAATCACCTTGGAACCAACGACTAAAGAGCCAGATTTATTTATTTAGAAAATTTCTGTGCCACTTCTCCAGAGAACCTGCCCAAGGTAGCTTATAAAATAAAACACAATCAAAACTTAACATGCCATAAAAGTT
Organism: Eublepharis macularius; assembly: GCF_028583425.1. Lineage (NCBI taxonomy): Eukaryota > Metazoa > Chordata > Lepidosauria > Squamata > Eublepharidae > Eublepharis > Eublepharis macularius. Next base: position 94,506,308 of record NC_072800.1, on the reverse strand, counting down.
AACAATTTTAAAATGATTTAAAAGTTGAAAACTTGAAACATGAAAAACCCAGCCACAGCATAAAACACTGAATAAGCTTAAAACGTCACTCAACAATTCAGACTAGTCCCCATGAGAAATGCATACTATAAACAATGCATGTAACTAAATAAATACAATGGTAAAAGATTAACTTCATCATTAAAAGCCTGGACAAATGTTTTGGCCTGCCACTTAAAGGGGAGCAGCATAGACGCCAGGCAAGCTTCAAGGGGAAAGGCGTTCTACATGCAAAGTTCTACCCCTGAATGAGCTCTGCTCCTAGCTGCCACCTACCTCACCTCTGAGGACCAAAAAAAGGGCTTGGGGAAAAGTTCTGGGCTGGTGGGCTGGACAGTTATGTGAGAAGGTACCCCAGCCCCAAGCCATTTAGGATTTTAAAGGTAAAAAACAGCACTAGGAACTCAGCCTGGAAACAGGGTTCATTTCCCACGGCAGTTCCTTCAACAGAATATTATAGCAGTCTGACCTGGATGTGATCACAGCATGGATCACCGTGGCCTGATCGTGCTTTTTCGAGGAATAGCTGCACCTGGCGTATCAGCAGAAAACAATGTGTTATGTTCCGCAAAGGAGAGACGTCAGCCTCCAGCCATAGGCCAAAATCCTGAAGCTCCCACAAGTTATAAACCGACTCCTTCATCCACAACAGGCCGGCATACAACGGCAAGCAAATACACGGTAATGTTCTGGCTCTGTGTGGGGGTCCAGTCCCGAAAGACGCTCTTACGGCAGAACCCGAGCCCAGGGGCCCCCCAGACAACGACAAGATTTCCAAGGGAGAAGCTTTCACGAGTCAGAGCTGGCGTGTCCACGCATGGCTGCCTGCCTGATGCTGCCTCCTCCAGAGGGAGGCGGTTGGGCCGCCAAGCCCGGCCCCAGCGGTCTTCAACTGGGGCCAGGGACCCCGTCACGAGAGGGTTACGAGGGCGGGACCCCTAAAGGGGCGCAGCCTCTCTCTCCGCGACTGCGGGGTTTGGGGTGAAGAGCTACAGGAGGCTCTTCTTGCGAGAGAGAAAGGGGGGACCGGATGTCAAAGGGGCCGGAGCCCAGCCCACGAAACGCGGAGGCCAAGGCGGAGGCCCCCGCACGGCTTCCCCACAGCGACCCCCGAGCCAGCCCCCTCCTCCGCACAAAGCTTACAAGTGCAGCCCCCCCCCCCCCCGCCCAGGAAGGCGCCAAAGGGGCGCCGGCCACAGAAAGCGGCCCCTGCGGCGGGTCAGGGTCAGTCGCGGCCCTGTCCGAAGCCCCCGCCCGCTGTCCGGGATCCGCTCCGGACCGGCCGGGACTCCCAGCACCGCAGCGGAACCGGCCCCCGGGCCCCCGCGGAGGAAGCTGCTTCCCACCGGCCCGACCCCCGCCCTGGCAGCGGCTCTCGGCCCGGCCGCCTGGAGGCCTTTCGGGGCGGGGGTCGAGGCAGGGACGCCCCCTTCCCCCTCGGCCGCGCGCATGAGGGGAGGGGAGGGGAGCCGGGCCGAGCCCCCCCCCCAAGAGCCTTCAGGGGGCGCCTCACCTCAGGCGCCCCTCCCCCTCGGTCTTTTGTCTCCCTCCCCCGGCGCGGAGGGGAGGGGCGGGCCGGGCCGGGCGGCCACGGGCGGCGCTCTTGGGGCGGGGGGGGGGGGGCGCTCCTGCGAGGCGGCCCGAGAGAAGCGCGGGGGGGCGGCGGCGGCGGCGGGCGGGGGGCAAAGAGGAGCACCCACCGGAGCCTTCTCCCTCGCGCAGCTCCTGCGCACGCGCGGCCCTGAGGGGTTTAAGGAGCGAAAGAGCCACGCGCACGCGCGGAGTCGAAGCAGCCGCCGTCCGGAGGCGCGGCTCGGCCACAGCGCCCCCTGCGGAGGGAGGAGCTCGCTGCAGCCCCCGCCTTCCCAGGCCGGCCGGAGCTTCTCCTTGCTGGGGCGCGGCGACGGGAAGGTCGCGCAGAAGCCCCCAAACCGCCCACCCGGGTGCCGCACCGGCGGGCTCAGCCGCCCGGCGGGGGGGGGGGGGCGTTGCAGAAGGGGCGCTCCCGCGCGCCCTTGGCTCCTTTCTGGCAGACCCCAGCCCGGCGAGCCTGCCCCGGCTTTGACGCCGTGCCGGTGAAGACCCAGGGCAGCGGGGGAGACCCCTGGCCCCGCGGCACGGCCGCCGCCCCCTCCCTGCCAGCAGACGCCTCCCGGGTTCGTGGAGGGGGTCTGCCCGTGTGGGCTCACGGCAGCCCGCCGAGTCGGACCCCTGCCTGCGCCTCTGCGGCCTCTGGGCGACCAGCTGCAATCGCCGAGTGAGAGGGAGGGAGGCAGGCTTGCCACCACCGCCCGCCCAGGCCCACCCAACGCGGAGTAAAGTCGGTGTAAGACAGCAGACGCGCGCATTCGCCCGAAGGGTGGCTGCCCCGCACAGGTCCTCCGAGATCGCCGAGCGCAAAGGCGGGTGCAGAAGGGCCCTGGGCGTCAGGTGGGCCTGGAGGGCACACAGAGAGAACCAAGCAATGCAAAGGCGTGAACCCCACGAGAGGCACCCGAACAGGAAGGGCACAGCAGCCGTGGGAGGGTCAAACTGTCCCCACAACCCTTGGACTGGCTGCAAAGGGTACGGTTTCTTTCCACTCCCTCCCTCAAGCTTGCAGTCCGACCGTGCCCTCCCCCACCTGTCAGCCCTACAGGGAGGGCACTGAATGGCGCAGCTCAGCAGACGCTGGGAGTGCGGCTTGAGCTGTTCTTAGAAGCTCTCGCAGAATGCTGAGTGTGGCCTTCTGTGAATCAGAATAGACCGTCCTGACTTACAAGAAGGACCCGTGCTCTGACTTGCACAAGGCACCTTCTGCCCACATCTGCAGAAAAGAGGAGAAGGAAAGCAGCAGGGCTTCCTGAAGCCATGGGATAGGGTGACTTGCTTTGATGCAACTTTTCCCTTCTCTGTATTTACAAAACCCTCCCTTCTTTCCCAGAAATGAAAAAAGAGTAGAACATGCCGAATTCTGCAAAAAGTACAAAAAGATGCAAACGTTGCATCCGCAGTGCCAAATGCCCCAGTCTGCACAACACGTGCCCATCAATAGGATAGACTTGATCCAGCTGGGAAATCAGAATTCCGAGGCCTGGGCGTGGCCACTTATTTGGAAACTCCTCTCTTCAAGACCAAACATACCCTCAATGAGTTTCCAGCATTACTCCTGTTTGAAATTTAAACCCCAAAAGATCCATTTAAAAACAAGTTATCAAATATTAAATATTTAAAGGCCTCAGCATGCCCTGACTGGGCCACTCCACTCTCTCAGAGGTTAGTCTTCCCCTTCAGATGGCCCTGGTTTTTCTAGTACGCAGCACCCTGGGAGATAATGAAACAAACCTGAAACCTTAAGCATTTGCTTACCAAATAAAATCAGACTCCACATTTATTATCAAAAAGAACAGAACGGAGTAGGGAAGGGAGAAGCAGGTAGGAGAGGCTCAGGGGGCGGCAAGCGTCACTGTGCCAACAGGTGTGGTTAGTTTGATTCTGAAACCTGTTATTTAATTAAGGGAGCAGACCAACAGTCTGTGTTCCAGGGAGGGGGGGCGGAGGGGTACATGAGCAGGATCCGTCCCCCTGTCGGTCCTCAGTCCCCAGAGACCAGGGCTTAGGGTTGTGGGCAGGTAGGGAGCAGCCATCATTCTCCCATGTGTGTCCGCAAGTGGTATTTGAGGGACTGTTTGTAGCGGAAGCACTTTGCGCATTCCGTGCAGGGGTAGGGCCGCTCCCCCGTGTGCGCCCGCTGGTGCTCCAACAGGTGGTGTTTCTGGGTGAAGTTCTTCCCACACTCGGCACAGTGGTAGGGCCGCTCTCCGGTGTGGATGCGCTGGTGCTCCAGCAGGTGGTGCTTGCGGATGAAGCCCTTGCCACACTCGCCACATGCGTGGGGGCGCTCCCGGGTGTGCACTCGGTAGTGGTTGGTCAGTTTGGACTTCTCACTGAAGGTCTTGTCGCACTGGCTGCATTTGTAGGGTCGCTCGCCTGTGTGAGTCCGCTGGTGCCGCAGGAGATGCGAGGGCCGGCTGAAGGCCTTCCCACACTGTGGGCAGATGAAGGAGAGCTCGCTCTTGCCCGCATGTACCCGCTGGTGCATGGCGAGCGAGATCTGCAGCCGAAAGCTCTTGCGGCACTCGCTGCAGGAGTATGGCCGCTCACCCACATGCGTGATCTGATGTTTGCTCAGACTTGACTTATGGCTGAAGCTGCTTTCGCACTCGCTGCATTTATAGGGCTTCCCAGGAGGCGGAGGCGGCCTGGGCTGTGGCTTGAAGCTACGTTTGTCAGGGAAGGTCTGTCCGCGGCGGGGAGGAGGAGCTACCCGCCGTGCAGTGTGCAGTCGCTGGTGCAGAAGGAACTGTTGCTTGATGCGGAAGCTGAGGTCGCATGTGTGACACTCATACGGGCCTTCCTTGAGGTGGTTCCGCTGGTGGATGATATAATTGATGCGCAGCATGAAGCTCTTGCCACACTCCGGGCAGATGTAGGGCCTCTCTCGTGTCCGGTTCCTCTGCTGGAGGGTCACTGGCCGTGGCTCTACACTATTGTCCCTCTCACACAGTGGTGCACAGATCCCCACTGTCGCTCTGGGGGGCTTTGTGACTCGCTGATCTTCCCGTATCACTTCTGTGCTGCAGTTCAGGGAGCACGGTGGCTCAGCTCTTGAAGAGAACAACCCGCGTGGCTCGAGGCTGACAGGATCTTCTTCCTCCTCCTCCTCCTCCTCTTCTTCCTCTTCTTCTTCCTCCTCTTCCTCCATTTTGATCACAATTCCATCATCTTAGAGAGAAAAAAGTAAGAGTGAAAAATCAGGGCTACCCTACATCACTTGATCAAGAGATTTAACTCCATCACAAAGAGTCCAGTAGCACCTTGAAGACTAACCAATTTTATTGTAGCATAAATTTTATTGTAGCATAAATTTTATTGTAGCATAGTCTTAAAGGTGCTACTGGACTCTTTTTGATTTTGCTACTACAGACTAACACGGCTAACTCCTCTGGATCTAACTCCATCACAGATACAGAAAGTAATGCAATCCTCTGTCTGTATACCTCAATCTAAGAGTCAGCACTGGATGTCTGTACAGTGAAAGTGCCCACATTAGGGAAAAACCCAGCCCAGTCCTGCCCTGACTCCTGCACTAAAGAACTATTTTTCAAGCAGGTTTTGCCATGTGTCGAATTTGGAGCCCAGACTCTTACTAATACGCTGCCAAGTTTTTTGTAAAGACAGTGAGTCTTCCCCCTGGCGTCCACGAGAGCTGCTCTTTTAGAATCCTGAATGCATCTTCCGACAGGAGAGTAGACCACGTCACATGAGGACCTGATCACTAACCAACTACATCATGTCAGTACGGCTGACCTGCCTCTTGCATTAGTTGGGCATTTATTTGAAATATGTATACCCCACAAAAACTCCCCATATTAAAAAAACACAATTAAAACCATTGCTTAAAATTATCTGTTAGTTAGCAATGTCCGGGGTCTGAGCCCCAGCCCCCAGACTTGACAAGGGGGAACAGCAGGTCAACCGGGCTGACGGGCAAACAGAGGGGGCAGCCAGCAGCCAGCAGGTCAACCGGTCAGCCAGCAGGCAGTAGGTCAACCGGTCTGACTGGCAAGCAGAGGGGGCAGCCTGGGGACAGCAGGTCATCCCCTCCCACGGGCAAATGGAGCCAGAACCTGCCAGCGCCAGGGGCAAGAGGCAAAGGCCCAGGGCCTCAGGAGTCAGGGGGAGACAGAGAGAAGCCAGCGAGTCCCACTCCCCTGGGGAAGGAAAGGGGACTAAGCAAGGCAGAAGGGGGCAAGGGCAGAGGGATTGGGGGCCCAGCAGTCACCCACCCAAAGACCTTACCTAAGGAGGAGAAGCAGCAGCAGCCCCAACAGCCCAAAGCCACGCCCCAGCTAGAAAATAGTAGCCCGGCCCAGGAGTTGCCAGAAGCCAAGCCACTCCAGGTGAGGCTATTGGAGGCACTCTGCAGGAAGCCCTGGGCAACCAGCCAAGGAGCCACAGCTGGACCCACCTTCAGCCATCAGCTCAGCCAGGGAGGCCGAGCTGCTAGCCAGGGGACTGCAGCTGGACAGGCCTTCAGCAATCAGCCAAGGCAGGGAGGCTGGGCAGCCAGGGAACAAGGCACAGCTGGTGCTGGTCAGTGGGGCCAGATCAGCTACCCCAGCTGCAACTGCTTGGTGCAGCCCAAGACTGGGCTGGAAGAGGGGTGGGGCAGTAGAAGGAAGCCCTATAAAAGCTGGCTGGGAAGAGCCCTGTGGTGGTGGATGTGAGTAAGGAGTGATAATGTGGAGTGAGAGCGGTGCAATGCAAGAGTGGAGGTTTGGAGGAGAGTTCTGGAAGGAGGGGATGAAGAAGGACACAGGGGGCAAGCAGGCCAGGTTGAGCAGGCCAGCGAGTGGACTGAGAGGGAGTCTGGGTGAGGTATACCGCCCCTCCTTTCACAGAGCAGGGTCCTGCAGCATCCCTGGCCCCCCTATGACGTCAGGAGCAGACCGCCCAATGCCACGCCCAGCGGCAGCGGCGGCAAGCCCTGACAAGTTGGTGGCCCGTACGGGGAAAGCCGTTCCGACGCAGGCGCCAGTCGAAGGGATGTATCCCAATGCCGTAGCCCCAGCAGACCTCAGACTGTGGCTGGAGGAATGCTTGGACAGGATGTGGAGGAAGTTGGAGGCGGCCTTCCAAACAGCTCAGGCAGAGCTAATGCAGGCCGTGGAGCAGCGGATGCAAGCCTGCACACCCACAGCCTCCTCGCCAGTGGTATGTGCGTTGGCTTGGGAAAGTAACCCACCACCTGGCAAGCAGGTGCTGAGTCTATGCGCCACCGTGAGGATAGGCCAGCTGATCCTACAAGCCCTGTTGGACTCCGGGAGTGCAGTCTCAGCAATTCGGCCCCAACTCCTCCCAGCTGCCACCCCAGTGCACCGCTGGATCCCGGTGACGGATGTGATGGGCCGCACCCAGCCGTACCCTACGGCCCTAATCACGGTAGAGTACCTAGGGGTCTGCCACCAAATGGAAGTTGCCCAGGTAGCTCACCTACCCGTGCCAATGCTGCGGGGAAGAGATGCCCCAGGGTTCTTCAGGCTCCTCCAGCAGGCAGCGAAGAAATCGGGAAGAGACGCCCCAGGGATCGCCAGGCCTCGGCGGGAGGCAGCACGGGAATTGACAGACCCACAAGTTGCCACCACTCTGCAAGTGGAGGAGGCCGACGACCCGGGAGAGGGTCCCTCCACCAGACCAGGGGCAGAACCACGGACTGAAGACCCAGCTGGACCCCCAGCAGATCGCCCATTCTGTGATGCCCAAGGGGCAGATGAGTCCTTGCAGCGCTTGCGAGAGACAGCCGCTCGTGAGGAGGAGCAGGTGCGGGATGAACGGAGGTCCCAACGGCTCCCTCGCATTGAGAAGCAAGGAGGGGTTTGGGTTCGCATAGCTCGTGCCCCGAATGGCCAGGGAGAGGTCCGCCAACTACTTGTGCCAGCAGGCTATCGGCCGGAGGTCCTCCGCACCGCCCATGAGCACGCTTGGGCCGGGCACCTGGGGCACCACAAGACCCTGAGGAAGATCCTCGAGCGTTTCTTCTGGCCCTCGGTGAATGCGGACGTGAAGGCATACTGCCGCTCATGCCCCACCTGCCAGAGGGTGGCAGCGAGACGCCCGCCAAAGGCCCCTCTTTCCCCGCTGCCAGTGATGGGGGTGCCCTTCCAGCGGATAGCGATGGACTTTATCGGCCCACTGCCACGCACACCCCGGGGCTACCGTTTTGCCCTGGTGATCGTGGACTACGCCACACGTTTCCCGGAGGTCATTCCTTTGAAAACTATGCAGACCCCGGGGGTGGTCCGGGCGTTGTCCAAGCTGTTCGCAATGGTGGGGCTGCCCAGCGAAATCTTGACAGACCGGGGAGGGCCCTTCCGAGCAAAGGCCATGCGTCAGCTCTGTCAGAACTTGGGGATCCGGCAGGTGTTCACCTCTGCCTACCACCCCCAAACAGATGGATTGGCAGAGCGCCTGAATCAGACTGTTAAGGAGGCCCTGAAAAAGATGACGCATGACAAACCTCACCAGTGGGACCTGTATATCGACCCCCTGATGTTTGCCCTCCGAGAGACCCCCCAGGCCTCCACTGGCTTTAGCCCATTTGAACTGCTGTATGGGCGAAAGCCACGAGGAATGCTCTCCCGCCTGGTGGAGCAATGGGGCCCCCAAGCCAGCCCCCCAGCCCCCCCAGTCCAGGAGTACGTGAGCCAACTCCGCGAGCGGGTGCAGCAGTTCCAAGCAGAAGCAGGCCGACGGCTGGCCCACGCCCAGACACACCAGAAGGCCGCGTATGACCGGGGTACGCGACAGAGAACCTTCCAGCTGGGGGAGAAGGTCCTCGTCCACCGCACAGTTTTTCCCAGGGAGGAGGGGGACCCCTGGCGAGGCCCCTATGTGGTGACAAAGGTACTAGGACCTACCACCTATGAGGTCCAGTGTGGGCCTCGTCGACGCCAGAGGAAGACGCTCCACGTGAACCTGCTGAAGAGGTGGTACGAGCGGGACAGCGAGGAGTGCCAGCTGGCGGAGGACCCCCTGGAACTCCCGTCCAGTGAGCTGCCGTGGACCACAGAAGGCCCAGAATTCGAGGAGCCCAAGGTGGACCCCCAGCTCGACCCAACTCAGCGGGCCCAGCTACAGGCTCTATGGGCCCGGGTACCAGGCGTCTTCTCCCGCAGACCAGGTAGCACCAGCCTGATACAGCATGCCATCCCAACCGAGCCAGGGCAAGCGGCTCGGGCTACGTGGCGACCCATCCCTAGAAAGCGGTGGGAGGTGGTGGAAAAGGAGACGGACGAGATGCTCCAGCTGGGGGTGATTGAGCCCTCACAGAGTGCCTGGAGGAGTCCAATAGTCTTGGTGCCCAAGCCGGACGGGACCACCCGCTTCTGCGTCGATTACCGAGAGCTGAATAAGGTGGCCAAGTTCGACGCCTATCCCATGCCCCGAGCAGATGTGCTGGTGGATCACCTGGGGTCCGCTCGCTACCTGTCAGCTCTCGATTTAACCAAGGGGTACTGGCAGGTGCCCGTGCGACCTGAAGATCGGGAGAAAACAGCCTTCGCCACTCCCCAAGGTCTTTTTCAATTTAAGAAAATGCCTTTCGGGCTCCATGGTGCAGCAGCCACGTTCCAGCGACTAGTGGACCAGGTGCTGGGCAAGTGCCGGGCATACGCTATGGCCTACATTGACGACATCATTGTCTTTAGCCCGGACTGGCCCACCCATCTCCAGCACCTGGAGTCAGTCTTGAGAGCCCTTCAACAGGCCGGACTGCGGGCCAACCCAAAGAAAAGCCACCTGGGGTTCCGGGAACTCCAATACCTGGGCTTTGTGGTCGGGGGAGGACGAGTCAGGCCACCACCGGACAAGGTGGCCTCAATAGCCGACGCCCCACAGCCCAAGACCAAGAAGCAGGTTCGGCGATTCCTAGGACTGCTGGGGTATTACGGGCGGTTCATCCCCCACTTTGCCTCCCGAGCGGCGCCCCTGACAGACAGCTTGAGGAAGGGGCTGCCCAACCAAGTCCGGTGGACCCCAGAACTAGAGGCAGCTTTTAAGGACCTGCGGTCAGCCCTCTCCAATGCCACTGCCCTATGGAACCCAGACTTTGACCGGCCCTTCACACTGGCCACGGACGCCTTGGACACCGGCCTCGGGGCCGTGCTGACCCAGGAGCGGGATGGCGTGGATGTCCCAATTCTATTCCTAAGCCGGAAGCTCCAGCCCGCCGAGAAGCGCTACGCCACGGTGGAGCGGGAGGCCCTAGCGGTCAAGTGGGCGGTTGGGGCCCTGCAGTACTACCTGGCCAACAACCCCTTTGTACTGCTGACAGACCATGCACCCCTGCAGTGGCTCCATCGCATGAAGGCACACAACCCCAGGGTGCTGCGGTGGTACCTCTCCCTCCTACCCTTCCAATTCACCGTCAAATACCGCCAGGGGGCGCGGCATGTGGACGCGGACTTCATGTCCCGCATGTTCGAGGCTGAACCGGACCCCCACAACTCAAAGCCAAGCGGGGAGGTGTGTCCGGGGTCTGAGCCCCAGCCCCCAGACTTGACAAGGGGGAACAGCAGGTCAACCGGGCTGACGGGCAAACAGAGGGGGCAGCCAGCAGCCAGCAGGTCAACCGGTCAGCCAGCAGGCAGTAGGTCAACCGGTCTGACTGGCAAGCAGAGGGGGCAGCCTGGGGACAGCAGGTCATCCCCTCCCACGGGCAAATGGAGCCAGAACCTGCCAGCGCCAGGGGCAAGAGGCAAAGGCCCAGGGCCTCAGGAGTCAGGGGGAGACAGAGAGAAGCCAGCGAGTCCCACTCCCCTGGGGAAGGAAAGGGGACTAAGCAAGGCAGAAGGGGGCAAGGGCAGAGGGATTGGGGGCCCAGCAGTCACCCACCCAAAGACCTTACCTAAGGAGGAGAAGCAGCAGCAGCCCCAACAGCCCAAAGCCACGCCCCAGCTAGAAAATAGTAGCCCGGCCCAGGAGTTGCCAGAAGCCAAGCCACTCCAGGTGAGGCTATTGGAGGCACTCTGCAGGAAGCCCTGGGCAACCAGCCAAGGAGCCACAGCTGGACCCACCTTCAGCCATCAGCTCAGCCAGGGAGGCCGAGCTGCTAGCCAGGGGACTGCAGCTGGACAGGCCTTCAGCAATCAGCCAAGGCAGGGAGGCTGGGCAGCCAGGGAACAAGGCACAGCTGGTGCTGGTCAGTGGGGCCAGATCAGCTACCCCAGCTGCAACTGCTTGGTGCAGCCCAAGACTGGGCTGGAAGAGGGGTGGGGCAGTAGAAGGAAGCCCTATAAAAGCTGGCTGGGAAGAGCCCTGTGGTGGTGGATGTGAGTAAGGAGTGATAATGTGGAGTGAGAGCGGTGCAATGCAAGAGTGGAGGTTTGGAGGAGAGTTCTGGAAGGAGGGGATGAAGAAGGACACAGGGGGCAAGCAGGCCAGGTTGAGCAGGCCAGCGAGTGGACTGAGAGGGAGTCTGGGTGAGGTATACCGCCCCTCCTTTCACAGAGCAGGGTCCTGCAGCATCCCTGGCCCCCCTATGACGTCAGGAGCAGACCGCCCAATGCCACGCCCAGCGGCAGCGGCGGCAAGCCCTGACAAGCAATAATAAATAACAATTAGCAGCATCAAAACACTGCATTAAAGGTCATTCAGTAAAATCTATAAAATCAGTACAAAAAAAGAATTCAGCAGGCCAAAGGGCAGAAGTAATAAGTGAAAACTGATCAATGGAGCAACCAAAAGCTCAGGCAGATGAAAATGCCCAGTATTAGACAAACAACAGGTGGGAGGGAGTCCGAGAGTGGGGGCAGCACCTCAAGAAAGGCCCCCTCCCTGGCACCACCCACCCCATCTCCAGAGCAGTGTCTTTGCAGAAGGTCCAGCTGATGGGCAGGGTCACGGGGGAGGAAGGGGGGGCTTTTTCAGGGCATTCACCGTGACGGCAATTCTGTTCTGCACATTAAGCAATTATCCTTTAGGTGTTCCATTTGTATTCTGTGTTTCTTCCCATTCAGACACTCAAGATGGATCACAAATCTTGAGGACTGCATCATTATTAATCATCCACATTTGAAACAATAAACCGTGGTGGATCCGCACAATCTACCTAAAGCCTAAAACAGTGGCTCCATACTAATACAGGCATCTGAAACCTAAACCTTTACAAGGAAAGGTATACTTGGCCAACTCTGCCTTACACAGTTGTTGAAAAGTCAATAAAGGGGTTTCTTGTTAACCGATGGGCCATTCCACCACACTGATCACAGAGGGGTGTTCTAACCAATCTTACCTCCACCCCACCCCAGTTACTTCAAGAAGGAGGTAGCCCCTCTTAGGCCAGTACTCTCAATCTACCATAAGCCAAAGTATCATATGTGCGACATATACAAAACAGAGACTAGAAAAATATGAAGATTCAATAACTTGTAGTTTAATATTGTGTGTGTGTGTGTGTGAATGTGTGAGAGAGAAAAAGAGAAATTCCCCAAAAGTGGGGGTTCGAACCTGGGTCTCCCAGGTCCTAGCCTGACACTCTTTAACTACTACACCACACAGGAGCTCAGCTTTCCTTCAGTCCCTGGCAGCCTCTCCCTGGACAAAGTCTAGCCAAGTTGCAAAAATCACCAGGTAGCAAGTTACTCAGGTGAGTCGTGTTGTAGTCACTGCCAGGCCCAGTCAAGTGACACAAGCTGTGCGATAGTTGCCACTGGGCTCAGCTGAACTGGGCAGCATTAAGTCACCTGACAGCCACCACGACAGCTGGGCGAGTTGACCAAATTGCATGGCAGCAGCCGTCCCATGATTGCTGCTGGCCCTGGCCCCGATGAATCTTCCCTCCGAGGCCGAGGGAGCAGGGGTTGACTGGGAGGTCAAGAGAGTCTGAAAAGGGCCTTTCCCTATTAGACAGAAACCAAGACTGGAATGCTGGCAATATGGTGATTGTCTAGAAACCCCCAAAATCGGCACTCGGAGGGTAAGGTAAAGGTAGTCCCCTGAGCAAGCACCGTGAGCCATTACAGACCCATGAGGGGACGTCGCATCACAAGGTTTTCTTGGCACACTTTCTGTTATGGGGCGGTTTGCCATTGCCTTCCCCAGTCATCTACACTTTACCCCCAGGAAACTGGGTACTCATTTTACCGACCTTGGAAGGATGGAAGGCTGAGTCAACCTTGAGCTATTATGTTGTTGTTTGAGATTTTAGATTTTTCTGCCAACCTGGATCTCAGATTTGTAGAAAGATCTGTCTTCTCTTGATGGCTCCAGACTCTGGATTTAAGGATCCAGATCTACAGCCATGTTAAGAACTAGGGAGGGAAAAAGAACTAGATATCTTGATGATGCTGTGGGGTGGGAGAGAGACATGGGACTGGGGTACCTACAGACGACACACCCAGTCCACCCAAGGGGACACAGTCTCCGTTTTCTGCTTGCTTTGTAAAGAATTCCTGAGGATGAGCAACAATGGATGGGGGATTTGCCCAGAGCTAGAGAAATGAGATGGGCTAGATCTCGGGGTGGGGTGGGGCGGGGTGGGGTGGGGGAGGGAGATAAAAGCTCCCATTAATGCTCAGCAAGACTTACCTGCGCAGCTGCTGTGTTGCACCGTGACTCTTTTAATTTCCCCAAAATCCATGTACTCGTTCACTTCCTCCAGGCTGTTTCCTGCAAAGTTTCCCGGGGGGGTCGTTGCGCTGTACGGACTCTCACAGGGGGCATCTTGGTCCAGGCCCTGGAAATCCCCCTCGGAGCTCCCCGACATCTGGTGCTGCTCCAGGTCTTCCTGGCAGTCATCAGAATGAGGCTCCTCTGTTTTGATCACCACCCTTATGCCAGCTGCAGTTGGAGAGGGTTTTATTTATTGCAAGAGAAAGCCATGTATATAAAGCAACAGTTTCAACCACCCCAACGCGGGGCTCCCTTCGTCAGACACTTCTAAATGTATCAGAAGGGAGCTCTGACTCTCAAAAGCTCATACCCTGAATACCTAATTGGTCTTTAAGGTACTACTGGATTCAAACCTTGCTCTTTATATGTATTTCAAAATCTGCAACCTGTGTTTTTTTCCTATGGGTTTAAGCTGTGAATTTTTAAACCAGGCTGTGATGTGTTTTATGTCCTTGCAACCTGATGCTGCACTATTATCTGCCTTCAATCTGAGGAGACAAGGTGAGATACATTATAAATACATACATAAATAATGTAGATTTAATAATCAGGGAACACTGGTCACTGTCCTGAAGCAGCAGTCAAAGGGATGAAGGCAAACAAAGGGATAATGAATCCAGACGTTGCAGCACTGATGGTGGGAGATCCAGATGTGGCTAGAGAGATGAGTTTGCTGCTTAGGGGAGGGACAGTTAACTCCCTTCTGTTACAGCTGTGCACTTTCAAGGGATCTCTCAAATCCAGTGCTGCTGCTAGATACCGGGTGGTGACAGTGGCTACGCTTTTCAGGATACCTCTGCTGGCTGAGCCCCTTCTGCAGTTCCGTGACTTTGTAATCCTGAGGACTGAGTATCGCAATGCTCTTTGTGCAAGGCTGCTTCTGAAGACAGCTCAGCAGCTGCGGCTGACACACAGGCCTGCTGCCCACCTCTTGAGTGGACTGGAGAAGCAGGACCCTCCTGCGCAAGCTGTTGGGTGGCCATAATGGCATGTGTGAGAGAACACTGGAGCATCTCAGACTGGACTCGGTGGCCCCTGCTGATCTTAAAATGATTCCTCGGCCCCCACTGCTGACCGTCCCCCAAGGATGAGTCTGCAATGTGACCCTCCCCCCATTCCCACCCGGGTCAACACCACCCACCTGCTGTGGGATCAGGAAGGCTCCCTTGTTCTTCCGAGTCCTGCTCATCCCCAAGACACGAGTCAGCCCCTGGCTCCGCCTGGGATAAGACGCCTGGCTTTGAAATTGCATAGTCTATTGGAGGAAGAGAATAAGAGCGCCACAGTTTCAGTAATATGTCGGTCATATAATTGCTTGTGCCCCTTTTCATTTCTGTTTCTTTAGCTCTGTATTGGATTTCTGCAGGTTTTTAAAGCTTTACAGATTTCATGTATATACCCATTACTTGTTTATCGAAATATCTTTGATAATTGACTGAACTGACTCACATAGTGTCATCCACGTTGAGTTTCAGTGAGAAAGGCGGACTATAAATAACACAAATTAAATAAGATCCAGAGGAGTCAGCCATGTTAGTCTGTAGTTGCAAAGTAAAGAGACCAGTAGCACCTTTAAGACTAACCAACTTTATTGTAGCATAAGCTTTTGAGAGCCACAACTCTCTTCGTCAGATGCATCATCTGACGTGGGCCTCATCTGACAAAGAGAGCTGTGGCTCTCAAAAGCTTATGCTACAATCAAGTTGGTTAGTCTTAAAGATGCTGCTGGTCTTTTTACTATTTTGTAAATTAAATAAATAACCCATTATCCCCTCCCCCCCCATAAGTCCAACCCAGTTCAGTGGCGTATGTACACAAGCGCTTGAGGCAGGTTGCATTCATTCCCACAAAACCTTAATGGGGACATCAGTAAGAAATGGAGGCCAGACCCAAGAAGTCCAAGGCCAGTTCAAGCAAGATATCCCCACCCCCACCCCCACCGGGGCTTCACTTGGGCCCAGGCAGCACCAGCACAGGCCCAAGAAGGGATGCCACCAGCCGTCTTGTGAACTGACGATGACTGGAAGCGAGCTCAGCCCCTGCGATGCACTGGAGCTCTGCCACCCCAATAAGTTGCTTGAGAGGACTGCCCAAAGAGCGGGGCCCTGAATCAGCCATCCCCAGGATCTAAGGCAACAAGCTGCCCAGCCTACGATAAGGGGGGGGGACCCCTAAAGTGTGCTAGGTAGTGAGACAAAGAACCAGAGAGAGGGGAAGGGTGTTCTCCTTTAACGAGCCGTCTGCAAAACACACCACAGCGGGCCATTACTGCAAGAAGCACTCAACTGGAAGAGAAGGACTGAGGTCAAGGTCATCCCAGCTTTGAACTGGGAATTCTGAGCTTTCATTTGGAAGCAAAGACACTTTGCCTCTTTACATTTAAAAACAAAACAAAGTAAGGAATAAAAAGACCAGCGTAAGAGTTGTTATATTCTGGATATATTTCAGATATAGCCCTTTTGTTATCATTGATTTCGCACACAAAAACAACACAAAACAGGGCATGCAAAGCGTTTTTCCCTCATTGCGTTTACATTTTCAGGATGGAACATTTCTAGGGGGTCGGCAATGCAGGAGTGCCTGTTCTTCACTCCAGAGTCTCTGGGCACACCGATAGTAGGGATTATATTCCACTGTTTCTACTCCGCTGACCTCCACTGTCCAGAGGCATCTCTGGCGGTTCTCATGGCTGACAGGGAGCCGCACAAGTGAATTACAGGGAATGAAGTGGCTGCCTTCCCACCCACCCCCCAAACACTTTCTGTGATCTGGGAGTGGGAGAGATTGCCACAGGCAGACGGTTTGTGCAAGCCAACAAGACTGGACAGATCTGGGCAGGCACACGTGAAGCTGAGCTTTACCGAGTCAGACCCTTGGTCTGTCCAAGTCTTCCTTATCCTGATCTTTTTACCTGGAGATGCCAAGGAATGAACCTGGGATCTTCCGCATGTAAAGTGGACGCTCTGCCACTGAGCCGTGGCCCTTTGCCCGAGCCTCAGGAAGACCATTATCAGTAGTGCCCGTTAAAACAATTCCCGTCAACTATCACGCCAGCTTTCATTTAGGCACCAATCACAAGACAGCTCTTTTTAAGATTTGCTCCTAAACAAAGCCAACAAGCGTTACCAAGCGCTCACTGTTTTATCAAGGTAACCAAGACCCCTTCAGCCTGCCGTAGCTTAAACTACTTGTCAGCATGATCATAGAAATGAAGGCAGGAGAGTGCCAGTTTCCAAGAGGAGCGCTCAACTACACACAAACTGGTCCCCAATACAGGGACGACTGGGACCACACAAACAGACTGTGCCAATGATACCAGCCAGAGGCAGAGCACAATGATGCGGGCCCAGGCGATTGACGCAAGCTGCTCGAGGATGGCTGGGCTCTCAAAATCCAGCCCATCCTAAACCCAAAGGACGAGAAAAGCTGGCAAATCCAGGTGGCAGCCACTAGCAAGCGGTGTGCATGACGTTACCCAGAGAGATCAGTGATTCGTGGTTCCCCTTCATCAAGTTCTTGTAGAGCTCCTTCTGCCACTCTTCAAGCTTCTCCCACTCCTTCTCATTGAAATAGACAGACACATCGTCAAACGTCACAGGCACCTGGAGCCACAAGAAGCACAGACACGTGACTACCTTCATCACTCTCTGGCACCCGTCCACACTGGTCCTTCCCCAGCATCTAAGATGTGTGGACCCAAAGAAACTGTGATCATCTGCCTTATTAAAAGTCCTCTCCCCCAGTCTTCATCCTGATGCCAAACTGCAATACAGAGGTGTACTGCGTTCCACCCGCCCCCCCCCCCCATCAAAGGAATGCCCTTGCCCTTAACACTTGCCTGGCATCTACTCTATTTGTGTTTAGGTGCCAGGCTAAAACATTTCTATTTACCCAGGATTTTAACCCATCATTTCTCATTGAATTGAGCACGTTTGATGTTCTTATGGACTGCTTTTATGCTCAGGACTGCTGATATGTACAAACCACTGGTTTTAATATAGAGATTGTTTTGCTATGGGGAGATGAGTTTTATTTAACTGCTGTAATTGTTTTAAATTTGTGTTGTTTGCTGTTTCTTTTCTTCCGTCTTCCTGTTAGCCACCTTGAGCAGATGGCTAAAAATGTAGGATACAAATATGTTAATTAAATCAAATAGGTTAAGATGACGCCCATTTTACCGATAGAGAACTAAGGGTAAGAACATGCAGCCCGCTTGCGGGAGGGGCAGGATATAAGCCAAATAAAATAAAAAATTATTTTGCCCAAGCTCAAACAGGAAGAGTTCACGGTTGGCCTGGGATGTACATCCAGATCTCCTGCAGCCAAGTCCAGTGTGACGTCCACTGGATCTTCGGCTGTGACTCCCCATAGGAATGAAACCCATAAGACCTGTTCTGATAACCTCACGGATCGACGGCTTCATGAACTGGCAGGTTCAAATCTAATTTAAATCAAAAGTCCACAAATTCTAAGGAAATTAGAATCCACAACCAAAGAATAACCCCCTTCAAGGGAATCATACAAATTAATAGCAAAGACACGGCCTCACACTCTTCACTCTCTCTTCCCAACCCTTATCCCCCCAGTGGCACCTGGCGTGGGCTTTCAAGGACCACGGTTCTCTTTGTCAGATGCATCTGGCGGGGAGGGCTGTGGTTATCGAGGGCTTGTGCTGCAGTGGAATTGGTTGGTCTTGGTGGTGCTGCTGGACCCTTTTTGATTTTGCTACTACAGACTAACACGGCAAACTCCTTTGAACCTTTACACAAGCAAACTGATCCCCACACCAAAAGGAGCTGCCTGCATCTCCTTATCAAAGGAGTTGTTTACATCCCTTCTCTCCTCCTCCCCTCCCCTCTCCTCCTCTATATTTGACCAGTTTCTTTCTGCCCTCCATGCATCTGACGAAGAGAACTGTGATTCTCGAAAGCTTATGCTACAATAAAATTGGTTAGTCTTAAAGGTGCAGCTGGACTCTTCTTGCTTCTGAACGTAGTGAGGCGTCCTCCCACAAAACTCCGCATCATCAGTGTCCCCCCCCCCCCCGCCCCCCACAGCTATGCAACAGAATCAAAGAGGCAAACTAAGCGGGCTTAGGCAAGCTGTGGCAAATCTGCATCATTTGCTCCAAGCTGCAGGGATCTCAGTTCCCTCTTTCAAGCCTCGTATTTGTACCACTCTCTCCTTGCACAAGAACAGGAGCTAAGAGTAGTCAAGGGGAAACAAGGCAACGCTCAAGCCATTTGGGAGCTCCTCAATACGCACACTAATGAGCAAGTCTTGCCTCCCCGCTGCCCAGAAATACCATTCCGATGCTACTGCCTAAGAAAACAAACGTAACCGTGCTTGCATACTCAGCCCACGACACCAGAGGAAACATTTGCTCCTCTTCTGTGATGCCAGCCAGGAGCATTTACCTTGGGGGTTTCTCCTTTGGAGCCCGGGGGCAGCCTCAGGATCCAGAAGTTCCGGTTCTTGAGGAGGTTCTCCATGTTCTCCAGCCTCCTCTGCAGCAGCCCGTACTCCTGGATCAGGGTGCCCAGGGCGGCCCACTTGCTCTCCAGCTGGTTCCCAATTTCAACGGCTGTTTTCTCGCAGTCTGTGATCTTCTTCTCAGCGGTGCCTGTCCTCCCCTCCAAGTCCAGCAGCCGTGTGGCATGAGAATCCACTTTCTTTTCCATCGCTTGGAATGATGCTACTAAGGTTAGAGAAATCTCAGCCGTCTGCGTTTCCCTTTCAAAAGTTCGGTCAGGGTCAGAGAACAGCCGTGATGGCAACAGCCGCGGAGACTCTGTATCCAGTTCTAGCGCCTGCAGGCAAGGACAGACATGGAGCATGTGAGCGCACTTCCCCAACTGGCACAAAGGAGCACCTAACCACTGACTCCTTGTTTGCTCTTTAGGTACCGAATTACATCCACTCATGGGATGCTTGAAACTACTGCTGGATGCCAGTAGGAGGGGCATAGGGGGCAAGCACATGGACCATGGGGTTGTCCCTGGGATGTCCCTGATTCAAACCACACCTCAGACCCAGTCTCATTAGGCAAGCCGCCTCAGCAGTCCTGCAACAAGAGAATAACAAAAAAACCCACAGAGTGTACGGGATTGGAGCAAGTGTCTTCAGTACTCAAATGTGAAATACTCTCTTCCAGCGATAACTGAACCCAATTTACATTTAAGGATGGCTGTTCAAGAGCAAACTCCATAGCTGATGGGGAACATTCAAGGTTATATTCTGTACCAGTGGTGGAGCAGAGTTTTGATTCCTGGGAGTAGTATCTGTTATTGGATGCATGTGCAAACATTTTCTGTGAATGGTCATTGCACGTGCACAGTAGCTGGAGGTGGTTTGGAACCTATAACTTATTCACACTGAAAACACTGCAGGAATAGGTTGGATTAGGTTGTGTGTACCTCCAAATATAGCACCGACTCATATGAGAAACCCAGCACATTTAAAACAGGCAGAAAAGCGCTCCTTAGGATGAACACGCAAGGACACGAGACACACAAGAATCGCCCGGCTGGATCAGGCCAAAGCTCCCTCTCGTCAACAGTGGACAGCCAGTTTCGCCGAAGCGCCCAAGCAGGGCAATAAGGAGACAGTTCCCAGCATTTCATCAATCTAAGGTACGAGTCCTCTGCTGCCTTTATTTAGCGCTAAACGCCCAACCCTGGGGCAGGGGCTCTCCAGCAGGGCCTTGGGCTGCACAATTTGGACTTTAATGCTTTGGAGAAAACATCTGGAACAGAACCAGACTTGGAAAACCTTTCCTCCTCTTCCTCTTCTTCTTTTAATACTGCCCTTATTAATTTTAAATTCTAGTCCAGGAGCACGTTACAGAGGAATAATTTTTTTTTCAAGGCAGAAGCCTTCATGAGTCAAGGCTCCCATAATAAATGGTTTTGTACAAGATTTTTTGTAGTTTGCTTTGAGTGTTTTATGGAAAAGCAACAACAGCTACACCCAATACATAGGATGCGGTGTTTTTTCAAAAAAGGAATCACTCATTGCACTGCTTGCTACACTTAAAGCATGAAGGCCAGTCCACCTCAGCCCAGTTCCATTTTGACAGAGGCCTTCAAAGGTACGGGCCTGCTTTGTTTACAGCTGAGCTTGGTGTAGAAATGCCAGAGTCTGCACTTCATGCCTTTTGAGCCCACGCCTGACAATGGCTCTTCCGTGTCCGTGTGTATCTGACAAGTGTCGACTCACCTCATGCCTCAGCTGAAGGGAGGGGGGGCCTAGTCCACAAAATCATAAGCCACAATAAATCTGTTCGACTTTAAGGTGTCACAAGACCCTGTAAACATCGAAAGGGGCTAGCCCTCTGAGAGTCAAAGACCTGGACAGTCAACTGTCATTTCATGCCACACGGGTTGCAGGCACCATTGCTGAACGTGGAAACACGACGTGTAATGTACCACTCCTAATACAAACACAGCATGTATGTTTTCACTGGTACTCTGATAGACGATGGGAAGAGTGTGGCTTTTTAGATCCTACAGCAGAAGATCTTCAACATACGCCTTCTGACCTTGGTCAAGGAGATGGCCAGGTTGGCCAAAACCTGCTGTTTGAAGAGCACCAGCCCCCTGGCCGTCCACCTGGGGCCCAGGGCCACCTCTGCATTGGCCAGACAAATCCGTGTGACAGTCAGAGGTCCCCCTGCCAGAGTGTGTGTGAGGGGGAGCCGCTGTCCCCAAGGCACAAACCCTGGCAACCCCCTGCTTAGACTGGAGCAACGGGGTGGGTGGGTGTCAGGCTGCGGTGCTTCACGAAGGCTGGGGGGTCTCTTGCCCCCCCCCCAGCCCTGCTCCCTAAAATGCGGAGCCCCCATCGAGAGAGACCCCCCCTCCTCTTGCTGAAGCCGGAGCTGCGCACCGAGCCGGGCCAAGCCCGGCCAGCAGCGGCGCCCCCTCCTCGTCCCCGCCCGGGGGGCCTGCAGGTACTGGCCATGGTCCTGCTCCGCGCGGGCCGCTCGGCCGGGCCTTCCGCGCCCGAGGAGAGGCAGGCGGGCAGGCCAGGCAGGCCGGGCGGGTGCTGAAGGGCCGGCTGGCCAGCGGGGCGGCCTCTGCCTCCCTCCCGCTCTCCGGAGGCCCAGGCTGCGCCGGGGAGAGGCCGCCGGGCCCGCTGCTGGGGCGGCCCAGCCAGGCCGGCAGGGAACCTGCGCCACCGCCTCGCCTCGCCTCTCCGGCCGGCGGGGGGCGGCGGGGGGCGGCGGGCGGCACAAAGCCCCGCGGCGAGCGCAGCCCCCTCCCCGGCCAGCCTGACAGCCGCCCCCGCCCTGCGCCGCCTGCCCAGGGCCGGGCCGGGGGGGGGGATCGGAGCCGGCGGCGCTGGGGCGGGGGGAGCCCCGGGGCGGCTGACAGCCCCGGCCGAGCGGGGCGGCCTCGAGGGAGCGGCTGACAGGCGGGCCCGGGGGGGGGAGGGGAGAGGGGGAGGGGCGCCGGGCAGCCTGACAGACCCCCCCCGCCCGCCCCCCCCCGATGGCTCACCTGGGCGGGCGCCTCCCCCGCCATGGCCTTTGTTGCCGGGCAGCGCCACGGGCGGGCTCCAGCCGGGCGGAGGCGGCGGCGGCGCTGCTGGGTCCGCCCGCCCGGCGGCGAGGAGCGCGGCAGGCAGGCGGTCAGGCGGGAGGCGGCGGGGCAGCGCCGCTCGGTCTGCGCTAGGGGGCGCGCATGCGCACGGCGGCGCCGCGGCGCTCCGACCCGAGGCCGCCCGACTCGCTGTCCGCGCCGCAGAGAGGCCCGCAGAGACCGCACTTCCGGCTCCCCTTCGACACCGCCCCTCACAGCGGCCCCCGGCCCGCCTCCGCCTCGGTGCGCCTCCCGCCACGCCCGCCCTGCGCCCCGCACCGCCCGGCGGCTTCCGCCGCGCGCGCCGTGGCCGTCTGCTTCAGAGACATGTCGGCCCACGCCGGCCCGAGGGACTCCCGGTGGTGCGGGGGCCGCGGCTGGGCGGTGCTGGCGGGAGGGATTTCACGCGGGAACTGCGAGGCCGGCCCGGGCCCAGCCGCGCCTTCGAGGGCGCCCTTCTCGGAGGCCAGAAAGGCGGACGGAGCCGGACGTCGATTCCCGACGGCAAAGACGCTCGTGGGTGTTCTCGTGGAGCCGGAAGTGCGCCTGCGCTGCGCGCCTGTCATCCCCTTCCCTTTGGCCGCTTGGAGGCCCCGGAGGCGAGAGGAGGGAGGCGGCGCTCCCCGCAGCGCCCCCTGCAGGGCGGAGGCGGGAGTGGCGGGACGGAGCCCGGGAAGGGGCAGGCGGGGGAGGGGGCGGCAGGACCCCCACCCCACCCCCGAGGAAGAAGGCAAGGCTGGGGCTCAACCACGGCCCGGCCCCTGCCTGGTTTTTGAAGAACGCCGGGACCCACTGAAGAAGAAACGAAGTGCCTCTGAGCACGCACAGAGGGCGCAGGCAGAGCTGCCTTTGGCTGAGTCTCGACCTCACCGCCTCTGACCGCAGCGGCTCAGCCAGAAGATCTCGCCCAGCCAGGGATGCCAACCGCAGGGAGCTCCCCAGCTATGCTGAGGGTATAACAACACTCTTCACCCCTCTGAGCAGGGTTGCCAGCTCCAGCTGGGAAATTCCTGGAGTGGGGTTTGTGGGGAGAGGAGCACCTCAATGGGGTAAGATGCCATGGAGTCCACCCGCCGCCATTTCCCCTAGGAAAACGGCTGCCTATGGGATGGAGATCAGCCGTACTTCCTGATCCGAAGCTACCCCCGGGAGGTTGGCAACCCTAACAAATGAACCAATCCCTCCCTGGAGATTTGGGGGTGGCGCCTGTCCATCCGAAACGGCCTGCTCCTGGATCAAGCCATGTAGCTCCGTGCGGTCTTGGCCCCCAAAGGGTCCTTTCCAGGGATCAGTGCCCCTCTGCAACTGCCGGTGCCCGAGAGTAATTCGTGGAAGGTCTTTCTCTGGTGCTCCTGCCCTCCTGCCAGCTGCCCTGCTCCCTCCACCCTTAGGAGCCACCGTCTCTCCATATGCACCAGAGCAGCAGCCCCCCTTCGTACCCATCGCCAAGCCAGTCTCTCAGCTTGGGGAGACCAGGAGCAGGGGAAGCAGCAGGGGAGGCCACCTCGGCCCCAGGCCCAGCTGCACGGGAGCCAGTGGACGGGCCCTGGGGTGCTACCAGGCAACCTAGATAAAGTCAAGTGTGTATACGGGTGCTTTGCCAGCAGCATCCAAGATAGCTCTGGCACTTCCATCTCACTCTGGCAATAAACGTGGCACAGTATCCCACGTGTACAGAAAACAGGGTTTTGTACATTTGTCTACAGGAGACATCCTCCCCAGATAAAAATCAGTAGGGGGCAGGGCTGAACAGGCTCCCAAAGGGACAGGATGACAAGACCAGTAGAGGGTCAGTTAAAAGCAGGGGGGAGAGAAATCAGCTTCCTTAGCGCCCCCCCCCCCCAATCTTGGAAAATTCTAGAGGGAGACTGAGATGGCCTTGGTTTTCCGAACTGTTCTTAGCCCTTGCACTAGAGGACCACCTGAAAGTTGACCACCAAGTGCTGCCAACTCCCACCTGACAGTTTTCAGGCCAGAGTTGATTGTCTCTCAAGCCCACCTCCCTCCCTGCTTCATGCTAGCATGGTCTGTGTACTGTTACTATAGCTATTCCAAAGGGGCTACAGACATGGGCTGCATGTCAAAAACACAAATCCTGTCTTTTTTTTTTCCTAAAAAAGGCTTGGGAAGGTTTGTGCATACACACACACAAACATATGCAATGATAATATTGCAGATAATATTGCAATTGTTATTAAGAGGTCACGGAAACCACTCCTCAAATGCAGCTTTGCATTCAGATGTCTCCAAGGCCCTAAACCTTCCAGAGACTCTTGCTGCCACTTCTGAAACTCTGCCTAATGGCTCAGTGCCTGTCCTCTCCCAGGTCGTCACCTGGAACTAGGAGGCCACTCGGGCAGGATACCTCATTTGCTGGCTGCTTGCAAGTCCCTGCTGAGTGGACTGAATGGGAAGGGGCAGCTCTGGTTGGGGTTTGGGGCTCCTGCTCCACCCGAGATCCTAGCTGGCCTGGCTGCAGGGGTGCAATAATTGGGCACTGCTTAGCTCCAATGGACCCCAGAGCAGAAGGAAGATATCTTGCATTTCCGACACTGGGGAAGGCAGTCAACACGTGCCCTTTCAGAGTCTCTGCCTCTTGCCCTTGAACAAGGGTAGTGTTGAAACTGCCCAAAAGTCGCATGCAGAAACGGTCTCACAAAGGAGCTGTTTATCCTGGAATGAGCTCAGCCTTCTTTGGAGGCCCAGCCCAGAGCTGCTCCCACACCAGATAAGTGGCCGCATTTAGAGCTGCAGCGGAAAAGCCCACAGCCTCTGCTGCGCTAAGGCCTGTACCAGTGGGTGCTGACTGCAGTGAGAACACTGACGTTAATCTGTCTGCTCTACCTCCATTTGTGTATGCTAAATAGTTGGTTCTGCCTTTGCTGAGCAGAGGTTGGGCCACTGAAGTCCCCACCCCAGGCCGCTGGAAACGACACCCACCTTCCCCACCTGCTGAGATTTCGGACAGAGGCAGAGGGGCATCTCCCCAAACAAACGCATCCTCTTGAGCCGAAATCCAGCGTTGTCTCTTGCCATGTGACCTGATTCCATGTGGGCCAGAGGCTGCTCAGTGTGTGGGGAGATTCGGGTTCTCGTTCCTGCTGAACCATGTGACCTCAGACCACATGCTCTCTCTCAGCCTAACTTACCCAGCACCAACAATGGGCTTACATACCAGCCTCCTGGACAGATCAGCTCCACACTTAGAGAGGTTAACAAAGTCAGTGTTGTTGTTATCCCCCAAATACAGCTGGGGAGTGGGGCTGAAGAGTGGCTGACTCAAGGCCGCCTGCAGAGCTCATGGCAGTGGTGGGATTCGAACCAGCAAAGTGCTGAATCACAGCCCAGTCACTTAACCACTATGATACAGCAGCAACAGGGTTGTGAGCGAGACTATCAGGGAGGAGAAACATGAGATTTGCCTTGTATGTCCCAGTGGAAGGGGCTGGTGTGTGTGTGTATGTGTGTGAAAATGTGCTGAACAAACCAGAGATGAATCCAAAGCCATATGAATGTTAGATCCATTAGAACTGGCAGGGTCGCCCTCATGCGACTGGGAGGGGGCAGCCAGTTTTCATGAGGTTCCATAGGGTATACTTTGCACAACCCCGCCCCCCGCCCCCGCCAGGCCGTTCCTTCAGAGCCCAGAGTCTGCTCTGCTTTGCCCTTTTCCATGCAAAAAAGATTCTCTCACAAAGCCCCCTTACCTCGACGCTACCAAGCACCATACAGAGCTCTTGGTACGAGCCTCACCTACCACCCCACTCCCCACCCTGTCGCCAGCAGAGCCCATCCCACCCATTCCCTGCTCTTTCATCCAGGTATTCAATATGAGTTCAATTTTAAAGGAACAAATCTGTGGCTACCTCTTCACCATAAGCAGAACGGTCTTTTCTCTTTCCACACACCTGCCCGTTTGCAGTTTCCGAACACCGATTTAGCCACGTGCAAATGCAGCGCACCTCTTGAGAGGGGCACATTTAGCGAAGGTGAAGCCTGCATCTGGGGGAGCAGCGGCAACTTCCTCCCACCTCGCCTCTGCAAACCGAGGGGAGCAAGTCGGGGCCCAGGAGCCGCAGCAGCTTTTCACACAGCCCTCAATTTGCCAGGAGCTTCGTAGGCACCCCCTCCCAAAGTCCTGGCACCAGCTCGAGAGCATCGAGACAGGCCGAGAGGGCCTCAACGGGGCCTCCCCCCCCTTTGGGTCACCCGCTCAGTGCCAGCCGTGCTGAGAACAAAGAGCCTGCGCCCTGCTCCGAGCCCTCCAACACGCGTGCGGATTCAGATAGGGCTCTCAGACTGAAGAACATCCCCCCCCTTCCAAGGCCCCCACGTGAGCCCAGGGAGTGGGACCCCCCCCCCCCGAGAAGCGGGCCGAGGCAGCAGACTTCCCAAGAGGCACCATCAAGTCACCTCCAAGATTAAGACCAGCGAGCAGACACCCAGGGACAACAGCCAGGAAAGAGAAAGACGACAACTTTACCAACAAGGGTCCACGAGAGAAACACAGAGCCGGCTTCCTTCCCTATCACCCCCTTCCACTGTTAGCAAATGTCACATGGGCAGCCACCCACCTGTGTTCCAATTAATAACCCCAGAAGTCCCTCGAGCGGTCTCGTCTCGTCCCTCCCTCCACTATGGCAGGAGAACCACAGAGCCTCACTTTCTGCCTCCAGCTGCCACTCAGTGGGTCAGGCCAAGACGCCTGCCATCACAACACACACTGATGGTTTTGTGCGCCAGCCAGAGCATCCTGGTAACACCAAGGAGACCACTTAGGGGGGGAAGGTCTCCTGCAGAAAGGAGACCCCCAGAGCTTCTGTCCGTGGCTTTGCTCTGCCCCGTGGGCTGGGCAGGTGTTTCTGAGGCAGGCCGCTGTCCACCCAGGGGGCCTCTCCCTCATGGAGGCGCTGATGTCCCACCAGGTGCTGCTTGCGGGTGAAGCTTTTCTGGCAAAGGGGGCATTTGTAGGGCCGCTCCCCAGTGTGCAGCCGGCCATGCGTGGCAAGGTGTTCTTTGCGAATGAATGTTTTCCCGCACTCGCCACAAGCATACGGCCTCTCCCCAGTGTGGATCATCTGGTGCCGCAGGAAATTGGAGTGGTGGTTGAAGCCCCGCCCACACTCGCCGCAGATGTAGGAGCCGGCCTTGCCGCCCACCATGTGCGTCCGCTGGTGGAGGCGCAGGTTGATCTTCAGCCGGAAGCTCTTCTTACACTCGGCACAAGTGTGCGGCCGCTCGCCGGAGTGCCAGAGGCGGTGTTTGCTCAGGCTGGCCTGGTGAGGGAAGCATCGGCCACACTCTGGGCAGGTGCAGATCTCGGCCCCCAGCGGGAAGTTCAACATGGGGCTCCCTATGGGTCCGGGAGAGGCCTGGGGGTGAGTTCGCTGGTGGAGGGCAAACTGTTCCTCATAAAGGAAGCTTTTCCCACAGTCCGGACACACAAAGGGAGCCTCCCCAGGCAGGGCCCCCTCCTGGACGATGATCGTGGTGAAGTCTCCAAAGTTCCTCTCACACTCGGAAGGCTCCTCCGGGCCCCCTCCTGTGCCCACAGCCTGCCCATCGACACACGCCAGGCCCTGCTCAGGGAAATGCAACAGGGCTTCTTCTGATGCCTCTGGCAACAGTCCCAAGTGACCAGGGAGGAGTCCAGCATCTGGCAGGGGAGAGAAGAGCAGCGGATCCAGTCAGAGGCAAAACGGATCCAGGCCTCCTACACCGAACACACGGGGAGGGCACACCCTCCTCATCTTGTAAGCTACTTGGAGGACTCTGGAGCTGAATGTGGGGGTTAATTAACATTAATTAACAAATAAAACCGATAACACCTTTAAACGACCCAACCAGTTATGAAGGTAGAAAGCCGGCAGGGGAGTGGGGGGTCTCCGGAATTCTGCCAGGGGTGCCGCGTGTATGATTACATGCCCACTGGGTGGAAACTGGGGGGGGGCACTCCTAGCTCTTAGGGAAGGAGTTGCCCCCTTGAGCCAGGGGTGCTGACCTGGAGAGGCTGAGGGGGAGAGAGGCTGGTGGACGAGAGCTTCAGCAGCTCCTCCCCCCACTTGCTGACAGCTCTTCTGCTGACTTGGAGATTGAGGTCTGGGGTTGGAGGGCGTTAGGCTGAGGAGGGGGGACGGGACCCCTTCGAAGGCACCCCTTTCTCGGATGAGGGAGCGAGATCCTCTCATACCAAGGGAACCCCTCTGGGGTTGGGGGAGGTGGGCTTTGGGCAGCGGGCACCGCCAGTGCCAGGGTTTCTGGCGCCTGCGGCCAACCTCCTGTGTGCGCGCGTGCAGCACACACGCATGTGCGCCCGGACTATGTGATGACATTATCACACAGCAAAGCCGGGCCCACTGGCCGGCAGGTGGGTGAGGCGGCGCAAGGAGGCTGCCCGCGCTCCGCACGCCACCTCAGCTGCCTGCCGTGCCTCGCCCACGGCTGCTGCGCCCGGCCGGGGGCGTGTAGCAGCGGCGGTGGCAGTGTGGGGCTGGCCAGCTGCAGCAGCAGCTGCGGGCCAGGCACGCCAGCGCCGTGGCACGCGCCTCCGGCCCTGCAGCACCCTTGGCGCCTGCCTCACCGCCTCAGTGGTGGCGCCGGCCCTGGCAGTGGGTGATTCAAACATTAGGGGAGGTCTGGGACTGGCACGTTGACTGCCTGGTGACCAGCCTGCCTGGTGCAAAGTCTGCAGGCATCACATGCTGTCTGGATAGTTCGATGTGCTACAGAGGAGTCGGGGTTTTTGGTGCAGGCTGGCACCGATGACACTGGGAAATATAGTCACACGGTCCCAGAGGGAAAAAAATAGGTTTTTTAGGGAGAAAGGGAACGGCCGGGGCCTCAAAGGGACCATTCTCAGAACTTCTCCCGGCTCCATGCCCCAGAATAGGGGTCTTATCACAAGGATGAGAAAGCGGTGCCGGGAGGAAGGGTTTAGATTCATGAGAAACGGGGAGCTTTCTGGGACATGCCAAAGCTGCACAAACGAAGCAGGCTTGACTGGAGCCAAAAGGGAACCACGCTGCTGGCACTTAAGAGGGCCGCCCTCTCCCCTATGAACCTACCCGCCCCTCTTTGGACGGCCTGCTTCAGGTGCCCCCGCCCTCAGGGGATTCACTGGTGGCAAACCAAGGCAGGGCCTTCTCAGTCGTGGCACCAAAACTCTGGCACTTCCTCCCCAGGGAGATCCACCCGTCTCCCTCCGTCATTGTCTTCCGCCAGCAGCTGAGGATTTCTCCGTTTCATTTGGTGTACCCTCCATAAATTCATACTGGTCTCCTCCTTGCTTGTGTGTGTGTGTGAGGGGGTGGGGTTGATATACCTATATGACTTTAATGTGTATATCCACATTTTAAGTGCTGTTTTAAATGTTTTAATACATGTTCACCGCCTTGGGAATCCTGTTTGGGTGAAAAGGCTGCATATGTATGTTTTAAATACTTCTATTTTATTTATTTTAAATATTTATTAGCCACCTTTCTCCCTTGCAGGAACTCCAGACTTAAAATATAAATAAAAAAACTATCATGAAATGAATAAAACTAAAATTTAAAAATACTGTTTAGAACTGCCAATCAACACAGAAACAAGGTTAATTAAATAAAGACAAGGTTAATTAAATAAAAACATCTTCAGCTGCCTCTTGAAGATTAGCAATGAGGGGGCCAGCTGCACCCCCCCGGGGATGCTGTTTCATAACTGTGGGACCGACACCGAAAAGGCCTTCTCTTGTGTACCCTCCAGGTGAGCTTCTTTAGCTTATGGGTCACTTATGAGGGCCTCTTCCTGGGAGCCAGTGTGGTGTAGTAGTTAAGAGCGGCAGGACTCTAATCTGGAGAGCCAGGTTTGATTCCCCACTCCTCCACTTGAAGCCAGCCGGGTGACTTGGGGTCAGTCACAGATTCTCGGAGCTCTCTCAGCCCCACCCACCTCACAGGGTAATTGTTGTAAGGATAATAACAACACACTTTGTAAACTGTTTTGAGCAGGCATTAAGTTGTCCTGAAGAGCGGTATATATATAAAATGTTGTTGCTGGTGTTGTTATTATTCTCTTAATTCCAGGGCAGGAACATATGGGAGAAGAATAAATAAATAAATACACAGAATAAATAAATTTTAAAAGGTGACCGAGCAGCTGTCATCAGAGAAACGGGGGAGAAGCCTCCAGTTTGGGGCGACTCACTCCAAAGGGATGAATAAATGTTAGGAAAGCAGAATTTGGGAATGAGAACAGGGGGGCAAAGGAGGGCCGCCTGTGGGGAAAAAGGGGGGCTGAAGGAGCCAAGAGATACATGCCGTGCTAGAATCCTCCTAGCCGAATTGGGGGGGGGGGGCTGGAATGATATTTTAGATACAGAAACTTGGTGGAATGGCAAAAATCAACGAGACGCTCTCGTCCCCAGGTATCAGCTCCACAGGCAGGACAGGGAGGGGCATGCTGGAGGGGGCGTTGCCTTCTCTATCCCAGAGGGCATAAAATCTAACTAGTTGGAAAACGTTTGGGGAATGAATGCCCCAACAGAAGCAATAGGGGCACCAATAGTGGGCACTGAAGGTTGTCCGGGGTCTGGGTCCCAGCCCCCAGACTTGCCAGGAGGGAGCCGTGGGAGGCAACCGGGAGGCAGTGGCCCTACCACCCCAGCCAGCAACCAGGTCCAGAACCTGCCTACTCCAGGGGGAAGGGGCGAAAGGCCAAAGCCTCAGAGGGCTGGAGGGAGCAGGGAGAGGCCAGCTAGTCCCACCCCCCAGGGGGAGGAGAGGGGGCTAAGCAGGCCAGAGGAAAAGGGCCAAGGCAAGGGGAACAGGGACCCAGCAACAGCCCAGACAGAGCCCTTACCTGGCAGGGAGGAGAAGCAGCCACTACAGCCCAGAGCCACACCCCGGCGAGAGGACAGCAGCCTGGCTCAGGAGGTGCCAGGAGCCAAGCCCCTCCAGGTGGAGCTGCCACAGGCATTCTGGGGGAGGAGATGGGCAGCCCCGCCCAGCAGCAATGAGGAGGCAGCCCAGAAGCTGGCCAGGGCAATTCCTCGCGAGCAAGGCCAAGGAAGCACAGCAGCGCAGAAGCCGGCTGGGGCAGTTCCTCGTGAGCAAGGCCAGGCAAGCTCAGCAGTTCAAAGGCCTACTGGGGCAGCTCCTCGTGAGCAAGGCCAAGGAGACCTCAGCTGGGGATGGCTCGCATTCAACCCCACCCTGCCAGCAAGGCAAGGAAGCCAAGAAGGGGTTAGTGATAGGATGGAAACACCTGAGGGGAGGCACAGCTGAACCAAGTCAGGAGAGGGAACAAGCCTGGAAGGAGGGCAGGGCGGAGAAAGGAAACCCTATAAAGGGTGGCTAGGAAGAGCTCTGAGGTGGTGGGTGTGAGTAAGGAGTGATGGCGTGGAGTGAGCGCAGAGCAGTGCGAGAGTGGAGGCTTGGAAGAGAGTTCTGGAAGGAGGAGATGATGGAGGATGCAGGGGGTGAGCAGGCCAGCGAGTGGACTGAGAGGGAGTCTGGCTGATGTATACCGCCCCTCCTTCCACAGAGCAGGGTCCTGCAGCATCCCTGGTGCCCCTCTGACGTCAGGGCCGGCCCAGCCAGCGCCCCGCCCAGCGGCGGCAGCGACAAGCCCTGACAAAGGTCACTTAAAAGTGTGTGTGTGTGTGGGGGGGGTGCTATTGCCCATCTGATCAAATCCTTGAGGTTGCCGTCAACGTTGAGAAGGAAATAAGGGAGGTGACTAAATGTTGGGGTAATGGGTAACTTCAACTACCCTAACACTGACTAGGTAAACATGTGCTCGAGCTCTGCTGTAGAAACGAGATTCTGAGACGTCATAAATGGCTGTGCGCTGGATCAGCTGGTCACAGAGTCAACCAGAGGGGCAGTGATCTTGGACATGGTTCTGAGTGGGGCTCGAGACCTGGTGCGAGATGCAGAGGCTCACTGCACCAGTTGGGAACAGTGACCACCATGCTATCAAGTTCAACATTCATGTCAATGGAAAGTTAACCCTAAAGTCCAAAACAGTCACATTTTGTTTCAAAAGAGGGAACTTCGAAAGGGAACTTCAAAAGGCCATGTTCACACTGCCTCAGCATAGCACAAAACTGGCGCATATTATCGCTTTTCTTCCACTAAAACCCTTGCATACCTGTATAATCCCACAATCGTGGAGTTCTGTTTATTCCGCTTCATGACGCTTTTTAAGCGGTTCATGGGAACGACTGGAGACGATTGGGAATGCTTCACCAGCTGGGAAACGCCTCCCACTGAGCCCATCCCCCTCCCCCCCCCTTTCCTTTTCCAGTCTGTGCCGGCGGGCAGTCCAGACCAATTTTTTTTTTAAGGAAGAGATCTGCACAATTGCGATGTTTCTATCTATTTACCTACTGAAACAGCGATATAGTGCAAAAGTTGGTGACCAAAAAAATAAAATAAAACGGAGCCAGCGGGCGGTACGGCCCTGACGTCAACTGTGACGTGAGCAGTTACCACCCACTGCTGCGTGATTTCTGCAGAAGTGTGAGCTGCTGGGAGCACAGGGAAGCACAACGAGGCGCAACAAGTCACAGCAAGGCGGGTGGCTGGTGATTCATTGCGCATAATTTGCGCTATATTTGGCAGTGTGAAAATGGCCAAAAATGAAGGGAATAGTCAAAAGGAAGCTAAAAGGGAAACACAAGAGAGTCAAATCCCCAGAGGGTGCTTGGAAGCGGTTTGAAAGCACAGATGGAATGCATTCCCCAGATTAGGAAAGGTACTGCCAAGTTTAAAAGAAAGCCTGCATGGCTAACGACCCAAGTCAAGAATGCCCTAAAAAGCAAAAAGGCTTATTCTCAAAAGTGCAAGGTCTGCCCCAATGAAGTGAGCATTGCTAAAGGAAGATGCGGAACAGAAAACTCCAACTTCAAGTCTATGCTAATGGAGTCTGAACTTGCTGAGACTGAGAGGGAGAGAGACCTGGGGGGTCACGGTGGACAGCTCAGTGAAAGCACCCCCCCCCCAGTGTGCTGCAGCAGTGAAAAAGGCAAACTCTGTGTTGAAGATTATTAGGAAAGGGACTGGAAACAAAACAGCCAGTATTATAGATAGATCTCTGTTGTGGCCTCATTGGAGCACTATGCAGTTCTGGTCACCATACCTCAAAAAGGACCCTGCAGAGCTGGGAGAAGTACAGAAGCTGAGGGGACCGGAGCACCTGTCCTATGAGGAAGGACTGGAGAACGATGGTTGTTGGGGGTTTTCCGGGCTGTATTGCCGTGGTCTTGGCATGCCAAGACTACGGCAATACAGCCCGGAAAACCCCCAACAACCATCGTTCTCCGGCCGTGAAAGCCTTCGACAATACAAGGACTGGAGAGTCTGGGAAATTTTACTCCTGACACTAGATGGCTAAAGAGAGACATGACAGAGGTTTATAAAATTATGCACAGGGTAGAAAGAGCGGACAGAGAAGGCATCCACTGACGCTGATGGGCAATAGATTCAGAACAGACAAAAGGAAATACCTCTTTACACGACGAATGATTAAAATGTGGAATTCACTGCCAGAGGATGGAGTGACGGCCACATTAAAAGGGGATTAGACAGAGTGAGGGAGGACAGGTCTATCCAGGGGCTACTAGCCATGGTGAGTAAAGCGAACCTCCATGTTCAGAGGCCGTAAGCCTCTGCATCTCAGTGCCAAGAGGCGGCACAAGGGGATGCTGTACCCCCTTGTTGGACCTCCTGAGTGACTGGCTGGCCACTGTGGGAGAAAGGATACTGGTCTAGATGAACGAGGGCTCTTCTTAGGTTCTTAACATCCCCAGGTACGGGTTCTGAAGTATCGATCTGGCAAACCAACAGTTCATTTTGTTCCCTTAAAAGTTAATCAAGAGGTTTCAGAACAGTTTCTAGCTTCTCTTAAAGCTCACGTGAACTGCTCTGGAACAGTCAGCACTGACGAGCCACTTGACTTGGACCCTTTCCTGCCTCTCCAGCTGGACCAATGGCTGGACGTGCTTTAGGCTACAGAAACCGGCAAGGGTGGCCCTCCGCTGCGCCCTCCTGCCCCCATTAAGCCACCAGGCAGAATTAATGGCCCACAACGAAACTGTGCAGAGATGGTGGGGAAGAACCCAGTGAGGCCGCCCTTCCCTCCTCAAGGCCGACCCCGTCTTGCGTTCACTCACCTGCACCGCCGCCTATGGGCGCTTCCCTTTCCTTGCTGTCCCACTCCCCCTCCACAGAAGCAGCCGTTTCCCGTTGGCTGAAAGAGATGATGTCATTCATGGGGGCAGGAATTTCTGTGTTGAAGGGAAAGAAGGGGGAGAAAAGGAGGCACCAGGATTAGTTTTTATCCCGTCCAGGGGCATAAAGTGTGCATGGATAAAATGACAGTCTAGAATTATGGGACCAGAAGGGACAAGAAGATTACAAGAGCAGCTCCTTTGCCTAAACCAGCATCATTCTCTTTGTTGCTAGGTCAACGATTCTCAGATTGGGGGAACAGACCCCAGAACTGGATCCAGGCTCTCTCATTGGGGGGGGGGGGGGATGTCGCTGAGGGACACGGGGAGCTGGGAGAGGAGACCCCATCACAAATCTGACTTTGCCTCTGCAGAAGGTACCAAATGGCCATGCAATACTGCCAGCTGGTCACAAATGCTATAAATGTATTAACACTTAATGTGAAAAACAAAATATAAACTTGTTCTTCTTCATCATCATCATCATCATCAACAACAACGACATGCTTTGTAAATTGTTCTGAGTTGTCCTGAAGGGTGATATATAAATTGAATGTTGTTGTTATTTATTTATTTTTATTATTATTATTTAACTAATATGAGGTTTCTGCATTTTACACTGAGAGAAAGTAGCACAAAGTAACTTTGCAGCTGAGTCCCAGAGCCTGCCCTAAGTGTAAAAAACTCACGCGCAAAGAAGCCACATTACGTAAATTCACATAAGGCCGTGAGGCACATATTTCTAACTGCTGGCTCTCAAGACATTTCCAACATAGCAGAAGTCGAGAAGCGAACGAGGGCCCAAGCTCCTTTCTCTGACTCCCTCAGAATGGGAATCCCTTCGCCCCCCGCGCCCAAAGAGCACTCAAAAGTGCCTGGGAAATGGCAGTCCCTGTAACTTGCCCAGGCGGACGCTGCTCAGAGCTTCTTCCCCTTCCCCAGGGCATCCCGGGTCCTCCTCACCACGTTCGATTCGGGACAACAGATCAGGTTTCGCAATGGTATAATCTGGGGGCAGGAGAAAAACAAAAGACCAAGACATATTATTTAGTTATTTAGAACATGTATATGCCACCTCTCCAGAGACTTCCTCAAGGTTGCTACACAATAAATAATCCACCATGCTTTTTGTGGAGAAACCCTGAAATGTGAAGTTTTCTTTAAAATATAAAAATAAAAAAGCAAGTTTCCAGCCCCCATGGCTGCAGAGAAAAGCCTGGTGGCATCACCTGATAATTATTTACAAGTTAAAGGAAGGTGGCACGTTATTACTCTTTTATCCCACTCTCCCTGCCATAATTCAGACCACATACATGGCCCCCTCCATTGATATATTTAATTCTCAACATGGCCCCATCTGTGGACACTTAAATCCATGGATTGGAACCAGAGAGAGAAAAAGGAGATTTTTCTACAACCGGGGGGGGGGGGGGGCACGGCGGCAGGGGGAGACAGACACCAGGTTTGCAGAAAAATACGGAAAGCGAAAAAAGGGGGAATTTACACACACTCAAACAAACATAGAACAGTTGTATGCACAAGCACACGCAACTATTCTTCAAAGGCGGGGCATGAGAGGAGGAGGAAGGAGGGGGAAAAGGAGCAGAAACCACTGTTCTCTGCTCCTCTTAGCTGCTAATTCGGTGAGACTGGAGAGAGTCAGGGGAGGAGGCCCAAGGGGCCCACCGGCCCTCCCCCTCACACTGAGGCAAAGACACGTGGGATGGGCAGGATTGCCTAGCGATCCCTGCTGCCGAGGCAGCCACACTCCTAGCAGCGCTGGAAGTGTGTGTGTGTGTGGGGGGGAGAGTTGCTGCCGCCCCCAGCACAGAGGCAGCAGTGCTGAAAGCTGGCAGAGGAGGGGGTGCAGGAGCCATGCTGCCCCCCCCCCCCCGCACCAAGATGGCAGTGCTGGAGGGGGGCAGGAGGAGGAGGAGCAGCAGCCTGAACCAGGGGAGCAACTCGGTGAGGAGTGGGAAAGGATGGGGGTGACAGAAAAGGGGTGGGGGAGAAAAAGAGGGGGCGTAAGTGACAGAGAAGGGGGGAGAGATGGGCGAAACAGAGGCAGGGGGCATGTGATGTCCCTTCCCCACAGGTTCCCTGTGGTTCCTCTTAACAAGAACTGTGTGAGGAATGTCAGAGAGCGTGACTGACTCAAGGGCAAACGGGGAGCAAGCGAGGATCCGACCCCCCAGGCCAGGCACTCTTGCCACCCCTGCCCAGTGAGGGGGAGGCACGCACGCAGGCCTCTCCCCAGCCTCCTGGTTCTCCCTGGCACCGCTCGCTGCCCCTTCCCATCTCCTCTGGAAACTAACCACAGCTTCCAAGATCGTCACCCCCGCCCCCACTATGGCGTTCCTTGCCAAACGTGCCCAAAGCCGTTGACTCTTAGGGCCCGGTCAGATTTTCATTTTAACCCGGTTTTTATCCACTGCTGCCCCGACTCCATGTGAAGCAAAGTGAGGACAGAAATCCCAAGCATGGTTGACTTCATGGTTGTTGGGGGTTTTCCGGGCTGTATTGCCGTGGTCTTGGCATTGTAGTTCCTGACGTTTCGCCAGCAGCTGTGGCTGGCATCTTCAGAGGTGTAGCACCAAAAGACAGAGATCTCTCAGTGTCACAGTGTGGAAAAGATGTAGGTCATTTGTATCTACTCAGGAGGGGTGGGGTTGAGCTGAGTCATTCTGTAAGAGTTTCCCAGGGTGTGGAATGCTAATGGCGGGAGGCTTCACTGTATCCTGAGGAGGTTCTTTTGCATATGGATTGGTGCTTGATGTGCTAATCTTCTCTGCAGGGCTATTGTCGGGTGTGGAGTGTTTTGTTGGCCTGGTGTTTTTCAGAACTGGAGCCCATGCTCTGTTCATTCTTAAGGTTTCTTCTTTCCTGTTGAAGTTTTGCTTATGCTTGTGAATTTCAATGGCTTCCCTGTGCAGTCTGACAAAGTAGTTGGAAGTGTTGTCCAGTATTTTGGTGTCCTGGAATAAGATACTGTGCCCTGTTTGAGTTAGGCTATGTTCAGCCACTGCTGATTTTTCAGGCTGTCCAAGTCTGCAGTGTCTTTCATGTTCTTTTATTCTTGTCTGGATGCTACGCTTTGTGGTCCCGATGTAAACTTGTCCACAGCTGCAGGGTATACGGTATACTCCTGCAGAGGTGAGGGGGTCTCTGCTGTCTTTTGCTGATCGTAGCATCTGTTGTATTTTTCGGGTGGGTCTGAATACTGCTTGAAGGTTATGCTTTTTCATAAGCTTTCCCATCTGATCAGTAATTCCTTTGATATATGGCAAAAACACTTTTCCTGTAGGTGACTGTTTTTCCTTGGTTGTTTGATTCATCCTGGGTTTGATTGCTCTTCGGATTTCATTTCTGGAGTAGCCATTTGCCTGAAGTGCGTGGTTTAGATGATTAATTTCCTCATTGAGAAAGCGCGGCTCACATATCCGTCTTGCACGATCCACTAATGTTTTCATTATGCCTCTTTTCTGTCGGGGGTGGTGATTGGAGTTTTTGTGTAAGTACCGATCAGTGTGAGTTGGTTTCCTGTAGACCTTGTGACCTAACTGAAAGTTTGCTTTGCGGATGACCAAGGTATCCAGGAATGAGAGTTTTCCCTCACTTTCTTTCTCCATTGTGAATTGTATGTTCAGGTGGATGTTGTTGAGATGATTCAAAAACTCCATCAATTCTTCCTCCCCATGGCTCCAAATGATGAATGTATCATCCACAAACCGGAACCATACACTGGGTTTGTGGGGTGCTGATTCTAGAGCTGTTTTTTCAAAATGTTCCATGTAGAAGTTTGCTATAACTGGGCTGAGTGGGCTCCCCATGGCCACCCCATCCATCTGTTCATAGAATTCGTTGTCCCATTGGAAGTGACTGGTTGTCAGACAATGATGGAATAAGGCTGTTACATCCTCTGGGAAAATCTGATTAATCAGTGCAATAGTGTCTTTTACTGGAACCTTGGTAAACAGGGATACAACATCAAAACTGACAAGTATGTCTTGTGGATTGAGTTTCAGAGAACTGATTTTGTTGATGAAATCTGCTGAATCTTTGATGTAAGACGAGGTTTTCCCGATGTGGTCCTGCAGGAGATCTGCCAAATGTCTAGCTAATTCATATGTCGGTGAACCAATGGCACTCACAATGGGTCGGAGTGGGACTGATCACCACCCCCGACAGAAAAGAGGCATAATGAAAACATTAGTGGATCGTGCAAGACGGATATGTGAGCCGCGCTTTCTCAATGAGGAAATTAATCATCTAAACCACGCACTTCAGGCAAATGGCTACTCCAGAAATGAAATCCGAAGAGCAATCAAACCCAGGATGAATCAAACAACCAAGGAAAAACAGTCACCTACAGGAAAAGTGTTTTTGCCATATATCAAAGGAATTACTGATCAGATGGGAAAGCTTATGAAAAAGCATAACCTTCAAGCAGTATTCAGACCCACCCGAAAAATACAACAGATGCTACGATCAGCAAAAGACAGCAGAGACCCCCTCACCTCTGCAGGAGTATACCGTATACCCTGCAGCTGTGGACAAGTTTACATCGGGACCACAAAGCGTAGCATCCAGACAAGAATAAAAGAACATGAAAGACACTGCAGACTTGGACAGCCTGAAAAATCAGCAGTGGCTGAACATAGCCTAACTCAAACAGGGCACAGTATCTTATTCCAGGACACCAAAATACTGGACAACACTTCCAACTACTTTGTCAGACTGCACAGGGAAGCCATTGAAATTCACAAGCATAAGCAAAACTTCAACAGGAAAGAAGAAACCTTAAGAATGAACAGAGCATGGGCTCCAGTTCTGAAAAACACCAGGCCAACAAAACACTCCACACCCGACAATAGCCCTGCAGAGAAGATTAGCACATCAAGCACCAATCCATATGCAAAAGAACCTCCTCAGGATACAGTGAAGCCTCCCGCCATTAGCATTCCACACCCTGGGAAACTCTTACAGAATGACTCAGCTCAACCCCACCCCTCCTGAGTAGATACAAATGACCTACATCTTTTCCACACTGTGACACTGAGAGATCTCTGTCTTTTGGTGCTACACCTCTGAAGATGCCAGCCACAGCTGCTGGCGAAACGTCAGGAACTACAATGCCAAGACCACGGCAATACAGCCCGGAAAACCCCCAACAACCATCGTTCTCCGGCCGTGAAAGCCTTCGACAATACATGGTTGACTTCAGTTTACGCACCGTATGTGATGCACTACGCTCCTTTCCAATCACACGGCTTTTTCCTGCACCAGAAGTGCCCCCCCCGCCCCCCTGGGCCACCAGAGTTTTTGCAATTTTTTTAAAAAACAGCACTAGAATATTGCTACATCAGTATACCATTGTGATGGTAAGTTTAGTGGGTTCTCTTTTTATTCCCAGCTTTCTTAAAAAAAAAAAAAGTAAGCCCCTTCCCTTGTAGAGATATGCCTTTTTCTTTACATGTCCGCAACGGAAGAAACGAGAGGCTTTTTCAAATGAACGCTTGGAATCCAAAGAACCCGCAACGCTTATCATCGGAACAGTGTATCAATATAATAATATTATAGTGCTGATTTTTTAAATGGAAAAGCTCTAGTGGTCCAGGGGAGAGGATGGCTGCTTCCTAGGGTTTGGGGAAGGGAAACTGGGAAGAAACCAGAGAGAACGCGCTGGAAATGGGAATGGAAAAAAAAGGTGCCCGTTTCAGAAGTACCACAGACATTTCAAGCAGCACTCTGCCGCGAACGAGGAACACGTAGAACACCTGAAGAACGGGAGAACGGATTTTTTTTTTAAAAACCCTCAAACCTGAATTACAAACCAGACACAAATGGCTTTGTATGAAAAGGTTAAAAAAACCCTCTGTTAACCAGTTGTGTCTGAAATGGCGCGCACACAAAAAAAGCCATTAAAAGCCAATAGCCAAAAAGGTTTGCAAAGACTTTGTGAAGCAGCCCTCAGAGCCAGAATTAAGCATGCATGCTAGAACAATTTGTGTCAGAGGCAGAACTTGGACTTGCTACGTACAGAACGGTGGTTTGTTTGGGTAACATTCCTTCCATCCTCCCTTCCTTCCCTCTAGAGCAGGGGTGGCCAAACTTGCCTAATGTAAGAGCCACATAGAATAAACGTCCGACGTGTGAGAGCTGCAAGACATGATGCACTGAAGTGACTTCAGATGAAGAAGTGGGTTTGGGGGAAGTGTCCTGAAAATGACATCACAGGAAGGGGTGGGGTTTTGATGCAGTATGCTGGAAGTGACATCATTGGAAGGGGTGGAGCCTGGGAAGAGCCATCACCTGACCTTTGACTTGGAAGTGACATCACAAAAGTGACATCACCTCCTTGTTAGGCTTCACCCCCAAAGTCCCCAGATATTTTCTGAGTCAGACCTGGCAACTCCAACATTTTTACTGAAAATATGAAAGATGTGGAAAGAAAGAAGGAATGAAGGAAAAAAGGAAAAGGGAGGGAAAGACATGGAAAGAAGGGAGGAGAGGGAGGGAGGGAAATAAACTAGACTAAAATAAAATGTATGGCCACAGCGATACTCAGAGATCTCCGGGAGCCGCACAATATGTTTAGAAGACCCCCCTTGTGGCTCCCGAGCCACAGTGTGGCCACCCCTGCTCTCTATCCTGCCTCCGCTGCGTGGAGCTCAAGGCTGCACCTGGGGGGGTGTCTTGATGTCCCCCCCTCCAGGCCCAGACCCACCTGGCTTCAGCAAGGCAAGATGTGCCTTCACACCACACCCCAGACCCTGTGGCACAGAACACACACACAACCGTCCCCAGGTGTGATTGTTACCCAGTGAGGCCAAGGACTCGTAATTGCCCTTCATCACGTTCTTGTAGAGCTCCTTCTGCGACTCGTCCAGGTTTCCCCACTCCTGCTCAGGGAAATAGACTGAGACTTCATCAAACGTCACCGGCACCTAGGAACGCAAACACCAGTTGGGAAGGAATCGTGTGGTGTCGTGCCGGAAACAGCAGGCAAGCATCTCAAGAGGGGAGAGGAAGGCTGGGGACATCTTGGGACAGCTGAGCAAGACCCGTTCCCTCCTTGGCTGCAGGCACTGAAGCCTGGGCTTGCTCAGGGGCTCTTCTGGCAGGGGAGGAAGTGGAGAGGTCACGTTCCATTCCAAGCCCTCCCGCCTCCATGTCCCACTTGAGCCTGGCCTTTTTAACTCTGAAAAGTGTGTGGGTGTCAGGCCAATTTATACCTTCCTAACATAAAAAGTGGAACGGCTTTTCCTGGATTCTAGGAACTGCAGGTAGGAATGTGGTCACATGTTTGAATACGTCCCCATGCGGAAAAAAATCCTCTCCACTCTCCTCCACCACCAAGCCACCTGGAGCGCCGCTGGAGGAAAGGCAGTTAATAGATGTTTTAAATCAATCTGGAGAGCCAGTTTGGTGTAGTGGTTAAGAGCAGCAGGACTCTAACCTGGAGAGCCAGGTTCGATTCCTCGCTCCTCCGCTTGAAGCCAGCTGGGTGACCTTGGGTCAGTCACAGCTTCTAGGAGCTTTCTCAGCCCCACCCACCTCACAGGGTGATTGCTGTGGGGGTAAGAATAACATACTTTGTAAACCGCTCTGAGTGGGCGTTAAGTTGTCCTGAAGGGCGGTATATAAATCGAATGCTGCTGTCGTTGTTGTTATTAAATAAATGATACTGATTGCCTGAGACAGCCTTCAGACACCATGCATGCCCCCAGGACACAAACCCAGTGGGCTACTTCATACCTCTGCCCCCTCAGTCCCGGCCTCCATCCCCAGGGTGGGTAGAAGAGTCTACCTTACAGGGCAGCTGCCTGCAAGGAAAGACTGTCAAACTCATCTACGGAATGCCCCCCTGATGAAAGCAGGATTCTGGCCGTCCCACTGTCATAAGTGAGTGGGAAGTCGCCTGGGCCCAGTCCAGCTGAGTAGTTCCTCCCCAAGGAACATTTGCACTGAATTCAACACGAGTTGTTTGGGCTTTTTACTCCTGCAAGTTCCACGGGGGAGCCACGCTAGATAACGAATGAATGAATGAACGCATGAGACATGGCTCCTGACATTTCAGCACAGATCATGAGCAAAGCAAGGGTTCCCACCCCTAATTACTCAGTGGAGAGTGGGAGGGGGTGGTACCTGGAGCTCTCTCAACTTGCCTGAGCTGAGAAAGCAGTCGGGGCACAGCAGGGGCTTCATCCCAGAATGAGCGGCTGTGTTGGTGAGCCGCAGGCAGGCTTCTTCACGCAGGCAGCCAAAAGCCCTTGCGACCAGGAAACCAACCAGCAGCCTTGGGCAACAAGCCAAGCAGCGGCAGAAAGCCCTTCAACAGGCCATGCCTGGCCGTACTCAGCCTCTATTCTCGCAGTCACTGACCTTGGGGATTTCGCCTCCAGAGCCCGGGGGCAGCCTCAGGATCCAGAAGTTCCGGTTCTTGAGCAGGTTCTCCATGTTCTCCAGCCTCTGCTGGAGCTGCCCGTACTCCTGGAGAAGGGTCCCTAAGGCCTCCAGCTGGCTCCTGAAGTCCAGGACGGCCTTCTCTGTATCCGAAAGCTTCTTCTCAGCCAGTCCCGTCCGCCGCTCCAGGGTCAGCAACCGTCCAGCGTGGGTATCCACCTTGCGTTCCACGGCTTGCATTGCAGCCACCACTGTCCACAGGGAGATCTCGGTGGCTTGGGGGTGGGGCTCCCCCTCGCGGCTGTGCTTGGCAGGGAAGCAGGGTTGCAAGGGAGTCATCTGCAGCGAGGTCATGCCCCATTCCAAACCCTGTTGGCCAGGACAGAAAGGGCAGATATACGGACTGAAGAACAGCAGCACATCAGGGTCTTACACGCCACGACCTTCTCTGTTAGGGTGCCCACACTGGGTCATTGCCTCCCTGGAAGACTGGATCTGCCCCCTGGCTACGTGGTTTCCACTGGCAAACATGGACAAAAGCTTTTGCCTGATTTATTAGTAGCGATGTACAGCTTGCTATAACGTCTCCAGAGGGACTCTGTTGCTGCCTTGAGCACTCTGTTGTTGGAAAAGAGGCTGCTAACACCTTTATAAATAAATAAAACTGCTGCTCTGATGGGCCGGGACTTAGCGGGACTTGAAGCAGAAACAGCCCCCCACCCCACCCCAAGAAAGCCTGCAGGGCCCACCCTGTTGAAAGGTGCCCATGCAGGCTCCCCCTGACATGTTTTTCCTGGGGCCGGGGTTTCGGACAGGGAAACGAGGACTTCGATACTGCGCTTTTAAGCTTTTCCTGCGTCCCTTCCAGCCCTGCAATACCAAACACAGCTTAGAATGGCACAGGGAAGCACCACCAAGCCAGGCAACCAAGGAACTCTGGAACTGCTTCTTCCAACCATGTCGGAAAGGGCTCCAGGGGGCCCTAACAAGTCCCTCTGGCCCTCTCCCCTGACTGAGCGAGAGAGCTGCTGCAGCAGGGTGGTGAAGTCGCTGGGGTGCGAATCAGCGCTCTGCTCGTTCCACTCCCACCCCTGCCAAGAACTGTGCAGATGGCCAGTCTCTCAGCCCCAGCTGTATTGTGGGGATAACAACAACAACACCGACTTTGTCCACTGCTTTCGGGGGGGGGGGAACAACTCTGTCCAGAGGGGCAGTATGTAAGCACACTGCCATTAAACTCAAGCCCTCAAGGAGCAACCACGTCCCAAGCTTCCTTTCCTTCGCCCTCTTTTTCCATGGGCAGCTGCGTCTCCCTATTCCTTCCGTGCTCTTCCTTCCG
The DNA here is from genome assembly GCF_028583425.1 of Eublepharis macularius. Lineage (NCBI taxonomy): Eukaryota > Metazoa > Chordata > Lepidosauria > Squamata > Eublepharidae > Eublepharis > Eublepharis macularius. The sequence goes on along the minus strand of NC_072800.1, from coordinate 94,462,519 downwards.
TGCTCCTCCCCCCTCTATATGTTGGCCCTCTGAAGACAGAGACTGCAAATGCTCTGGAGTGCATCAACCCCTGCCCCCCCCTCCAAAAAGTTCCATGTAGGACCAAAGCCGCACAGCAGGGCCATCGGGGTTCTCCCAAAATGACAACCGACCTCCAGACCACAGGGATCAGTTCCACAGAAGGGCAGCTTCAGAGGGTGGACTGTAGGGCATCACATCCCTGCTGAGGTCGTTCCCCCTACCCAAATTCCACCTTCCCCAAGTCCCCTCTCAAATCTTCAGGAATTTCTCAACCCAGAGCTGCCAACGGTGGCTGCCAACTGACATTGAACCATTGCGAACTGTTTGCAAAACACGGTGGGGGACAAAACAACCCCCTGCACGCACGCGCGCACACGCGCACACACGCACACGTGCACGCGCGCGTGCCCACGCGCGCACACACACACAGGTCTGAAGGCCAATGGCTTGGGGGGGGGGAAGCACCCTGGCCTGGGGGGGGGGGGGGCTGCAGAGCAGGAGGTGCAGAGGAGGGCATCAAGCGAGGCTAGCAGAGGAACCTGCCTGAAAGCTGGCAGGAAGAATTCAGGTCAGCTCAAGTGGAGGGGTAGGGCGGAGGAGAGGCCAAGGCAGCGGATGTCCCTCCGGGGAAGGCTGCTTTGGCCCTGCCACTCACTGGGTCAACAGGCACAACGCAATGCAGGACCTGACCGGGTCTTGCCTTTCGGCAGTCCAGATAATGTGGCTCATCACCAAAACGGGAAGCTGCCAGGCAGAGATGCCCTTCATAGTGTGCCACTGGAGCCAGTTCTCCATCACTGCAGTTAACGCTCGCCTCTGTGTGCGGTCCTGTGCTCTCCAGTTGCTCCTTGTTCCTTCCCACCCGTTCTTATTCCCAGAGCGCCCCATTCCCAACCCCAACCCCAACCCCTCCGCTCCACTTTGTCCATGGTAAGCCTTGAGAAAAGTGAAGGGCCAGGCACCAAACCAGCTACCAGTAGTGACTTTGCAGCAGTAGTCCCGGTACCGGCAGCAATGGCCACGCGTCCACTCTGCACTGAGCAGAAAAGGAGAATTCTGCCCCAAACACCATAAATCCCGTGGAAGCAAAAACTGAACCCTGCCGCTGTCTTTGATTCACAAGTGTGAAGCCTGGACTCTTTTGGCGCGTGTTCTTAAAGGAGGAGAGACCTCTTATTGGGGGACGTTCAGCTGAGCTGCGATCTGGCACAGTTATGAGTTCCGCTAGCAGAGAAGACAGGGTGTGCCAACCACTGAGTATCTTGAACAAAGCAGTGGGGCCACCCCGAAGGTCAAATCTCTTCTCAGCCATGACTATTCCTGTGTAGTCTCGGGAAAGTCACTCTCTCACCCCAGAATCCACCAGCTGTGAAACGTGGCCAGGAGTAACCCTCCTGCACAATGGTGTTGGGGGGCTCGCCAGATAATGGCTCATTCCGCACACGTTGGATAATGCACTTCCAATCCTCTTTATAGATCATTTGGAACGGATTTTTTCGTGTGCGGAACAAATAATCCACCTCAAACGATTGATAAAGTGCATTGAAAGTGCATTATCCAACGTGTGCGGAATCAGATAATGAGTGGCAACCGCTGGCTGGGTTAGGAAGTACCCTGCGAGAGGAAAGTCATTAACAAGCTATCGCAGCCAGGTGAGAAGCTGGCCTTGTGGGAGCCAGAGCCCAGGAGACACAAACGCCCACATCCTCTTCTCCCGGGGCTCTCCTAGAAGGTGCCACTGCACCCAGGTAGACTAGCTGGCTTCCTGCAACCAAAGCCAACGCAGCGCCCCCGAGAGAAGCTCTCCAGAGAGGCGCCGGCATTCACCTGTTGCAGCAAAAGGAGGAATTTATAGCAGCTCAGAGACAAACCACAAACATGCAGATGATATCCAGCTCTGCGCCTCGATACCCAAATCCTCTGGTGATGCAGCAGAGATAGATACTAAGTAGCTGCTTGACAGCAGTCGTCAAGTGACTAAAAGCAAACAAACTGAAATTGAACCCAGACAAGACAGAAGTGATGCTGGTTGGAAAAGCAGAGATCTTGAAGGACGCTGTGCTTCTGACCTTTCATGGGGCCCAGTTGACCTTGACTGAGCCTAGGGGCTATACTAGACCCAGCACTGCTGCTAGAGAAGAAAACAAACGCAGCTGCAAAATAGGCCCTCTTACAACTCAGGCTGGTCTGGAAGATGCACCCCCTACCTTGACACAGCCAATCTGGCCACCTGGATTCCTTGCACAGTGACACCAAGACTAGACTATGGTAATGCACTCTACACAGGTCTCCACTCAAAGTCACCCTGGAGACTCCGGCTCGTGCAGAACGCTGCAGCTCATTTACTCCCAGGAGCTGGACGGAGCACGCACATCACTCCCACTCTGCAGTCACTCCACTGGCGGCCCATCAGTTCCAACAGAGGTTAGCCGTGTTAGTCTGTAGTTGCAAAATAGTAAAAAGTCCAGTCGCACCTTTAAGACTTGCATCTGACAAAGAGAGCTGTGGTTCTCAAAAGCTTATACCTCAATAAAGTTGGTTAGTCTTAAAGGTGCGACTGGACTTTTTACTATTTTGCATCAGTTACCAGGCTCCATTTAAGGTCATGACTACCACATTCAAAGCCCTTCATGGCCTTGGCCCCTCATATCTGTGCAATGGTATCTCCCCCTTTGTCCTGCCGCTGCAGCTTTGCTCATCCAAACAGGACCTTCTGCAGATACCACCCTGCATTGGGCAAAATCAACAGCTGCCCACACACGGTCTTTCTCTGTGGTAGCCCCCACCTTATGGAACAGCCTACCTGAGGAGGAAGTCAAGGAAGTTCCCGCTCTCCTAGTTTTCAGATAACTATGAGAAACTGAAGTATCCAGGAGGGCTTTCTACCCAAATTATAGGGCTGTGTCATAAGAAATAACTCAAGAGAGAGAGAGATGCATTAGCAGGGACAGGGACTACATGCTGTGCTACTGGATACTGTAAGCTGATGCAGATACTGCCACTAGTTGCTTAACATGCCCTGTAAACTAGTTATATATCGTTTCAGAAAGATTTCACCTCTACGCTCGACTGTATGCTTCTCTTCACGTTTTCTGTCACTGTGCCCTGGTGCATCTGTTCTCACTGAGGAATTAGCTGCTGTTCATTATTTCAACGGCTGGATGCCTGTCCCGCCTGCTGACTACAGCGTACTTCGCTTGCACTGCGTAACCTGCCCCGCGGACAACACATCAAGTCAACGGAACCAGTTCTGAGCAGCGGAGCCGCTTCGGGGGGCGCCGCCTCGGCCACAGGCCACCTGCCGGGCGGGGCTCCGCTCTGAGCGCCCGGCCCAGCGGCCCCCGAACTCCGGCCAGACTCCAAGCGGCGCGTCTCTGGGGGCCGCAAGACCCCCGTTGGCGCCGGGGGCTGGCCGACCAGCCGCCCCCTCCCCGCCACTCCTCCGCAGGGCCCTTCGAGAAGGGCAGCTCGACCCGCCGCGCCAAGCGCCCCCCACACCCGCGTGCGCCCCCAAGCCCAGTTCCCGGGGGCCGCGGCCGACCCCGCCCCGGCGAGGGCCAGGCAACGGGCGGGAGGAGCGGGCGAGCCTCGGCGGCCTCGGAAGGGCGCGCCGCGAAGCCCCGTTCCCCGCCGGAGGCAGCCGCGCCCGGCCGTCCCCCCCTGCGGCCGGAGCCCAGGCCAGGCGGCACCGGGAGCGGCCAGGCGGGGCGCGGCGTGCCGGGCGAGGGGGCCTCCGGGCGCGAGCAGAGGGCGGCTCCCTCGCCCCGACGGGCCCGGCGGCTGCGCCCGCCCGGCCCTGCCCTGCCCGGCGCCTACCTGGGGGGCGGCGGCGGCGTCCCATCGCGTGGCCATCGCGGCGCTGGGCTGGCGGGCGGCGCGGAGAAGCGGGCTCGGCCGGCAGGCGGGCGGGGGCCGAAGGGAAGAGGCGGAGCCGCGCACCCGCAGCAAGCGGCGGGCTGGCCGGGCGGAGACTGCGAGAGAGGCCGGCCTCCGCTCCGCCGGGCGCTCTGCACATGCTCGGGGCGGGCAGCGGGCCCGGCGAGGGCGCGCCTCCTCCGATGGCTTGTGCGGGTGGCGTAAGACGCGCTGGAAGGAGAGGCTGGGCCGGGGAAGGGTCGAGCCGTCGGGCTCCGCTCTCCTGCAGCCCGGACACCGCGGCCGTGGGCAGGCTGGCTGCAGCCCCAAGAAGCGGACCAGCCAGCGCGCCCTCCTGGCTCTGGAGGCGATGCCGGCGGCCGGTCCGAAGCAGGGGCTCCCAATCCCTCCTCTCCGGTCGCCCTTCCCGGGGCTGGGGGGGGGGGGCGAGATCCGGGGCTGCTCAGGGCGTTTAAGGGAGATCTGTAAGGACCCCCCACCACACGCGCGCGCGCGGACACAGGCCCCCCTTTGCCTGGAGAGGCCCTCGAGTAGGGAGAGTCGGAGGACAACCAGACCCCGAGAGAGAAAGGCAGCGGCCCTTAACAGCCCAACTTCGAATCATGTTAGCAGGGACCTGCAGGGTCATCTAGTCCAACCCCCTGCACAATGCAGGCAATTCCCAACTACCTCCCCTTTCCCCCCACACCCCCAGTACCCCCCTCTTCCATGCCCAGAAGGTGGCAGAACACCATCAGGATCCCCAGCCAAACTGGGATGGGGAAAATTGCTACCTGACCCCAAGGTGGCAGTTGGCCTTACCCTGGGCATGTAAGGGCTGCAAGAACTAAACACGGAGGTAACCCTTCCTGCCCTCCCTCTCAGGATCTGCCTAGGTTCACAGAATCAGCAGTGCTGTCAGACTATCGGGGCTTAGGGCCCTGCCTGACACTGCTTCTCCAGTGTCCCACCACCAGGGGATCTTCCCAGCTGCAGGCTGTGGAATTTCTCTCGGGGCTCAAGGAACCACCTCAAGGATGGTGCGGTGCGGTAAGGTTGCCTGCCCCTCCCACTGGGGCCCCAGCCGAGCCTACGAGGGAGCACTGAAGACTTTATGGTTTCAACACCTGCTAGGTTTGGGGACAGTCTCCTGGGAACCCCCGTGCAGGAAGCAGCGCAACCGCCCGTCCCACGCCACACTGAACGACCAGGCACTCTACACACGCACGCAGCACCTCGGGCGCACAGGCAGCTTCAGAAACATTCCAGGGGGAAGTCTCAATATGCCCCCCTCTGGCTTGCGACTAGAGAGGTGGGGTTTGGTCTGAATTCAAATCCTCCCCATGAAGATCACAACACTTGTCACGGAGACCTTGTCCGTCAATTATACTTATTACATCTGGTGAATATTCAACCATCAATAGAAGGCATATGATAGCACCGCCTGCAGGGCGGGCAGAGATGGGCCTGTCAGCACAAGCGTGGGCTGCTCTCCTGGGAAACTGGTGCTGGCAGCGCCAGGACTGGTGGATCACTTTGGGCAGTGGAGTCCTGGCAGGTGACCAGAGGCCCCAGCTGCAGAGACGGGGCTCCCCAGAAGGCGCAGTCGTCCTTTCGCAGGCAGCTCCCTCTCTAGCCCTTGCGGTCTGGGCAGATGGGCTGAAAATCACTTTTGGCACTGCAGAAACCACAGAGGCAGCTGCGTAAGGTTTCCAATGGCTGCAGGTCACACACCAGGCACCGTATCTTTCCCCAGATCAGCAAAACTAGAATAAATACGTAGCTTTAAACACACAATAAATGACACAAAATAAGAAAACACCCATGTGTTCCTCTACCATAAACTATACGTGAGGCCTCCAGTTTTAATCCCCGAAGTGGCTGAGCCCCGACTAGCAGGCAGCTGCATCATATGCCAAGGGCGTCTGGACAGAACTCATCTCCTCTGGCATCCCTGCTGGATGCATTCAGCGGCGCCCAAAGCAAGGTCTTAGGCCAGCAAGGTCTCAGGCCCACTCCCCCCCCCCCCCACAGATGACACCGGCTCCAGAAGAGAGACGTGTATTGAAGGCATACTTTGCAGAAGAGGGTATTACAAAAAACGCAGCCACAGACTCGACACCGGACGTCACACAGAGGAAAAGCTGGTTTGTTACACTCGCCTCAGCTGACATTTAGTTCAACAACACTGAAAATTCATATATAATTCAACCAATATTTACAAAGATGCGTTCTTAAAAAAATATAACCACCACCACAAGACAAGAGGACCGGTTCCGGTATGCTTTGGAGTGGGTGAGAACTGGGGACTACGGTACAGGCGGAACATCCGGCTGTAATGTCAGGTGGTAAAACATTACAGCAGCTCCTGGCATTGTACTGTAACAACCAATCCTTTACAGAGCCGGGGAGAAGCTGCTCTCACTCGCACACAGTCACCTGGGAGTGCCATCAAATGCAGTTTAAAAAGAAAACACACAAACACCTTTACTAAGAACCACTAACTGGGAAAGGGGGGTTTGGACTTGAGCTCCACGGAGATGCTTACAGGGCTGGAGCCCAGCTGAGGCCAGGATAAAAGGAGGGAGGCTGCAGCCTGCCACTCCAGCTCCTGGCCTTCGGACTGACTTTGCGGTGTGCCAGTGCCTGGCCTCCCAAAGGGCACTCTGTGTCAGAACAAGAACAGTGTGAGATTTTGGGTGGCAGCTGGACACAGGAGGGAGAACCAGATCGTATTTGCTAAGTGCTGCTTCACCTCTGAAGCCTAAAGAAGAACCACCCCTGTCTGAAACAGCCTCCAGAAGAGAGGAGTGGCTAAAGTGCTCGGCCAATGGGCATGCCCCCTGGGCTGAAGCAGGGCTTGACTTGTGTCTTGGCCTCATGCTAGGAGCCCCTTGGCACAAGGGCTATTTGCACTCTAATGGTCAACAAGAAGAGCCTTCCCCCATGTCCCAGCATGCACTGGTGCATAGGGGCCCAAGCAGGGCCTGGCTCTTCCGCCTGCTGGGCATGGCTGGCCTCGGGCAAGCCCTGCTATGGCTGCTCTTGCTTCAAGCCTACAATGCCAGGCGGAGATCCCACAGAAAGATGGTGCACGACAGGATTACGGGTGTGGATTTTCTGGTGGCAGTTCAGAGACTCCTTGTAGCGGAAGTTCTTCCCACACGTGCTGCACTGGTAGGGTGTCTCGCCCGTGTGGACTCGCCAGTGTTTGAGGAGATGATCGCGCCGGATGAAGCTCTTCCCACACTCCGTGCACTGGTAGGGCCTCTCGCCCGTGTGGATGCGCTGGTGCCGGACCGCTTTGGAGAGATCGCGGAAATCTTTGCCGCAGTAGGTGCAGGTCAGAGGCCCATCGCCTTTCCCCGTGTGAAGCTTCTGGTGGAGCAGCAGGCTCACTTCCAGCTTGAAGCTCTCCTTGCACTGAGTGCAGGTGTAGGGCCTCTCGACCATGTGGTTTCCCGGGCGTTTTGCAGCCCCAGGCTTGAGATTAGAGCTTCTCTGTGGCTCGGGGCGCTTTGGGGGTTTGGGACGCGCTGGTGTCGGGGCCCTCGGGGGAGCGACTGGGCCAGGCTTTGGCTTCAGGCCTCCTCCAGGATCCATAGCAGGGTAAGTCCCTCCTCCACCATGGGTTTTCTGGTGGGTTGTGAAAAGCTGCTTGTCCAAGAAGCCCTCCCCGCATTCGCAGCAGATATACGGTCCTGTGTGTGCTTCCATAGCCAGCATCGTGGAGTCTCCTTTCTGGGAATCCGTCACGCAGCGAGCAGACCGTCTCAGGTTGCTCCCAGGGGGCTTCCTTGGTGGGGTAATCAAGATGGGCTGGCTCTCGCATAGCAGTTCCTCACCCGGGCCCTGGAAAACATCCGTCCATTTTCTTGGAAACATACCAGGGAGGTCTAAGCTTTCAGGGTCTTCCTCCAGGAGCTGTGGAGTGTCTGAGAAAATAAAGAATACCAGCACGTTGGCACCATGCTGCAGAAAGGGACCCCAAAGCCTCCTCTTCCATCCCACCCTGCTGTCATTCGCTCATTGCCCTTCAGACTCATTCACACCCTCTACGTCACAATATGCCAGCAGCAAAGAGCAGGTGTCCTGCAAAAGAGCGCAGAACTCGAGCAGGTGAGCCAAGCACAGAAGTTCTCCTTCTCATGAGCGCCCCTGCCCTGCACTGAAGAGGCTGTCCTTCTGACTCCAGGTCCAAATCGCACCTGGTGCTCCAAGCGCTCCCTGCCTTACTCACCTACAGGGGAGTCTCCAGGGATTTCTCTCTCCTCCAAGCCTCCCATGCTCTTGACCAGGGCCATATCTTCCTGTTCCATCCAGGAACTATCATTGAGAGCCGAAATCGGAGAGCCTGTGTAATGGGGAGAAGAACAACCTGTCAGGATCACCACATTGCAGACAGAATTCTCATAGGCCAGCTGAGATACTTCAATGGCGAGAGAAGTCGCTCACTCCCCATTACTGGCATTCAGGACCGACTCTTCATGTTTCATGAACTCAAAAGGATGTGGGTATCCAACCATTCCAAGCAAGAGTAGCACAAGCACGGCATTCGCTTGGCCTCGGGATCCAACATCACAAGAATTCCACCATGCGTTACTTTAAAGCTGGGCGCCTAGCCATAAAAGCGTTCCGTCACAGCCCGAGGGAGTCACAGAGCGTGAACCGCTTTCAGCCTGCCTGGAACCAATGGCCACTTGGCTCCCCCACTCTCAAAAGGCTTGTGCCAGCAGTCATTCCACCAGCTGCATCAGAGAGGGAGGAGCTTGCATCAGCCCCACCCCGTCAGCCTGCCTGGGATCAGCTGCCACTCGGCTCCCTACCCTCCCAGACCCGACTCATGCGGAAGCCATTCTCTCCGCTCTTGATGGGACAACCATATCAACTGTCGAAGATTTAATTCCACAAATCTGCTGCTTTTCCTTTCCCCTCTTCCTTTTTGTGTCGTGTGTTGGTGTTAATTTTAGTTCTAAAAAGCCTTGAACACAACAGCAGAAATAATTGTACCAAGTAAATAAACTGTGCACGATTTATGCCAGGAGCGGATATCAGCTTCTCTCTTTTCAGATATTTTGAGACCCAGCATGGCACAGTGGCCAGCATTCTGGACACAGACTGGAGATACCCAAGTTCAAATCCTCACTTTGTTGAGAATATTGCGGGATAAATTTGTGCTGGGGCCCTGAGGCCTGGTTGCTAGCTGCCACTCAGCCGACTGACAGGGGCAGGGACGGAGGGAAAACAGACGGGGCCGCGATGTCACTTCTGGCACAAACCCAGACGTGTCGCCATCACATGGACAGGAGGCGCCTGCATTTCAAGCGAATCCGAAAGCATCGCGCGGAGGCAAAGATGTCATTTCCGGCCCTTCCCCTGGAAGTGACACTGTTTGGCGGTCTCACTCCTTAAACCTCCTACAGGTTGCCAGCATTCGGCTGGCAGCTGGCAACCCTAATTGCGGCTGTCCCGTCAAACCCACTTCATCGGGTTGCTGAGAGGATGAAATAAAGAGAAGCCTGCCACGTGTGCTACCCTGAACCATCTAGATGAGGAGGGTTGGGGAGTCGTCATCTCTTCTCCCTTTGTGGCAGAGCTGCCGTGGATCAGCCCCCAGTCAACACCCTGGGCATGCCAGGATTCCTTTGCAGCCCTGATCAGTCACAATATAAGCTCCTCCCAGGTTTGCCCGCTTGTAGTTCTCAAGGCAGGGGCCCACTCCAGCTCTCTTGGGTCCCGCTAACATGAGGAGACCACCAAGTTCCGAGACAGCTTGCCCAGACAGCCCTGGGCCCGCCTGACCGCACAAGGCAGACCAGCAGTTCCATCCTCAGCTCTGGCTCTACGGAGCAGCTACTGGGGCCAGCAGACTGTCCAAGAGGCACCCAAGCCTGCCTCGTCTCAAAACAATTGCCACTGGGGGCCCTGCTTTTCTACACGGCAGGCACGTCTGAGAAACCGAGCTGCCACCAGACTGCCCCGTCTTCTAGGTGCCATCACATCCCCGATAACAGAACTATTGCCCCTTTGGGCATTATTCCCCACCCGATTCTTTCTGCAGCTGCCAAACACAGCTGGAGGGACGCAGGCACAAGGAGGAACAAAGTCCACTCAGAGTGTCGGCAGGCAAGTGCCGTCAAAGCTTTGTGGTCATCTCTTGGTCTCAACACAAGTTCTGGGATTCGGCCGTGCTCCTCCGTGTGCCCAGCGGCCTGCTAGGCTTTCACGCCACCCCTCCCCCAAGGAGTTCAGGGTGGCATACACAGGTGTCCCCTCCTCCATAGCCCCTCAGCCGCGGGCTCTCTTACTCACCCAGGATGGATTCTTTAAGGGGCTCTCGGTCTTCACTCCCCCCCTGATCTGCAGCTTCCCCTTCCTCAATCCGGGACAGCAGGTCAGGCTTGGAAATGACAGCATCTGCATGTGGGAAAAGGATAACAGCAGGGTCAGGACCCTAAGATGGGGTAGGCGATGGAAAGGTGGTGACCCAATTCTATGGGGCTATGAGGTGGGGTAGAACGGGGGGTGAGGGCCTCTTCCTTGGAGGCCACTTTCTGGGTTAGCTTCACAGTCGTTTGGGGCCTTAGGGACTGGCTACCCCACAGGAATTGTCTCCTGGGGCAGCCTGGTCAGTACCCAGGGAAGTGCTGCCCTTTCCGCTGCAGGGCGGCTCACCGGTATGTGCCTTCTGGAATTACTTGCTCCATAAGCACCTGCCACTGTACCCCTGCCCTCCGCTCGTGGGCCAGATCGCGCAGGAGGAAGAGCAGCAAAGCCAAAGCTGCCAAGTGAGCTGGTGGCCCACCTGCCATTTGCCCCGCCCCGCCCCGCCCCCCCTGCCCCCCCTTACCCACTGAGATCACAGCCTTGTAGTTGCATTTCATTATGTGCTTGTAGAGGTCCTTCTGCCCGTCATCCAGGCTCCTCCATTCTTGCTCGGAAAAACTACAGGAGGCTTCATCGAAGCGCACCGGGACCTGCAATCACACATCAAACGGCAGGAGGCCTCATGACTTCTGCAGTCGCCGCCACCCCCCTGGCAAGGCCACTCCTTGGCAAGCTCTTTCACGCCAGTTCCCAGCTGCCAGTTTGAAATGCAAGGCGGGGAGACCCGCTGCTGCTGTCCATATTCAGCCATGGTGCGTGGAACCCTTCATTTCCCACCCAGGAGAGGAAGACTGCAGCGGCTAGGCAAGCCGGCCGGCCGGCCAGAACCTCGTTCAGGCAGGATTTCCAGAGACTCAGAGGGTGGGGCTACTTGCCCTGCACTGCCCCCAGCATTCTTAGTCGCCAACAGGTTCGAACCCTTTCTCCCCCACGGACGTCCAAGCCAACCCGACCCCCCTTCCCCATCCTGCGCCTGCAGCCAACATCTTGGCAGATTAATTCTGACCCAGCCAGCCCATCACCCTACTCAGTCGGTGGGCTCTGGGAGAACCTCCCTCTGCCGCAGTCTGTTTCTCTTGCGTCACCTCCCCCAGCCCTTGCTTTCCCATCGCTGCAGTACACGCACTGTTTGTTACGAGGCTTTACCACCACATAGCCGCAGGACACATGAAGGCACATGAAGGCACAGCAACCTTGCTGAAGCGCAGCAGGTCTGGGCTTGGCCTGTTCCTGAATGGGAGGCCAGCTAGGCACGCTGCGTGCGCCACCCTGAGTGCCACAGAAGAAAGGTGGGATGCAACGCAAATAAACACATACACAATACAAGAATCTTCAGGTCATGTCGGAGCAACACAAAAGGAAATTACTGTATATTGGCATAACTTAGTCACTACATAAAACTTAACCACACCATTTGGTTTCTCTAGATGTCAAGCCATCTCATCCACGGAAGGAGGCATCTAAAATTCAGCGTGGATCCCTGTCCCTGGGCTAAAACGCTGCCTTGCCACATTTCATTGGCCACCGAACTGGGGGAAATGAAACTCACCTGGCCCTTATTGTGCAGAGAGGACCTCTTTATATGGATCTGATACACCAGGGGTTGATTCAGAGGAGGAGTCATTTTTAAAATTTCCACACTGCCCTGTCTCTCTTAGAGGGGGAAAAACCATTTTAAAATACAACTATTAAAATACACACAAAAAATAAAACTAAAATATACCTGAGGTGGTTCAACCTCTGGTGGGCTCAGCAAGGAGAGATAAAGCTCCAGGAGGAATCCCTCCCCCCGACAAAGACTGTTTAAACCAAGTCCCTTATCCCAAGATTCAGCATAAGTGAGGCTCCTCCTGACCTGGGGGGCCATTTTACCCCCCTTGACTTGCTTCAGCCTTCACTGTGAAAGCAAATGAACCACAGTCATCTCAGCTCAACTGGAGTTAACCCAGGAAGTGATGCTGCGAGGACAGCCCCTGTTCCTCCAGAAAAATACTGCAGGCACTGGGAGCCTTCCTCCACTACAAGCAAAACCAATCAAGAGCCTGTGGATAGTTAAGCGCACAACACCCACCCACCCCCCGCTCAGCCTCCAGCTCGCAGGCTCATACCTTGGGGATTTCACCTTTGGAGCCCGGGGGCAGCCTCAGGATCCAGAAGTTCCGGTTCTTGAGGAGATTCTCCATGTTCTCCAGCCTCCGCTGGAGCTGTCCGTACTCCTGGATCAGGGTGCCCAGGGCGGCCCACTTGCTCTCCAGTTGGTTCCCAAACTCCACCGCTGTCTTCTCGCAACCATCCAACTTCGTCTCAGCCATCCCCATCCTGCCCTCCAGACTCATGAGCTGCGCAGCGTAAGAATCCACCTTGTTCTCCACAGCCTGGATCTCAGCCATGACGGTCAGGGAAATCTCCGCCGTCTCAGGGAGCGTATCCCCCAGGGGGGTTTGCTCGGGAGCACCGAGGGGCAGGCTGGCGGCCATGGGCTGGGCCTGTGTGTCCCACTGAAGAGCCTGTTGGCAAGGAGAGAAACCAGTCAGAGTGGCCTGCAACGGCCTCCAACTCTGCCTGCAGGGCCTGAGAATGCTTGACGGAGGCTGCAGAGACTCTTGCTAAGAAATACTAGGATGTGTATAAATTTAAGTAAATATACAAATCTTTGTGTATACGGTATCACTCTAACTATCAGGATGGGGGGATGGAGGCAAGGAGACCTGCAGATTGCCCACTGCCTGCCTGCTGTAAACACACACACACACACCCTGGCAGCTTCTGAATTCTCAGCAGCTCTGCGTTTGCAGACCTTCAAAGCTGCAAGGGCTGGCACCCGGGAAGCTAAATCTGCACCCTTGCAACATACACACAGAGCCCTGCCTGGGATTACTGGGCAACAAAGCAGCGGATGAACCACGGTGGAGACAAATGCCTCTTGGAAAGGAACCCCTGCCACTCTGCCGGGGCGCGCTTGCCCCTTCCCCACGCAGGGCTATGTTGTGCTCTCGTACTTAACCGCATGCCCTTTAAGAGGCAGGAGAAGGTGGGGAGGTCTGATCCGTCCCCACCACAAAAATTTCCCAGGAACTACAAGGGGATCTCTCCCATCACCATTAGAGGCCTGGCACCCAGATACAGAACAGCTCAAACTGACATGAGGCAATCAGTGGAGAAGAAGAAAGAGCAACCAGATGGTGGTCCATTAGCAGAGGGGAAGCTGAAGAGGCTCAAGTGAAGCAGAGAAAGGACGGGAACTCCTCTGGGCCCAGAGAGCACAAGGCAAAAAGCATACTTGCAGGGGGAGGAAGAGACCAAGGCGGCAGGGATGCCCGAGGCTGGGCAAAGCAGGCAGGACGAGGGGGGGCAGCAAGAAGAGACTGAGAGGGGGAGAGTGCTGGAGACGAGCAAGTGTTGCCTAAGCAGAAGGATGTCCACGGCGCCTCGAGACAAGACCCAAAAAGACTCCTTGCGGCAGTTGCAACACAGAAAGGAGCTGTCACACAGGAAATCTATGCCAAGGCTGAACTCTACGGATGCTTTCTCGACTTTGTCTGTCATGAGAATGATCTGCTATGCACGTTACAGGTTGCACATGACAGTGGCAACGCCAGAACGATTTCAAGCACCCTCCTGACGGCCACCGCATTGCAATACACTCAGAAATACAAGTGTGCACTGTGTTGCAATTGCAACACGGATGTAAGCTCAAGGCAGAGTTGACTCAGCATACTAGGAAAGGACAGCCACAGAGGATGGCTGCAGGGCACTTTACTCAGCAGCCTTGCAAAGCCAGGCAGAGAGAAGAAAAACAGAAGAGCAATACTAGTAAACACATAAGCATTTCCAGCTCAGAGGAGGACGCCTGACTTGATGGCTTACAACCATTCTGGGCTGACTGCCAAAAAACACAATGTCCACCTGTGAAGACGGCTGGTGTGCCAGCAAACCGTAGGGGAGAGGCAGGGCTTGGACTTCTCGCACACTCGGACCAAGCTGAGTCCCAGCAATGCTGCCAGCACCCTTGGAACTTGCCTGGTAGCCGAGCAGGCCCAAGACGTGGGGATGGGCATGAACCACTTGTCCCCGTCAGCCATGCTGCCAGAGCCTCAGGGTCTCACCTTGGGAAGACACAACCTTGCGAGCTGAGCAAGGGGGCTTGGCATGCATGCAGGAATCTACCTACATCCCCACATTGAGGACCAGGCGGAAACTAGCCCAAAGTGCTCCTATTTCCTGTAGCATAACTGTGCTGCGGAAGTGTCACCTCAGAGTTGTAGCATGCATGCCAGAGAGTTTTGTCGCCCAAGACCGTTGGAGATGGAGATTCCCAAGGCTCAAACATTTTGTGAGACTTCTCCTTAAACCCACTTCTCTAGTGGGAGGAGGAGGGAGCTGAGCCCTCCCTACCTTGTGAGGTGGGTGGGGCTGAGAGAGCTCCTAGAAGCTGTGACTGACCCAAGGTCACCCAGCTGACTTCAAAGGGAGGAGCAGGGAATCAAAGCCGGTTCTCCAGATTAGAGTCCTGCGCTCTTAACCGCTACACCAGACTGGCTCTCGTGAAGGGTGGGGGTGCCAGTAGCTCCTTCCTTGGAGGTTTTGTGGAAGCACTGGAAAGGGCAAGCATCTAATGACAGCAGTTTAGAGTACAAGATATTCTCTCTTACATGAGCTGAAATTAGTCCATCCTTATTTAACTCAGTCTTGCGGGAGCTAAATCTTTTGTTCGAGAGCCTCCATGTTCCACCAGACAGCAAGAAGCACAAGTGCGTATCCACAATATTTTACCAATCAAGGCATAAATAATTTGCAGATAGGTGGTTCTGAACGTATCATCTGGCTTAAGAGCAGCCGAGCAGCCGTGCTGGACCAGGCCAAGGTTCATCGAGCTCAGTCTTTGCAAAAATCCTAGCAGCCACCCTACGTGAGGAGGATTACCAGAAACAAGAAGGGGTCCACACCGACAACAGGACCAATATCAGCATGACCAATAAGGTCCCTTGTTTCATGCATCTTTCCAGGGGACAACTAGCAGATCACAGCTGATCTGCTGTCCAGCCTCCAGACCAGATGAGGTAACAGAGCCTTCCCGACTCTAGGCTTGTAGACAAGGTCACTGCATCTTCACCACCTCCTTCCACAACCAAAGTGTGTCCCTAAAATCAGAAGGTAGGAAGAAAGCTCATTACTGACCCCTTTCTCCTCCAGCATCTGGCACTCACATCTGTGGCAGACCTGAGGCAAGAGCACTGACAGGCAGCGGGGACACCACTGGGAACCACATCTGGATACAGAGCTCTGCTCCAGCCCAAGGAAACATTTTGAGAAGTATAAAGAAATACCGTCAGCAAAGAATGAAACTGAACCGGATTAAGACAAAATTAATAATCCCTCTCCCTCTTCTGTCTTAAATCAATATTCTCTGGATTCCCAACTATTTCAAAAGATGCTCACAATTGGACTTTGGCAGGCCTCCAAGGGAAGGGCAGTCCCATAGCCCAAGGCAACAACCACTGATGGTGCTTTATGTAGTGATATTGGCCTTCATCTACAACATCCAGAACTCCAATCCATCTCCAAGGAACCTGAGATACAACCAGTGCAGCCCCACCCACTAAGTGGGCCAAATTTTCACCCCAGGGATCTCCCCTGAGTTTCCATCTGGTTTGGAGAGCTCCAAGCTGAATGCCGGCTCCTTCTCTCCCCTCTCCCAAGGCACTGCTCTTAACGGCCCTCAAGCTGTTTACTAATTTCCCAGGCACGCTGGCCTACTAGCCAACGCTGCATACCCTGTCAGACAAACTGCTGGGTGGCTGAAATCTCCCATAGGTCACATACCCTTGGTCAAGTTCTGGCCACTCCTCACTCCTCAGAGTCAATGAGATTTCCACGAATGCTGAAGCACTGCCAAGGGGCCCAGAAGACTCACCCCGCAGAATTACTACTTGAAAATTGGCACACTGGCAACCTTGTCAGCACCTGGAAAACCCTTGCCTGCGGCCTTAGGAGCAGGAATTCATTCAGAAGGGTGGCCTGTGTTCGTCTGCTGCAGCAAAACAAAGCAGGAGTCTTGTGGCCAATGAGATTTTATTACAACTTGGCCTGCAGTCCACCTTTTCAGATGCAAGGACTGGATCCTTGCCCCACAGCTCGGTATCCTCAGGAATCAAGCTGGTGGCAGAAGCCAGGCCTTACAGAAGTGGGCGGCAGGGCAAGAAAGCTGATGCTGGAATAAAATTAGTCTTTCAGGTGCCATAAAGTTCCTACTTATTTAGGAATTTCAAGATAAGCAACTAGAAGCAGCTTGCGATTCATATTTCTAAAATTTTGTGCCATCGCATTTTCAAAAGTCTCTACACAGCTACAGAGATCAGAATCTTAAAATATTTTTTAAATCCACAGTGCAGCATTTTAATACACACACACTGATCTACAGCACAGATTACCCAACAATTGCTCATAATGGCGAGTTTTCATAATGGAAAAACAAGACTGTGATTTTGGCCAAAGCCTAGCAAGTGGACAGCCTCGGAACAAGTCAGTAAAACATATTTCCAAGACGGAGAAAATAATGGTTCCACTGCTCAGCCCAATTCGAAACATGTTGCTGGAAAATTAGAAAACACTTTGGAAGACAACAAAAACCCTAATAGGGAAACGAGGAGAATAAAAAGGGAAAACCGGAGACCTGTGGGTGGGAGACGCAAAGCAAACCCCAAGCAGCAGGCAGGCAGGAGAGAGAGGCTGACTGTGGCAAAACACAAAACCGGAATTAAGCCCCGAGAAAGAAAGTGAGGATGGTGGAGATTCCCAGTCCCAAACTTCAAGCAAGGCTGGAAACATCCCAGCTCCCTAAAAGAGGGATGTTGTCCCTGGGGAATCTGATCTCAAGGACTCCTTTCAACACAGGGAGCCTATTCAGCGTATGCCTGAGAACCGGGTTTTAAAAACAGACACAAAACTCCCAGCACACATCTGCACAGGCCTTGAGGTTTCTCTGGCTGGGCACCACATCTGGAAGCCGCAAGGGGGGGAGGTCGTTGTGAATGTCCTGCATCGTGCAGGGGGTTAGACTAGATGACCCTGGAGATCCCTTCCAACCCTACGAGTCTATGATTCCCAGGCAGGGGCTGTGCAGTTAAACTGGCCCCCAACCCACTGTAAGAGCCAGCAAGGTGCAGTGTAGGGGCCAGAGTGGGGGACTAGGATCTGGAGACCCAGGTTCCATTCCCCGTTCTGCCATGGAAGCTCACTGGGTGACTTTGGGTCACTCATACTCTCTTAGCCTCGCCTACCTCACAGGGTTGTTGTGGGGATGAAGTGAATGAGAGAATGATGTAAGCCTTCGCTGGGGAGGAAGGGGGGTGTAAGAGAAGGAAATGAATCAAGCCACCCATCTGTGGCCTCTCCCGCACAGCATGGCTGCTAGGGTTGCCAGCCTCCAGGTGGTAGCTGGAGAGCTCCCAGAATTATAACTGATCTCCAGGCAACAGAGATCACTTTCCCTGGAGAAAATGGCTGGCATGAAGGGTGAGCTCGACGGCATTAGACATCTACTGAGGCTCCTCCCCAAGCCACGCCCTCTCCAGGCTCCTCCCCCAAACATCCAGGAATTTCCCAGCCGGGACCTGGCAACCCAAGCTGGGCCCTGCGGCGGCCGCGTTCAGCCCCCCGCCCTCCCTGGCAGGGCTGTTGTGGGGACCAGAGAAGGAAGGGGGCGCCCCCCGGCTCGTGAGGGGAAGGAGGCGGCCGAGCGCGGCTCTCCGGGGCGGCCCCCGAGGCCTGTCCGGCGCAGGGGCTGCGCTCTCCGGGCGGGTCCCGGAGGGGCGGCCGGGGGGGGGGAGCGGCGGCGTCGGGCCCTCCCGCCCGGCATCCCTCCCGCTCTCCTCACGGCAGCCCCAGCGGCAGGCCGGGCGGCGGAGCCCCCTCAGGGCCGGAGGCGCCCACGGACCCCCGCCCGCCCCCCCTCCCCCCCCCGGGCGCCCACCTGGGCGGGGCTCCACTCGGCCATGGCCCGAGTCGCGGCGGGAGCGAGCGGGCGGGCGGCGGGGCCTGGGCGAGGGCGGCGGAGGGCGAGGCGCGCCGGGCCAGTTCCGGGCGGCGGCGGAGCGGCAGGCGAGTCCCGGCCGGGCGGTGCGCGACGGAGCGGCCCTCCCGCGCAGCCCACCGGAGGCGCCCTCTGCCGGCCGGAGGTGGCAGGTCTTGCGTAACCGAGCGGCGTTGCCACCCTCCCGGGAGGGCCTGGCGATCGTCCCCGGGCTCCGGAGAGGGGCTGCTGTGGAGGGGCTGTGAGGCGCGGCCCCTGCGGGCTGGGGCGGGGGGCAGGGAGGGGCCGTCACCCCTCCGGGCTCGCGTTCCGTCTGCGCTGGCTCCCCATTTGCCGGTGTTAAGGTGTAAAGCCCTGCATAGCTCCGGACCCGCACCCCAGCTCAGGACAGCCTTCTCCCCTACGAACCTCCCTGTCCACTCTGGCCATCTTCAGGTGCCCCCGCCATCTGAGGCTAGACAGGTGGCAACCCAGGAACGGGCCTTCTCGGTCACAGAGCTAACACTTGGGAACTCCCTCCCCGGGGAGAGCCATCCGTCTTCTGTCCCCCTCTATCCCTGCCTTCTGCCAGCGCCTGAATACAGACAAAGGGCCATGCCTCCTCAATTGCATCTCCTGGATCTGTCTGCAGCCTTTGACACAGTAGACCAGGCCATCCTGTTGAGGCGCCTAGAGACAGAAGTGGGCATCAAAGGATGTGCCCTGGACTGGTTTAAATCGTTTCTCATGGAGCGAACTCAAAGGGTGGCTGTTGGAGATCAGCTGTCTCCAGAATGGGAGCTATCTTGTGGGATTCCGCAGGGCGCAGTCTTATCTCCCATGTTATTCAACCTCCATATAAAACCTTTAGGAGAACTCATTTGCAGCTACGGAGTGGGATGTCATCAATATGCAGGTGACAACCAACTCTATAGCTTGCTATCTAGGTCCCCACAGGATGCAGTGGAAATCTTCGATCACTGCCCGATAGCTGTGGTGAAATGGCTGAAAAATAACAAATTGAAATTGAACCCAGACAAGGCTGAAGTGATGCTTGTTGGGAAGGCAGAGATCTTGAAAGACATTGTATCCCCCACTTTCTATTCGGTTAAAAGCCTAGCGGTTATACTGGATCCAGTGCTACTACTAGAAAAACAAGGCAGCCGCAAAACATGCTTACCACAACCTCGCTCTAGCCTGGAACATGGCTTCTTACCTCGACCTGGCCGACCTGGCCACCTGGATCCATGCTATGGTAACATCAAAACTTGACTATTGTAATGCACTATACATTGGTCTCTCATCTAAGTTAACTAGGAGGCTCCAATTGGTGCAAAATGCTGCAGCTCGACTGTTAGCAGAAGCAAGCAGGAGCATGAACATCACTCCCATCCTACAGTCGCTCCATTGGCTACCTATCAGTTACCGTGCTCAGTTCAAGGTACTGGTTATTACATACAAAGCTCTTCACAGCCTTGGCCCAGCATACCTACAGGACCGCCTCCCTCCCAATGTCCCTCCATGGCAGCTTCGCTCATCTGAACAGGGTCTCTTGCAGGTGCCACCCTGCACATGGGTGAGATCAACAGTAGCCTGCACACGGGCCTTCTCTGTGGTGGCCCCTACCCTGTGGAACGGCCTGCCTGAGGAAGTCAGAAGAGCCCCCATTCTCCTGGCTTCCCACAAATAATGCGAAACCGAATTATTCAAAAAGGCTTTTTACTCAAATGGGAGGGACATTGTAGGGATGGGGTCTCAGATGCTTTGCTAATGAGTTAGGGACCATAGACTTCATCACTATATTGCCTTACATATTATCTGTTGCTTTAAATATGCACTCCTAGGTACCACTTGTGCTCCATGTTGTCTAATGTCAGTCCTAGAATTGATTATGTTCTGTTTCAGCAATTCTTGAACTCTGTCTGCTATGTCTTTGTAAAATCCTATGACATTGTTTACGGAAATGTCCTTGACACTCTATGGAAATAGCCTTGATACTGATTGTACCAATCTCACACTATGTAATCCGCCTTGAGTCTCAGCAAGAAAGGCGGACTATAAATGACGTAAAATAAATAAATAACTCTCCCGCTGCTCAGAGGCACTCTTGCCTTTATGTTCACTTCACATGTGGCAGAGATGAGTGTTTGTTGGCGCAAGCGATAATTCTGCGGCAGCCTCTACTTTTAAAGCAGCCTCGTTTGACATGTCTAAGGCAGGGGGTAATTTTTAATCTGTACGCTTTGCCTTATAAAACAGTGTGGGAGAAGTCGGGTGGTTTGGCCCAGTGTCCCGCTGCCCTCTTCTGCAGCAGGTGCCACCCCTGGGCCAGGCTGAAGGACTGGTCTTCGAGCTTGCCCGGCTGGGGTCCATCTCTGCATCCCCCTCCGCTTCTCTCGGACTGGGGGAAGCTGCGGGCGGATGTGGCAGCTGGTGCTTGCAGGAACCATTGTGACCCTGGCTGCCCATTGGAGGGATCCCTGTCCAATCCCAGCCCAGAAGACATCTGAACCGGGAAAGCAGTGCCAGCCAGGACCAATTGGAGAAGTGAACACACAGCAGGCAGAGGCCAGGGGCTGAGCATCCTATCAGCTGCCTCTTCTTGCCTGGCCTGCACCTGGCCTGGCCAGGGGGGGCGGGACAGCGCTGCAGCCTCCTTTCTCTCCCAGATGCTCCACAGCCCTCCAGCATCCTCCATCGCACAGCCCCCTCCCCTTGGTCCCAGAGCTGCTGCTGCTGGTGGTGGTGGACAGCAAGAGGAGAGGCCAGGCTGGCTCCAGGCTCAGAGGGAGGCAATATCCCAGCTGAGACACTAAGCGGATCCAAAGGATGAGCCCAGAAGGCAAAGCCCAGCTGGACACATGCTCAGGTGAGGCAGCATCCCGGCTGAGCCGCAGGTGGGGCTGGGTGGTGGTGAATGGAGAGGAGCATGCCAGAGTTTAGCTTGTTTTTTCAAGGATGCAACATGGAAATATGGGGAAAGGCAGGGGCTTTGGGCATGTGCTGTGTGTGCCTTTTGCTCACCTCCTAGTAGCACCACCCAGCCCACGCACACATGCAAATCGGGGAAGAGCTTCTGAGTCACAAGGTGTGTAGGCTTGAACCCAAACAAGCACCTCATGTTTTGGAAGTGAAGAAATGGGCTGGCTAAGTTGCAGGCATTACCCTGCTAGCCCTCCTCCAAAAGAGCAGGCAGGCAGAATCCTCCCCCCTCCCCAAATCCATCTTATTCAAATGGAAACTGCTCTTTGCTAGTCACCAGACACTTCTACATGAAGCCCAACAGCAACTGTGCAATTTCTTTGCACTTTCAATCTACAGCTGTTGGAAATTAAAACCTCCATTCATCTGCCCTTCCATTCCTCGCTGCATTCGCAAGGTGGATTTCAGTAGATTGAAATAAATTGCCAACGACACATAAAAACGGCCCTCCAGTAATAAACCTTCCCACAGGTTTGAGCAGAAGTATTTGATATTGGAAAAGACCTTCTGCAACAGAAACAATTCAAGGCGACAGCAGCAGTCCAGCCAGGAGGGGCCTCCTGAGTCAAAGACTGGGTGGTTCACGAGTTCCTTGACTCAGCTATGTAGAAATAACTGGTTCCATGCAAAGCATCAGCTCCGTCCCCGGAACCACCAGGCCTCCCCAACAGGATCTTATAGGGCTGGGTCCTGTGGATCTGTCCCGCTCGCAGAGGCCCTTTCCTCCAGTGGCTGGACCTCTTTCGCTAATGCAACAGACATCTTGCGTTGGGGAAGAGACGCCTCCCGTAAGAAAGCATCTCCCTAGCAGACCAGATCCGCAGGCTCTATCTTACCACTCTGCTGGGGGAGTCTGAAGCCATCCTCCGACCTAAGGAGACTTCTGCAGACGGGTGTTCAGCAGGCTCCTGCTGCCTCTTCTATCAAAGGAAGTCCCCTTAGGCTGGAAGAAGGGTTCACAGAGTAGGCTAGAAGGGCTGGTTTTCCTTGCCAAAGTAACGCCTCTCCCTTTAAGCTCCCCAAATTCAGCTTTTGGGCTCTGGCCTTGGGTGCGGTTTTCCAGCTGGAGCTAGGTTGGAAGTCAGACAAAGCCAGTAAGGGATTTTGAATCCGGGGCTCTCCTGGGGCTCATGAAAGTGCACAAGGGCGGGCTTGTCCACTCCTTTGGCTGCTGCATTAACCCTTGTTGTTCTCTGCCCACCCCCAGGAGAAGACCGTCATCCAAAAAGGGTTAAGGAGGAGGAGGGTCTGGAGATGCAGGAAGCAGCTGCCAACCCTTTGCCCGGAAAAGCGACCAAGAATGGGTTCCATCATCATCCTGTGTCAGGGAAGAGCCTCGTAGAGCCACATCTGCTGGATCCTGCGGCAGCCGGGGAAGAGGGAGTGCTGATGGAGCGCCGGGGGGGATCTGGCCACAGCCCTCGTGGCTTCGGGACCTGCAGAGCCCCGGTGGGGGAGATGCCACACTGGTGCCTGGAGTGCGGAAAGAATTTTGGCCCAAAGGCAGGCTTGGAAAAGCACCAGCTGAACCATGCCGGGCAGTGTCCGTACATCTGCAGTGACTGCGGGAGAAGTTTTACTGAGCACGTTGCCCTCCCCAGCTGCCGGGGAGCGTGCCCAGCGGGGAGCTCCTTCAGCCACGCTGGCTGTCGGCAGAAGGGCTTGCCTCCTCCCAGTGAGGTTGTCGCGCACAGGAAAGAGCGGAAGGAGCTGTCCTTGCAGGAGAAGGTCCGGGTGCTGGAGATGCTGGAAGGGCCCAAGGTCTCCCAGAGCGAACTGGCCAAGAGGTTTGGCGTCTCCCAGCCCCAGATCTGCCGCATCATCAAGAACAAAGAGCGGATCCTGGCGGAGTGGTGTAAAAATGGGAACCTGGGGCGTAAGCGCAAGCTGGAAGGAAAGGGTGCAGCCAATGGGGCAGCCCTCCTGCAGTGGCTTGAGCAGAGCTGCGTGCCCAGTCTCCCCACCAATGGGAGGCAGCTGCAAGAGGAGGCCATGAGCCTGTCTGAGACTTTAGGGAAGCCGGAGCTGTGCAGTTGGCTGGCTGGCTTCAAATCCAGGCAGAAACCTGCGCAAGGAAGGGCCCGTACAGAGAGACAGAAGGGAGAGCGACCGGAGGAGGAGCGCTGGGAGAACATGGTCCTGCCCCATTTCCTAAGTCGGTACGATCCCCCCAATGTCTACACTTGTGGTGAAACTGGCCTCTTATTCAGGGCAACCCCAGAAGAGCTGGCGATGGAGCAGAGAGCCGATGCCAAGGACCAACTGACTGTCTTACTGTGCACCAACTTGGATGCTTCGGATAAAAGGGACACCCTGATTGTTGGCAAAGGGCCCAAACCATTTTGCTTCCAGGGGGTCAGCACCGAGGAGCTGCCTGTCACATACAGAGCCAGTAGCAGGGCTTGGATGACGGCAGCCATCTTCTCCGAGTGGCTCCGGAAATTCAATGAAGATATGAAACGCAAGCAGAGGAGCGTGGTGCTGTTCTTAGTCCAATGTGCGGCACATCCCGCTGCCGAGCTCTCTAATGTCAAGATGGTGTTCCTGCCTCCTCAGTCTTCATCAATCCGTCCACTCGAGCGAGGGATTATCCAGAGTTTTAAATGCCACTACCGGAGGAGGATGCTAATCCGCCTGCTCGCTGTGCTTGACAGCCTGTCTCCCACCTCTCCAAGCAAACTGTCCAGGCCCCTGACACTCTGGGACGCTATCCACATGATCATTCAAGCCTGGTCAGAAGTCTGTCCACAGACAGTCACTAACAGCTTCCGAGCGGCTGGCTTCGGCGTGACTCCCCGCATCCCAGCTCCTCCTGGAGATGTTGTCCGAGCCCTTGGCTTCATGAACCAAGAACAGTTTGAGCGGTTTGTACTAGTAGATGAAGGGCTGGAGTGTTTTGGGGAGCAGGACGGTGCTGAGATGGCCAGCGGGGACCAGCGGAGTGAAGAACCAACCTGCGCAACAGCAGAGGAAGAAGACCGGGCAGAGGACTTCATTGTGCCCTCCTGTCCCTCCAAAGCAGAAGTCATGGAGAGCTTGGCCAAACTGAGGCGATATTTTGAGTGCCACGCGCTGTCGCCAGCCATGTTCCAGAAGTTCTACAAGCTAGAAGACATGGTTCATGGGATGTCTCTGGCCCATATGCAAGTATCGAGGCTCAAAGCCCTTAACAAAGAGTGACCCGGAGCCAAAACATGCTGTGTAGCTCTTGGTACATGTCCGACTTTGGGGGGTGGTCCTGTGAATCCACAGAGGCCTTTGGGCAGTTTGATGTGATTTACTAGTGCTGTGATTGAAGTCTTGGAAATTAACGCTAGGAACAGCCGTTGCAAGTTTTCCCTGAAAAGGGGCACGCTCGTACGAGACATCTGTGTAGGTTGTCCTTACGGATCTCTAGAAAAGGAGCACACCTGTGGCAGACTAGATGGGGCCTTTGCACAAAGAGCCCAGCCTGCTAACAGGGAAGTGACCTGACTGGAACTGGAGAGAGGTGGGGACTTTTGGGAGACCCTCTGGAGTTTTCCCCATTGGCATACTTGTTAACAGGATCAAGCTTTGTTCGTGGGACACCGCCCTGTAACTGGGGTGCATTGTTTCCTATGGCAGGATGGACGGCATCTGAGGGGAGGAGGAGATGCAATGTGTGCGCCTTGGCCCCCCCCGCCCCCCTGCTGCAGTGCGGATGCTGCTCTCCAGCCTAATGTGCTCTGATGGCTTCTCATTCCCTGTGCTCCTGACCCATTCCAGGCTGAAAGGAAGGGGCGGGTAGAAGAGGTGCAGGTTTCCCTGCAACAACCTAGGGAGGATCCTTGTCATTTTGAGAACTTTTGTGCTGAAGACATTATGGGGAAGGTCATGAAAAACAGAAACTATGGCGGGGGAAGAGATACTGATGTGCCGGGGCTGAGCAGAGGTTGTGTGAAGCCTGAAAATGGTGGTTTCGACATTCGCGCCGCCCTCCTCATTTTGCTCAGCGAGGCCGTCACTGAGCTCAGAGGCATTTTGTGCCGTTGTGTAACTCCTGGTGCCAATCGCTCAGACTTTGTGTAGATTGTGAGCCCCGGGCAGGGACCAGTCTTCCATTTTCTTCTGTCACTGATGAGGTTGTGTTCGCACGAGACGTACCTGGCTGCCCCAGGACCATCCCACACCACCGTCAAGGCACCGTTTCAGTGGACGAGTGGGAGCCAGGAACACCAGCACTGCCTACTCCCAGGCATGGACAAGGAAACAAGACCCCGGTGGAACGTCATCGCGAAGAGAGGGGCCCCCTGAATGGTGGCAGAAATTAACTGGTTACCGAGCAGGAGGGTAATTATTGGGGGAGGGAGGGGGGAGTTTTGAGATGCCTGTGCCAAATTTCTTTTTTGAATTTTTAAAACACTCTTTTGTGTGTAAGGTTTTTTTAGAGTATATATAACAAAGTCTATGAATCAAGAAGAATTCGAACAGCCTTCCCCAGCATGCTACACCCGTGGGTGTCACAATGGTGCTTACAGGTGCCTTTCCTGGCACACACACCGCCCTGTTTCCTGCCCCTTCCACTTCTGTCTTCTCTTTGTCCTCCACTCCTGTGTTCACACTCTCTCCTTTCTGACTGTTCACATTCATTCGTTCGTTCGTTCATTCATTCATTCCTCTTTCTCTATCCCCCTTTTGCTCTCTTTCTGCTTCTTGCCCCACCCCACTTCTCCTGCTGACTTTCAGGCTTGCTAAAGGCGACTGAAGGATGGAGGAGTGATGGGAAGTAAAGTGTACAGAAAGTAAAGCTCCAGCGGTCTCCTGTGGCGTCTGGGCAGTAGCTGCAGTTTACAGGGTAAGGCCACAGAGTTCATTTTGGCACCACCTGCTTCCATTTGCAGCAACAACTGATCTGCCACCAGGAGAAATGAGTGGGGAGGAGGAAGGAGGAGAATGTACCCCCCCCACCTTCCTAGCATTCGTTACATCCAGAAAACGTTTACACTTTCATGCACACGCCAAATAAAACCCATTGTACACGGTCTTACAGACCCCCAAGAATTAGTTACAACTATATTGCGTTATCATAGGCCTAAATCCCATAAAGATTTGCAGATGGTAACAAAGGCTACCCTTTATTTAAATTGGCTAAATATTAGGTGAGCGTGGACAATTCTGAGAGCGGGAATGAGACCCCCACGCAGATTCATCAACCGGGGCAGGGTCCCCTTCCTGCTGTCATTTATAGCTGTTCATTATACTAGACATTTCTTAAGAAGTAAAACCTCTTTTTAGTTTGGGACTTAGCTATTAGAGTTGAAACATTAATAATAAAGTGCTGTCAAGTGACAACTGACATCATGGGGCTTCGAGGCAGAGGTGGCAGGTGAGCAGGGGTGGTTTGCCATGGCTTTCCTCCGCATAGCAACCCTGATCTTCCTTAATGGTCTCCCATCCAAATACTAACCGTGGATGACCCTGCTTAGCTTAATTCCAAATTCTGACAAGCTTGAGCTAGTTTGGGCTACTAGTAATAGTTTCTGAGGGAAAACAGATCTTCACGGATCAGTCTGACCGTTAGATAATTTATGTAGCCCAACCAGCTTTCCATCAGGAAACTAGTCATAAAGTCATTGGCCCAGGCGGTGTAATTGAGGGATGTGGTTCTCTTCCACTGAGTAGTAGCAATGGTTTCCTTAGCTCCTAAGAGTCAATGGGCAATACATTCTCTGAACAGTGGACTGTTGGATGCAGGAGTATGTACTGTTCTAAGATCAGGGTGGCAAGAATGCCACGCTGGGTTGCTAATCTTGATCAATAAAGGTTGCCAGAACTGTTTCACTCTCAGCCAGCTCCACCAATCATGAACCATTATCCAATTTTCTCGCACCCTCTTCAGCAGGTATTAGAATAGGTATTTTAATGTAATTCATTTTTGCACAGTGAGGAACCAAAGTCCCGTTCCCTCATTTCGACACACATTGATCTTATTGCTCCTGAGCAGGGCTTTTTTCCAGCTGGAACGCGGTGGAACGGAGTTCCGGCACCTCTTGAAAATGGTCACATGGCTGGTGTGACCCCGCCCCCTGATCTCCAGGCAGAGTTGAGATTGCCCTCTGCGTCACTCCAGTGGCGCGGAAGGCAATCTCAACTCCCCTCGGTCTGGAGATCAGGGGGCGGGGCCACTGGCCATGTGACCATTTTCTCCAAGGGCAACCCACTGAGTTCCACCACCTCTTTCCCCAGAAAAAAAGCCCTGCTCCTGAGGTAAATGAGTCTGCCCAGTTTTTCTCATCAATAGGTATCTAAATCTTTTCCCCACAGTGCACTGGATCTGGCAAATCTGTTCTACTAACGTAGCGTTTTCCCCTTGCAAAAAGAGACTTCAGACACAAGAGCCTGTTCTGTCAGGGAGGTCTCCTTCTGGGGAGGGGGGGGTGCTATTAGCCAACCCCATCTGCGGGATCCAACCCCCAGGACAAAGACAGTTGCGTTCCCCAGTTGGAGATTCCATAATACAAGATCTGCTGAAGAAGAGTTTAACCCTTTTTCCAAGTTTGATTTTAAAAGAAGTTCAAAAAGAAGACCCCTAGAAACTTGTGTAAGAACAGACTAAAACCAAGTGCTTGTTGATAGACCAGTGTACATACCAACCATCTGATTTCAGTCCAAGAGTATTTCGTCGATGCAGCGGGCATTGTTGAAGATAGTTGCAAAGGCGCAGACTGTATCTTTGTGTTGAAATTAATATTGTGAGGTTTGAAATGAGGAGGAAGATTTAAACAATTTGTGATGGGGTTAATATTTTAACCCATTTACACACAGTTTAGAAAATTAAGAGTGTAAAGAGATTACTAATGTAGTTATCAAATGAAGTGGTTACAGAAGAAAGGAATATTTCCTGAACGGAATATTTTGTGGCTGAAAGGTTTCTCTACACACTGGCTTTAGAGTAAATATACCCCAAGTTTCTAATGTGGAAGAGATTAGGAACTCCTACCTTTCTTTTTCCCTTAGTCCTAAAAATCCCTTTATTATATCTAGATTTATTCCCACAACAGATCAAGGCACCGAGTAAAGAGTATCATTCTTTATGAATTGAGTCGGATAGATGAAGTGAGATGGTGGGAAGATCAGCCTTGAAAAGACAGCTTGGTTAGTAGCCACAGCTCAAACAGACCGCAAAAATTAGAGTTTGTCTCATACTTTTAAAGTCTTATCTTATTTTTTCATAAGTGGGAAGTCCTAATTTTTGGATACTTAGCAGACCATGCATTAGTTCCCCCCTACCAAGGAGGAGCAACAGCCACAGAGAAACTTGCGGATCTAGATCCCCTTTGGGAAAGCCCCATGGATCCCAATGACCCCTTCCGGTATGATCCAACTCAGAGGACCAGGATCCCAGCACTATGGAATGGGGTGGGTTCATCCCAGCCAACCAGGGGACATGGGTCCTGTACCCCCACAACGTGAGTCTGTGTTCCTGAATAGGCCAAAGCACCTCTTGCAGAATCCCAGCTCCCACTGCACACACAAAGCACGTGGGTGCCATGCTTGGGGGGGGGATTCTAAGCCCACCCTCTGGGATGTGTTGCCCAGCAGGGCAAGGAAGTACATGCAGGGGCTCCAGGACCGTCAGCATACCTGGTCGTCATTGTTCCAGGCTGCAGAAACAAGGATTTTTGGACGCTGATGTTTCTGGAAAGGGGTTGCATGAACACAAATAACTAGAAGAATGTTTTGGAGGGTGCCTAATTTGGGTGGGGGGCAGCAGGGGGGGTACAGTCCTGTTCCTCTGGCACTGGGGAGGGAATGTCTGAAGGTGCTGGGCATTTCCTGCCTTGAGGAGCCAGAATGAGGCACACCTGAGCTGGCTGCTGGGGCCCACCCCTGCCTATTCTGAGCCCAGATGAGCGGATTCGGTGACCCAACCGGGGTGGGGTGGAGCTCAGAGAAAGACGTTCCCATCTACAGGATTTTTGACAATGGCCAGGGTGGGGGTGGAACTGTCCCCCTTATTTCCAGAAGGGGCCCTTCTATGCAGAAACGAGTGCTTTTGGGTGCTGAGTCAAGCCGTCAGACGTGCCCCTCCCCGCTTGAAGCCACATTGAATGGAGAAGTCCGGGACTGACCATTCAGGGGTGCATCTAGAGCTGCCAACTCCAGGGCAGAAGTTCCTGGAGATTTGAAGGTGGCACCTGGGAGGGCAGGATTTGGGAGGGGAGGGACTTCAGTCAGCTATAATTCCACGGAGTCCAACCTCCAAAGCATTCCAGAACCCACCTGGAGGCTGGCAACCAGAGGCCCATCAGATGAGGACAGGGGCAGGTGAGTCAGCGGAGGCTCTGGAAGGAGGCCTTTCTGGGCTTGCATCGAGACGATGAAGCCTCTCTGTTGCCCACATCTGAGGAGGGCTGTGGGCATGTCTCTACTCCCCAAGAGAACCCAATATGAAAGCAAGCATCAAAACTTGGGTGTATCAATTTTCTTTTTAAAAACAAACAAGTTCCAGGCTGTCGTGGCTGCTATGTTGTGACTCTCGTGTGGGTAAAACATGCCACCGAAACTTCAGAAGCTGCACGTGGGGTCCCAAGAAGTTCCTGGGTCAGGCGGGGGAGGGGTGTACCCGGGGCTTTTTTCCTGTGAAAAGAGGAGGTGAAACTCAGTGGGTTGGCGTTGGCAGTACGTGGGGCAACTCCCGGCAGGAGGTGGTGCCCCTGGTACCACATGTGCGTGCGCGCAAAGCATGTGTGCGCGCACTCCCAGGACTGCGTGATGATGTCACTTCCAGCAGGGCGCAGCCACCCCCGGGAGCGCTCCAGCAAGGGGGGGGCGTGATTAAATTGCCGTCCATGCTGCTGGCGATCTAAACTCTCCCCCCACCCCGCTCCAGCTGAAAAAAAGCCCTGGGTGTATCCAGTGATCTTCTCACCTCCTTGCCATTCACGATGGAGGATAAAACAGCACACATTTTTCAAAACTAGTGCAGACTGTGGGATAAACCAGGCGCCAGAAGAGAAACAAAACGGTCTTTAATTTATGCCAGACACAGGAGTTAGATTGCTCAACACGTACAAAGGAAACCCGGCACGGCTGCTCCGCACCAAACGCCACTAAGCTCAGGGCCAAGCTACAAGTGACAAATGACACTTGAATGGCAAGTGTATTTCTCCCTGTTCATTTGCCCTCCACTCAATCCACTTGCCGGTCAAGTGTGTTTTGGGACGCCGCTTTGGTGGCATGCTTCTCCTGCCACCTTAAACATGCTACAAACCAGCTTCGGCCCCTTCCCCCAGAAAGCGAGATCCATTTTTCTTCCAGACCCTCCCATCTTTGGCCAGCCTTGGCAGGAGCGGGGCCTTCCCGAGACCCCCATTCCAGAAGGCAGATGACGGATCTCATGTTTCGATCAAAAACGCATCTGCACAAAAAGCTAAGTTTTCTACAGGCAAAGAAGCTTGTTGTCCCAGTGTAGGTTGACCTACACACCTTTCGCCGTGCCCTTAAGACGTTATTATTCCAACAAGCGGGGCTGGCCTAAATGTGTTTTAACTGAACTGTCCTGTTTCGAGTTAAATTATTTAATATGTTTATTTTATATTCTTAGTGTTTTATATTTGTATGTTTTACTTTTGTTGTACACCGCCCTGAGTCCTTCGGGAGATGGGCGGTATAAAAATTCAATTAAAGTAAAGTAAGTAAAGCAGATGGGGAAGGGGGGGGTCACTGTGCATTTGTGCCTCTCCCCACAAAATTCCATTCCTTAGGACTGAAGAAAGGTGGGACTGTCTAGTGAGGCAAGAGAATTTCTACACGAGGCAGCTGTGGGCAGCAAGTTGGGTTGCCACTCGGGGTCAGGAAATTCCTGGAGATTTTGAGGGTGGAGCCTGGAAAGAACAGGGTTTGGGGAAGGGGGGGGGGTCAGCAGGATACAGTACCAGAGTTTGACCTTCAAAGCAGGCATTTCTCCAGGGGAACTGATCTCTGTCACCTGGAGAGAAGTTGTAATTCTGGGAGATCCCAAGGTCCCACCTGGAGTCTGGCAACCACGAGGGCCTTCCTCTTTCTAGGTCCTGAGCTCCAGAGATTCCGTCAAGCCTGACCCTACATCATTCAGACATCCTCTTAGGGCAACCGCCCTCCCCAAGACTGTTTCAATAACACACCCTAACCCTGCCCACCACTGCGAGTCTACGCACATTAGCACACGGCCTGGAAGGAAGGGTGTGCGTTTTCCTGCTGCAAAATTCCCGCCCTCGTTGGCACTATTCCCCCACATTCAGCCCCTCACAGGCACCATCATCCCAAAGCTTCCCCCCCCCCCTGCCATGACTTTCTGTCAGGGCTTACTGTGGCCTTTAAAAAAATACTGGTCACTGCTATTGTGTTATAGCACTAGACTTATCATTTTTCTGTTGACGTTTCAAACCGTTCCTCTGAATTCTCAGTTTTCAGTTTGGGGAGTGAAAGCTGCAAGGTGGCTGGAGGAATACTATTTGTATGTCAATATTGTACTATGGAGCTAGAGAGATACACTGCCATGTACCTATTTCAAATTTTAATGGCAGCACTACAGCACTACTGAAGGTGTAGGAAGGGGGAGGGGGGGAGTTGCCACGGCAGGGGTGATGACGATGCCCCCCCCCAAAAAAACTAATGTAAAGTTGCACCAGCGCATGTGAAAGGAAAATTCTGACGACAGACAGGAATGCAGAAAACTTTCACGTGTGGAAGCGCCCTTAACTCTGCACTCACAACAGCAAGGAACACAGTGCGAAGGATCCCTGTTGTGTGAAAGCGGCCTTCGCCCGGTTTACTTTTACTCTGTTTGCCCAGCTGAGACAGTTAAATGTCAAATCCAGCAAGCACAGTGTGTGATGCACATTTACACAGAAATTTTTGCAACTCGATTGCCAATTGTGATTTTAAAATGGATTATTCAGCTGGAGGTGTGTTACGAATCTTGTCAACTGGAACCAGCCCCAGCCTTTAAGTGCACTTTGGAAGAGGGATCATTTTAGTCACTCCTTTGCTTGTGTGAAATGGGAGTCCAATTGTATTCAAGAATGGCTAACTGATCCTTGTAATAAAAGTTCACAACAGTCACTATATGTGTGTGTGTGTGTGAGAGAGAGAGAAAGAGAGAGAGAGAGAGAGACACACACATCAAGGTGCTTCCAACATGGTGACCCTATGAATTAAGAACCTCCAAACATCCTATCATTGACAGCCTTGCTCAGATCTTGCAGACTGAAGGACGCGGCTTCCTTTATTGAGTCCAGCCATCTCATGTTGGGTCTTCCTCTTTGCCTACTGCCACTTTTCCTAGCATTATTTTTTTTCCAGTGAGCCTTACCTTCTCATGATGTGGCCAAAGTAAAAAAGCCTGTTTAGTCACTTCAGCTTCTAGGAAGAATTCATTCTTGATTACTATCATGTTCACATAAAGTTATACTAGTTCACTGATGGGAAAAAACTCTTGCTGTCTTCCAACTAACAAACGTCCCCTTCTCTTCTCCACGAGGCTATGACGGGCCAGTGGCCATTTGCAAACTTGGACTGATTCCTGTTCAGGGAGTCTGTTCTTTGTTTTGTTCTTTGGATAATGAAGACGCCTCGAGCACCTGCTTGGTCCTTAGGGGCAAGCAGTGGTTCCTCATACCTTTGAGAAGGGAGAGATCTGGAGGCTCCGATTAAGAAACCCTCCTCTTCGACAGCAAGATTTTCCAGGGTATACACTTTCGAGAGTTAAATCTCCTTCTCTTCTTCCCGTTCTACTGCTGACCAATGCGGGTACCCCTCTGAAGCTATCCTCTCTGACAGGCATGCAAACAGGCCTGCTGCAAAGTACAGTGAAAAAGCTGATCAACTCCTTGTGTGTCCCCCTGGGCAGCTCAGGGCAGCTGTCCAGTAGCCTCTACGCTACCAAACTATGAAGAACGAAGTTTGCTGAATCAGGCCAAAGAGCCACCCAACTGAGCCCTCTGCAGCAATCAGCCCTGCAGTCGACAGCCCTTTCCGGGTCTGGCCCCCTGCCTCTGAGCATGGCAGTCCTGTTCTTTGCTATGATGCCCAAAAGCTACCGACGGTTCCCTCTTACGAAGCTGTGCCTGTTTCTCTTGTTACATCATCTCTGCTCCAGAGCCCCAGAGGCTCCATCTCACATCCTGCTGGCAGTACGAAATCCTTGGGCACAGCAGGGCTCTGACGGGCTCGAGAGACGACAGCAGGTTGGGCCACCGGGCATCGAACCAGAAGCCTTTGCCACAGACAATGCCAGGATCGCTGCACTGAGTGGGTGCCCTCTCAGAGCAGCATCCTGACAGATCCAGAGTTCAGCAGAGTTTGAATCCGTAGAATAAGAAATATCAACATTAGCAAATAATATCCTCCTACACAGCAAAAAGCGTACAGAACGCAGGCTTTCAAGTTACACAGGAATCTTTCTCAAGATGGATTCTTGGAGAAAAAGCGAGAGAGAGAAGAAGAAGAAGAAGCGGGAAAAGATGCTCTTGGGACAGACGTCTGTCTGTCTGTCTGTCTCTCTCTCTACAAGGCCTCGCCGGAAGCCTCTTTTCCAGCATGTGGCCCAGGAAGCTTTCGTTCACTCAAAAGGCGGTCAGCGGAGTCGCTCCAAACAAAAGGGATGGCTTGGCAGGTTCCTCTCAAAGGCAGCGCACGAGGGGGTCGTTCCCAAGGGTTTGGCACTCTTCTCAGGTATGGCTTCGCCGATGCAGGGTGAGGTACTTGGCCTGTGTGAATTTCCTGCCACAGTCGGAGCAGGCAAAGGACCTCTGCCTCACAGCAGAACCCTTCTTTCTTGCACCTGTTCCTCCACTAACGGATCTGGGCTCCGGCCGGGATGTTTTTGGCTGGACAGGAGGAGGAGCGTTTTGGCCAAGAACGATTCCAGCTAGCGAGGTTCCAGATTTCAGAGACCTCTTGTCCTCGTGGGTTTTAAAGTGGACTTGCATGATCTTTTCATCCCGAAAGCGCTTCTCGCACTTGGGGCACGGGTAGGGCTTCTCTGCCATCTCCCGGGCTCTTTTCTGAGCCAGGGCCTTGCTGTCCCCAGCCTCGATGAGGTGCTGCTCCCCACGGTGCACCCTCTGGTGGCTCTTGAGATGCTGCAGCTGACTGCAGGTCTTGCCGCACAGCAAGCAGCGATAGGGCCGCTCCCCTGTGTGCATGCGGTAGTGGATGGTCAGCGTCGCCTGGTTCCTGAACGACTTCCCACACTCTGCGCACGAGTAGGGCCGCTCGCCCGTGTGCACCCGCAGGTGGCTAATGAGCGGCTGCTTCTGGGCATAACGTTTGCCACACGTCGTGCACGAAAAGGGTTTCTCGCCAGTGTGCACGCGCTGGTGGCTCTCCACGTGGTGCTTCTGCCGGAAGCGCTTCCCACACTGAGCGCAGGCAAAGGGCCTCTCCCCGACGTGCACCTTCGTGTGGGCCACCAAGATCTGCTTGAGCCGGAAGCGGCGCCCGCACTCCAGGCAGGCGAAGGGCCTCTCGGCCGAGTGCGTCCCCTGGTGCTTCCGCAGGTCCTGCTTCTTGTTGAAGCTCTTCCCACACTGGGGGCAGGTGTGGGGCTTCTTGGGCCCTGCGGCAGCCCCCAAGTGGCGCAGGAGTTGAAGCCTGGCAGTCAGACATTTCTTCCCCTTGGGGACAGAGCTGGCGCTGGGGGGATCCTTGTTGCGCAGGTGTGTTTTGATGTGGCGCTTCAGGTCCCCTCTGGAGGGGAAGCCCTTGGGGCACAGGTGGCACTTGAAGGGGCGCTCCCCCGTGTGCGTCCGGATGTGGATGGTCATGGCCACGTTGCTCAGGAAGCTTTTGCCGCACTCCGGGCACTTGGGCGGATTCATCTTCAGCGTCACCCGTGGCAGAGAACCAGTCTCGGTCTTGGTGAGGGTGTTTGTTGCCCGAGTCACTGGCTTCTCCCTTCCTGTCGAGTAGTTCTTCTTCTTCCTCTTGCGCCGGACTGGGATTTGCCGGGTGGCGCCTGCCCCATCGTCTTCTTCCTCGTCCTCCAACCTAATGTCATCTCCTGCTGGGAAGAAAGGAAAAGAAATTCCCGCCGTCATGGACTCAGATAGGGTCCTAGATCCGAGCTCTGGCATTGCCACTTTGAGGGGAAAAGGAACTCAGGTGGCAGGAGGTGGCAGAAGAGCTCCTCTGCCGGTGGTCTTGGAGAGGTGCTGCCAGACGGACCGGCTCGGCATAAGGCAGCTTCTGAGCCTAGGCTTCTCTGAGGTGTCACCTCGACTCTGCCCCTCTCTCCTGGCAATGCTTCTTCACCTCCCCCAAGCCTGCCAAGCAAAAGGCACCTGGGAGCAGGAGCCTTATCTTTGCGTGGCCTGCGGTCTCATGCGATTCCCTGCTTTAAAGATGCTGCTCAATACGGCAGTCCTAAGCAGAATAGTAAAGAGTCCAGTAGCACCTTTAAGACTAACCAACTGTGACACTGAGAGATCTCTGTCTTTTGGTGCTACACCTCTGAAGATGCCAGCCACAGCTGCTGGCGAAACGTCAGGAACTACAACGCCAAGACCACGGCTATACAGCCTGGAAAATCCGCAACAACCAACTTTATTGTAGCATAAGTTTTCAAGAACCACAGCTCTCTTCGTCAGATGCATCTGACGAGGAGAGCTCTCGAAAACTTATGCTACAATAAAGTTGGCTAGTCTTAAAGGTGCTACTGGACTCTACTATTTTGCAACTACAGACTAGCACGGCGAACTCCTCTGTTCCTAAGCAGAGTTATGCTTTTCTAAAGCCACTGATATAGAGTGTGACTTTGCTTAGGAGTGCAGTCTTACTACCCACTACGATTTTAACTGGAACCTGGAACCGTTTGCTGCTGCCAATTTATTTCTTGCTGCTTTTTACCTGTTTTACTGATTGTTGCTTGGAAAGGTGAAGCATTTCAAAATTGGCTGAGGCAGCACATTATTATTTTTTTTTAATGGGGAGGGCAGATGATAAGCATTTGAAATAAATCATCCAGCTGCCTTCTCTAGCCCTAGATGCCCTCATCTTAGTCCCACCCCCATCTACTCACCCAGCCAGGGGCTCTGGGGTCTCCTCCATCGTGGGGGTTCCAGGGGTTCCTCTATACAGGGGTCCTCTTCTCGCTCTATTTTACATATGACTTCGGGCTTGATGGAAAGATACCCTGTTGGGAGAGCAGAAAGCAATACAGAATTCCTCCCTTGCACTCCCCCCATAACCCCAGAACGGGGGGCGGGGTGAGATGAAGGTCCTCCTCCCATCGGCCCCTTTCTTCCCTCAGGGTCAGGGCGGGGGTGTCACATCCGCACTGCCAGGGGGTACCTTAGCACCAATCGGTGCACCCCAAACTGGAAAGCTTTACAGCCCAAACCCAATCGTATTGGGAGAAAGGACAAAGACACACTGAGGGCACACGCATGGCATCACAGGTGTGCCAGGATGCAACCCAACCTCTGGTTTAGCCAGTGAAAATGTTGGAATGAAAGAGACTTTCACATTCCAGGAAACTGGTGCCAGATTTACGTGTCTGCCCCTGCGCTCCTCTGCCGTTTTCCTTCTGGCTGTCCCTTTACAGCACACCCGGCCCCCCATCTGCAATGAATGACCCGAAGACACTCCCGACTTCCTTGGGACGGCTCCCCCACAGACAACAGCCTCTTCCGCCTCCACTCCTCTTACTCCCACCACAGGACAAAGTTGCTGTGCAAATGAGGGGGCATATTCCCCCTGAGCTCCCCAAGCAGCTCTTGCATATCAGCTTCCAGATCTAGCCGAACGACCATGCGCACCTGTCTCCTGCCTGGCTCCCTCCCACTCCACTCAGCCAAAGCCAGAAGCCTTCCCCCCGGCAACGGAAGAGACTCCTCTTCCCTCGGAAGAAAGCTCTGTGGGCCAGAGGAGCGCTGCAGACTCGGCTTCAGGAAGCCGAAGCACACCAGCCCTTCTTCCCCCCAGCTTGGGTCGAGCTCAGCAGGATGCAGCCCTCCAGCACCCCATAACAAGCAGGATGAGAGAAGGGCAACTGGAGCCTTGATGGCAGACAGCCCCCCCATCCCCCCAAGCAGTCCAAGAATGTGGGGGAGCCAGGGATGAACGGCAGGCTTGAGCCCGTCTCTCTGCCATGCGCACAGCCAGACCCCAGGGCCATCTTTCAGCCCGGCTTGTGCCAACGCATCGGGGCTCTCCAGCACAGAAAGGGCTTTCCTGGTACCTGCAAGCGGAGAGTCTGCCCAGGGCTAGGCAACTTCTCCTGGCCACCTCTGACCCCCACACGGATTCCCTTAGTCTTTTTTTTGGCCATCAAGTTGCAGCCAACTTATGTTGCCCTCACAAGGTTTTCAAGGCAAGAGATGTTCAGAGGTAGCTTGCCCTTGCCCAACACTGTGGAGTGACCCTGGACTTCCCTGGTGGCCTCCCATCCAAGCACCGACCCTGCTTAGCTTCCAAGATCTGCCGAGATCGGGCTGGCCAGGTCAGGGCTGAAGGGACCGTACAGATCATGAAAGCAAAGCCAAACAATTCTGCAGATATTTAACATTCATGGAAAGAGATCGTCGGAGGCAGGGTCCGGTCCCTCAGGTGGTTTGCCACCTGCTTTGTCCCTGCCCCTCCCATTCCAAAGCGTGGACGAGGTCTGAGTTCTTTGCCAGCTCTGGGTATCCTCTGACACTTCTCTGCCTCTTTCATACTTATCTGCCGAAGGCTTGGGGACCCTCACGGGGAAGAGCTTCCCTGCCCCAGAGGCTGTGCTGTGCCCAGGCAAAGGCAGCCGAAAAGACCAGCTGCAGCACACGTATTTCACATTGGCTGCAGCGGGATTCAGACAGGGCTCCCGGGAGCAGCTGCATAACTCCTCCCCTCCCCGCAGTTGGGGAAAAGGAAGGGCACCAGTGTCCATGTGTAGGAAGCCACGGCCAGCACCTCGCTCTCACCCGCCTTTCGTTTTGCTCCAAGGACAGCCAAGGGTGCCATCGGCTGGGCTGTGATGAAAAATTCCCCTCCAAGATGCAGGGATCCCGCTTGCCTGGTTTCCAGGTAGTCCCCTACGCTAACATACCCTCTCGCCTACAAGTACAGACTACCCATGAGAGGCACAGCCTCATCACCCACCCACAGCCTGCAGCAACTGTGCTGAGCTCCACCTCCTGCAAACGGATCACAGACCCCCACCCCCACCCCAGGCACACCTGCCCCATCACCACGGGTCAATATGGGCCAGCAAGGCCCTTCCTCTCTGCAGGGGTTCAGTCCCTGAGCAAAAGAATAAAGTGACAACATCTGACTGTAAACCGGGGGGGGGGGGAGGATGGACAATGGCATTTCAGTCTTCCAGTTCTCTCTCACTACATTTCCCATCAAAACTTGCAGAAAACTCACACGTGTCCTCCACGTGGCAAGTATCTCGTCTAATTCGTCTCTTAAGTTCTCCTCCAAAATAACTTCCACAGGAGAATCCAGTGGGAAAGTGCTGAGTTAGAATTAATTAACAAGTTCTACATTACGTATCCCCCACCCACGCCAATCTTAACAGGGAACGGGATTCCTCATTCACTACAGATGTAAATATCTGGCACGGTGTAGTGGTTACACTGTTGAACTAGGATCTGGGGGACGCAGGTTTAAATCCCGCCTCTGCCACAGAATCTTGCTGGGTGGCCTTGGGCCAGGCACAAAAACTCTCAGCCTAACCTACCTCGTAGGGTTGTTGTGATGATAAAATGGAGGAGAGGAGGATGACATAAGCCACCTTGGGTCCCAATCAGGGAGAAAGGTGAAGTAAAAATGAAGCAAATAATTAGCCTGGGTATAATTACTGTCTCACACATCCTGACCCAGCACTCTGCCCTTTCCTCCAAGAACACCCTCGCCTTCCCCTCCGGCAGTCTAGCCCCGTCTACATCTGTTGGCACTGGTCTTCCAGCCTCCTCTGCATCCCCATAGATCCTGCAAGCTTCCCTAAGGGCCCCTGAGTTTGGACATAGACGTCCAAGCCAAGGGCAGAAGATTGGCATTTGAGCTGTAGTCTTTACACTAGCAGAGATGAAGTTTCCCTCTGTAAGAGAGGCCGCTGCTGAGATCAATGCCCCCTCCAACCCTGGTGCCTCCAGACACAGACACAGCCCTACCCTTCGCCCAGACTCTCAGAATCCGGATAGGCCTCCAAAGGGCAGCGAAAGAGATCCTTACCCAGAGAGGCAATGGCCTCATAGTTCTCCACCATCACAGTCCGATACAGGTCCCTCTGCCATTCCGCAAGCTTTGCCCACTCCGCTGGCGAGAAGTAGACGGCCACGTCCTCAAACATCACCTGTGGCAACAATAAATGACCCCAGAAAGCATTCCTGGACATCTTGCAATCCTGGTGCCTCCTACAGAGTTATTTAAAGTGGTCTTGGGAGGGGGGGCTCTAAGTGACCAGATGCAGGCACAACCGAACAGTCCCAGCAACGGCTGCTTCTTTGTGCGACAGCAGGCATGCAGGGGCATGATTTGGATGGGCACCACAAGACGCAGGGGGTTTAAAGTCATTTCCCCACCCTAAGTCAACCCTCCAGAGCTGCTGCTTGGGGCAGCCACACAAGGCCTCCTCTGTTCTCCCAGCAAAGCAAACCCCAGCTCCCTGGGGCCATTACACGTTCGGAAAAAAGAACCACCAACACATGACAATGAATATCCAAGATGCCAGAAAGCATTTGGAACGAGAGCAAAGCCAGGGAAGTTTGCTTTCCTGCAGAATTTATGGTCTGCATCCACTAGGTAAAGTACCTCGCCCACCCCCGCACATGGGGGGGGTACTTATGCACCCAACAACCCCTGAAAGCCGTGGGTGTCAATACCCAGAGCAGCTGGAAGCTGCTTCTGTAAAACAGCCCAGCCCTGCAGCAGTTTGGAACAAACAGTTCTGATACAGCACAGCCCCTTCGGGAGCTAAGGGAATAAAGAGAAAAGGCACTTTCCGCCCAGGACTGGTTCCAGGTTTTGAGGGAGGGAGAGAGCGCGCTCAGAACCACCACCCCCATCACCAGGACCCTTGCTCATACCTCCCCTCTTGCCCCACTCAGGTACCCCCCACCTGCCTTTCCCCTGCTGGCTCACGACTGCCCCCACCACCAACGCTCACAGCCCACCTGTCCTTTTCTCAACAGCACTCGGTGGCGCAAGGGGCAGAGAACGCTGCCCCTGCGACTGCCAGGAGTTCCACTGGTGCCCCCCTCATGCTGTTCCCCGCTGGTGTGGGGCAGCCCAAGTAGCAGAGCAGAGGAGGTGGAGTGCTTGCAAGTGAGCGGGTGAAGGAAGGGCACCCAGGCAGGGGGCTGGCCTCAGTGGGCTCTGCCAGAAGCCCTGGGCCCAACGGCAGGGTATGCCGACTCTGGCCCTGCCCTCCTTGTCTACCAACCAGCTGCTCCCGACAGAAGGAGCCGCCTCTGCTTCTGAACCTGTGAGAGCCAGGATTGGGTCCAGGAAAGGACACACGGCGAGCCGTACTCTCTTATCACAGGGAATACACTGCCCCCCCTGGGGCTAGAAGCCAACAATCTCACTCCAGCACTAAAAATTAAGAACACGGTGAGCTGCTGTTGACACTTGCGCCCACATCTGCATCTACATATCAACGGAAGAAAAATTAGCATCCAGGGCCAAGATCTAATCTCACTTTTTAAAAGGCGTATTTTGTGGTAAACCTTCCACTCAGTTGAAAAAGAACCGTAAATCAAAGCAATATTATAAACTTCATCTCAGAACAAAGAGCCGGGGGCTGCAGGCGACTGCTCCCTCATTACGTGAGCACAGGTAAGGCAAGGTGATTAATGGTCTGTGGGAATGGCACCACCCAGCCCCTTTGGGTGCAAACTTCCGCTGCCAGCCCTATCAGCATGTTATGCTATAGGTTATAATAACAATAGTAATAACATTCGATTTGTATACCACCCTTCAGGACAACTTAATGCCCACTCAGAGCAGTTTACAAAGTATATTATTATCCCCACAACAAACACCCTGTGAGGCGGGTGGGGCTGAGAGAGCTCTGGAAGAGCTGTGACTAGCCCAAGGTCTCCCAGCTGGCTTCCAGCGGAGGAGTGGGGAATCAAACCCCGCTCTCCAGGTTAGAGTCCTGTGCTCTTAACCACTACACCAAACTGGCTGGTTATGGGGGAAAACCCAAACTGGAGGTCACTCTGGAATCAGAATTTGAAATGGTAAAAAAAACAAAAACCCGGCTGGCACTTTTAATGATTGTCAAGGTAACCCAGTTCTTGAGATGGGAATGGCTGGGGGTGGGCACAGAAGCCACTTTCCCCTGTGCTGAAGGGTTGGTAGCATCCCAGGAGCGAGTCTGGAAGCGAACGGGCATGGCCTGGCTCCGCCACATGTCTCATGTACATAGACGTAACCAACTCCACAGTTAGGCTCATTCTTAAAACCCACCTATGAGCAGCCTGAACTTCTGAACCATTCTACTTGCATATTGTTCCCGAGGCTGTGGCTGTGGCTGTCACGCCTTATGCCCGCCTTCAGTTTCCAGGACCCCACAGCCCCTGATGTGCTGCTGGCAATGCTGCTGGCGCTCAGCTTATTCACCCTGTGCCTGGTCAACAGTACCACCACCCGGTCATTTTGTTTGCTGCCATGGCCACATCAATGCCTCCACGGGTGGATGTGGCATTCCTTCCTAGCACTGGGGCCTAAAAGGCTGCCCACCTCTGCCCTGTACTAAAACCGAGAGAGCAGCTGGTGTGGTTGTCAGAGTGCTGCAGGGACCCTGGCTCCGGTCTCCGCTCGCTAGGGGACCTCAGGCTTACTTCACTTCCTTCCTCTTTATTTTATCCCATCCTTTCTCCAAACAGCAGAGGGTGGAAAGCATAGGTCCCTTCTCCATTTTACCCTCACAGTAACCCTGTAAGGCAGGTGAGACTCTGAGCAGGACCACAAGTGACGCCTGACACAGGTTGGACACTTGCCAGCTTCCCTCAAGTTTGGATGGGAAATGTAGGCAGCTTGGCGGAATGTTGGACAAGTGACAGTTGAAAAGTCCATTGGACAGCAGTCGGAGAGCCAAGCTGCAAGACCAGGACGCCTACATTTCCCATCAAAACTTGAGGGAAGCTGACAAGTGTCCAACCTGTGCCAGGCGTCACTTGTGGTCCCGCTCTCAGTGGCTGGCCCAGGGTTGCCCTGGGAGTTTCATGGCTGCGTGGGAATTTGAACCGGGCTCTCTGCAGCCCTAGTCCGGGACACTAGCCCCAAGCTGCCTCTCTCAGCCCAGTCTATCTTGTTGCAGGAGGCAGGAAGAGGCAGAGAAAACCCAGTATAGATGTCTGGGGGCCTCCAGGCAGCCTCGCAGGAAACGAGGGGCGCTAATGTAGCCAGCTAGCTTGTTGATAAAGCAGTACCCCAGTTTTTATAACTATTAACAGTTTGGGCACGAGCCAATTTGGAGACAGCAGATCGCGCTAGCCCAGCAACATGTTCATGTCCTGCAAACCAGGAACGTGGGAGAATGCAGATGTGCCTCCCCAAACATGAAGAATAGGCCAAATGGGAGGAAATGGATTTTTGGCTCATCCACCTACCTGTGATGCTAGTCGAGGAAAAAGCACTTTCCCGTGGGACCCGGCACTCACACAGGGCTGTGCTGAAACTGGGCAGCTGCCCATGCAAAGGAGCCACTGCCTCATCACTCTGCGTGGGCAGCAGCCCGGGTCCAGCGTGGCCCTGCCCGAGTGCTCAGCCCCATAGGAAAATGCTAACTCCAGGCCCCATCCCCTGCCTTTCCAGAAAACTGAAAGCGTGCGCCACTTGACTGGTGACCAGAAGGCATCCAGACGGGGCTTTCTGTGCACATCTGCTTGCCTGAAAGAGACCAGCGGATAGCCACAATCCAGCTGTTCGAGGGGCAAATTGCCCTTTTCAGACAGACAAGAGGGATCAGCAGGGACGGCACAGCCAAGACAGAGTGAGGTCCCCGAAAGAGGCACCCAGGCTAAGCTGGCCCACCAGAAAGTCTTTTCTTCGCAATGCCAGAGGCTTGCAGCCTAAGGGCCTGGCGCCTTGAATCGAGTTTTGCCTCCTGGTCGGCTGTATG
Organism: Eublepharis macularius; assembly: GCF_028583425.1. NCBI lineage: Eukaryota > Metazoa > Chordata > Lepidosauria > Squamata > Eublepharidae > Eublepharis > Eublepharis macularius. Next base: position 94,419,203 of record NC_072800.1, on the reverse strand, counting down.
ATGCCTCCAGGGCCGTCACGGCTTGCTTCTCAGGTATCCCACCAGGCACAAGAGAGACTCTTTGGGGGATCGTGCCACGCTGAGCCAGTGCAACGCAGTAGTCAGAGATCTGGGTTCAAGTCACCACATCGCCACAACCCCCACTGGGTGATTCTGGGCCAGCCCCCCTCTCTTCGCTTAACCCACGGGGTTGTTGTGAGGGCAACAGGGGGCAGGGGGGGCCTGTGCCTGGGAGGGAGAAAAAGGTGCCAGGGGCTGCTCCCAGAGAGGCCGGGCACATGCTGCTGGTTTCGATGCTGAAAGCGGACGGTGCCCAGCAAAGGTCCCCCCCCCCGCCAGCTGCCTTGCGCCCCTCCTGCTTTCCCCCACCCCTCTCTTCCACCGGGGGCCACCCCCAGGCCCGCCCCTCCCTCACCCCGTATCTATTTCGACGCCCGCCGCCCACCCGGGGGCTGAAGTCGGGGCGAGAAACGGCTCCCCCAGTTGGGCCCCCGGCCGCCCCTTCCTTGGCGCCCATCGGCCAGGACCCCCAGCGCCCCCTCCCCAGTCTTCATGGCGCCCCCCTGAGGCTGTGGCGGGCAGTTCCGCAGGGCCCGCGGGCCTCCCCCCTGGCGCCCCTGCCCGGCCGCCATTGCCTCCTCTCGGGCCCCTCTCCCTGCCCGGCCGCCTCGGCAAGCCCCTCGCCCGCCCGGGCAGCGGCTCCTGCGGGCGGGAGCGCCGGCAGCAGCGAGGCCGGAGCATCCCTCGGGCGCCCAGGCAGCGCCGCCCCGCCGCGCCCGGCCTCGGCAGGGGCGCGGGGCCGGGCTCGGGCTCCCGCCCGCCGTCCCTCCGCGGCGACTCACGCACCCGCCCGGGCCGGAGGGGGGCTCCCGCGAAGTCCGTGCCCGGAGGGGAGCCCCGCCGCCCGGCCCACTCGCCCCGCCGCCCCGCGCCCCTACCTGGCCCGGCGCCCCCGCAGCCATCTCGGGCCGGCCAGCCGCGCCGCCGCGGACAAAGGCGAGCCGGAGCCGGAGCAGAAGGCGGCGGTGGCGGCGCTGCTGGCGGGGCAGGAGGCGGCGATGCCCGGAGCCGGAGCCGGAGCCGAGGCAGCAGGCGGGCGCGGGCGCGGGCGCAGGCGCGCTCCCCTCGCCGAGCACGCCGGGAACTGTAGTCCCGCCCCCTGGAGCCCAGCGGGCTCGGCTGCCTCGGCGGGGAATTCCTGGAGATTTGGGCGCGGGGCCCTTGGGGGCACCCCCGAAGGAGCCGTTTTCTCCCGGGGAACGCGTCTCTTGGAATTCCGGGAGGTCTCCCGGCCCCTCCTGGGGGGCGGCAACCCAGTTCACGTCTCTGTCGCCTCTCCCGGGTCAGCCGCTGCCCCGCCTGCCCTTCAGTCCTTCGCTCCTCCGGTCGCCAGGTCCACCCCCGATGGCCGGGGAACTTGCAGGGCAGGTGCAAAGGGCCCCTGAGGCTCCACGCCCCCCTTCCCTGGGGCAACGCCACGTGCCAAGCGGCCACCCTCTCCCTTCAGCACTCAATAAAGAGGTCGTGCTGGGGGCGGGTTGGGACCCGCCAGTCAGCATTGCCTCTTCGCACAGGGTAACCCCGAGGTCTGGAGGCAGCAGCACCGGGGAACCAACCTGCATGGCAACCCTCCCTCAGGTTTGAGGGCCTCCTTGCCTGGCAGTGCGCAACGTGCCAGAGGCAGGACCGGCGTTTTCCACCCCTCCAGTTGTGGTCCAGCTTCAGTAGTGGGTCCTTAATGAACTGAAGGGACAGCCCAGGGGTTAAGCCGCTGCCTCTGCCAGGCCTACAAGCAGGGCACAGAGGCCTGCCTTTCCCCCTTCCCCAGTCCCTGACTTCTTGTTACCAGCAGGAGTTGAATCCCGCGGCACCTTAGAGAGCAACAAGATTTTCAGGGCAGACGATTTCGAGAGTCAGAGCTTCCTTCATCTGGCATCAGAGCTCTGACTCTCAAAAGCTCATTTCCTGAAAATCTTGCTGGTCTCTAATGTGCCACTGGACTCAAATCCTGCTGTTTTACCAGACAGACAAACACAGCTCTCTACCTGAAACTCTCTTTATTGCCAGCAGCCGGGGATGAGAACTATTACAACACCCAGTACAGATAAATAGAACAAGAGAAACGATGGAAACAATACACTGAAGAACCGTGCAGAAGAGATGAACGGATGACAGATACCTTCAAAGAAGAATTTTTTGATCAAGATCCTACTGTTTTAGAAAATGAAGTGAAAGCTACACTCAAAGATATTGGGAGAAACAAATCACCAGCAGCAGATGAGATATCAATAAAGCTATTTCAAGCTACGCAAACTGAGCCTTCAGAATCTTAACAAGAACGTCATACGGAAATCAAAGCAATGGCCCACAGAGTGGAAACGCTCCATCTACATTCCAATTCCAAAAAAGGAGATGTCAAAGATTGCAGCAACTAATGACCATCTCATTAATTTCCCACACAAGCAGAGTGAAGCTCAGGATCCTACAACAAAGACTCTCACCAGATACGGAACAAGCAATGCCAAATGTTCAAGCAGGATTCGGAAAAGGAAGAGGCGCTAGAGATCACATTGCAAATTTACGATGGCTAATGGAACATACCAGGGAATTTCAGAAGAAAATCAGCCTGTGCTTTGTAGATGATAGATTATAGCAAACCTTTTGACTGTGTGGATCATGAAAAGCTATGGATGATGTTAAAAGAAATGGAGGTGTCACAACATGATTGTTTTGATGTGCAACTGGTTCTTTGGACAAGAGGTTATTGTTAGGACAGAATATGGGGAAACAGAATGGTTTCCAAATGGCAAAGGTGTCAGACAAGGATGCATATTATCTCCCACCTGTTTAACCTCTATGCAGAGCATATCATAAGGAAAGATGGATTAGATTTTGAAAAAGGTGGAGTGAAAATTGGTAGAAAATAACATTAACAGTTTGAGAAGTGCAGATGACACCACATTACTGGCATAGTGAAGTCTTGAAATGATGACTGATGAAAGCTAAAGAAGAAAGCATCAAAGCAGGATTCCATATGTTAACATCAAGAAGACAAAAGTAATGACTACTGAGGAATTACATAATTTTAAAGGTGACAATGAAGGAATTGAAATTGTTTAAGATTGTCCATTCCGTGGCTTAATCATCAAGCAAAAGGGAGACTGCAACTAGAAATCAGTAGGAGATTGAGACTTGGAAAGGCAGCCATAAAGGAAGTGAAAGATGGACAATGAAGAAAGCTGACTGGAATAAAGTTGATTCATTCAAAATGTGGTGTTGGAAGAGAGTTTTATGGCTATTGTAGACAGCCAAAAAGACAAGTAAGTGAATTCTAGATCAAATCAAGCTTGAATTCACCCTAGAAGCTAAATATTGGAACTGAGGCTATCATTCTTTGGCACCATCATGAGAAGACAAGACTAACTGGAAAAGACAAAAATGTTAGGAAAAGTGGAAGGCAGTAGGAAAAGAGGAAGAGCCCGAACGAGATGGCTTGATTCAATTATTGAAGCCACATGTTCCACAGTTGGCAAGATCTGAATAAGTTGGTTAATGATAGGGAGTTTTGGAGGTCGTTAATTCATAGGATGTCAGAAGCAACTTGATGGCACATAACACAGAGATCCAGATCAGAGCATATTCCTGGCATTTTATCAGTGAAAAACTTTGTAAATGTGTCACAGCTATTTGTCTGTTCTTGAGGCAGTAAAGTTCAGATTTAGGAGTTAGAAGATGTTGAGATACCTTAAATAACTTGAATGGTTGTGAACTAGCTGATGTAATGGTCATAGAGAAGTAATTTTTTTTGCAACTATCACTGCTGCTTCATAGGTCCAGTGGGCTCTGTAGCACGTTATCAGATTCAGCATGAGCTTTCCACCAGTGTCTTTCTAGATGCCTTCCAGCCCTCCTTAGATCACCCAGCCACCCTTGTGGCAGAAGCTCACAAGGCTGGCCTCCACTGCAAAAGCGGGAGAGGTCAAGGGGTAGTCTTGTCAATGGTTTCAAGGAGCTTCACGTTCTGTTCTTCCACCGCAGCCTCCACAGAGCCTGTGCTTGGAATTCTAAAATCCCCAAGAGCGTTCTGGAATCCAGAAGGAAACACGAGCTTCGTGGGTGGACCATTTCAACAGGGTCCATACTTTTGGTGGGGCGTTGGGGCCATATTCACCCATGACTTGAGTAGGTAATGGTCAGACCACAGTTCAGGCCAAATCTCCAATCTGATCCAATGCCAAAAGACCATCCCTCAAAAGCTCAGTGCAAAAGATTAAGTCCAAGGTGCAGGCCTTTTTTATGCGTGGGGCCTGCCACTACCTGAGAGCAGCCCAGGGCTGTCAAGAGAGTCATAAAATCCTTGGCCAGCCCTGAGACGAGCTCAGCAGAGATTTTGAAGCCATAAAAATGAGTCTGGGTGTCTCCAGCACCACATCTGAGAGCATTTCCGCCAGCTCATAAAACGCACTTGCTGGGAAATTAGGTGGCTGGTAAACAAGAAGGCCTAATCTCACCTTAGCTCCCAAAGTAAGAGCAGCATACGGGCAATGCCAGCCACAGTTTGTGCTGAGAGTCTGCAGAAACGGAAAGACTCATGGAGGATAATATCAACCCCTCTTCTACAACCACCTGGATAGGGTTGGTGAAGGACTGCACAATCAGGCAGTTAGTTGAGACAGACCTTCTATGTCATTTTCCTCCAACCACGTCTGTTATGCAAGCCAAGCCAATTTCCTCTTCCTACAACGACTCAGTGAAGAATACAGTTTTGTGCTTTACTGATTGGACATTTCATAGCATTATAGGGGGGCGGGGAGGGAGCAATGCAGAGTTAGCTCTAGGGATGCGACAGAGATCAGGTAGTCAGCGCGCGTCCTTGCCTTACTGGCCATCTTTGATCAGTCTCACCCCATATCTACCAGCTCCCATCTGTACTGGAATAGTGCATTCATCATACATTCTATTCTAGGTAGTATTCCCCCACAATCAAAAAGATATGCCACAGATACCTAACATCCAATATGCTAGTGTCCACACATAACCATACAACAGTCCAGGCTAACTGATGTTAGTGTTGTCCAACAGGTGGTGTTTCTATGTCAACTGCTCCAGGTCTGTAGGCACGTAGCTGGTGAAGTTCACCCTCTTCTAATACAGGAGGACCTTCTTGGAGTCATGTGCAATGGCTGGACCCCAGCTGCGTGCCCTAGACTAAGACCCACAGGCCTTGTACTCTCACCCTTTGGCATCACTGAACTCAACTTTTCTTGGTACAAAATAAGCCTGTCCATTTCAACATACCCTATCCAATAGTTAGCTTTCACAACACTTTCTGAAGAACACTCTGGGGAAGAACTCTGCTCCTTGAACATACGTGTGTGTGTGATTGTAGGGGTGTGGGGTGAGGAGGGCTGCTTCTGAATGGGAAGGGCAAAGCTGTCTCTGTCCAGGTGAAGAGGCACACCTTTTGCTTCGTGTATTTTGGAACTCAGCCCTGGCACTGGAAACCAATGTGAGAGCAGAGCCCTTGTACAACATGTAGCTTTGGGCTTCTAGCTCTGGGGTGAAGGCGGAGTGACACACCCATGTACCCTGACAATGAGAGAGCCAAAGGCCGGAACAGCTTGTATCCCTTTTTATTGTCTTTTGACTAGGTCGTAAAAAGATCCACCATCATGAAACAGCCACTCAGTATCACAGACCAGCTTGGAAGCAGACCATTGCGTTGGACTTTGCTCCCACCCACCGAGGTGGCAAACGTGCCTACTGCATACCCAACAGAGAAAACACAACAGTGGTTGAAAAGGGAGTGCCACGGACGCGAGATGTAAGACCAGGTGGCCAGCTGCCCTGTACCCAGAAAGGGGCAGGAAACCGTTCTGAGGTCCTGGGGTGGGAAATGGAACTTGGAAAGAGGCTGCTTGGACCACGTAGAAGGCAAACAGCTTCCTCACCCTCCCACCCCATCCCGGGGCTGCTAGGCATCTGCAGGGGTCCGAAGAGACACACTTCAGCCAACTCCACAGAGGCAGCAGTGTTGTCTCTTACAGCAAAACCAAAGCATGTCCTTTGGCACCTTCAAAAACAAACATTAAGGCATATCATGGGCTGGGCTGGACCCCTCTTCATCCAATGCATGAAAATGGATACACGCTTCATGCCACCGAAGCCAGTGCCGTCCCTAGGAGATGATCAGCGTCCACCTCCACGCAGCCAAGGTGGTGTGCTCCAGCCTAGCCAACATTTCTACCATAGGAAGGCATTCAAGGTGCCACAAGACACTCTAGCAAGAGAGGGCAAGGAGCTGCTTCCTCAGGGGCTGGACACTGTCTGCCCAGTGGGCAGCAGTTGCTGCCTCTTCTCAGAAGCGTCTGGCTTCCACTGCAGGCTCCCCAATTCTGATCTGGGTCTCTCAAGGGATGCCTCCCTGCCTCCACTCACTCTGGCCCACCTGCCACTGTTACTGTGGAGCTGTATACCAAGAAAATGGCGGTGGGGTAGAGCAGAGCCCAAGTGCCAGGATTTGCCTGGTCTCGGGCCCCCCTTTCCCACCACGTTTCCCTCTGCATGTTGTCCACATAGGAGAGAACGTGCCACCGAGCATGGCCTGAAAGACTGCAGCAAGAAAGCCCAGGGCGATGCGGGGGGAGTGGCAGGAGCCATGACTGGAGGGGCAGGAAGGGAGACGCAGGGCCTTCCTTAGCTGCAGCATCTGTTGCAGGAAGGCTCGCAGGCCCTGCCGCTCGGTTCCTGCTTTGCCTACAGGCAGCATGAAGGAACATCCCCAGGGGAGCCCCGGGGACTTCTCTCACCTCTGCCCTTGCAGAAAACAAAGCGGCCTTAGGAATCAAGGCCCAGCTTCCACCAGCAGCACCTGACACAATTCCAGCACACGACTCGGAAGAGTCTCCTACACAGCCCTGGCTGGCCTGGCATGACTGTGAGGAGGAGCACCGTTGCTCCTCCCTGCCAAGCCCAACCCAGCAGCAGCCCCAGGGAGCCTGGCATGGCCGAGGGCCTAGGAGGCAGTTTGTGCAGGCAGCACGTCGAATGCCTGGGCTGTTTCGGCACCAAGACCACTTTCAGACTGGGAGTGGCAGCTTGTTTTTTGAAGAAGTGCATAACAAGGACATCAGTGCTTTCTCTGTCTCCCCCCCCCCCCTTCTCCAGCTGGCCTGGAAACCCTCCTCAGGCAGTCAAAGGGCAGCGCCGGCTCTTGCAAACTTGGGAGGACCCAGTTCTTTCACATCCCCGGAACACAACACCCCATGCTGGGGCAGGCTCCTCCTCTCCGGGCGGCTGGCGAAGATCCATCGCTGAATGCAGACCCTGCGGGGGCAGAATGTACACGTGCACAGGCGAGGGGGCACCACGCACCCCGTTTCCTCTGAGGGAGACCGGTCTGGGGTGGGGGCTGGGGGGGGCGGGCTCTGCTTGCAGGCAGACCTTGTGTGCTTCTCTCCTGAGCCACAAGCCGAAGCCGAGAGTGGGGAGGCAGGCAGGCACCAGGAGTCCTCGGGATGCATACAGATGATGTCACAAGGGATAAATAGAACTTTATTTAAATAAACATTTGTCAACATCTTTATACAAATTACAAGTCCCCGTGTCCAGCTCCTCTGCGGCGGCCGGGGCTAAGCTCCAAAGCTGCCCGGAGGCCCCTTCAGTAGATCCACCAGGATGTCCAGCAGTTGGCTGTGCTGGTGATGAAGGTCCCCAGGAATGGCTGCCATCTCATAGCAAAGGCAGGCCTCCACCATCCGAGAAAGGGCCACGCGGAAGTCACGCAGGAGCCGGACGGTGTAGGAGTCCCCTTCCAGCACCAGGAGGTCGCTGTCAACCAGGGAGACGGTCGCCCGCCAGCCATCGTCTTGGGGGAACAGAGATCAGGGAGCCGGTTAGGAAGCAGCACCAAGCAGGCCTGGGGAGCCCCCGACAACTCGCCCACAGCCGGCCAGCTCCCAGCCAAGGCCAGGAAGCCCTTCTCAAACGTCCCCCCTCCCTCCCTCCAATTCTGGAGGAGAATTCTCCGTGCCATTGTTCCATCGAAACACACACTCCAATCCACGACAAGAGGAGTGGGGCAGGCAAACAGTTGGAAATCAAAATATTAAAGCACCCACTAGTTGTAAAAAAAAGCTGTCAAACTGATAAAGAGGTTTGACGGATGAGTCCAAAAGGTGGATATACTGGGCCAGCATCAACAGACTGCGTATGATGCAGGCGTTACGGATCATGCTGGCCAAGCAGTGCAGAACCGCCTCTTCTGGGCTGTCCACATTTCTCAACGAGGGCTGAGGAGAGAAGGGAGAGGCCGGCAGGGAGAGATCTGCACCACTCCCAAGGGCCTCTTAAGGCCAGTGAAAGGCAGGCCCCTTTCCCTCTGGGAAGGAAGGGGCAAGCTGGTTCACCCCGCTGGCCTCTGGGGATGGCACCCAATCCCTCCTTGCAAGAAGTGGGCACTTCCCACCCAGTCCCAGGTGAGTAAACTCAGCTGACCCTCCCTGGAGGGAAAGCACCAGCCTCTTGCCCTACCAACTGTGCTGTGCAGAAACTCTTGGGAGCCAGTGAGAGAGCCTCTCCCTCACTGCCAGTCCAGCATGGCTCAAGCCAAAGAACTGGGAATGACTAATGTTTGGGCGCTGGGCTGCCAAGGCCAGCCACAACCTGTGCAGACCAGTTCTGAGACATACTGAGAGGCATCACTGCTTGCAATGCCATGGACCGAAGCTTCCCTTTGCTGCTAGAGTGGAAGCCTGGCTTTACTTTCATTCCCCTTTGCACTGAGGAGTAGCAGAAAAACAACCAGCAAGGGGGGCACACCCCACAGCTGCACCCCAATGCTTGAAGCTGGCAGCCGGCAGACTTGGACTGATGCCGAGTCCCTCTTGCAGCTGTAGTCAAACCCATCTACAAATACCCAAGAAACACCCCAAATGCCAATCCTTCTAGCTAATAAGCATATTCTTAGGGGGAAACGCCTCATGCGGACATCGGGACAGAAAGATTTGGGCCTGCTTCTTGTTTTTGGAAACTTCATTTATACTCCACCTTTTTACCCCAGTCACAGGTTGCCTGACTTTTATTCCCTTCCTCCATTTTATCCATGTAACTCTGTGAGGCAGGCTTGGCTGAGAGTGTGTGACTGGCCCAAGGGCCCTCTGGGATTCGAAGCTGGGTCTCCCAGATGCTAGTTTGATGCTCAGACCGCTACACCACGCACGTATAGCCATTCTGATCATACAAACACGTTGATGTGAGCATCCAACAACATGAGTCAGCGGGTTTTACACATGCCGGGGGCGGGCTGCTGTGCTGGCATGGTAGCAGTCTGGGGAGCTGATTGCAGACCAAAGCACAAATGTGCTGGGCGCCCAAGGAAGTGTTCCTGATTCATGCGAAAGGCCCCTCTGAGACATTAGGGAGGCGGCTATTCCTGAGGCTCTTCTAAGGCTCTTTGCTGGAGGTGGGAGCACTTACCCCGCACATGGATGTCCGTGTCTGTCATGAGCAGCACGGCCAGTGGGTGCACCTGGGAAGAGTCACGCACAAACACACCGCCGTTGGACTTGACCGCCATGAAGTACGTCAACCAGCGGCTGTACAGCTTTGATGCTTCTCTGCAGGGAACAGAAATAACTGAGCCGCAAACGAAGTCCCTCAACCAGAAGCCCCTGAGCAAACCCAGCAGCAGCCATGGGATAAGAGAAAGGCATTCCTGTGGATAAGGAACTGAGGCAGAGGAGTAAATGGACAGTCTTCACAAGTGAAGGAAGCAAGTATGGGGGTCCCCATGGATCAATGCCACTCAGTTGATAAATAATCTGGAATTGAGGGTGCACAACCAGACAGTCAAGATTGCAGCTTAACACCAAATAATGCTGCAATCCCAAGCAGACAGCAAAGAGCTCCCCAAGAATCTCTCCATGCTGCTTGAATGAGCAACATGCCACACACAGCTCAGTGCCAGGGGCAAGAGATTCCTAGGGAGGGAGGGAGTCTCTACGACATGTGCCCACATGCGATCCGACTGATCAAGAAAGAGATCACGGGCTCCAGGTGAGAAGCGTAATGGCAGCATCAACTCAGGAGGCCAGCCACCACCGGCAAAGGAGGTCAATTCCATGACAGGAACTACCAGGGAAGGTACACAACAGAAAGTGGCCAGATCCCTTGGTGGCACCCCTGAGCTTGGGAAACTGGGTGCAGTTTTGGAATCCTCTCCGAAATTCGAATAATGCAGCGCTGGACAAAATCCAGAACAGGGAAACTGCCTCTCCTCTAGGAGAAAAAGCCAAAGCATTAGGGGCTTGATAGGTTAGTGGAAAAAAAGACATCTAAGGTGGGAGGGGAAAAGAGATACAACAGAGGCTGACACACTCATGCTTGGAGTGGAGGGAATGGGACAGAGAAATCCTCTCATCTGCTGCTTGCCTCTGCCACCCTCCAGCCTGCTTTCCATCCAAGGTGGGACACCTGCGGACTGTGAGCCGCCCTGGCCTGCGTCTGCCCCAGCAGGCCACTCACCTGTTGATGGTGGACTTGTGCAGAAGGACGGTGCCAGCTTTTGTCCGGTAGGTGTAGCTATTGGGCTTGAACTTGCCCTGCCTGGTCACTTTGCCTTGCCTCACCTAGGAAGACACAAGAGGAAATGATGTATGAGCAAGGCTGGGCAAAAAGAAGGGGAAACAGGAGGAGGACCGGCCAGAGTCCCTGAACCAGAAAACAAGGCTGTGGGGCCTTGGGCGCTGCGCTTAAGAACCGCAAAAGCTGGCAAGTGGCACCAATCTGGCACACCTCTTTTGCTTCTGACCACTGACAAACATGAACTTAAGTTTTCCCTTCCAAGATTTTTCAGGATGCTGAGATCGGGGCCCGATACTAAGTCCCGTGCTGGGACAGAACCAACAAGGAACCCGGGCAAGGGACGCTCCCAGGCTCAGCAAACAATCCCCCTCCCTCCGGGAGACCGAGGCCTGAAGAAAAGAGCATCACTTCCTGGGGCACCTCCTCTCTGCCCCCTGCCCAAGAAAGGAGGGCCTGGCTGTCCCAGCAAGAGAGATCCAGAGGACGAGTGTGGAGCTCAGGTAGACTTGAGGAGGGGGAGGCGTCCCCCCCCCCGGCTTCTATGTTCTGACTCTTTGTGTTTTGCTTGGGTCTGAGTCAGAACACAGAAGCCGGGGGGAACGCCTCCCCCTCCTCAAGTCTTGTTGAGTCTTGTTCCCGTTCACACAGGCTGCATCCCAAGTCGGTGTGAACGGCACAGAGGCACATTCAGCCTCTGGAACCACCAGTGAATTCAAGCAGCCGCCTCCTTCATTCCAGGCTGCAGCAGGGGGTGCGGAGGACTCCGGGGGCAGAACCGGGGGTGGCTTTTCCACCTCAGACACCCAACATGCTCAGAGGGGATGGGGTGCAAGGTGGTCCTCCCAGCTCAGCGTGTCCGAGTGTCAACCTTAACCCCCCCCCCCCGCCAGACCCTCTGCAACTCCGTATGGAAGGGAGGGAGTCTCACCTGGATGAGGTTAGGGTACAGCCCAGCCATGAGAACGCCCTTCACCAGCTCCTCTTCCTCACTGTACTGGTTGCATACAGATGAGGGCAGGAGGCAGTCAGAGGGGGTTGGCACCAGGTAAGCCTCATAGAGATTTTCCGAGAACTGCTTCACAAGACCTGCGGAGGCAGAAGCGGAATGGAGCATCACACTGGTGGAAAGGAAAAAGGAAGGGGGGGGGAGAGAGTACCCAGTATTAGTTCTGCCCTGGCTTTGCCATGCACTTCGATGGAGGGCATCATGTTGGCAGAGGCAGAGGAGTGCAGGGAGGCAGGCGCAAGAGGTCTACTTCCCGGGTGCTGCCGTCCTCCTCCTCCTCCTCCTCTCCCGCCTAGGCCTGTCTCAGTGTCCCCCCCTGCCTCTGTGCGGCTCCCTGCCTCCGCTCTCAGGCACAGCAGGCAGAATTCCCCTGGGGGGGCCAAGCTCCTCTCCTTCCATCACTGCAGAAACCGGGAGCCCAGGAACAAGCTCCACGGCTACTGAAGCTGCCCCCTCTAGGGCCAAACCAACCTTCTGCTTGACCTACGGATTGGGTATAGGAGAGCGACCCCCCCCCATGCACTTGAATGCTGTTGCACACAATGAACGAATGAAGCCCCCTGCGTGGTGTGCCTCAGGAGGTTCTGAAGGAAAGCCAGTAAAGGAGGTGTGGGGGGAGTGAATGCCTTGGTGCTGCCTGGTCAAGCTGTGATGGGGGGAGGGTTGGGCCAGATCAGTGATCTGGGTGGGATGTCATTATTACGGCGGTTATCGGTAATATTATTGCTAACAAGAAGAGTACAAAAAACTTTAGAATCTTTCCCATCAGCAATAATAAAGTCATACTCTGTCACAGACTGTTATTTCCCTGCCGATGGGCCACAGAGAAAACTATGACAGGAAATGGAAGAACCCTGCAAGGGAATTGCAAAAAACAAAACAAACGCAAACCACAGGGTGTGTACTCATTCGGGCGGCACTTTCTGCCCCAAGCATCATACTCAGTTCTCTAGCAGCGAGACAAGAGCCTGCCAGCGACAAAAGGGGTTCCCCCCCATTAATGGCACGCTGGGAGCTGGGGAGAGAAGCAGCCACATATTGTCCACTGACTCAAGCCCTGGCACCTTGGCTCAGAAAGCAGAGGAATGAGAAAACTAAACCGGGGGAACCTTTACACGGGTAGCCAACACTGTTCTGCAGTAAAACAGCAGGGTTAGAGACCAGCGTCATCTCAGTGACTAGCAAGATTTTCAGGGTGTAGGCTTTCGAGAGTCAGAGCTCCCTTCTTTGGATGCAACTAAATGGGAGAGAAGGAGCTGTATGGATTAGGCCCCGGTTGGCCAAGGCATCTGGCTAAGAATACGGGAGGGGAAGTGCTCCGTAGCCAAAACACTCATGTGGACCTTCCTGCCCCAGCTCCATTCCCCGCTCCTGTAATGGCCAAGCAGCTCTTACCGTTAATGAAGCGCAGGCTGGGGGCGTACAGGAGATAATCTTGCAGGTAGTTGTCGCGAGCCCGGCTGTCCCTGCGCCGCAGCACATCTTCCCAGCCTGCCACAGCCCGCACAAAAGCCAGGTGGTCGCTGCCACTCTCCTGGCTCAGCAGGGCCTTGGCCTGGGGAACGGAAAGGCCCCATTACGGCGGGTGGTGAGCCCTCCGCCACTTGCACCTGTCCCAGCCCCCTGCTGAAGCAGCCCATCCCCCTCTCCTCACCTTGTCCACCTCTGTCCGGTTCTGCAGGCTGCTGCTGAAAGGGTCCCGGGTGAGGCAGGAGACGATGACCAAGAGCGGGTGGATGCAGCGGTAGATGGAGGCCAGCACAATGGCTTTGGCCAGCCGAGGGTCCGTGGAGATCTGCGCCAGACGCTTGCCCAGAGTGGTCAAGGCCTCCCTGTGGTCCAGCACACCTGGAAGGGCCTCAGCATCAGCCAGGCAGGGTGAGCCTTCCACAGCCGGCCGCTAGAGAGAAGGGGACCCCCCTCCCTATTGCCCACATGGCCTCAGGAGGCGCTTCCGTTCGTGACAGCCCCCCCCCCCCCCCACGAGCTCAGTCACTTACCAATCTCCTGCAAAAGGATCACGGCTTCATCCACAGCTTTGATGTCTGGACTATCCAAGGCTTTGGAGAGGAATTCAACAGCCTGTGAGCAAAGCACACACACAGCATAAAGAGGAGGAGCACTCCAGCCTCCCCACCGGAAATGAAGTCAGGAAGGTACCAGCTACATATGGCTCTGAACACACACACACGCACGCACGAACGCACGCACCAGTCTGAGTATCTTAGAGCTCTTCTCCATGCCAAGAACGCTCAGTTCTGACCCAAAGGTGGCAGATCTTTGGCAGGCAGACTATGACCCCAGCACAGGGCCAGGCCTTCTACTCAGGCTACTGGCAAGCTCTCCTGGCTCCCTCTACAAAGAAACGGCACAGGACAAGGCCCTGCAGGGTGTGGAGCTGCCCACGCAGGGGACGGACCTACCGTTTTCTCTGGCATGTGGAGCTTGGCCTGCACAACCAGGTTCTCCAGAGGGGTGCGGAGGATTTCAGGCACTTGGAAGGTGGGCATCCTGTCTAGGCGGCTGCGAGGGAAGAGATGGTAGGCAAAGCCCGACTGGCAGCGACCAGCACGCCCGCGCCTCTGGATCACGTTGGACTTTGACACCCACACAGTCTCCAGGCACGATACCTGGGAAAGACGGATGTGACACTCCGGCACAACGCTTGCACCTGCTCAGATCAAGCCACCTTCACCCTCAGCGACCGCCTGGGACAAATGAGCCCTGCGCGAAATAGTAGCACCCTGCAGGGCAGCAGCATCAACAGACCCTCCTGAGAGGCGGGGCCCCACGGCAGAGGCTGGGAATCCTGCGCAGCCTCCTTGTCTGGCTCAAAAATGCAATTCGTTGCAGGTCGGTAGCGGTGCTGGTCTGCGGTAGGACGACGAGGGTCAAGTCCAGCAGCACATTCAAGACCAGTTAAGATTTCCCAGGGTACAACAACAACAACATTCGATGTATAGATACTGCCCTTCCGGACAACTTGACGCCCGCTCAGAGCGGTTTACAAAGTGTGTTATTATTATCCCCACAACAACAATCACCCTGTGAGGTGGGTGGGGCTGAGAGAGCTCTGAGAGAGCTGTGACTGACCCACGGTCACCCAGCTGGCTTCAAGCAGAGGAGTGGGGAATCAGTCCTCAGTTCTCCAGATTAGAGTCCTGCTGCTCTTAACCGCTACCCCAAGCTGGTATAAGTGTTCGAGAGCCAGAGCTTCCTCTGTCAGATACTTCTGAAAGCTTAGAACCTGGAAATCTTGTTAGTCTTTCAGGTGCTGCTGGATTTGACTCTGGCTCTAAGAACGCAACTGTGACCTTATATTCACTCAGCTCAGCACTGGAGATGCTGCTTTACAAACAGCGCAGAATTTAAACAGAACCTCAATCACCTCGGAGAGGAGGGCTGGTGAAGCCACAGAACACGAGAATGGAGGAAGCAAGGAAGGGGGTGGGGTGACAGACTTCTACACATGTTCTTACAAACTGATTGTGTACTGACAATGGTTTAAAAACAAGGTGGAGGACAGGCCAGTGGAGCATCTGAAGATCAGGCACAAGAAGGCCTGTGGGGGTTCAGAGGCAGAGGAGGAAAAGGGCCGAGGGAGGAGCTCAGAGGCGGGGCCGGGGCAGCAAACGCACCTTGGTCTTGAGGTCATAGCGTTCCTCCTTGTGGGTCCCACTGTCCACAACATGCACAATATCGTTGATTGTGATGGAGGTCTCGGCAATGTTGGTGGCGAGGACAATCTTCCGTACACCGGGAGGCGGCCGTGGGAAGATGCTCTGCTGGTCCATCATCGGGATGTTGGAATGAACTGTGTGGGGAGGGGGGTAAGCCAGTCAGCACCTCCCCTCCACCAAGAGGCACATCACTAACCTGGGTTTATCCCCTGCTCTTCAGTTAAGAGTGGCTTCCGAAGCAGCTGAAGGTAAGTTAACAGCCAACTCAAAAGTCTAACAACAGAGTCGCAGGAGTGCACAACAGGCAGCCTCCAGGCTCTGCTCTCTTACATCACGGGACTCGCGGGAAGCCAAGCCACAGCTGAAGCTGGCATCTGTGTCCAGAGAGCAGGGGCTGAATGCTACAAGCCCTCCCCTTCCCGGCACTGCCACCCAAGCAAAGGACAGGGACCAGGGCTGAGGTCCGCCCTACCTGGTAAAACAAGGTAGCGGCTGTTGTGAGTTCCCAGGCTCTCCAAGAGGCGCTGCTGCACTCCTTTGATCTCCTGCCAGCCGGGCAGGAAGCAGAGGATCCCACCTGGCAGTAGGAAGGAAGGACAGGCATGGTCTGCAAGGGGGTAGAGTTCCAGATGGTGCCTGAGAACCTCCCAGCACCCAGGCAGGTCAAGGCAGAGAAGTGGAGGTGGGGGGGGGGGGAGAGCTCTGCCTGGCTTCCCGTGCTCTGCAACCGGGAGGAGGGGCTGCTTAAGGCCTCCCCCCATGCAGGCAGGGCTGTCAGCAGGCCACGCCAATCTCCTTTCCATGCAGTTTCTCCTGCTCCGCTCCAAGAAACATGAGTTCTTCAGCCACATCGAGTCAAGCCCCTTACCTGGTTCTCCGTGGGCATCAATCTGGAGCACCAGGTCAGAGATCAGCTCAAGGTCAAGGACGCACTCCTCATCCGACTGCTGAGGAGCAAAGGAGGCCAAATCAGTCTCTTCCCTGCAGGACAGGAGACCCAGCAAAGGGCACCCCGGGCAGAGTTCTCCGCCTGGCCTCAGGGGATCCTCCTGCAGGGTCTCTTTCTCCCCAACGGCCAGCCGGAGTGGCTCTGGAGGGGGCAAGCAGGCTGCCTCTTGAACACTCTGCTTCCTCCCAGCTAATGCGAACCGAGGCAGGCCAGTGAACCAAGGCAGGCCGGGTCCATCACGTCTGGAACCAGGGGATCTTTCCCTGGATCAGTCTCAGGGTCCTCCCCTGGGAAAATTCATGCTTTCCCCCTCCCGGCTTGGAACAAAGGCAGAAGGCATCCGTTGACCAGCAAGCTCCAGCAACCGTGCTGAAGTTGAGCTGCCCTTGCGTGGAACCAAGAACCCACTCCATGCCGGGCCAGTTAAAGGAGCACGCACACTGAACCTTGGCTCCTAGCTGCTGTAGGAACCGGTATTCTGCCGCCTCCCTGGCTTCAGCAGGAATTGCTAATTCACATTCAAACATCATTTGCATTTATGAGGGCCATAAATTTGCTCTTAAAAAAAAAAAAGATGCTGAGATGCTCAGGAGACTGAATTCTGAACTTACCGTTCTGTTCTGCACTTCCAGTGACTTGCAGCATAGCCAGAGACCCAAGGACGGTGCACTGCGTACCAGAACTAAGGCAGTGCAGAGCGACAGCTGCTGCCCTTTGGGCACAGTGAGGTATGGGGAGGGGCGGGGAGCGTTCTTGGGTCAGCGACAGAAAAAGTGCCTGATGAGCATTTTTATTATTTTTATGACTTCAGGGGATTCGTTTTTAAAATATACTCTGTTAGCTCTGCTCCATTTTCAGGCAAAGGCAGGCTTTGAAGCTGTTCCTTCCCGCAAGAGGCAAAGCCCATAACCAAACCAAGCAAGGTTTTCTCCCTCGTGCAACTGGCCAACCAGTAAGGGGAAAGGGCCATTCCGCCCAAGCCCCACCCTATTCTGTCCCAAATGGCACATCGTATGCAGTGTGCTCACTGCACCCCTCCATCGGTCCGAGTCTGCACTGGAGTTGCCAGCTCCTAACTGAGAGCTGCTTCAAGAGACTTTGCGGGACCAGCAGCCGGCATCCGTCTGACACACCCACCCCACTTGCCGATCTATGCACAAGTCACCTTGGCTGTCACCCTGGCAGGAAGCTTTGACCAGCACGGTGTGAAAGCGAGCCATGCCCAGTGGCCTTCTCGGGGACACCTCCAGGGAGCCCAAAGACTCACCTTGATCTCGTAGTGGCGATGCCTGTGCCGCCCCAGCATGGCCGTGATCTCCTCCAGGTAGTACTCTTTGACGGGATACATAAAGCCTGGCACCTTGACCACAGGGCAGTCCCCAAAGTACTGCGAAAACAGCTGGTTGTCTCCCGTGGCACTCATGAGCACCAGGCGGAAGTCTGGGTTCTGCTTCTGGATGCCCTTCAGCAGGATAAGCAGGAAGTCGGTGTTGACATCGCGCTCGTGCACCTCGTCCACGACGACGTGGCTGACGCCCTCCAGGCGAGGGTTGCTCTGCAGTTTCCGCAGGAGGATCCCCACGGTGCAGAAGAGCAGGGCTCCCCCTCGCGCAGGCGGCTTGCTCTCCAGCCGCACCTGGTAGCCCACGTTCTTCCGCATGTTTGGTCCCAGCTCCTGGGCCACACGCTGGGCCACGGAGATGGCGCTGATCCGCCGAGGCTGAGTGATGACCATATTGCAGCGAGCCCCACGCCCTTCCAGAATAGAGTGCTCCAGTATCAACTGGGGGATGCGGGTGGTTTTCCCACACCCTGTGTCCCCGGCAATCACCACCACCGGGTTCTGCTCCACAGCAGAGAGGATGGCTTCTCTGTGGGAGTCCACAGGCAGAGGGTGGCTCTCCTGCCACGCCGAGCCCCTCCTCTTCCAAAGGGCCAGGAGATTCTGGCTCAGGCGCACTTCCTCTGACTCCAGCATGGGGACGTAGGGCTTGCCTGTGATGGCGTCGCTGAGGGTGCCAGTCTCCTTGCTCAGGTTCATCATGTCATCGGCAAGCCGAGGTCTGGAATCCCGGCTGTCTACTGGGTACTGAGAGAGGAGAAGAAAGCCAGTCAGGGCCCTCTCTGAAACGGCATGCCTACGTGGCGACACTGGAGCCTGATGCAAAGCAGTTTAAAGTGCTGTGGCTTAACCTATGGATCCAGCACTCTGGCAAAGCTAGTTCCCAGCATTCCCCCTAAAAAGCCACGACAGATTTATCATCTCCAGCACTGACTGGAGGTGGCAGAGGGAGGCGGGGAGGCCTTGGCTTGAAGCCAGGGGGCCTCGCTGGCTGACTGCTGCATCACCTTCCGTTGCCTGGAATCTGCTTTCTTGTTCAGTATGTCTACCCGTCACCCAAGCTGTGCCTCATTTCCACTGTGAGATCTGGATTTAAGTCCTAGAACGCCAACGAGAGCTTATTTGTGGCTGTGGGCTACCCACTGTCTTGACCTCAGCTGCTTGTGACAAAGGGGGAACACCTGGCTGGCCAGGGCGTAAGTTGCCGTAGCATAGCACATCAGCACTGCTGGTTTGAACCCCACCACTGCCATGAGCTCAGTAGGTGGCCTTAACCCACTCCTGTCAGCAACGGCTGAAAGCCGTATTGTGGGAATAACAACATTGACTTAGTTCACTGCTCTGAGTGGGGCACTAATCTGTCTAGAAGAGCGGTATATAAACCCAGGTATTTAGTAGTAGTAGTAGTAGTAGTGGTAGTTTTAGTTTTTGATGTTTCTTAAATTGTTCATAACGTCCTTACGTTTTGCCCCATCTTGGGGCTCAGGATGCCTGGGGGAAAGGCAGATATATCAATATTTTAAATTTTATTTATTTATCTGAGGGTCATGCCCCACCCCCTGCTCCTTTGGTGGGGCCCCTGGGGCAGGCAGCAATCAGATATTCCACACCACCCCGTCCTCAGGCTCAGCTCCATTCACGGTTAGATTCTTGTATTCTGTGGTGTTTTCACTGTTTTACCTATTCCTTTAGAACATACTTGCTGCTTTTCAACACAGAAAAGTGTAAAATAAACAATCCACCTTTGTACAGCAACGAGGAAGCTGGGATGGATAATGAGGACAAAGCTCAACAAGAAGCTCTCAGTGGGAAAAGGAAGGTCTTGGTGAATAAAGCGGCACCCTTAGAAACTTGCCTCGCCATGTATAAATCAAATGTAAAATGCAACCCCCCCCCCTTTACGTGGTTTAGGTAGTTCTCGATCTTGTGCAGCGTGGCCTCTGGGACTTTGATGTGGCAGGGCTTCCTCTGGTTTTCTCCGAGTTCCCGGAGGGATGTCATGTTATACATGGCATGGCTCAGGGGGTTGTTGTTCTTATCTACCAAGCCGAGGCTCTGCAAGAGAACAGGACACAGAGGCGTTTATTTATGCGAGTGGGATGTCTGCTCCGCCTAGTTCCTGATAATAACCCAGCTATGATGCTCTGCACCAAATGGGAGTTTTTCTAAGCTGACTTTGAGGAGAGACCTCTGTAAAGAGCATTACAGTAGATATTACTGTGGCATGGAGCCAGGTGGCTAATCTGGCTGTGCCAAGGGAGGGGAATATCTTCTGGGAGTTCAGAAGGCCAGGGGACAGATGGATGGGGCGGCCCACAGGGAACCATGCCAATGGGAAGGGGGAGTGGTTGAACCTTCTACATCCTGCAATACCCTTGGGTTCAGAAGGGCACCTGCAACCATGGCTCTGGCCTGCTGAGCAAACGGAGATCCACTGGATGGAAGCATTGCTGAAAGAATCCCTGTGTCGGACATGCCAACCTGGATCCCCCTGGAGTGCCGGAGCAGCAGGGAGGCCCAGGAAGCCTTCTGGGCCCTTCTCGGCTCTGGGCCAGTGACCCACCTTCAGCTTCTGGCAGGCCAAAGCAGCTGCTTTGTTCTCGGCCTCCACCTTGCGGCGCCCCTTAGCGGCAAAGGTCATGGGGCACGGCCAGCGGAGCGTCAGCTTGCAGATCTTGGTCTTGGTGCCCACTGTCCTGAACTGCATGTACTCCTGCAAGAGGGAATGGGGAATCAGCAGAGGCCCTCGCAACGACTGCAGGGAGGGAATGCAACCCTTCATGCCGTCAGTCTTGGTGTGGAGGACCACCAACCACCGCGGTGGTGAAGACCAACATGCTTGTCTCTTTAGTCGCAGGCCTAGCAGTGGCCAGATTCTGCTACGTGCCTCCTGACACAGCACACTAGAGCTTGGGGCTGCTGCATGCTCTCTGAAGGGCTGCTCCATGCAAAGCAACATAGACTAGGAAAAGGAGAAGTTTATTTGGGGAGAAGGAGGAAGAGTTTTTCCTTGGGCAGACTGCTGAGGGAATCTGAAGATTTTGGCTTTTCCTGAAGCACGTGCCTTCACTGTCGAGTGAGTAACCCACAGCCAAGGTTCAGAGAGCTGCCCATCTGTTCTCCGCTTCTGGCAGTTCTCATTTTCTAGTCAACACCCCCGTGGAAGGCCTCTGTTTCTATCAAACTCAGTGCAAGGCAGGATGGATCCTCAGCCTCTTTTAAGCATACTTTCCTTTCCCAGAAATTTTAAAAGCCATGGAAAGAAAAAGTATTGTTGGCTTTTCTTCCCTCTTGCCCAAAGGGAAATTTGGGGGAAAACTGAAATCTTTGCCATACTTTCTTCTCATCCCTCATTTTACTGCTTTAAAGACATGCCTGGATGCTCTGACTCCCTTCGCCCGAGTCTTCCTCCAACAGACAAAGACCTCTGCATGGTTCATGCCGCCCCCCAAACCTCCAACATCAGGCGCTGAAAACAGCCACACTGACTGTCAGGCAGGAGAGGAGCGTGATCCTTTTAACTGAATTTGGTCTGAGGCCTCTGCCTTCCCCAAGGCCCTGATTCTCCAGCCCCCTGGACTCGTCTACTCACGCCTCAGTCAGTAAATCCAGACATTACTTGAATAAAATGTATTTTTATTAGGTTTAGAGTGTGTCGCAAAGCATGAGGGCACTCAAACGAGACAGGCAACAGATACAAAAAGCAAATAACCTGCTTGGCTGCTGCTAAACGAACTCTGTCTAGCTAAGCTTCTCTGGTTGGTGTCCAAAAGCTGTTCGTCTTACCCATCTGGTTGCTTCTCTGAACAGGGCCTCCTGCACATGGGCAAAATCAACAGCTGCCTGTACACGGGCCTTCTCTGGGGTGGCCCCTGCCCTATGGAACAGCCTGCCTGAGGAGGTCAGGAGAGCCCCCACTCTCCTGGCTGTACACAAATGATGCAGAACTTATTCAAAAGGGCTTTTTTACTCAGCTAGGAGGGCTGCATTGTAGACAGGGGTTCTCAACGAGATGCTTCACTCATGCAACAGGGACCATAGACTGCACCACTATGTTGCCTTATGCATTGCTCCTAAGTATTAGCTGTTTCCTTAAGTATGATCCTATTGGATAGTTCTATGCTGTCAGTCCTAGAATTGGTTATGCTCCGTTTTAGCATTTCTTCAACTCTGTACTGGACTCCTGCTAACGCAACGTCTTTGTAAACTTCCATTTATTTACACGATGGCATTGTTTACTGAAATGTCCTCGATACTGACTGTACTAATCTCACACTATGTAATCTACCTTGAGTCTCAGTGGGAAAAGCAGACTATAAATGACATAAACAAATAAAATATTTTAGTATATGTATCTTTGTTTTTGCCATTGGAAAAAACAAAAGCTGAAAGTGCAAAAGAAATTTTGTAGTAACAAAATTAAGTGTGTAATTTGGACAGAAATAGTTTCCACCAGTCCCAATACGTTTAACAGCATACTCGGATGACAAAAACTTTTTCACACTGATGAAAACAACTAACTTTACGGCAACGTATTGTCATCAGTGTCATAGAATATTAATTGTGGATAGAAGTGGTCACATTTAACAACGTGTATATTTGAAAATAATGTCGGCCGGCAGAACAGGCCCTCCCCCCCGCCCCCCCCCCCAACATTTTGCGGGCCTTCGCATCTCTCTCCTCATCCTCCCCTCAAAAGCGCCCCCCTGCTGTCTGAGTTGGACTCACCTTGACCGTGGATGAAGAAGTGGCGATCTGAATCACCTGGGCTAGGAGGTTTTTGGGGAGCGGAAACTGGGTCAGTGCCCGGAGTGCTGTGTTGTCATCCGTCATATCCAGGGAGAAGCCATCCCTGCAGTACAAGAGATCAGAGATGCTGAACCTACACGGTTTACTGACACCCCCAATGCCTTCATCAGCGTGGAGGGGGAGGAGAGGCCACAATCGCGCTTTTACAAACCCCTCTAATGGTCTAAAACACTCACTGCTAGCCTGGTAAGGCTGTTTATTGCCTTATTTTCTTATGGCCCACGCTGCTTTTTGTGTCTTTTAAAGGGCACAGTCTGAGATATTTGGAGGCAGGGAACTGGCAGGTGATGGAGAGGGGCTGGAAACTGAGGGAGGCCAAAGAGCCCAGTCCTCTACCAGGGCAGCCCCCTCCAGAACACCAACTGCCTCCCCAGCTTTGAACATCTCTCTGCAACCACGAGGCCCCCCTTTCCCCCTTGTTTTTAACAAGACAGTAACGTTCCTCAAGAGGGTCTCCAACACCTGGTCAGCGACACACGTCTGAGCGTGATTGCCGTCTACTGAAGTCCACCTGCAGAAAGACATGGCGGGGAATGTGGCCAGCCCCCTCTTGCTCCCCGAGGCCAGGCTCTTGTGTGTCTCACATTCTTTGCATCACACTGACTGACAGAACCTTCAGAACATTCTAGAAGGTGGCCAAGAATCTCGCGCTCTTCCCCCAGTGCCACACCCCAATTGCAAAGAGCCTACCTGAGGAAAAGGCTAGGCTTGCAGGCAGCAATGCACATATCAGCAGATGCCGGCCGGGGCAACCTCCGCAATGAAGCAGGGCAGTTCTTGGGGTCAGGGTGGGAGCTGGGAGAAGACTCCCGCAGCACTCAAGGAGCTGAGGCTGAGCCCACCCTCCCCTCTATCCTAGCACCAGAAGGCAGGTGTCCCCCGTAGCCAGCTCCTGCTCCTGGCAAGGTACACGGGGGGGGGGGGGAAGGAACTTTGTGCAGAGTAACTATCAAAGTCTGGCGGGCAGCGGGGCTCCCAGGGGACAGCGCATATGTGGAGGAGGGAGGGAGGGAGGGGGCATACCGGAGGCCTCCCGCTTAGTCCCCAACGCCTCCCGCTTGGAGGGCTTGAGCAGCAGGGAGCTGGGAACGGCTTCCCTCTGCCCAAAAGCCCAGGGAGCTGCTGCTTGCCTCAAAGTTCAATGAGTCGAAGGGATGACAGGCTATAAGATGAACACTGAGGGCTGCGGATGAGACCCAAAGCGGCGTTCTGGGCCTCCCCTTCCCTAACACGGTCCCCTGTTGTTTCTGAACTAGAGCAGCCAAGAGCTGGGACGCAAGGATCATCTCCGTTTCAAGGCAAACGGCTCTACCTGATGTCTCTGGAGGGCGTCCGAGCCCCAGGATGCGCCACGGACAGATAGTCGGAAACGTTGATGGCGTCATCTTCCAGCTCCCCCTCCTCCAGCTCCCCTTCCTCCAGCTCCCCCTCCTCCAGCTCTTCCTTGCGGATGGGCTTCAGCAGCTGGTTGTGCTCCAGGGCCTGGATGGGCTCGTCCGGCTCTACCCGCCTCCAGCAGGTTGAAATATCAGCCAGGGAAGGTCCGGACTTGGAGCGCCACCTGCCCTCCGAGCACCACTTCTCCTCAGGGCAGCCCAGCTGCTCAGCAAGGATGCGGTACTTGGCAGCATCGAAGAGCTCATTCCGGGGTCCCAGCAAACCCCAACCCTGCAAGAGGGAGAAGGAAGCCACCGTTGAGCCATTAAGGAGGCAGAGAGGCAAAGGAGCATTTCAATGTACATTGCTAAGCTGGGCTGGGCTGGGCTGGGCACACCAAACCAGGGGGCAGCGTCTTTCTGGGGCTTGCAGGCTCTCTGCTGAGGCCAAGCCATGACCAAAACAGCTCTAAGCTGCCAGGCACCGTCTGCAGCCGCATTTCAAACCTCAGCAAGAGCAATGCAGATAGAACAGCGATGGCTGATTAGCAGAACCCAAAGGCATAGCAAGCAGGTGAGCATCTTTGTATGTGTGTGTGTGTGTGGGGGGGGGATAGAGCTATATTTAAGGCAAAAGTGGCCCAATTACAGCCAAGGGGCCAGCTTAACTGTGTTGGGAGCGCTGGCCAGACTGCAGATGCTCCCCCCACCAAACTGCTTAACAGCTTGAGGGCCAAGTGCAAGGACGAGCCATTAAGAGCAGCAGGGTGGGCCTTGTTGGGTCTCTGCTTGCTTCTGAGGGCCCAGAGGTGGATGCCCACTCAGAGTACTCCAGTGGGGGTGGCAGCTGGGAGAACCCTCAGGCTGAAAAACCTGTCTGCCCTGGGTTGAAATGCTGACTGTGATACAAGCCAACACGCAAAGCACCAAACTGTTAATAACCAGATCCAACCAACCAACAGGCCTATGATTTTGGTGCACCTGCAAAGTAACTGCTGTGCTGTGTAAAGCACTGGGATGGGATAACAAAGGGGTGGGGATGGGGGGAGAACAGCTACTCCAGGTCTGCAGCACTAAAACCTTCTGCAACCCATGTCAACCGCCCTAACCCCAGTCCCCTGCCAGCTTACTTCTGATCACTAAAAGTTAATCCACTGACTCAGCAACCAAGAAAAAGAAAGCCAACCGGCCACAGAGCACCATGACTGCCCATCTGTGGGCCAAGAAGCCAAGAACAGCCCCAGTCACCTTGAAGAGCTGGCAAGCAGCGGCTGCCGCCTGTCGTTCTGCATCAATCTTCTTGGTCCCATAGCCTTCTACCTCCACCGTTTTTGGCCACTTGATGAGCAGCGTGACTTTCTAAAGAGGAGGGAAAAAGCAAGCAACTGGGCATCCAGAATGTTCTGCTTGGCACATCTTTTCCTTTCCACAACGGACAAAGAGCGTTATCCATTTTTTGATCCATTTTAAAGATAACGGAAACTCTATTACTCTCCCCTTAGCTTCAGCTGTCTTTTCTGCTAGACTTAAAAGGTCTAGATTCTCCAGCCTTCCTTCATAGAAAAGGCACTCCTAGCCACTTAATCATCTTGGTTTTTCTCATTTGCACTTTTTAAAGCTCCGCAACATCTTTTTTGGGATACAGAAACCAGAGCTGCACACAGTATTCCAAAATGAGGCCACACATAGCTCTATAAAAGGGCACTACAGTATCGGCCATTTTATTTTCAATTGCGTTCCTACTAATGCACAGCATGAAGTTCATCTTTTTCACTGCTGTGTTGCATATGGAGCCAATATTTTCACTTAGCTTTCCACTACAACCGCAAGTTCCTTCCTCGGATGTCTCTCCACGGACCTTCCCGGCAGCCTGTGTCTTTCCTTGCTGTCCTTAGGCCGCCAATGATGCTTCTCGCTCCGTAAAAGTTTCCCCCTTGTCCCACCCAGTAACTCAGGTCAAGATTATAAAGGTGCTATCACCAACACTGGTATTCCCAAGAGCCAGTATGGTATACTTGTTAGACTAGGATCTTGGGACACCCAGGTTTGAACCCCACTACGCCAGGGAAGCTGGCTAGATGACCTTGGGCCAGTCGCATTCTCCCAGCCTAAACCTATCTCACAGCGTTGTTGTACTGATCAAACAGAAGAGAGGAGAACGATGTAAGCAGCTTAGAAGCTCCACTGGGGAGAAAAGGGCACAAAAATACATAAATAAATAAAATGTCAACTGCCAGACCTGTCAGGATCACCACATCTCAGCCGCTCAGATACCAGCAGGGAAGCAGATCTCATAGGGATCAGGTGGGATTCTCTCTCCCTGCATTAGGCAATATCAAACTTGGGATGAACACAGAAGGGTACCTTTTTTCGAGGCCCATTGGTATGAATATACACCAGCTTGTCTCGTGCGTGGGATATGCCCAAGGCTCTTCCAATCACACTGTTGAGTAAGTTTTTTGGTTGGGGAAATTCCTTCAACAAATCTCTTGAATCTGAAAGGAAGAGTTGGAGGATGTTAAACACCTGTCAGTTTCAGGAATTTCCATCGCTTCAGCCAAATTGGCAATGCACCCAGTGTCCATGTGAGGTCCGCATCATCCCTGTATTCCAGGCAGTGGACAACTGAAGCGGCCTTCCACTCACTTCTGTCTCCCACAGTCCTGGTGTCACTGGGATGAGTGTGTTCAACTATGATGCCCATAGCTAGTCACCAAGAACATTCCTGGGTGTAGGATGTGCTTTTCATTGGGGGATGAGCCATGTAATGTGAATTACTGCCCAGCTTCAGGAACAAACTCCTGTATACCCAATCTGCTTTTCAAATGGGATTACACAGCTTCAATGTATGACCCAAGAACTTGGCAAGCATATCTTCATGTTTTCTCCTAACCATCTATCAATAACAAGCACTTTTAGATTTGAGAGAACAATTCCTTAGGTCCATACACATTACTGCAACAACTGGAATTGTGAACAAAGGAGAAAGGAAAGCCGAAGTAACTCACCCACTTCCATTGTCCTATCTAATGGGAAAGCAAAAAGGAAAGAATCCAGAATAAAAAAGAGTTCTGAGAAAACTGGTAATTGAACAGACTGACACAGTCCAGTGGCTTCCTTGGTGCCAAACTCATCAAAACCTACCAACCGACAATCTTTGGGAATATTACAATATCGAGCCAAAAGATTCCTATAATGGATTCACAAGAGTGCTGTTGTTTTTTTATTTTCAAGGTGGTTCACAACAGGAACACATTTTTTAAAAAAAGTTAACAGCAATTAACTGAAATGGTAGAACCAATAAAACCTGCAAATAAAAACAGCAGAATAGGTGTCAAAGCAGAATTCTTGGATCAAGGAGAGGTCTTTTAAAATAAAATTTTCTGATCATGTAAAATCCAGCGGTGGATAGGGTTTCTGGATCTCCAATATTGTGCAATCACCAAGAACGTCTTGCACCTCATAGCCACTGCCTTCTAATCCTGAACGGTGACCCCACTCAAAGTAGGGTCTCACAGAATTAAGCATTACCCAGAGGTTGAAGAGGACAGGGCTCCCAGGCACGAGAGGAGAGCTTTTTACACTCCGCCGCAGTGGAGTGTACACCCACTGATACACCCACTGATTCTACATTTTTCATCGTGGATCCTCCTCACTTTACTATGAGCTTGCAAGATTTAGAGACCATCTCTTGATTTAAACTCTATAGAAAGGACACACTGGGGATGGGGACACTTCATATGCCAAAGAGTATGAACAGTCTAAGTAGAAAAGAGAAATGAACACTCCCATGGAATTACTACGGGTGGTGCTACCAAGCTCAAAAGATTACTTAAAATCGGGGGTGACCTACTGCCCACCTGACCAGAACTTTGAGTGCTCTGGAGATGGAGAAAAGGTGAGAGGAAACTACAGCAGAGTATATTGTAGAACCGAATGACTTCAACTATCCAAGCACCACCCAGATAAATGCAAGTCTGAGTCACAAGAAAGAGATGGGGAGGAGACCTGATGGAAGTATTGCAGAATTAGCTGGGAACAGGGACTACGGGGCTATTAAATCCAACGTTTATGGAAGTGGAAAGTCGCCCAGAAAGTCCAATTTGGAAACATTTGAATATAGACAGAGGAGAGCTGCTGTAGCACAGTGGTTGAGCTGAGAGAATCAGCACTCTACTGGTTCAAATCCCACTCAGCCCCAGCTGCATTGTGGGGATAATAACACTAACTTGTTCACCACTCTGAGTGAGGCACTAATCTGTCTAAAAGAGCAGTACATAAGTGCAGCTGTTGTTATTGTTGCTACTATTACTGTTACTAATATTATTATTACTATTATTATTAAAAAGGGGATCCGCCAAATGGATGTTGAGAGTAAAGAGAGTGAAAATTCTTGAGGATGCTGGAAACCAAATGGCAACTGCTCTTTGTATGCTACCAGTTTTAATTGTTTATCTGTATTTTTAAACTGATGTGATCCGCTCTGAGCCTGCTTGGTGGGGAGAGCGAACTATAAATTGAATAAACAACAATAACAACAACAATAACTCATATATAAAACATCCCATAGATTAGGTAAAGCAGGGTCAAAACACCAGGGGGGTTAATGAGCAAAATGAAGGCAAGTCTTCAAGGGAACCTGGCCAGCTCCGCTTCCAAAGGGGCCCAGCGCTGCTCGAGGATGGAGACGAGCCTGCCTGAAGGGAGTGGAAGGCCTGACTGAAAAGATAAGAGTCCAGTAGCGCCTTTAAGACTAACCAACTTTATTGTAGCGTAAGCTTTCGAGAACCACAGCTCTCTTTGTTAAATGCATCCGATGCATCTGACGAAGAGAGCTGTGGTTCTCGAAAGCTTATGCTACGATACAGTTGTTTACAGCGCTATCCCGAGAATACTGTCCTGGAAGGAAGCCCCACTGAATAGACCTGAGTAGGATTCTGAGTAGACCTGCCTGGGTTGGCTCTGCTGGCCTCTTGGCCGCACTGACCCCGGCTGGCCCTCTGGATCTGTGCCCGGAAAGAGGCTCCCCCCTCACACTCCGTTCCCGTCCCGGGCCAGAGGGAGCCCCGCGCACCGCCCGCCGGGGCCAGACGCCGGCAGGAGCGCGGCGAGGCGGCGGCGCCTGGCTGGAGGCCGCGGAGGCCGGCCGGGGCAGCCCTCCCCCCCTCCCCCTGGGCTGGGAGTTCCCGGGGGCGAGCCCTGCCTGGGCCCGAGGCGGGGGAAAGGCAGCCCGGCGGCGCAGCTGGCCCGCGTCGCGCCCTTCAGCCGCCGGGCGGGCACGAGGAGGCGCCTCGAGGGCCGCCGTCCGCGCTCACCGTGCAGGCCCATGGCGCCGTCCGCCGGCTCCTCCTCCGGCCGCCGCTTGTCGTCCGCCCCGGCCGCGGCCTCGCACAGGCCCCTCCGGAGCGGGCTGCCGGCCGCCAGCCGCGCCTTCCAGCGCGCCCGCCGCAACGGCCCTCCGGCGCCGCTCGCCAGCCTCTGCAGGAGCCGGCTGGTGGCCGCCATCTTGCGAGGCGCACGCATGCGTGGGGCGGCCGGGAGCGGCCCGCGCCCAAGGGGGCGGGGGCGGCGGCTCGGAGCGCCCCCTGGCGGGCGCCGGGGCTTAGCACGCCGCTCGCCCGGCACAGCAGCGCGGCCGCGGGCGGGCAGGGAGGGACGGAGGGGCCTCGGCTCTGGGCCCGGGACAAGCCCCAGCGCAGCAGCACAGGGGCGCGGGGCTGGCGCGGGGAGGAGGGCCGTCCCTGTGCGCCACGACGCCCCTCCAGCCAGCTCTGCCCCCAGCGAGGCCGCGATCCCCAGGCCGTCCCAGGGGCAAGAGGGCTCTCGCCAAGAACCGGCTTCCTGAGACTGTCCCATCGCCTTGCCTCCAGGACCAAGGCCGCAGAGGCGCCAGCGCAACGTTAGGGTCTCATGCCCCTGGCTCTCAAGCAACAGGCACACCTAGAACATTTGCCCGCCTGGTGGCTGAGCCCGGGGGGGGGGGGGGGGCTCTGCCAATGTTCGCCCTCTGCTCGGCAGCAAGGCTCAGCCTTCCAGGGCGACTGCTTTGCCGCACGTGGGGGCAGTGGTAGCAACCAGCGCACAAGCATTTTATGCAGTGTGGTGCCTGCCCACAAAATGCCTTTGGGTGGACTCCCTATTCCAACACTATACTACAAGCAACACAGCAGTTGTGCCTTGCCCAGAATGCTGCTTTGTGAAGGTGGAAGTTCATAGGATTGGAGCACAAAACATGAACCGGTCTGAAAATAATTAGCCCTTTAGGAAGGTTGGGGGGGGGGGGATATAAGCAGGCCTGAGAGCTACCCATGCAATGCCAGAACTAGCAGCACAAAATGGTCCAACTGGATGACTGACTTGGGCTCCACTAACTATTAAGGAAGACCCAATACATATGCTGTGTGCTAACGTAGAGATGAAGATAATAACAAAATCTCTTGCAAGACCATAGGAGAGGCTGGCTGGCTGGCTCCTCTGTAAGGCTGCAGCTCCCCTGTCATCAGAAGGCCTTGCAGCTCAGCTCTGCCACGATGGATAATGCTGTCACCCACACCACACCACACCTGCACAGAGAACCTGATGTAACCACAGGGATGCAAACATCTGCGTCAGACATTCCACACCAGCGCAAGAAGCCCAGGCACTGACTGCCGGGTAGGATTGTGCCCTCAGACATCATGCATGGGTCGGAGAACCGGATTCTTTCTATACTCTTGCACTGGTGGAAGGCTGTGCTGTAGCCACAGACACACAAACTGCGGCAGAGTCGACAGATTGCACACATCGAGAGGCATGGCACGACACAGTGCTGCTCTACTGCCACACACTATGCAATGCACAGGAAACGGAGAACCAACAGAGGCAGTTCTGTCAAATGGGAAGCAAACTCAGGCATGTGTGTATACAAACCAGTGGAAAATGAATGGTAGGATATGAAAGGAGAAAATGCAGCAAGCTGAGAAGCACTCACACAAGAGGAGGAGGGAGGTGGGGTGTATATTCTACATCCCAACAGCCTCTGGACAAAGACCCCAAAGGAGGCTCACCTTTGCAGCAACCACAAGGGCTCCAAGCGAAAGGCACCCCGTGCTCATCACACAGCTAAGTCAGGAAGGGGACAGCTGTTGCAGGCTGCAGTCCTAAGGACGCTTTCCTGGGAGTAAGCCCCACTGAATAAAATGGGCCTTACTTCTTTGTAACCCTGCTTAGGATTGCTCCTTTACAGTCCTCCCCTCCCCCGGTTGCTAGGGTGGGTAGGTGGAGCCATTAAAACCTTGAACTCTGTTTGTACAGCTGCTTGTAAGAATGAAATAGACTGGATACTGCAGACTAAACCACACCAAGCGCCACTCCCTCCCCACCACTTCCCAAGTGGCAGCCTGTTGCCAAAGAGCCCCAGCTGGGGCCCATAAAGACAAACACACACACAAACAAATTTTAGGTAAGCTCCCACTGTTGCCACACTGAAGACTGCAGAGCACAGGCAGACACATGACATATGCCCAAGCACTCCACCCAGGGGCACTGCGGGCCAGACACTCACCTCCTCTTTGCAGAAGTACAACCAAGAACAAGAAGTGGGTCAGTCAGGGACTCAAGATCAGTTCCAAGGCACCAAGCACCATAGAAGGACGATTTCAGGCCCTCTCCCCCACTTAGCACCTGCCTGCAACCAGCCCACGCCCTGGAAAGCAAGCTGTTGAGAGTATAGACACATCGGAGGCCCTCGCCCATGGGAGCTCTGAAGGCAAGGCACTGACGGCCTCCTCCACCGCGGGACACAGTCCCAATGAAGAGGAAAAGCACAGTGTCCCCTGCCCAAGCCCCCACAGAATAAGGATGTCTGGACAAGCCCCACTCGTCCGAAGCAAAGACTGCAGTCTTATATCCTTGCAACACTCTCTGGCCACGGTCCAGGGAGGGGAGTGGAGGAAAAAGTTCAGGCGTGGATCCCATGGCCCCATTCCGCCAGACCCCACCCTAATGCGGGAGTGGCACTACACAGCAAGACAATTTTTCTAATACTGGTATCCTGAGTAAGGAAGGGGTGATGCAATGGAAAGGGAATCTGTTGAGGATGCTTCTCTGGTTCTGTGATTGTGGTTCCACTCGTGTGGCACTGTTCCTGTGACATACAAAACCTGCTGCTTTTCTGCTTATGCCCAGCTGGCATGAAGGCTGCTCACCAGCCACAAATGGGAACTGCTGTAAGGAACAGGAACTGCGAAGTAAGAGGTCTTTCCTCCTGGGCTAAGTTGTAAAGAAAGGAGAAACTGAGGGTGCAGGGACAAAATACATGATTCATGCTGCCTAAAGCAGGTGGTTGTTGATGGGAAAGAGACTAGGAAACTGCCCCACAAGGGACCTCAACAGGTATGTAAGAAGGGAGATGGGGTTGGAAGAGGAAAGGAGAATGCAAAAATAATGGTAAAGTGCATGGGAAACGGTGGGGCAGCAGTGTGGGAAGTTAGGCCATGAGGGAGAACAGCAATGAACAAGGGGGCAGGGAAGATGCAGAGGAGGGCCGCCCTTGGCGGGTGGGAGGGTTCAGCAGTCCAAATTGTGAGTGGAAAAGGGAGGGCACGAGGTTATTCCTCAGCCACTCTAGGAAGAAGAGTCCAGTAGCACCTTTAAGACTAACCAACTTTATTGTAGCATAAGCTTTCGAGAACCACAGCTCTCTTCGTCAGATGCATCGTCAGCTTTCGAGAACCACAGCTCTCAAAAGCTCATGCTACAATAAAGTTGGTTAGTCTTAAAGGTGCTACTGGAATTCTTTACTATTTTGTGACTACAGACTAACATGGCTAACTCCTCTGGATCTAGGGAAAAGATATCTCTGTGTGTGTAAAATGTAGTAATGGAAAAGAAGAACAGTCAGAAGAACCACATCTTTGACAGGAGAGAAGAAGAAAACAGGAATGCAGAACCAAAGAAAAAGGCGAGATCAGACAGTCTACACATGAGGCTGGCTAGTGGTTTGTCACGGTTAGTTATACGAAAGCTTTCAGCTCAGGTGACACAGCGTATAGGAAAAACACCCAAAGTCAATGGTCTCCTTATTTGTACATGAATTTTTTATTAAGTGATGGAAAGCGTTTTAACAGGGTATAGTTGCCACACTTTGTCCTGCAGCTCAGCAGGTCAGGCCGTGCTTGCCTCCAAAGGGGATGAACCAGCACAGATCAAGCCTGTGTTAGGCAGGCAGAAGGTAACTTCTCAACTTCTCTCTCCTAGCACCATCATGGAACCCATGACAAACCACTAGCCCTGGCACAACAGCTCTTGCTCTCCTTCGCCTCTTGACCCTGTTCTTCTGGATTTAGGAGCTGGGCAGCTGCAGCTGATTCAGCCCTCATCGTGGCCACTGCGGCCGGCACGTGCCTAGGAAAACAGTCTTGGGATCCACCACTCCTGGGCAACGTGTCTCAGGGCAGGGTGGCAAAGCTGGCACCCCCCTCCCCCCAGGGGATTGTGTATTCCAGCATGAGTACTTGAAATGTCCTTGATACCGACTGTCCTAATCTCACACTGTGTAATCCGCCTTGAGTCTCAGTGAGAAAGGTGGACTATAAATGACAAAAATAACAGCTGCAGACTTGGAAAGAGCAGCAAGGATGACTAATGATTGGACCAACTAGAGTGAGGAACTAATAAGGAGCTACACATCAAGTTTGGTTCAACAACGGGGGGTGAGGAAAGACAAGGTGAGAGGAGAACACAACACACACAGGTCGATGTCTCACTCGGGTGGGACAAAGGGGCACAACTGAGAGTGGTGAAGCTACTGAATTTTCCGTCTCATGATAAATGGGCAGAAAGCAAAACCACAAGAGGATAGAGAATGGACTTGGGCTGAAGCCCTCCCCGCTCTGCTCTGGACAGGTCACTCCAGCTCCCTGTCTGCTGAATGGGAACCATGAGCTACGGAACACAGCTGCTGTGATGGTGGACACCAAGACTGTTAAGACACAGCTTCCCACACGGCTTCAAGAACTACAAAAACGGCTTGCTCTCTGCCTCATTTTGATGTGCCTCGACTGACTGGCACCTGGAAAGCATTCCGGAAACCAGGGACCAAACAGAATCCTGTGGTTTTCAGCTCAGCAGACGAGCCAGGATTTCCCCACTCCTTTCTTTGTTTCAGAGAGCATATAGGAAACCTACCTATAGAGCCCTCCCATTCCACTTCAGCTGCTTCTTACCTCTTCTACATGAATTTAGGGAGAACATCGCTGGCAGAGTGAAAAGACTCAGTCCCTGGAAAAACAAGAGGGTGAGGGGAGAGGATGCAATATGGGTCAGAGAGAGCAGTGGTTGTTTTATCCAAACCTCCAAACAGTGTGTTTCATCTTCAGAGACAGAGACAAAGCCAAAGGGCCTGAGATTCTACGCCACTCAGCACAGCCCAAATCATAGGGGCTGTTAGGAACTCAGACTCCATGACTGACACACATTAATTCATGGCCTGTTTCCTCATCCCAATTATACCTCATTGCTAATCCCTCAGTAGTTGCTTTGTTTGGACTAGAAGCAGCTAATTGGATGCTGTGAAACAGAAAAGTATCTACTGTAGTTACACCTCTTACCTACGAAAGGAAAACCTTCAAGTCCAATGAAACCTGTTCAAGATCATTGGGCAACAGAAACACAAAGCTGCTTGTTTGCCGAGAACCAGCTCTAGCTTCTCTCCGAAACAAAAACTGCCAACAGCAAATGGAATAGGTGGCTGAGAAGAGGTCCGCCGGGCCATGCGTGTCCACGTTTGCTTTGTACACCAAACACCACAAATGAAACTGCCTTCTACTGAGACCCTTTCTCTACCAAGGTCAGCCTCGTCTCCGCTGACCAGCAGCTGCTCTCTGGGTTCTAAGGCAGAGACCTTTCACGTTACTTCCTACTCAATTGTTTTAACTGGAGAAGCCAGGGATTGAACCTGGGACCTTCTGTATGCAAGGCATATGCAATGCTTCTGAGCCACATCCCCTTCCCCTAATCCGTGTTATCTACCTTAACGCTTGGCCAGCAGCTTCAAAGCCAGAATTGCACATGGGAAGTAAAAAGGCAGAGGAGTCTTGGCTTTGCCCTGCCTTCTCCCTTGCCAACTGCCCTCTTGACCTTTAGGAGCACACCGTGGGGCAGGCACAGGAAATTTGCACAGGATACGGTGCTAGGCTTCTCAGGATTGCCGTATGATGTAGCGATCAGTAAAAAGCTTGTTTAGGGGAGAAGAAACATGCATGCCACGCCTCTTCTGCAAACACTCCACTGGTTACCAAGTTCAATTCAAGGTGATGCTGATCACCTCCAAAGCCCTGGGTGGCCTTGAGCCCACGTCCCTACAGGAGTCTCTCTCCTGCGATAGCTTCGCTCACCTGAGCAGGGCATCCTAAATTCCTGTCCTGTAAATGGGTTTTGGCAGCTGCTGGTTCACAAGCAATCTCAGTAATAGCTCTCACCTTATGGAATGACTTGCCCGAAGAGGTAAGAAAAGCTCCGGTGTTTCTATCGTCTCACAGAATGTGCAAAACTGTAATGTTCAAGATGGCATTTTTAAAAAGATATGAGAGCGATAGGAGAATGAGCAGCCAAGGAGGTAGACTTTATATTGGGGCAGAACTGTAGTCCAGTGCAATAGTTATTTTATTTACAAAATTTATACCCTGCCATTCTGTCCTCATCAGGGCCACCAAGGCTGCTAACAAGTTAAAAACACATATAATAAAAGAGCATCTTAAAAAGAATTAAAATCAAAGAAAACCAAATCATTAAAACAAAACAAAGTTTAAAACACACATAAAAACATGAAAATGGCAATTAAAACAGGAAGGGCTGGAGGGAGCACCAGATAAACAAAGAAGTCTTCTCTGGCAAAAGGACAGCAGCAAAAGGAGACAACGGATCCTCCCAGGGGAGAGATTTCCAGTGCCACAACTGAGAAGGCCTTTTCTCGGGCTGCCTCCTGTCAAGCCTCAGGTGGCAGGGGCACCGGAACCAGGGCTTCCAAAGATGGCTGCGGTCGGCAGGCAGGTTCGTAAGGAAGTCTTCCAGGCATGCTGATCCCAACCCGTATATTTATTGTAGGTATCCCTTGCTTTTATTGCATCGTCCTTACATTGTGATCCTGTCTGCATCATTTATAGGAAATCTTGCCTCAGATCACTTTTGTTGATCGTCTTGTTCTCTACTTTGGTAACCCTAGTCCTTTTGCCTTGTTCATTAGTTGCCTTATACGGACTGGTTGCACTATTTATAATGCTGTGATCCATCTTGAGCCTCAGTGAGAAAGGTGGACTATACATATTGTAAATAAATTTATTTATTTATTTCATTATCTCACTATGAGCCGAAACAGACGAGACGAGTTCCCTCAATTCAACCTGGGTTGAATTGCCTCAAGGTTTGACGGGAAATGTAGGCATTTCTCCTTCCTGTCGCTCAGAGGAGGAGGGGGGAGGAGGGGGGCTCCTCTCGCCCAGCCGCCGCCGTTCCCAATCGCGAGGGACTCGAGGAGCCTGGAAAGTGGCGGGGGGATGCTCTTAGGCTGGGGCGCGGTGGCAGCGTTGCTCTTGCTGCAGCCGCCCCCTGCCCCAGCCTCTTCCTCTCGTCCTCCTTCCTCTCGGCTTCCTTCTCCAGCGGCGAGAGAGGCGGCGGCGGCAAGCGGCAGCAGCAAGAGCGCTGCCACCGCTGCCGCCCAGCCTAAGAGCATCCCCCCGCCACTTTCCAGGCTCCTCGAGTCCCTCGCGCCGCGGCCGGGCGAGAGGAGCCCTCCTCCTCCCCCCTCCTCCTCTGAGCGAGGGGAAGGAGAAATGCCTACATTTCCTGTCAAACCTTGAGGCAGTTCAACCCAGGTTGAATTGAGGGAACTTGTCTCGTCTGTTTCGGCTCTGAGACTCAAGGCAAATTACACAGTGTGAGTCAATATAGTCAGTTTCAAGGATATTTCAATAAACAATGTAATGGGTATATAAATTCAAATTTGCAAAGATTTAAAACAGCAGAAATACAATGCACAGAATTGAAGAAATGCTGAAACAGAACATTTGCAGTTCTAAGAATGAAATATTAAAACAATATAGAACTATTCAGTAGGATCCTACTTAAAGCAACAGACAGCACAGAAACACATAGGAAAGTCTATGGTCCCTATTTCGTTACTGATGCACCTCTTTGACACAACGGCTGATTCTGCACACGTTGGATAATGCACTTTCAATGCACTTTAGCTATCGTTTGGAAGTGGATTTTTGGTTTCACACTAAAAAAATTCAGTTCCAAATGATCTCTAAAGAGGATTGGAAGTGCATTATCCAAAGTGTTTGGAATCAGCTAACTTCCTTACAGAACAGTTCTGAGTAAAAAGTCCTCTTGAATACTTCAGTTTTGCATCACTTGCGGAAAGCCCAGAGAGTGGGACCTTGCCTGACCTCGTCGGGTAGGCCACTCCATAAGATGGAATTGCAGAGAACGCACGTGTACTGCCAGCTCCTGATTTTGCCCATGTGCAAAGTGGCACCTGCAGAAGGCCCTGTTCAGATGAGCGAAGCTGCTGTGGCAGAACATATGTAGGGGGAGAGGCAGCCCCACGGAAATGCCAGACCGAGGCCATGGAGAGCTTTGTTTGTGATAGCCAGGACCTTGAATTGACCCTGGGAGCTGATAGGTGGAGCCAGTGGAGTGACTGTAGAATGGGAGTCATATCCACGCTCCTCCTAGCTCCCGATAATAATTGAGCTGCAGTCCCGAAGTGGACTTAGAGGGGAGACCTATGTACAGTGTATACCGGTAGTCCAGTCTCAATGTTACCATGGCATGGATCCAGGTGACCAGGGCCGATTCCAGATAACTAACCTTAAGGCCCTTCATGCCGCCCTCTTCCGGATCGCGCGACGACACGCAAAACTCGTGCAAGGAAACGCGATATTTCGCATTTTCCCCATCGCGATCCAGAAGAGGGCGGCATGAAGCGCCTTAAGGTTAGTCATCTGGAATCGGCCCTGATCAGCCATGTTGAAATAGGGGGCCACTTTCCAGCCTAGACAAATTAAGGCAGGTAAAAAAATGCTTTCTACAACCTCACTGTGGCCTGGAAGATGGCTTCTTACCTCGACACGGCCGACCTGGCCACCTGGATCCATGCTGAGGTAACATCAAGGTGTGACTATTGTAATGCTCTATGCATTGGCCTCCCATCTAAGTTAACCGGGAAGCTCCAGTTAGAACTACAGAGGAAGGCCATTGCAGGAGTTCTGCAGCCTAAAGGCCAGGGCTAATTTTCCATCTTGCTTGCGCTGATATTGGCTAGGACTTAAATGTGGGAGAAGGACGAGGGGAACAGCTGCTTGGCTGCCCCCAACTAACACATCAATGCAGTGATTGTTACTAGCATTGCAACTCAGGAGGACTGGACTACAAGCAAGACCTTGTTTTGCCAAACATTCTTCACTTATTCCAAATGCGTAAATAATAGCTGAGGAGCAAATGGGATTTCCTAAACGATGTTAAAGTTGAACCTGCTGGTGATACAAAGCATAGCAACATCTGACACTTAGCCTATAGTTTGCCACAAGTACTGTGAAAGGCCCTGCTGAGTTACCACTGTCACAACTAGGTTCAAGGGTGTAGATGACAGCTCCAAGAGAAGAATTATCCCCACCCCCACCCCCGCCTCACACACAAAGTATCTAATGGACAACAAAATTAGGCTGACCAGATGCAAGACAGAATAGCAGAGCTCCCATACTGTGAGTCTCAGTGAGAATGGCAGCTGATAAATAACGTAAATAAAATACATTCCAGGCTCTGGCCTGGGTAGATATGTGCCGGCTGGGCTGATGAATAAGGCCTGTGGAGCAGTCTCGGAGTTCCCTTGGGAGGCTGTTCTCAGACAGGCTCTCAATTCCCTCCCTAAATTTTCACACAGCTGAAACGCTCATCAACAGCTTGGCCCTGACTGGCTCTTGGGTCGCCGGCTGATGCACCGAGTCCTGAGAAAAGATGGCTTCTCAGCTCGCCCAGCTCAAATATTCCATCTTCAGTCTCCATTCCTTTCCTCTCTGAGCCAGCCTTCTTCGACCCAGCTCAGACCGTCATGCAGGCATGCCAGAGAGAAGCTGAAAGCCGTATGCTGTTCCTCACCTCACCTACATGGGAGGGGGCTTTTTTTTTTTGGCGTAGGGTTTCCAAGTCAGAGGAATATTGGCCCTCATGATCTGGACAGCACAGGACTTAGCGATCACAGCCAGAGACACTGAGCATGCTAGAGACGCAAATTATATGATGGATTCTGAAGGGCAAATTTAGGGTTCTATCAGCTCAGTTTCTCAGGAATGCGCTTACAGGCAAGTGATTACTTATGACAACGTGGGATGCAGAACCAGCTCACAAACTTCAGTGTAACAGCACAGCAAAGCCGCGTGCTTAAGTATATGGAAGTCTTTCTCCTGGAGCACTTCACACAAAACGCAAGCCACCCTCTTTCTTCTGCTGCCGGCCCTGATGTACAATGCTATAGATGTTAGGGAGACCAAGCCATGCTGACGTCCGAAGCTTTTTCTGCATGGGGCTTGAACAAGATGCATTCTCTCAGCCCAATTCATTTCACAGGGCTGTCGGAAGGATGAAAAAGAAATGGAAAGCCACTTGTACACTGCCATACGCTGTAGAAATCATATTCCTAACATGGTCTTATCCAAACAGCTTTTTTACAATGCTGTCCATTTAAAAAGAATTAATAGCTCTTTAAATCCAGAAGAAAAGGTGTCCTGGGGAGGGGGGGCAGCAGTCTGTGATGCTGTGCAGCTGTATTCCCCCCACCCCACCCAATGCCCTTTCACTGAGACCCACCAACAGTTTGACCTGAAAATTTCTGTAAAAAACTATAGTACATTAAGCCATTTTGTTCAAGAACACATTGGGGGGGGGGGTCACTCACTCACTCACTCACTCACTCACTCACTCACTCACTCACTCACTCACTCACTCACTCACTCACTCACTCACTCACAATCATTCAGTGCTTCACCTGAATGCTGAGCTGTTCTACTGGCTTTTAATCCCTATATCCAGGCCTTGACAGATTTTCTTTGGCTTTAGGAACCGGCCCAGAAATTTAGAAGCCAGATTCATTTTTCAGCCTTCAGGGATTTATATTTTAATGACCATACTTTCTCATTATTGCTCCCATTTTGGTGTAGTGGTTAAGAGTGGCCGGACTCTAATCTGGAGAACCGGGCTTGATTCTCCGCTTGAAGCCAGCTGGGTGACCTTGGCTCAGTCACGGCTCTCTCAGCCCCACCCACCTCACAAGGTGATTGTCATGAGGATAATAATAACACTTTGTAAACCGCTCTGAGTGGGCCATAACTTGTCCTGAAGGGCAGTTTATAAAACAAATGCTGTTGTTGTTATCCTAAACTCTTTATTTCCATTCTTAAAAGCTGTAACAAAAGTATTGTGATGTATAAATAAATATGGGTTATGCTGGTTGTCATCCCAACAGAAAGCTAACCTCTATCCCTCACCTAAGTAAACCTTGTACTTCTACCGAGAGTCATGAAGAGGTGCTTACACTAAATGGCAGAGGAACACAGTGGGCAGCACCATGAAATGTCCAGGCTCCAGGGATTTGTTGAGCCTTGCCTAGATCAACATACAGATTTAAAATATAAAGAGTAAAGATAGTTGTAATTCATCTTACACTTAGGTACCAATTCCAAGGACAACTTCTCGGCATTACGCCCCTTGAACAGACCTCGGGAGGATTCCGAGCAGACCTGCTGGAGATTACTCTCTGAGAGGACATCCACTCAAGATGACTGGAGGTGGCTTCTCAGCTAATTCATGTTTAGTAGACATATCAAGTACACCTTTCTTTATGTTTGTGGGTGTGTATGATGTGCCATCAAATCGCCTCCGACTTACGGCAACCCTATGAAGGAAAGACCTCCAAAATGTCCCCTCCTTAACAGACTTGCTCAGATCCTGCAAACTGGAGGACGTGGCTTCTTTGATTGAGTCCAGCCATCTCGTTTTAGGGCTTCCTCTTTTCCTGCTGCCTTCCACTGTTCCTAGCATTATTGACTTTTCCAGAGAATCTTGTCTTCTCATGATGTGACCAAAGTTCTATAGCCTTAGTTTTGTCATTTTAGCTTCTAGGGAGAATCCAGGCTCAACTTGATCTAGTACCCACTTATTTTTTTGGCTGTCCATGGTATCCACAAACCTCTCCTCCAGTATCACATTTCAAATGAATCAATTTTCTTCCTGTCAGCTTTCTTCACTGTCCAGCTTTCACATCCATACATAGCAATAGGGAATATCATAGTTTGGATTATCTCTATCTTGGTTCCCAGAGAGACATCTTTATCTTTAAGGATCTTCTCTAGCTCCCTCACAGCTGCTCTTTCAATTCTCAGTCTTCTTCGGATTTCTTCATTGCAGTCTCCCTTTATGTTTATATATTCTTTATAGTATTCAATGTTTCTTACTTCACTGTCATAAACAGATGAGGAGTCACCTCCCCAGATTTAACTGCCAATAACACATTTATGTATTTCATTTATACCCTGCCTTTCTCCCCAACAGGAACCCAACGCAGCTAACATTGTTGTTCTCTCTTCCATTTTATTTCTACAACAACCCTGTGAGGTAGATTAGCCTGGGTTTGTGGCTGTCTCAGGAACATGCAATCCAAACTCTACTAACCTTTTGGATATCCCATCTGGTTGATTGTATTTGATTTTCACTATGTAATCCTCCTTGAGTCTCAATGAGAACGGCAGACTGGAAATGATGTAAATAAAGAATAAAATAAATTCCCCCTCAGTAGTGAGATTTCTTTTATAATTGCTATAAGAATCAGGATATATTGTCGAAGGCTTTCACGGCCGGAGAACGATGGTTGTTGTGGGTTTTCCGGGCTGTATTGCCGTGGTCTTGGCATTGCAGTTCCTGACGTTTCGCCAGCAGCTGTGGCTGGCATCTTCAGAGGTGTAGCACCAAAAGACAGAGATCTCTCAGCTGCTGGCGAAACGTCAGGAACTACAATGCCAAGACCACGGCAATACAGCCCGGAAAACCCACAACAACCAATCAGGATATAAATTCTGATTCTATTTTGTATATCAAAATACAGGCTTGTTTAATTTAATGCCAATAAAGGTAATTAAAAACAAAATAATTTCCACAGCACAATGGAGATTTAAGCCTGGATGTCCCAGATCCTAATTCAACAGTCTTCTCACTGCAGTACACAGTATGAAACTGAAGCAGGCTTTAAAAAAAAAATTAAATGTACGTTATTTATAGTGCGCCTTTCTCACTGAGACGCAAGGCAGATTACATAGTGTGAAGTCAATACAATCAACTCAACAGACATTCAAAACAATGCAATAAGTTACAGACTACTGAAATTTGCATACACGCAAATCTGAATACAGAGCTGAGATAAAGCACTAGCCATTAGACGCAGAAGCTACGCAAGAGGTAAACAGCAGTATACTCCACAGCCCTTGTTCCTGAACCAAAGTGTATCTCTGGATCATTTCCTTTACAGCCCTTCTACCTGTGTAAAAAAATCCCTCCTGAATCATTCAGTTTTGCATAGTTTGTGGAAAGCCAGGAGACCATGGCTCTCCTAATCTCATCAGGCGGGCCACTCCATAAGATGGGTGCCACCTGCCGAAGACCCTGTTCAAATGAGCAAAGCTGCCATGGCGGAGCACAGGGAAAGAGGAGGTCCTGCAGATATGAGGGACCAAAGCCATAAAGGGTTTTTTCTATGTGATAGCCAATGTCTTGAATTGAGCCAAGTATCTGATAGGTAGCCAATGTCGTGGGAGTAATATGCCTGTTCCGCCCAGCCTCTGATAGTAACTGCGCTGCCGTGTTCTGCACCTTCTGGAGTCTCTGAGTTGACTTTGAGGGGATACTTCTGCACTTAATGCCTTAATGTTACCATGCTGTGAATCCAGGTGGATGGATCAGCTGTGTCAATTGTAGAGGACCACCTTCTGGGCTAGACAGTTTGCAGAGGGCTCTTTTTTCCTCAGCAGTAGTGCTGAACCCCACATAACCCCTCAGCTCTGCAAGGGCCAACTGAACTCCAGCAGAAGGGGGGGGCGCACGATGTCCTTCAAGATACCTATCTCCCCAACCATCATCACGGTCAGGCAGCAACCAAAGATCTTTAACTGCGCCTCCTGGTGATTTGGATAGCGACGAAACAGAGCTGGGTGTCATCTGCATACTGATGACATCCAATTGCATAGCTACGAGGGATGTCTCCTAAAGAATTTACACAGAGGTTGAATAACACAAGGGGCAAGATTGTGCCCTATGGAACCCTGCAAGATAATTCTCACAATGAAGACAGATGGTCTCCAACAACTCCTCTTTGAGTCTGTTCCATGAGCAGTGATTTAAACCAGCCCAAGACACATCCCCTGATACTTGCTTCCGTCTCCAAACGCCTCAATAGGACGGCACGGCCTGCTGTGTTAAAGATCTAGGGGGCGCAACAAAGCAGCATGGCCTTTGTCTACAATCAGACTGAGGTCATCAGCTAAAGCTACCGGAGCAACCTCTGTTCCACAGCGTGGCCTGAACCCAGACTGAAAAGGTGAGCACCAGAGTTATCAAAGATCTGGA
Source organism: Eublepharis macularius (assembly GCF_028583425.1). Taxonomy (NCBI): domain Eukaryota; kingdom Metazoa; phylum Chordata; class Lepidosauria; order Squamata; family Eublepharidae; genus Eublepharis; species Eublepharis macularius. Next base: position 94,375,807 of record NC_072800.1, on the reverse strand, counting down.
TTTAGTCTGCTACTGCTTCCTCAATCACTTGCCTAGAAAGGGCAGATTAGAGATTGGGAACAACTGGCTACATCATTTTGGCCTATGGACAATTTTTTAAGTAGCAGGGGGATAACTGCCTCTGAGTAGCCAAGGAAAAGCACCTTGAGCCAATGTCTTATTTATGATAGACTTCAAGGATTCATTAATGTGGCCTTTGCATGATTTTAGCAGCCAAGATAGGCAGGATCCAGTGCATGAGTAGTGGCCTTCACAGATGCCAGAACTCTGTCGACAGCCATCATTGGAAGTGGTCAAAAAGGTCCATAGGTGAACCAGTTGGTGTATTAAGCATTTCTTCCGCTTCACTTATATTCCAGGAGGCATCATTACACACTAATTTATGCTGATGAAGCTCCTGTTTAAGGGCACTGGAGAAGAGGCACACAGAAAACATGTCTCTGTCCACCTGAATGTAATGACCACTGCCCCAGCCACGGCTGTCAGAACTTTGCCTTGAGAGAGTTAAAGAGATGCAAGCAGTATGATCTTCATGCGCGACCAATCCATGTTTGGCAATAGCGCACAAAGCACGAAGGCACGTTTAGAGTGTGCACCTGATACTCAAAGGCCTTCACAACAAGCGCAACCAGAGGCAACGGAAGATACTGCTCTTGGATGTTTAAGACAGGAAGATGCAATTTCCCATACAGAGTGAGAAAAACCTGCGTGTGCTGAAACGCCTTCTGCTCTCCCACCCCAACTCGTTTGCTGCCCCTCATTATAAACCTGCTACCTGCTCATTATAAACTCATCTGCAAATTCAAAACCCAGTTTTGAGGAGTTTGCCCATCACAAGCACTCCCAGCTACTACCTCATATTCTCTCCATGGCCCAGAATAGATGCAGTAGATTGAAACTGGAATAGATTTGGGCTGTCCATATGCAAACCTCTGCAAATAACGGAGGGGACAGCGTGGCTTTCACCCTCTCTCATCCTAGTTTTCACAGTTCTCGGGAGGACATCTGCTCAAGTGCCGTGCTGCAAACTCATGCTAGCATTTGAGACACAGCTCTGGAGCTGTGTACATTCTTGGCAGGTCTGATGATCGAGAGTCAAGCTTTATGTTTGAGAGCTTCTAGTCAGTTAGATCCTATGCCCCATCCAGGCGTCTTCAGAATCTCTCTCAGGCAAACTTATGGATCCCCAACCTGTACTTTTATTCCAAACCCTTCTTGCTGTGGGGGTTCTTCCCCCAAACCTGCAGAACAGCACCAACAGTTTTTTCTACAGACAAGAAATCTAGATTTCTATGGAACCATAGCAGTCATGAAAGGAGTCTTTTCATTAAGTTCCGGGCAGCCACAAATTCTGAAACCAAGAATGGATAGATGCATATGTATTCAAGTCCGTATATGTATTCAAGTTAACAAGATTTCCTCGGAAAGATTTCCCAGAATCCCCACTGCATAGGCTTCTTCTGATGGAAACTGATCCAAACTCCCAGGCCAAAGGTGCCTCCTAACCCTCTGGGCCAACCGCTCCAACCCTGGATTTCGACCTGCACCAGACACCACACTATTATTTCCTGCACCATGCCGAAGAGACAGCCCCGGTAGCACATGGCAGCCCTAGAAAAGAAAGGCTGCTGGGGCACGGCACAGGCTTTTGTCAGCCAGAAGCATTCGGCGCTCGCACCAGGTTGCCAACCCCCAGGGCTGGCCTGGAGATCTCCGGGGATCCTGACGGGTCCCAGGCTCCGGAGCCCAGCCCCCTGGAGGGGGGCTCCGGCCTTCAAGCCCTGCTAAGACCCCTCCTCTCCGCAAGCCCCTCAGCACCCGCCCCAGGGATGCCCCAGCCCACAGTCGGCGACCCTATGACATCTGCAGCTCTTGCCCCGGAGAACACGCGCAGCAGCGCCCAGAGGCGCCGGGCCGGGCCAGGCCGGGCCGGGCGAGCAGCCCCCGAAGGGCCGACCCACCCGGCCTGCGCGATGCCGTTGCCGCCCTCGCACCGCCTGCAGACCCTCCCGGCCAGCTTCGCCCGCCCTGGCCGGCAGCGGCTCCCGGGGCTCCTCCGCCTCCCTCCGCGCTGGGGATGCTGCCGGGAGCGAGCCGGGCCCTCCGCCTGCCCCACCGCCCGCCCGCCCGCCCGCCCCTGGCTCCCCTCGGGCCCGCCGCCCAGCCTCGCCCCTCGCCCCGCCCGGGCTCTCAAGGGGGGGCCGGCCCAGGCCGAGGCGGCAGCCCCGCGCAGCCTCCCCCGCATCCCTCGGCCGCCCCGCCGAACCACGGGAGCCTCTCGCGCTCCCCTCCTCCGCGGCCACCGACCTCCTCCTCCGCCGCCTCCGTCCCCTCGTCGCGGCTCGCTCCGCTCCCCGAGACGCGCGGCCGGCGGCGGGGGGCGCTTGAATGGGCGGCTGGCTCGGGGCCGGCCGGTGCGCCGCTTTCCCTCTCAGGCTCCGGGACTACAACTCCCAGCAGGCGCTCGGCGGAGAGCCACTTCCGGTACCTGGAGGGAGCCGGAGCGGGCGAAAGCGGAGGGGGCGGGGCTTCCTGCCTCCTCTCCAAGGCAACGGGGTCACACCGAGGGACGGCGGAAGGGGGGGCGGTGTCTCGGGGCCCCTCCCTCGGCTCTCCGGCAGCCCGGCAGGCGGCGCTTCGGCCGGTGCGGCTTTGCCCGGGCGGGACGGGGAGGCGTGGCCTGTCGGGCGTTCTGAAGCTCCGTCCGCGCGCCGCCGCGCAGCTCCCACCGGTGAAGCTGGCTGGCTGGCGCGGCGATGGAGGCAGGCCCTGCTGGCGCCTCGGGGGCAGACGCGAAGCCGGCCCCGGAGCCAGCGAGCGAGCGAGGGCCACGCAGGTAGGCCGCCCCTTCCCCGTGGCCTGCCGGGGCAAACGCGTCAGGCGAAGCGGCGCGCGGGCCAGAGAGCGCTGAGCGGGCCGGGGGGCTCCGGGGCACCGCCCGCCGGCCGAGGGGGCCCACCCCGGAGGCCAGCGCCAGGAAGGCCTCTGCCGGCCCCCGAGGCCGCCGCCGCCGCCTACTGCCGTTCCCAGAACTGCCGGGCGGGCCTGGCCTCCGATCCGGCGGCTGCAGGCGCGGCCTGGGACCCGGCTCCTTGGCTGCGGGGCTTCGCTCCAGGGCTTGGGCGGGAGGCCGCCGGAAAAGCCGAGGCTGCAGCCCGGGGCCGGGGGCGATGGCAGCCGGACGGCTGGCCTGGGAGGCCCCGGGAATGGGTCGGCTGCAGGCCCAGGGCGCCTTCCTCTTCTTCAGCGCAGGAGGGTCGCTTGCCGGGGCTCCCTCCTCCATGCATAGCTGAGGGGCTCTTTACGCCTCCCGAGTCTGGTTGGTGGAAGTGGCAGCCAGCTTTGTGCCAACTAAATCCAGACCCAAAGAAAAAATCCCTGCCTAACGACTGAAGATGTTTCCACAAGGAATTGGCCTTTCAGCCGCAAGAGTGATGTTCGTGTCCCTTAAGTGGTGGGTGTGATGGGTCCCTATTTGTTGAGCTAGGACAGCGTGCTGCTCGCTTGCTGTATTCAATCAATCAATTTCTTGATTCGGTGGTCTACCAGTACAGATCAGAAACAAGAACTATATAGTGAAGTCATAGGAAAATAGAATTGGTCCTACCAATGTCCAATAGTTAAAATTTAAAATCCATTCATAAAATTGCACCACGAATTCTGCAGGCCACTGAGAAAAATTTAGCACTGCTAATAGTGACCTGTTGGTTAACACCCATTAAGTTTCTTTAAAATATCAGCATTGGGCCATCCTGTAAAATTTTTAAGCAGAGAGGAAATTATATTGACAGATTTCAAATTATATTTGAAAATTGGAAGTAGCTCTCGCTTTTCTGGACCTCTGGAGAAGGCCAGTTAAGTGAAAATTTATAATAGTAATAACAGTGTGCTTATATGCCACCTTTCAGGACAGATGAATGCTCATTCAGAGCAGTGAAACAGCTCAGTGTGGTTATTATTCCCACCATACCGTTGTGGGGCTGGGGCTAAGAGGAGTGGCTGGGCCCAAGGCCACCTGGCAGAGCCCGTGGCAGTGGAGGGATTCAAACCATCAGAGAGCTGATTTCTAGCCAAACCACTTAAACACTATGCTACGGCAGTTACAGCTTGTGTTTCTAAGACCTACAGCTATATATCGATCTCTTTTAGATGAAATCTGGATGAATCTGAAGTTTATTTTGATGTCTTCATTTCAGACGGCTGTACAGTGCTGGGATTATTTCAGCCTTCAAAAATTGATGGGTCAGAATATAGTGGAGCAGAAAGGAGAGTCATGTGAAGGTAAGAATCTTCTAGACTGTTCGCATCTTGTAGGAAAACATCTTATTAGCTGTGTTCCAAATCAGGCTCAAGGTGATCTGTTAAAGATGGAGAAAGCATCCAGTATGAAGGTACAGATGTACCAGGAAAGCGGTGTAGGGCACCAGATAGAGATTATATGTTGCTTAAGGCCAGATATTTATTTGGTCTTTTAATAGTGTTATTATTTATTCAAAAGAGTACTACTTTTGTGGTAGCTGTGGTACAAAAATAGAAGTGATGTAGAGTATCAGTTCGAAGGGGCTCTCAGCATGAACCCTGCAGCTCAATCCTAAGTATGTTTATACTTAGACATATGTCTCATTGTGTTCGGTTAGAGGTACTGCCTAGTAAAAGTTGTTTCAAATTGTACCATAAAAATCCAGTATTGTGTGTGTTAAGAGTGGCTGTAAGCAGGAGCAAGAAATGTTATCTGCAAGACGGGGAGTATAGTCCGATGGCAAAATGGCACAGTAAGACTCATGAAAGCTCTGCAGAAATACTCCATTTTTATTTCATTTCCATTATTCATTATTTTGTCCATGTTTAGCAGTAGTCAGAAATGTAACATAACAATTTAAATAGTATTATCTAGGTGCCTTGGAAAATCAAAGTTTTGTCTCGTTTGCAGAATTTTCCTTGGAAATGTTTCAGTTTACTCCTTTCACTCCCCCCCTTGGTTTGTTTTTATATTATTCATTTGCATTTTACAATTTAAAAAACCCTTACGGTTTGGAATAAATTGGAGGAAAAAGAATCCCTTTGATGGGGGTCATATGTTTCAAAGTGGAGTTTTCTAACAATTTCCTTACTAGAATGTAGCTAATTTTAAAATTTATTTCAATGTATAGACAACACTGTGTTTTAAGAATAACATATTTTGAGAGCTTTCATAGACTAAAGACTACTTAACCATGTTGAAATTGATTGATATTTTATCAGCTTTTGTACACCTTAAGCATCCTTATGAATGGCAAGAGCCATCCAAAATTAAGTTAATTCAGGGGAAGAGGTGTTGGGAGAATCCTTTTTATTCAATGGCTTACTCTCAGGAAAGTGTTTTTAAGATTGCAGGCTTAAGCATACACTTAACTTCTCTAATGAAGGCTGTAAACCTAATGGCACTTTCCTGGGAGTAAATTCTGTTGAATAACATGGGATTTTCTTCTGAGTAAACCCCCTTAGGCTTGCACCCCAAATCAGTGTTTTTCAGTGAAATCCTAAACAGAATTACTCCAGTCAAAGCTCATTGATTTAAATGGACTTAGACTGGAATGACTCAGCTGAGGATTTCGTTGGCACTTGATTGTGCCCCAGGTCTTTTAAAAATTTCAAACCAAAATGCCTCTGAACTTAATTTTCAATAAAAATTGTTTTAAATTTTTGTTCCCTCTATTTACGTTTTCTTAGATATGAAGTCATACAAAGATGTTGCTGCAGTTGTTTGTTTGCATTTGCTATTACATGAATAGCAGAAGCTTATGAAAAGCCCCCCACCTCCAATTAAGGTTGCGAGGGACCTGGAGCCCCTCAACGGGATCCCCAGGTCCCTGGAGTCTCCCAGTGGGGGATTGGGAGCTGGTACTTATCCTGGCTTCCTTTTTCCACACACATGCGCGCGTGCTCCCAGCTCATGTGATGACGTCACTTTGAGTGATGTCATCACGTGGGGGTCAAAGGGCGCCCTGGGTCAAAGGGGGCCCTTGTTGCCACTGCCACCGGCTCTTGCTGCAAGCGCAGCCGCTGCCCAGTCGCTTGCTCATCCTCATTTGGTGCACAGGGGCCATGGGGGCAGTGGCAGTGGTGGCTGTGAGAGTGAGCGGCCATGCTCGCAGGGAGAGCCTGCTCTTGCTGCCACCGCCACCTGCTCTTGCAGCGTGGGGGCATGCCCCCTACCTGGGGGTGTGCCACACCGCCCGGGGATGGGGCTCCCCAGGTCGCGCACCCCCCCCGCCAGCTACGTAAGTGGGCACAGGGGGGGAAAGGGTAGGATCTGGGCATCCCCTGCCCCTGGCGGGGGAATACCAACCCTACCTCCAATGCAAACATGCAGTAGTCTTAGTGGAGGGCCGGCCCTGGTTTGTGCCCTACTGAGTAGCAGCTTGCCAGCTTTCCTCTGGGCAGGAAGAGGAGGAGGTGCCTTGACCACTGCCATCACAGGGCCAAAGGGCGAGAGACCCGTGTCTTGAAGGAATGCCTTTTCCCCATTTGATTCTATCTGCGTCTTTCCTCTAGCTTGTGACTCATTCTTCTGTGTGCGCTCCATGCGGGCATTGTTACACAAGGCTTTTCATAATTGTTGCAAGCCGAGTCACCTGCCCGGCGTCACGCTCATTTTCCCTGGCATTGGCAGGGGTGGGTGTTGCCAGCCTGGCAGAAATTTACAGGTTAAAGGCTTTACCTTCTGAAAGTTTGCCTGTCAGGCAGCCCCCTCAAAGTACCATTTTGAACGTTGTATTGATTTTTTTAAAATATAGAAATAGACGCCGGGGGGGGGGGTTATTTAGGGAGCCCTATTATGGTCGGCAATGTGCGTAGCGCGAACACTACGCTGGAGAGTCAGGCGCGTTTATGTCCCGCACAGCCTATGTGCGCAGGCGCCGGATTTGTGGCGCGGGCGGAGTACGATGTGCGCACGCGCCTTGCTTTGCACGTTCCGCCCGAGAGGAGGCGCGGCTGCCAAGGGTAACGGAGGTGGGCGGGTCCTCCGTTCCTCACGTGCGTGGGGCCGTGGTGGGCTAGGGTGGGGCGTGCGCAGGCGCAATCCGCAAGCGCCGTTGGCTGCCCCCTGCCGGGCGAAGCGACCGTCTTCGGGCGCGTCCGGAGGAAGCGAGGGCCGGCCCGCTTTCCCGCCTCGCTTGCGCATGCGCGCCCCGAGGCCGAGGGGGCCTGTGTGTCAGGCGCGCGCCCGCGCTCGCTCCCGAGCGAGCCCGCATTGTCCCGGCCGGAGCCCATGGAGAGCCCGGGCCCGCCCTGAGGCGGCGGCGGCGACCGCGGCCGGGCCCGCCATGGCGGCGCCTGAGGCGGGGCGGCGCCAGGCGGGGGCGCGGGCCCGGCAGGCCGCGCTGTGGGGCCGGGCGCGGAGCCTGTGCCGCCGGCTGCGGGCGCTGCAGGCCCGCCAAGTGGAGCGCCACGTCCGGCAGCAGCTGGCCGGGCTGGCGCGCGGCGCGGGGCGGCCGCCCGGGTCCCCCTCTGCCGCCGCCGCCGCCGCCGCGCTGGGCTCGGAGCTGAGGCAGCTGGCCGCCAGCGCCACCGCCCGCCTGCGCGCCGCCCAGCGCGCCTGCGACTCGGACGCCACCGACAGCGCCTCCGCCTCCGCCTGCTCCTCGGCCCGCTCCTCGTCCTCGTCCTCCTCCTCGGACAGCGAGGGCCCCGAGGCGGCAGCGCCGCCGCCGCCGCCGCCGCGCCCAGCCGCCCTGGGGTGAGTGCCGCTCGGGCGCCTGGCCAGGCAGGCAGGCAGGGAGGGGGGAGGAGGAGGAAGCGGCGGGCTCCCGCCTTGTGCTCGGCCAGGCTGGGGTCGAGGCCCTGCTGGGGGTGGGGTGGGGTGGGGGTCGCCGGCGGGGCGAAGGGCGACGAGTGCTGCCTCGGAGCGGGAGGGGTGGGAACGGGGCAGGCAGCGGCGGTGGGCCGGGGGTCTCCTCGCAGAAGAATATTCTCAGGCGGAAGATTGGCCTGGCCGAAGCCAGCAGTCCTCCGAGGGGGGCCATGCAAGTGTCCAGCCTTTGGCGCCTGGAACACCCTGTCGGCCTCTAGCCCAGAGATGAAGAAGCAAACGGTGCTGCCGCCCCTTTGCAACATGCCCTCCGCGTTGCCCCTTTTGGGGTGGTTTGTGGAAATACCCCGGAGGGAAGGTGGTATGGTATAAGCTCATCTCGGGAGCTAAGCAGGGTCAGTATTTGGACGGGAGACCCCCAAGGAAGACTCTGCAGATGAAGGCAGTGGCACACCACTACTTCTCAGTGGCCTTGATAGGCTCTTGCTGGGGTCACCATGAGTCGGTTGCGACTTGATTGCACATATGCACACACACACACACACGGAACTTCTTGGTCGTGGCCAGATGCTTTCGATAAGCGTGTGTCTGTGTGTGTGCAGCTGTTACGGGGCCCCTGTCATCCCCTGAGTTCTTAAGTAGAAAGAATCATAGATATTAGTTATCCAGATGCACACAATTGAGGTGGGAGTTGAACACAGAACGCACACTTCCTGAAGTCCACTAATTAGAGCCTGGTGCACGCTGATGGCTGATCTTGTGAAGGTGGCAGGCAGGCAGTTGTTCCTGGATATGGGAAGCCTGGATGGCCTTGAACAAGTTACTTATACAACTTGTTTCAAAGAATCCTAAAATGATAAATAGAGCAAGTGTGTTGATTTTATCTTAAAAATTCACATATGCTGATTTACAGCTTATTAGTCTGGGCTGTTATAAAAGACAGTTGTCAGATCAGAGGTGTATCTTCTGCTTTTTACAGCGTTCTTCTAGCAACACGGAGTAAGCTGCTTATGGCTAAATCTCCTGCTTGTTGTCTAGGATGCTGCACAGTAGCAGTTGCTGTGTTAGCACTGAATGACTTGACCTGGTGCTCGTAGAACCGTTTGCCATTGAGGGGCAGAACAATCCAGAATGTTTAGCTGGAAGCCACCATGACGCCCATCAGGCAGGCTCCTGGGCTTTCTGTCAGGAATGACATTTACTGTCAGCGTCCTTAACAGTGCAGGGTGTGTTAAACCTGGAGCAAGCAACAATGTCTTCTTGATCTGCCTGGTTAGTTTTTAAAGGATCTAATAGTGGGTGTAATATTTGTCCTTGAAAAGTAACAACAAAGAACAAATAATCCATCTTACACAGGAGAGTACTTGCTAAAGAGTTGCCGTCTGGTGATCGCTTTAATAGTATTTTGCTACTACAGACTAACATGGCTATATCTCCTCTGGATTTAATAGTTGGTGCTCTACAAAATTTGAAGGAGGTATGTTCTTGTCTGCGAGGGTCCGATAGTTCTTACATAGTAAGTGAAAAGCTGGTGATCATTGAAGAACACAAATTTTCATGTTTCACAGTGTATGTTTCAAGCGCAGCTGTTGCGTCTGGTCTGAAACTATTTCTCAAAATTCATAGCAGGTTGTTCACCTGAACTTGGCAATTAAGTTCTTTACATCCTCTTGTAGATTATTAGGCAAAAGATTTGGCTCTTGATAGTTCTTGGCAGTTTACAGTACTTTATGTAAAGTAATTTGCTGAACATAAAAGTAATTACTTAAAAACTGTTTTAAATGTAGAAGGACACATTTCATTAGAATTATTTAAGGTTAGACTAGAAACATGAAATCCAAAGGAGACTTAGTGGATTTTCACAACATCACATTTTTGCAATTCACTGGTTTTGTATTAGTCTCTATACCATTTAGATGGAACCATTTCCAGGTTAGAATTTTTCGCTTGGCACATAAATGAAATAACTGAATGCAGTTTAGTATATGCCAACATGTATTCTCTAGCAAACTTCTGGAAATGTCTTGAGAATATTGAGGAAGTTAGAGAAAGGAGAGCTTCTTAGCAAAGGCTCCATTTCTAGACTGGCAATTACCACCAGTCTAGGTTAATGGTAGGAAACTATTTTGCTGCATGATCCTCATGAACGCAAGACGCTGCCCTATAGCTAAATCAAGTCTGGCTCATCCAGCTCCATAATTTTTACTCTGGGGGGCTCAAGTGGAGATCTTTTGCCTCGTGTATTAACTGGGGGTGCCAGGAATTGAACCTAGGGCCTTCTGCATGCGGGTGAAGAGCTTGATCACGCCGTTCAGCACTGTTGGGAACTTAACACGTCCTTTCCTGGACCTTTGGGGGAAATTTCTTGTACGGTGTTAGGTGAACAATGCTGCTTATGCTGTCCTGAGCTCCAAAGATGCAGTCTGGGATGTGAGTGGTTTTGGTGATGGAATGGCTCTTGCGGGCCCAGTGTTGCATGGTGTTAGTGTAGCTTTTCAAAGTCTGCTGTAAGAAAGCTTTGTCCAGTTGCCCTGCAGGACCCCACTATGGACAGAGGAACCAGAAAGCAATAATATGTGGCAAGAGGAACCAGAAAGCAATATGTGGCAAGTTTCAGGAACGAAAGAACAGCTGGGACACTATTGTGTGGCTACAATCCAAGACTTACTAGAATACGCAGGCCCCCCCCCCCGGCCGATAAAACCCTGATTAATTCCAAATTACACTTCTATGCTGCTTTGTTTTGGGGGCATGCTCACTGGTTTAGCATATGCAACAACTTTCATTGGTTCTGTCCTAATGGAATTCAGTCAAGGCCTTTTGTTTCACCAGATAAGAATGAGTCATTATAAAAAGTGAAAAAGCCTGTTTATTTTAATCTGTATTTAATGTTCAGAATTCACTAAGGGTGGTTGTCTATAAACGTTTATGGCAATTAAATATTTGGGAAGGAAATCAGTATTTGATGGAATAGTAGAGAAGCAGAATGATTGCATAGCTTGCATGTTGCTGTGATACTTCAGTTTAGCAGTCCAAGGACCCTCATTTTGATGGAAAATTTTATGATCCTCCCCTTACTGGTGGCAGGTTGCAGTTGAGACAACGTAAAGTGCCTGTATCTAGCCATATATACCTTATAAAGACTTCAGTCCTCAGCAAACAAATGTTTGTATCAGCTGCAAAAGGCGTACAATTCAGGTCTCAGACACATAGCTGATTCTGTAGGGTCACACAATTGCCCAAATTCTGATCATTCTAGCCTTTGGATTGAAAGGGGCTTTGTACCAGAGACAGGGAGAAAATTCTATATTGGTTAATTACTTCTATATAGAGGCCCGTGGGAAAGTGTGAGATGGGCATTAGACAACTTCCAGAGTTGCTCATAGGAATAGAAAAATATAAATATAACCCAAAGCTTGGACTTTTGGTGTTGAATGAAAAACAGCCGCTGCTACCTATCGATGATGTGTTGCATTTTCTCTCCTGAAATCCTTTTCATTGGAAAATAGAGGGGAGAAAAAAGTTCAGAGACTAATTTTAAATGGATAGTAAAATGGCTACATGCAGGGGCATGCTGAAGAAGGGCTGCTGGTAGTTTTCTGGGAGACGGGAATTCGGTGGTTGTGTATGTCTAGCCACCATTATTGTTACTGTGATGTCCTCACAGTACTTCAAGTATCTAGCTAGGCTGGTTGAAAGTTCAGCGGAACATTGCTGCAGGCCCTGGTCAATATTCTCCAAGGTCCAGGTTCTGTGACATCTCCTGCTGATCCTGTTTGCGCAGTAATTGCAGGACGAGGCCCTATTTAGAGATGACGGGTTCTTGTCTTCTTGGAAGCGGAGAGTCTTAACAGTGTCCTCAGTTCTGCTTTTGTCTCAACCACTTCTTGGGTAAGGAAAGCACTGTGCTGTCAGCCTCTTCCTCGGTGAGATGGAGATAGTGCAACAGCTCTGAAAGGCAGGCCAGTAAAAAGTCCTTTGTAGGGTATGTGAAGCCGTCTGGGGAAAAAAACACTTGAGTATTATTCTTGGAGCTGCTTTAATTGAAACAGTCGGATGCTTTTTAGGTAGTTGCTTGTTGCACTGGCGGCAGAAACACCAGTAAAAGCTGTCTCCCATTATCCCACCCAGTGAAAGGGTGCTTTGAACTCGAGTATCCTCTTGATGCTAGCTTGTGTCATCCATTCAGTGTGATGACAAAGAATTGTGAGCTGCAAACATCAAAGTTAGTGATTTCTTAAGAGTCTTTCACGGGGATATACTTCTGTACAGAATCTGTTGCCAAGCTGTATGGGTTGGATTTCCTGGGTTTTTTTCCTGTTAGTCTACTTGACCGTAGTTATATTTTAAGAGAGTATGTCTTGTGTATATAGAGAGGGGATTTCAGAGTTCACTACGATCAAATGAGCCGTATCTGTTTTCCAAAGGGATGAGAATGTTGCTTTCCTTTTATGCAGTTCATTAATTTGTTTAATTTTCAAGTCCAATGAGAAAGGGGTTTCACTTGCCTTCCTGTGAAATTTCATAATTTCTCCTGCATAATCTATATCTCGTGTGGCTGTTTAGTAAGTCTCAGTTTTGAATTAATGGCGTGTGAAACTATAGGCTAAGTTTGAATTCTTGATTAATTACAAGTTGTGGAGCAATATGAACTTTGATTTGTGGATTGAACTGGAAGACTTTTCTTCTCACTTGAAAATTGTATTCAGGTTACCAGAATGATAAAGACGTTTGTTTCATTCAGAAAAAGCCCTCCTGAATAATTTGTTTTCGCACTTTGCAGAAAGCTGGGAGAGGCAGGCTATTTCACAAGTTGGTAAAGTAGTTTAGCTGCGAGTCAGCACTCTACTTGTTCGAATCCCACTACATGAGCTCAGTAGGTGGCCTTGGGTAAGCCACTCCTCTCAGCCCCAGCTGGGTTGTGGGGATAATAATAACACTAACTTGTTCACCGCCCTGAGTGAAGCACTAATCTGTCTAGAAGAGCCGTATATAAGTGCAGTTATTATTGTTATTTTTATTAAATGTGACAAAGTAATTCTAAGATGCAAATAATTGCTTTTCAGGCGCCATCTTGCAGAACGCCAGTGGGCAATGGAAAGAGCAGCCATTATCTGTCGGTGGACATGGCTGCAGGCTCAAGTTTCTGACTTAGAGTATCGCATAAGGCAGCAGACTGAAGTTTACAAGCAGCTCCGTGCCGGCAAGGTAGGGCAGTTTCATGCCTTCGTGATGAATTCTCTTTGCAGACATTCTAGATCAAGCCATCAGTAATTCTTTCTTGAACTCCACCTGATTTGGTAACTAGAGTTAGAGATCATTCACTATTAATTGTTTGGGTATCCAGGCAATTGGATACCTGGACTTCCTTCTGGTCCTACTTTTGAAAGTGGATTGGATGGCTTTTTGAAGTGTTATCCAGTCCTGCGATGCTTCATCCAATTCGGAAGTGATTTATTATAGTTTGTTCCTGCTCCACCCCCAGTCTTCCTATCTTATTACATGTATATCGATCTTAAGGCCCTCAGCTTGAATGTGCAGGGCAGATCCTCCTAGTTACAGCGTGCGTTATTAGAGCAGGATAGGCTTCTTGTACACAACTGGAATGTTCAGGGATCTGAAGGGCTGTGATTGAACTATGAATGGAACATTTTGACATTTAGATTTTAAGATCTTGTGAAACACCTGAGCTCTGAGGCTGTCAGTTTTTTAAAACAGCATGACCTGAAACTAGGGACAGGGGGGAGCATAAGAGTGCATGATCCTGAAAACAGAGGAATGCCCTGTCAATCTCTGCCCGTGGTCCTTTCCCACTCCTCTTGCAGTGCCTATTTCTCACCTAATTTGCCTAATTCTTAATATGCTGAGTGAATCGGCCTGAAACTAGTGCAAATACACTAAACGCTTAAATTGTTGCAAGTCGATTCTCATGTACTGCAGTGTTCGTATTTTGGAAGACCGTTGGATCCAATGATTTTTCAGCCAAAGCTGCTGATGGCCATGGATCTTTCCTGTTTTCTCTTCTGACCCTGATAAAATAGTAGTTAGGGCCCATGTGGAGTAATAACCACATGGTCTGATGGGCTGCATTGAGGAGCAAAATCACCTCTCTTCAGAGTCAGCATGGTGTAATGGATGGATGCATCTGGAAATAAAAATCTCAAAACTCTTTGACTTTCTACTTGTCTAGTGGGGCAGTGTGTGTTGGAACTTGGCCACACACTGCAGATCCGGGGTGCTTACAATCTGCAAAAAAGAAAGAAAAATATGCAGAAAGAGAGCTCCAGTTGTACATCAAGGAATGCTCAGTTCTACGCCTTCTATATAAATCTCGCAATTTGGCCATGTGTGCTCAGTTTGGGAAACAAACTGGTTACAAGGAGGAGCAAGCAGCTTTGCAAAGCAGTCGCTGCTTCTCCCAGACGAAAGGTACAAGTCCTTGATATAATCCAGTAAACGCCTTGTCTTTTTAACCAACAAAACATGGTTGCTGTAAGAGTGAGAAGGGTCATCTAAAATGTGCGTGATGATTGGCTGCGCCTAGCTGCCTTCATCATTGTGAAGGCCGCCTGTCCTTGTTTTCATTCTGCAGCTGTGTCACAACCTGCCAAGTTTGAGTAGGCATAGAATGGTTTTAGAATGTTTGCCTTTTTCCAACCACAGTTTAAACCCTCCCTCCAAAGTTATATGGGAAGTTTTCAGTTCTTAATCCCTGGTAATTCTCAGATACATCATAATTCATGCGTGTGAACAATGTCCTTTTTATTCTTCAGGGCCCAGTTGTCTTGGGTGATCTCCAGCAGGAAGATGTGAGGAAGCAGCCAAATAGATTAGGCTCTGCAGCAGTGGCGAGCCCCAGGAGGAATAAAGTGATGTCTCCTTCCTCCAACATGATGGTGCCTACTGGAGACAAGCAGTGCGATTTGTCTCCTTGTATCCCTTCCTACCTCCTGCAGAACACAGAGAAGCAGGTCAGTTAGTAAGAAACATGTACTCTTCTGTGGTAATCAAGAATATTAATGCCTTTTTTTTTTTTGTTAAGGAGTGTGATGTCTTCTGAATAAAATCCCCATTGCCTTATGTCACGGCTGGTAAAAACTCAGTATCTAGAAATTTAACATGGGCATAGAGCCAGAGGAGTTAGCCATCTTAGTCTGCAGTAGCAACTTTAAGAGTAACCAACTTTATTGTAGCAAAAGCTTTCAAGAACTACAGCTCTCTTGTATCTGATGAAGAGAACTGTGGTTCTCGAAAGCTGATGCTACAATAAAGTTGGTTAGTCTTAAAGGCGCTACTGGACTCCTTAGAAATTTAACAGTAGAGAATTGTGACAACACACGGCTGGTGCTTTACAGTTCAGTGCTGGTTTCTGTGTGCAACCTCTTTTGGCCCCTGACCGTTGAGAACTTTGTCCAGCTTCCAGGCTTTTCTCTCCTGGAGGAGGGGGAGGGCAGGCAAGCTGCAGGTGACCTCTGAGTTAGCTGGTGGTACAGATGCTGGAGCAGAAGCAGCCCTTCTACTGATCTCTTTTCCCCAAAGTTGTTTGTTTTTAAGGCTTTTAAACTAACAATTCTGGAAGCGAATAAGATTCCTTTTCAGCCATATTAGCAGCAATCTCATCACCGTTCACTGTTCACTTCATTTTACAAGTGGGAAAACTGAAGCTGAGAGATGGTAACTTGTTTGCTACTTGTTAAGTTTTTGATTGAGTTGATTGGATCTGGGATCAAATCCCATCTTTCCAAGAAACCATACAGGCCCCCTTCAGTACTAGCTTTCTGGAAGGAGGTTGTTCTTCTCTTATATATCTTGAGCACATAATTCTAAGGATGCCTTTATTTGACTCCATTTTCCCTAAGCTGTGCCTTGCTGTCCTTGAGAAACTGACTTCCACCGTGGACTCTTCATTGGCTTGGATTTTCCTGGCACTGTTCCTGATGGCTGCTGGGGATCTCCGTAATGATGGCCAGTGAATAGACTGTGGGGGGAATTCAGTTGCCTCTCCCGCTTGCCCCCCAAAGCTCTTTGTCCTTCCAAAGATCTTCCCCCCTGTTTTCTCCATGCACAGTGAACTAAAGCTCTCCATAAATGATGGAATTTTTTTTGAATGGAAATTTAGTTTCTTTTTTCTAGTGGTCTTTTTGTTATCCCTCTGTTGAAAAGTCCATGGACTGAGAAGGGGTGACCTCTTGGCCACCTCATGTGATGGTCTAAATTGGATAGATCTGAATTTGGATTTGAGAGGTCTTGGAACAGCCGGGTCTGAGGTGCTTGCTGTGCAAAGCCTTCTCTGTGGGAGCTTATTAAAGTAGATGAATTCAGAGGAAAATACAATCAGGTGTTGCCTGAGCGGTGCATTACACTGCTGCTCCGTTACAGTGTCAGACGCTGTAGAAAAAGGATCAGCAGGCCTTTGAGGTACAATCTGTGATCAGTGAAGAACAGGGAGAAACCGGAGCCGTGCGCATTCTGCCAGCTCATTTTCAATATTTCAGATTCAGTATCTTCTTGGCAGTAGGTGCAATCTGCGTATTTAGAATACAAGAGTACACATCCCATTCCTTCCCTGCTAGTTGGATCAAGTTCATTGAAGCCATGTAGTTAGGAGTTCTCCATTTCTTGAAAGTGGCAAGTTGTAGCTTGGTTACAGTATCTTTGTACATTGGAGGCAGCTACCTTGGTGATCTGCTTCTCAGCAGGTAGTGAAGAATACCTCAGGAAGGATGAGGAGGGGTCTCTTCTTCAGAAACGTTCTCATGGATGAGGGGTAGAGAGAGACTGCCATACCTATGCTGAGACTTTAGGATAGCGACTACTAAACAGTGGTAAAGCATACAGGTTTTGCATACAGAACGTTCCTGATTTATTCCTTGGCTCAAGTTTGGAAAAGATCTTTCTCTGCCTTGAGACCCTGGTGAGCTTCCACTAGTAGGGCGTGGGCGATACTAAGCTACACGAAGGGTCTGACTCAGCAGGAGGCAACTCCATATGAACTGAGGCTCATGATGATCCCTGATCTGGTTCAAATGCCTGTCTGCTGATCAGCCACCGCCTTTGCCTGGAGAGCTGAACTCAGCTGCTGAATTTCCAGGGCTGCCTTCCACTTCAACAGTTAACAATGGTTAGTTTCAGTTACGATTCTGTGTGTTGCGAAGCATTGTTCCAAGAGCCGTTCTTTTCGATTTGTTGAAACTTTACGTACTGCTCTCGAAGTGTGAATTTTGATCCTTAAATTTGTTTACAACACAGTTCTTGCATTATAGAAAAGCATGCTGTTTCTGCATGAGAAAGTTAAAACGGCATTTCTTAGGGAAAACTGTAGAAGCTAGTCACAAAGGATTAAAATGCTGAGAATTTTACTCTGACTAATTCATTGGCTCTTGAATAGTCCACCTGCCCACTACTTTTAAGTTATTTTCTGCAGATTTAGAATTTCAAAAGGTGAGAGAAAAATTCTCAGGATAGCAGATTCTGTATCAGATTGTGTTTAAAGGTCAGCAGATGCATAAATGCATTCAAACTTGTGCCTGTGATCAGTTTACCTTTGAGTCTATGTGCTTCCTATTAAATGACTGTTAGCCTCTTACCTATCATGAGGTCTAGTTTTATAAACAAACTGGAGAGCCAGTTTGGTGTAGTGGTTAAGAGCGTGAGACTCTAATCTGGAGAGCCAGGTTTGATTCCCCACTCCTCCACTTGAAGCCAGCTGGGTGACCTTGGGTCAGTCACAGCTTCTAGGAGCTCTCTCAGCCCCACCCACTTCACAGGGTGTTTTGTTGTGGGGATAATAATGACATATTTCATAACCGCTGTGAGTGTGGCATTAGGTTGTCCTGAAGAGCGGTATATAAATCAAATGTTATTATGTTATTATTGTTGTTATAAATGCCACAGTGAACAACTAAGCTTCCTGTACTGCTGCATCTTGTCTGTTAGGAAGAAAAGATGTCGAAAGGGTTCTGATATCTTAAGTAAATTGTTAGCTGTTGCCTGGTAGCTCTAGCCTGACTGCTTGTAGTTGTATGTATTTTCCAAGAGTCATATAACATAATGGCTGTGGTGAGAACAGAAATCTTGAGAAGCTTCCACTTTGGCTTTTTTGAATTGTTGCATTGTAGGATTTGTGCTTTATCTGAAAGTGAAAGGCAAAATTAAGATGATGCAAATTACAGTCTTAATTTACTATGACCTTAATCTGAGGTTTAGTCAGAAGGGTCAAGAAATCATACATTTTTGGACCCATTTCTGAATAAATGTGAGCGCAGGTCCTTGTTGTTTAAACTAAAATACATGTTACATACTTTTAAGTTTTGGAATGCAAGTGGATGGAAATGGCAGGAGATTGTTCTGGGTTGTCCCTGCTGGGGTGTTGCACTTCGGAGCTCTGCTTTCCAATTGCAGATGGCTGCCTTACTCGCCCCCAACCACACACGAGTCTTCCAATTCATTCTGTCACCAAACTTCCCATAGTTTGAGATTTTTTTTCTTTTGCAGAATGCTCGCCTTACACAGTCTTTAAGAAATCTTGTGTGTCAAAGTCCCTCCTGCGCACCCATCAATGGGGGGTCTCCAGAGCCCCCCAAAGCCTGCACATCACCCCATCAAGTCAACGGAATAAGCAACTGGTTAGTCCTCCTTTTCTTACAGGTTGATCAGAGTGGTGCTTGAAATGTATCTTGAGTTGAGCGTTCTCTGCCTGTACCAGCCTTAACGAAAGTGAACAAAATCAACATACATTCTTGAAGGGGAAAGCATTCTCCCATCTGTATGGCTCTTTTGGGAAGTTTTCTGGCCTAACATAAGATAGATGGCATCAATTTGTGAGAAGTTGGTATGTTCAGCTAGTGTGTCTCACTGTCTGGAGCTGGTTGTTGCTTATCCTTGTGCAGTGGGTGCTCTGTCTGTTCTCTGCTGGACTTGGAAGAAAGATTTCAGACTGGTTGTTGCCTGTCAGGCTGCAAATGCTTGTCTTTAGTCTCAGCCTTTTGCATTTCACTATTTGAGCTGGCTTCTGGTCACCTTTTTGCATTCTCCTGATGAACAGGGATGGGTTCCCTATTCCTAGTCTCCCTGCGAGCAAGGCTCTTGGATGTGAGGCCTTAAGGGCCACGTGCGAGGGCTCCTGAACCGAGTCTTGTTCTTCACATCAGCATGGCCCTTTCTCCTCAACACATTTTTTTCATACTCAACCTGGTCAGACAAATTCGGTTTGAACTAGTTGTGGAATCTCCAGTCTCTCTCCAAGTCTCATTCCTTGTTGTTTTTGTTATGGTCAGTCTTCCCTTGAGTATAGGTTTTTATTTATTTATTTTATTTCATTTCCCCCTTTCTCCCCAGTGAAGACTCAAAGTGATTTGTATTGTTCTCACCCATTTTATCCTCACAACATTCCTGTGAGGTACCAGGGTCAAATACCAGAATCCAGGCAGAACCCCGGGCCAGTGTGGTAGCAAACCCCAACATAACAGATGTCAAACGAGAGAATCCAAGCCAAACCAAGTTGGCAAGCCAGTATCAAGGCAGCCGGCCAAACTTGATGCGACACTGGCACGGACACAAACACAGTCCCTTCCCCAAGGACAGTCTCCAAAAGTGAGAGGGAGAGGTTTGGGGGGGGGGCACCCCACGTTCTCTCTCTCCAGTCTGCAGCCTATACAGTCACTGGCTTGAAGGAGCCTAGAGACTGCTGCTGCTGCCGCCATCACTGCTGCTCCTGTTCTTCCCACCCTGTAAAAGAAACCCAAAAGGGGAATGCTGCAGGCAGGAGTTTCATTTTAGGTGTTTCTGTGGGTTCTGCTTGTTTTCATTGGCATAGTCGCATCTGTTCTTGTTCCAGTGATATTTGGGGGGGGGTTCCCCTTCAAGAGTGGCAAGGACAACATTTTTGGCACTGTATTTATTTTCTGCACAGAATTGAGCTTAATTTATGTGGCCGTAAGCACATCTTTGTTGGCTGTCAGCCCTTCTGATATATTGGAGGCATAAAAACAAATGAAAACACAAGCACCGCATTTTTTGCCTGCCTTTTACTTTTTGTATAAGCTGTTAAAGTTAAAGGTGATGAAAAAACATTCTGTTGCCTGTTGGGACAGCCGTCTTTGAGTTCTTCACGGTATTTAACAGTTTGTGTCACCAGAACACTACTGACCGTGCTGTTCATGCAAATCTACTTACCGAGACTAGCTGGTATGTGTGTAATAGACTTTAGTACACGTAGAAGATAAGGAAGTGGAAAAGCCAACTCTTTTGCAGTCTTACTGTTGTGATACTGGCAGACATTGCTACCTTATTTTGAATAAGCGAGGCCTGATACCATCATAGGTGAGTAGTTTTAAACATATAAAGTTGCTTTATAGCAACTAAGACCATCAGTCTGTCTTGCTTAGTAACACCAGCTGACTGGCAGCAGCCCTCTAGGGTGTTTGCCAGAGAGAGAGAGAGAGAGAGAGAGAGAGAGAGAGAGAGAGATCTTTCCCAGCAACCCCTGCTTGATATGGAGGCACCGAGGCTGGAATACGGGACCTTCTGCATGTGAAACAAGCACTTCCCCACTGAGCCACAACCCCCCCCCCCCCCGTTCTAAGTCAGCGTTAAATTCCTAGCAGTAATATATATTTTCCACATTTACTACAGAAGTTAAATGTTGCATTGCAGCGTAACCATCAGCGGGGATCTCGGCAGCGCAATGAAAAATTGAGAGACTTATTTCTGTAAAAAGAAGCCGCGTAACAAGATCTGGGGCAATTTGATAATGGGTAAAATAGATTCACCGCCTGTAGGCATTATACCATAAAGACACGTCGTCTGTTGTCCCTCTTTGGTTCATTGAAGATGCATCACATTTCCAACAGAAACCATCAGTGTTCTCATTTCTTCCTGCTTTCATTAATCAAATGCTTTTGATTGTACTTAATACATTGTACTGCTTTCTTGGCAGTCAGTTGGCTTTGTCCCTTTTTCTAATCAGACTGATTTATTGATCTGTCAGTCTTTGTCTTCAAATGTTTTGTTTTCTTTATTCTTGTACTGAAAATCAAATAGTTAAAAAAATACAGAAATCTAGTTTTGGGAGCTTTCAACAAGCATGAAAAGAACCCTTGGTGTTTTGTAACACGCTGATTCTCACGTTATAGCAGAAAGACCCGAGCCTCAAGTTTTGAAAGAACGTATCCATAATTTCAAAGGTTTGTACTACGTTTGCTGAGCTAGTTGGTCAAGCATGACGAACGCACTACAAATTGTATTTATGACTGTTTTGCCAACAGTTTCGGGATAGTATGATTGCATTAGAAGGAGTAACATTTATTTAAAACTCTTAAAGAGATCGATGCCATCATCTGAGAAACGTCCTAAAGGTGTGGTTCTCTGGGATGGCCAAAATAAACGATTGCCTTTTGCATTCCCTCTTCGCAATAATTCTCAGTGTGTGAAATTCTTCCTTTTGGCTGCAGTTTCAACACTTGCTCCACCAAGTCTTCCTCCCAGGACGGTGCAGGTGCTGGCAGGATTCTCAAGAAACCAAAGCAGCTGAGCAGCAGCCTGCCCGCTGCACCTTCCCCCCCTGACAGCAGCTGTGTCGCCGCTAGAATCCGTCCAGTGTGCAGATACAGGAAACGCAGGCTGGTGAGAGTCAACACAGTCTGTCACCTTTCCAGAAAGGTAGGTGTAAGGTTTCGCTTCTAGGTCTATTGTGGGAACAAGGTTTTTGTAATGTTTGATTTACTCTCATGCTCCAGTAGGAAAAACAAAAAGCATTACATGGAACTTTGAAGAGGAGCAGGTTTATTGTAGCATAAATATTTTTGGACAGGAGCCCTTTTCATAATCAGGTAGGTTTGATGGGATGGACTGTAGTTCCCGAAAGCTCAAGTCACACTAAATCTATTAGGCTGTGCCTTGAGATGCTTTTATGTTTTTCTGCAATAAGCCAACATCTGTGCCCCTTGTGGAATCTGTCGCTTCAGCAGGAGGCATAGTGGAGAGCCAGTGTAGGGATGTAGCTAGAATAGTGTTGGAGTAGGATAGAAACAGAATTGGAAGGGACCCAGGCCAGATTGGCTGAGGATCCTGGAGGGTTCTTGCCTTCCTCTGGGCATACAGCAGGCGTCGCTGGGCGAGATGGGGAGGGGAGATAGTTGTTAATTTCCTGCATTGTGAAGGAGGCTGGACTAGATGACCCCTGGGTATATTTTCTTCAGCTCAGCCTGGGAGACCCAGGTTCAAATCCCCACTCAACCATGAAGCTCATGGGATGACTTTTAATCATCTGTGCTCTCCCAGGCGAACTTAACTTGCGGGAATTGGGAGGGTAAAACAGGAAAGCAAGAATCATGTATGCTGTCCTGAGCTCTTTTGAGCAAGTGTGGCATAAAAAATGTACTGGATGGTTTAGCACATGCAGCCTCTGCACTGTGAGGCCTGGCTGGCTCAGTCCAGCTATTCTGGTTTGCTCCTACCAGTGCCATACCCTTATAAAGGCATCTGCAATATGGTACATCTTGTTTCTTGATTTTTTTCCTTTTGGTATACGTATCTGGATTATTACCTCCAGTACTCTCCTTCAGACACTCTTATGTAAGTTTGTGTGTTGGGATTCTCCGTACCCAAACTCCTCTGCTTTAAAACCAGGGCAGAGGTGGTAGCTGTGCTTTGCGTTGAGTAGCAGTTGCTTTCACGGGTGTTTCTGTAGCAGTGGCTGCCCTTGCCAGTCTTTCCAAGTGTGTTTTGAAACGAAGCCCCACCCACGTTTGGCAGGTCTGCCATTCTGAACGTTTGGAATGGCCGCAACTCTCTGAGCAGCACTTCTTGGGGTCTTGGGCAGAGGGCCTTTTTTTTACCCTACTCTCTGTGGTCACTTCGCTGGATGTGCCGCAGCTCGAGTCTGCTGATCCACAGAGTGACAGCTTCTCTCCGTTTTGGAGTGGTGCAGTTCCTAGAATAGCTCTGAACAAACGTTAATGCAAATTTTCTTAGCTCAGGGTTGGGACTGTACTATGAGAGCCAGTAAAAAGTGGATGTTGGCAAAAAAGAAAAAGAAAAAGCTATGAGCAGTGTAGTAGGAAGTGGCAGTGGTGTGCCTTATTCGGCCCACCCACAGCGCCCCGGTTGCATGTGTGGCCCCAAGAGCTGCTTGGTGGCCTCTGTTCTCTGGAACTTGAATTTTTGGATAGGTCAGTGCAAATTGTGTTTGAATTACTGGGCCTCATGGTCTGGGTTTATAGTGGAAGTGGGAACAAACCCTTGTTAGCCTGACGGAGCCCCTAGGCTCTGAGGGCCAATCACACCTGACTTTGGGGATCCAGGATGGGCTCTCCCAGTGTGAACATTAACTTCAGAGCAGCTGTAGGGTGGGTTCAGTTGGGGCTGAAGCTCTAAAATGGGCGAGGGGTGGGTGGGTTTTAAAGCATCCCCCTGCTCTGTTTCCCTGGGTGCATCCCATTGTACTTGGGTTTTTGCTTAGCAGCAGCTTGAGGTGTTTGCACGAGACGTTTCTCAGGAAGATGTTGCTGCAGAACGCGGTCAACACCACCCACTCGCCTAATTCAAGACTCCTCCAGCTGCTGAATGGCTCAGGAGGAAATTCTATCACAGGTTTCCAGTGTTTCATGTGGTTTCGCCCTGAAACAAAACCATTTCATTTTAGATAGCTGTTCTAATTGTCTTTTTGTTCCAGCCACAGAAGCCTCTTACCAAAAAATGCAGCTGCGAACACCCCAGTTCCTGCATCTTGTGCAATTGTAAGGCCTCCATTCAGACCCTAGACCCAGAAACCATGTCATTGGCGGAGCGGATCGCACTGCTGGATTCTGGCTTCCATCCCATACTCTCGTTTCCTCATGGTGAGTAAAATTAGAGTCTCTACTTACAAAACGAGGGACCTCTTTCTTTAGAAGACTTTTCTTCATCCCTCTTGCCAAGTAAGCATTTGTAGTGAGTGTTGTTCTAGTTCCACGCTTTTGCTCTCCACGTATTGCCAGTGGGCTTCCCTGCACCATCTGTGGGAGCAGCACTTTTCTCATGTCCGAAACCTTCGTTCTGTTTCTCATGCTTCTTCCATCGCAGGAAGGCCTTTCTGGAGCATGAGTGCATAGGTTTTTAAGGCCCCTAAATCTAGAGCAGGCATTGAAAACACGTTGTTTACTGACAGGCTTACAAAGAGCTAACAAGGAGTGTTAAAATTGCTGCTGCCCTTTGAAGGGATTTTTATGTAAGCTGGCCGGTGGCATCAGTTCCAGCAGCCCTGTCTCTGTCATTCTCCTCTACACAGTTGTATTTCTTCTTGTGATACCTGCTGGCAAAAGTCTCAATTTTTGTCCTTTGCAAACACGTATTGAAGAAGGTTTCCATCAAGATGATTTTGTTCAGTCCGTGGCAGCTCATTCTTAAACGTTATAGTTTGTCCCTGGTTCTTTTTTCTGAGCTGATTTTCCAGTCTGCAGGGAAAGAACCAAGAAATGATGGTACAGTTAGGAATTGGAATCTGGTAACCTAGTTGCAGCTTATTCAACGTGTGTGTGCGTGACCATTTTGTATACACAGGGAGAAATCCTCTGGGGCCTCTAAACTAGTTGTCCGGGTAGGTTTTCAACTGTGACGGTGCAACAGATCATGTTTGGGGAGGGAATAAGAGGGAGATGCTTATGCATAGAGTTGCCAGTTTTTTTAATTTAAAAGAAAAGTTGCCACAATCACAACAGGTCCCAGAACTGGATTCCCTGAAAGAGCACAGCTTTGCTTTGTTAGTTGCATTAGTAGAACGTCAGCAGGGCTGCTGACCTACTCATTAAAATACATCTTGTCATTCCAAAAGATTCCCTAGAGTGGCTTATGTAAAATTCAACCACAAAGCAGTATTGAAACATCATCCAAAAAGACCCGCTCACAAGAGAGCAGACAACGCAGAAGATGATTGAGAGAACCTTGGAATCCAAACGTTTTACAAAGAAAGCTTGACACTTAACGGTGATGAAAACATAGTCCCTCCCTCCCTCCCTCCCTCCCTCTCATAGTTGCATCTGCCTTCTGGCCTTGGCCTCTGGGATGGATTTTTGGGGCCAGGGGAAAAGAGGAAGCCGCAAGGCAGTCCCACGGCATGCCTGCATCCAGGCAGTACTAAGGACTTGCTTTCCTTAGGAACTTGTTTTAGAGTTTGCTTGCACCTTTGTTTGAAATGAATGGAAGCTGCTTTGGGAGCAGGCTTTTGCCTGAAAATAAATACAGGCCTCCAAAGATCTTCGGTATTCTGCTGCAACACCAAGTCTTTTTAAAATAATTTTTTAAAATTTAAATTAATAAACTCACAAACTTAAAACAAACCACAACCATACAGTCATCTAAATCATTCACATCTACAATTGTCCACTTCTACAGTTGTCTACAATCATCTAAGCCATACAAAGAACATAAGCACAATCATATAAATCCAGTCATTAATCATATAATTATCAGTCAGATCATATATGTAGAACTTGCTTACGTGTTCTTAACTTTTTCCTTCCATTTAAATATCTTTTTTCTACCTTGTCTGTCTATCTTCATAACTAATAATGATTTTATTACAATATTGCCAATCTCTTCTTTTTATCACTTTGTTTTAATTTAAATTTAAGTTTAAATTCTTGATTTTCAGCTATATAATCAAAAAATACTTTCCATTTTTCTTGGAATTCTGAGGTCAGCAGTGAGCGAGTGAGTGATGTGATGTGATGTGATGTGAGTTTTGCCATTGTTGCATATTCATATAATCAGGAAGGACAGCAGTGATGGGATGTGTTTAAGATGTGTCTGATTCTAAAACTATTTGCAGGTCTGTCTGACTATACAGCTGCCAGATATTAGTGCAAATAATG
Source organism: Eublepharis macularius (assembly GCF_028583425.1). NCBI lineage: Eukaryota > Metazoa > Chordata > Lepidosauria > Squamata > Eublepharidae > Eublepharis > Eublepharis macularius. The sequence goes on along the minus strand of NC_072800.1, from coordinate 94,350,166 downwards.
TATCCGAGGTGTTTGGGATGCAAAGACGGCCTCCGGCTGTTGCTGATAGGGGCCGAAGTGTTGGGCGTGGAGACCGAGTGAGTGTTCAGAACGCCACCTGTCGAAAGGACTTTGTGTGTGTGTGTGTGTGTGTGTGTGTGTGTGTGTGTGTGTGTGTGTGTGTGTGTGTGTGTGTGTGTGTGTGTGTGTGAGAGAGAGAGAGAGAGAGAGAGATGAACTAGGTTGCAGTGAACCTTGGGCTGTGTCGTGTGCCGACTGCAGCTTTGCAGGGTTGGTTTCAAAGCAGCTTCTTTTCTCTGTGTCTAGGCAGCCCTCTCCATCTACACTTTGAAGCCTTGTTGCGGGAGGACCACAGGCTAAGCCATAAGCTCCGGACTTTGAGAATGTCTCACTGGGGGATTAAAGACTTCACAAGCAATTGCTCATCTTCTCTGTCTGCATCTGGTAAATACATCACATAATAGGGAAAGCATGGCTTACGTGAACTAGCGCAGATTCTCCATAGAAGGTGCCGCCTCCTCTTGGGAGGGAGGGAGGGAGGGAGGTGGTCGGGGGATGGGCGTGGCCGCTTGGCTGCCTGAGACCCGAAGATCCACCCAGCAGTGGGATTCTGCTGGAAGCTCACAAGGGATGCGCTGAAGTGATGGCTGCCCCACGTCTCCTCTCCCCAACCCTGGCAGTGACACGTGCTCCCTTTGGAGGTTTCATTTAGGTGAGTCGGTGGCTGTTAGCCATGGCAACTGTCACCCATGACTTTGAGAGCCATCTAGGCAAGTGGGCTTAACCGTGACTCGTGGCAGTGAATCCCATGAGCAAACGTTGTCCTTTATCCCTCCTTTGTCCCACCACGAGTCAACTCATTGGGTGACCACCCGTTGGAATATTGTCACAGATGGGGGAAATCTTTCTGTTCTTTCAGTGTTGTTGATGATGTCATTTCCTTTGGAGCTTTAGGGGTTTATAGTGGGGGCCCTCACAAAGCAGTAACAGGAGTAGTATTTCAGGGTCCTATTTACATCAGCACATTTGCAGTGCCTGCCCACCTGCTTTGAGAATAGCTTCTTTTAGAAAAGCACAACAGGGCATTTTGGAGGTCTTTCATTCATAGGGTCGCCATAGGTCAGGGGCGACTTGGCGGCACGTAACACACACGCATGGCGGAGCAAAGATCTCCGTCTTCCCTGTGGTACTTGGTGAGATGTTGCAGAACTCGCATCTCCTGGTTTCTGAGGCAAAGAATAGCCGCGATTTACTAACCGACATGTGTTTCCGCTGTATTCCTCTGATAGGTTCTCTGCTCAAAGGGTGGACCAATCACAGCTTGCTGGTTCCCAGCTCTCAGGCTCACAAACCCAGCCACTTACATCACATGTCCTCTCTGTGCCTAGAACATACTTCTGCCCCACACTTCAGCCAAGTCCCTGGCAATTCCATGGCTGCTGGCAACTCAACATTGGTGAGTTGGAAAACGGACCTCTCTGGCAAGCAGAACAGCAGAAAGGCAATAATGGGTATTGCTGAGTGAGGGTCTTTTAGCCTATACCGTTTTTCTAATGAGCAACGTGTGTTCCAGAGCTGCTTTCAAAGAACATTTCGTTCTCGTTTCAAGGAGGGCATCTTTAGCTTCGGTAGTTCTTGCCTTGGGGTGTGGCCGCTGAGGCAGTTCGCTGTCTTTATTGCAGACAGGCCCTTTCCTCTGTTCGTTTTCTGCTTTTTGTGGAAGAACAAGGGTCTTCCCGGTCACAGTTTCCAGTGGGCCCCCCCCCCCCCCACTACTCCAGATGTCCTGTGTCTTGCGGGCTCTGCTTGTAGCTTCTGCTGCTTCTGTATTCCTCCGTTTTGTTTCTCATCCCTGATGGGAATTATTCCCTCTGTCTTAGTCTCGGGTTGCTTGCTGTGCTGTTGATACAGGACATTTAAATTTTGCTTTTAAGATTTTTATTTTTTAAGGTTTAGATTTCCCCCCTTTCCCATTATTTATGTATTAGCCTTTTTAAAAACTAACTCTAAAGGTCAGATTAAACTTTCCCTCTTTTTCATGATGTATAAAACTGGTTTTGCATCACTGTTTACTCTTCCTTTACTCAGAATGCACTTTATTCTTTTTTTCCCCCTTGTATATTCTTCACAAGGGACCTTTCCCCACCCTTTTCTGTGCTGTTTGAAAATGACCTGATAGTATCGTGTTGTGTCTTTCTAACGTTTTGTTTGATTTCAGCAGCCTGCAAAGAAGAAAAAAGTAGAATCTTCTTATGACATCAATAATATAGTGATACCAGTATCAATGGCTGCAGCCACACGAGTAGAGAAGCTGCAATATAAACAGATTCTGACACCAAGGTGGGTTCTCTTTGGAAGCTTTTGAGACTTGCTAAATTCATAAGACAACTAGAATGTTTCCGTTTACCCGTAGGTGCATCCTTTTTCATGAAGAAAGAGGATTAGTTACTGTGCCAAGAAACCCTGTAGTCAAGAGTTACAGATTAACATGCCATACTGAATGACTTTCGCTGCTCAAGCACAGGGCTGGATTAATATAGAAGCCCCATCTGTTCTAGTGTGCGGGCCCCAGTCCAACTGGAACTCCTCAGAAGGAGGTCTCGATCCTTGCTAATGTTATGTCTCTGTAAACTTGTATTTATTTGCCCTATGGCATCATTTATGGAAATGTCCTTGACGCTGTATGGAAATGCCTTCGATACTGATTGTACTAATCTCACACTATGTAATCCGCCTGGAGTCTCAGTGAGAAAGGAGGACTATAAATGACTCATCAGCATGGCCCCTTCCCCATTCCCCTGCAGATCTGAGATACTTCATTAAAAAGTTTCTCGTGGTCTTTCTCTTCATGGGTATTCAAAGTGGCATAATGGCTGCTCCCTGACTGTGCACCTTGGAGAAGCAGCAGCCACCTTCTGTCCAGGTCCAGAGTGATGTGGCTAGTCACGAAACGCATAATTGTGTTGTTCTCAATTGCAGCAAATTCTGTGTGTCACCTAGACAAACTGAGTCTGACCAACTAACAATTGTGTAAAAAAAAAAAGAAAAAAAAGGATGGCCCAAAAGGTCAACAATGAATGAGGGCAGTGCAAATAGAATAAAGGAAAGAAAAAATAAGTTGGTAGATGAGTCCCCTGTTGTGATTGAATGTCAGAATAAAAATCAGTGTTGCTTCCAAAACTTGGGTGTGTCCAGGATGACCTTATCAAGTATCAGGACCTTCATGATAAGTTGTGAACATGCATGAGACTTGCTTATTCTGAGTCGGACACCTGGTCCATCACAGTCAGGCTGGAAGCCGCCCTCCAGGGTCTCAGCCTGAGGGCTTTCCCTCAGTTGCTGCCAGATGCTTTAACTGGAGATGCCAGGGATTGAACCTGGGACCTTCTGCATGCCAAGCAGGTGCTCTGATACGGAGCCACAGCCCTCACCCTTGTGTTCAGTGCAGTATTTCTCACTTCAGGAGAGGAAGGTATCCTGTTGCAGTTGGGAGATCAACAATCATCCGCTGAACGTTCACTGCCAATCAAAAATAGAGGCTCAGTGTGGCCACCTGTTCTATGTCCCTTTGTTCTTGCTGTGGCTGAAGCTGTACTTGGGCTTCCATTTCATAGTATCTGATTAACGTGGCGTCCCAGGTCCTTGTGTATGCTCAGGACGGCTTGAAAAGTGGTGGGGGAAGCCCTTTGATTGAGTAGGTCATAACCTTTGAAGGATCTAGTCCTTGAGAAACATATGCCAGGGAGAATCGTTTAAGCCACCTGCCGAACATTCCTTTGATACCCCCTCTCCACTGTGGGGTGAGGCTACAAGAACATCTGACTTCCTGCAGGTGAAGTCTGTTTAGGTATATACAATCTAGGAAATGCCGGAATTAGGTGACTTTGGACAAAGGAAAAGCAGATAGGGTTCCTGAGACTAGTGGTGAAGTCAGCTTACCTGCAGTCTAAAGTTGGAATCAGGATCTAAGGTCACCATATCTTTTACTTGAGGAGAGCTTCCTCTGACCTTGAGTGACTGTTTTGCAGCTGGAGGTTGGTGGATCCCAAAGAACTGGAGGCATCAAGAGAAGCGTGCACAGAGGTAAGCCCTCGTATCTCAGTCTATGAATATTTTTCTTCTGTTACGGTTGCTACTTTCATTGGGGCCAGGACTCCTGGGCTAGACACTTTGCGTTTACTGTCAGATGCACAGAGCTGTTTTCTATAGATTTGACTGCTTACATGGCATGCATACTCTGCTCTACCATTTGGTGCTGTTTGATGACTCAGGCTAGCCACACTTTCCCACAAAGGTGTGCATCTGGCTTGTTCTGTGGCTTATATTTGCTTACAAGGGCTTGTGTAGCACCGCCCATGCAGATGCACAAATCACTTAATGTGAAAAATCGTTTGTCGTCTCTGCTTTGGAGGATCTGAGCTGTCTGCATAGGCACATTCTACACAAACTGGGTTGTATCCTACAAAACAGGAGCGGGAGGCATATGGACTATCTCCATGTATCTCTTCTCTCCCTACAGTCTCTTTCAGTCCCCATAGATAACATTCCTGAGGTCATGAGACCTGCATGGGTCTGGGTATGGGAAAGGGGGTGAAATCAACCCTCTTTTGTCAGCAGGCCTGCACTCAAAAAACAGGGCAGAAGAGCAGTTTTGCCCCCCACCTGCACAGCCCCCCACCTGCACAGAATAAGAATAATCTATTTGGCAGGCAAATGGGACTGGGAAGGGAAAGGGGAACGTATGTGAATCAGCACACGCGTGTTTTGAAAGATGCCAGCCATAACTGCGTTCTTTGCAGTGGAGGAATACAGAATTCGTTTCTTTATTAACAAAGCTCGGGTGTGCTTTTCTTCACAGTTCCTGATGTGCTTAAGATGTCCTTTCTCATCATCTGTTTGCTTGTGCTCATGCATTGGGGGGAGGCAGTGTCTGTAAACCAGCAATTCAAGGGATAGAGGTATTAAGGAGTTGTCGCATCTTCAGAAATCATGCTAAAAATTTGCAGCGTTGAACTTTGCCTCTGCAGATCACATGGTGGTTATTGCACTAAGCCAGAGAAGTTTTTAGTACTAATCTGTAAACCACTTTGGCTCTTTTGAATGTCCAGAGATTAACACTCTTTCATCGTAGCTAGAAGACACTTCTGACGAGGCATATCTGAACCATCATCAAATGTTCGAAGAGCTGGAACGGACCCGCTGGGATTCCTGGGCAGGAACCACTTCCCAACGACGAGGAAACAGGTACTAGATTTCTGGTAGCTCTCTCGTGTAGACTAGGTATCTTCTCAGTTGGCAAATGTGTTGTTCTCTGTTTCATGGGAGAAGTACTAGTAAAGAGTGGCTAGAAAGAGGTTGCCAGTGAGACATGGCTCGAGGGGCTTTGACTAGAGTCCTGCAGGTCATGTTTCAAATCAAGTACAGTTGTCAGTTTCACTCCCCCTGCCTCAGACTCACTTGCTATAAGAGAAGGGGCTGGGGGGGGGGTCCCACCCTTCCTCAGTTCATGAACTGTTTCCCCAAGCTCCCATGGCCTTGGTATGGGAGGGGGGGCAATGTCATGCGAGCTCTCCTCTCAACCCAAGGTGTGTCCCCTTGTTGGCCGCTTTACACTCTCTTTACGGCAGCCCTGGAGGCCACACAGTGTAGGAACTCCCTTCTTTCCCACGGGAAGGATGAAAAAGCTGGTACCGTCTCTTCAGCTCCCATCACTGGGTGTTTTTGCCCCTTCTCTCCCCATTCTGGGCCCGCTCGTTGGCTAAAGGGTTTTTCACAGCCAGACCTTGCCTCTTGGCCTGTTAAGCAGTGGCGTTACAGTCACCCTTGTGTGACCCGCCTCTCCCATTCCTCAAGGTGGGCGGAGGACACCAGGTCGATTGCCTTCCCCAACCTGGCAAAACAGCTGTGAGGGCAGGGCAGGCCACTTAACAGTCCGTGGGTCAGGCCGTGCCCCATCACTGCACCTGGCCTGTGCTGGGGGTTCTCATGCATTGAAGCGACAGGGGCCGGAGGAGCTCTCTGCCCCCACCCCTCATTCCCAGGCTTTCCAGGGCCAGGTTGCAGGCCATGAGTTGAAGCAGTTGCCAGTTTGGGAGGGCTGTGACTGGATCCCTGACATACGCTTAACAAGAAAGTGAATTTGAGTTTTTGTAATAAGGATTGTAAAAGTTGGTTATAAACAGCGAAAGATACTTGTATCCGCTCCTTACAAAAGAGCAATGATGTTCTCATTTCAGGATTCATTACAATTTAAGTCTCTACATTTTCATCAGGAAGCGTTTAAATGTTCACCTAAGAATTGGGGAAGGAAGAAAAGAGTTCGGATTCATAAGCACATGGTGGCATGTGGGGCAGGACAGAATGCAGGGGGCCTTGAGTGAAACGTCAGGCCGTAGGAAAGCCCCGCTGGCACTCCTCTCCTCGAGTCCTTAGTGTCAGCTGCCTACATGTTGTCCCGTTCTTCTTCCCCTACCCTGTGAGCTAGAGCCTCTTAAAAAAGGGGAGCTGATTCTCGCAGGCTTCTTTCTGTGCAGAAAGCAGTATTGGAACAGAGCATAAGAATACGCTCAGTATTGTAATGCCATTGCACAGAGCTCTGGTGTGCTCCCATTTGCAATGCTGTACACAGTTTTGGTCACCATATCTCAAAAAAGGATATTGCAGAGCTGGAAAAAGTATAGAAGTCAGCCAAGATGATTAAGAGGTTGGAGCATCTTTCCTAGGAGGAAAGGCTGGAGAATCTGGGACTTTTCAGTTTAGAAAAGAGACTAAAGAGGGACATGATAGAGGCTTATAAAGTTATGCATGAGGCAGAGAGACTGGACAGAGAACTTTTCTCCCTCGCTACAATTAAAGGGCATCCAATGAATGATGAGCAGTAGAAAGAAATACTCCTTTACTCAGGGAGTGAATAAAATGTGGCGTTTGCTGCCAGAGGGTGTAGTGACGGCCACAAGCTTAGACGGCTGTAAAAGCGGATTGGACAGATTCGTGGAGGAGAGGTCTGTCAGTGGCTACTAGCCGTGGCGACTGAAGGGACCCTGCACATCCAGAGGCCTTAAACCCCTGAAGCCCAGGTGCTAGGAGGCAGCTTCAGGGGAAGGCCTCGGCCTCTGTGCCCTGTTGTGGGCCCTTCGGAGTGACTAGTTGGCCACTGTGTGAAACTGGATGCTGGATTAGGTCCCTCAGGGCCTTCCTTGCGTTCATACTCTCTGCTTCCTGTTCTTCCGCCTCAGCTGTGTAGGCCTCTAGCTGGGGTGGCTTTTCCCCAGGGGCATGTCTAGGAACGGAGCTTAGCTTCAGGGCGTAGCATGATGTGGATTCCAGACAGCTTGTCACCACTGTGTGTAGAAAATAGACTTTTCTGAGGGGGCCCCCGTGGATGTGAGGGGGCTGTCAGCGGACACTGCTGCGGACTCTGTAGGTCAGAAGAGTCCTCTGAAGGTTGCTCCTGCTTGCGCCTTGCCCTCGCTGTATGGCTCTTTGCTCACGATGCCATTCTCTCTTGTTGTGTTTTAGGGGCTCCAACAAAGCAGGTGGCCGATGCGTACCTCAGCCAGGCTCTGTGGACACCCTGTCTCATCACCATAACAGTCTCTCTCCCACGGGATCTTCCAGCCCAGAGCCTTTTAATATTCTGCAGCCCCTTCTCATCGGCAGGAGCAGAGGAGGCCCATCGTTGGGTGAAGACACAAGTTTCTCCCTCCCAGAAATAGAGGATGACATCCAGGTGAGGGCTGCTGTCGCCACACAATGTCATGTCCCATTAAGCTGGTAAAGTATAGGGAATTGAGGTGTCCTGAGAGGCATATTAGACTAGCAGAGGCAGATGGGGTGGGTGTGGTTGGGGTCCTTCACCATTAAGCACGTTTGCTCCTCTTTGAGGGCACGAAATGATGGCGCAGCCACCTTGAATTTGTTCTGACAGACTCTGCAACACAGTATTAGTTGCCTTTGACCGAAACGGCCAATTCAAGCGCTGCTTACAAACAGCTGATGGAGCTGATGTTCCCTTGAAAACGTGGCAGAGGGCGATGGAGCCCCCTGGCGCCAGCGCGCCTCCTGACTCGGGGCTTTGGGAGGAGGAGTGCAGTGGATCCGTTCCCCCTGCTCATCAGCATGGCCCCGTTTGGGTGTTCAAAGCAAGCAGAGTGTTCATCCCGTTCACTGCGAAGAAATGGCAAGTGCTGTTTCTTTTAAAGTTACAATCAAATATATCTGAATTTAATGGAATGGAAATATAACTCAGCAGCTGGTTGCCTGACCACCTCTGATTTGTGAGCCTCATGAGGATGGAAGAAGCAGTAGCTCCTTGTTGCCCCGGAGTTAAGTTTGAACCTTTTTGTTCCAGTTACGCAGCAACTCCTTGGGCCCGAGGAGAGAGCGGTCTAGAAATACTGAAATAAACCCCTGTTTCTGTCTGTCCTCTTTGTTGTCCTAGAGTGTCCAGCCGTGGGAACTCCGCACTTTCCCCCTTTCTGACGCAGAGTGTCGAGCGCTTCAGGAGCCACCACAGGAAGCTTTAGGGAAGCAAGCAAGTGCCGTCCAGCAGTGGGGCTCTGGCCGCCACCCGCACTTGAGGACTAACAATATAAGTTCTGGCATGTCTCATCCCAGGGAGTCACTTGAGTCCACAGGGCAGGTGCAGTCCAACAACAGCAAGGATCTGGAGGATTTTGCAAGCCAGCACGGTGTCGCCCCAAGGCTTATCAACAACAGATGAGCTTTTGGGCCCTGTTAGAGTTGCACCCATACTGTAGAGATTGGTATTGCAGAGCTTGGCAGGTGAGCTGACCTAGCAGAGCAATGGCAGCAGAAGGAGCTGCTGCGCACACAGCAGAGGTCCAGCTGTGAACTTGGAGCTCTGGCTCCCCCCAGATCAGTGAGGGCTGGACAGGCCGCAGAGGCTCTGTCGTGGGGGGGAGGGAGCCACCCAGAAAGGCTCGCTTGCAGGTTTATTCTGGATGGAAGAACTCTCGCGCCTTACTGGCAAAGAAGGTTAGGTGCTGCTGCTACAGGTGCAGCAGCCCAAGGAAACCCCAAAAGGGAGCAGCCAAGCGGTCGAATGAGGCCCCAGAGAATGAAGGCCAAGCAGCAGAGGCGCAGTAGAGCTGTTGAAACGTAGAGGTCTGTCACTCAGAGGATGCTTCGTGGACAAGGTGCCAGTCAGCTGAACGCCTCGTCCCCATGGGCTTTTATTCCAGTTTGAGAATGGGCATTGGGAACTGGCAGTGAAAAGTCATCCACACCGGTCACCGCCCCCCTCCCCTCTCCACAAGGCAGGTCTTAGTCAAGGGGTCCTTGCTGTGCATGAGCATCTGAGTCAGTGCTGGAGGGGGAGGGGGACGTTCCCTCTTCAAGGTTCAGACGGTTTTTAGTTCTGAAACGTCATTTGAAAATGATCAGTCCTCTAACCATGAATCGTGTTATCTTGGCCTTAAAGAAATGCGATGTTGCTGATATATGATAAATCATGATGTAAATCCTGTTCATTGTATGGATATTTTCATTTATCTCCCAATACATGTAATAAAACTGGCAGGACGGCTGGTGCATTCGCTCTAGTGGCCGTTGGTGTGTTTTTGGAACATTTCATTAGAATAAGCCAAAAGGGAGTTTTTGCTCTGCCAGGGAGGTCCTCCCCGCTGGCAAGCAACGTTCTGTCTTGTCTGGAACACAGTTGTTCTTCTTGGAAGCAGTTCTTGAGTTGCTTCTGTGTATGTTGTGTCCACGTCTCTCTCACTGGGAAGCCCTCTTGATTCAGCCACATGTGCAGCAGTTGAATTCCTTCTTTGAGGGGAGGAAGTTGAGGTGTTTTATGGAAGTGTGTGTTTGAAACACGGCTGCTCTGAAGATAGCCTTCCTGTGCTCCACTTAGATGAATAAAACTGATGGGGGGGGGAGGTTGGCGAGGGGTGAAGTAAGAGCTGCTGCATTCTCCCCTGACTCCTGTCTCATTCAAATTCTGGTAACATTTGGCCTTTTAGGAGGTCATCATGCAAAAGGGGCAGCTGCTTTTATTAATTAGGGTGCTTCTGTGCTGCTTTTCTCCCCATAGGGCCCCGTACAGCTTATAGAAGGTTCCAGAGTACAATTTCCATTTAAACAAGACAGAAAAACCACAAACATCTCCTGGGCTGGACTTGGTCTGCCGAAGACCTTTCATGGCTCACACTTAAGGACTGGCATCTCTGGTCATGCTCAGGCTAAAGTACCCGCAAGCAGAGTACAAACAAACTTGACCCAGATGGTATTCAGCTGCTGCTGGCAGGATCTTTCCTGCTTTCTCCCGGTAATCACACACAGGTGGTTTTGTTAAAATTTTGGAAGAGATTATCAGATATGTTAACAGTGGCTTGCTTAATCCTGCCAACCTTTGGCTCTGACAGTCCCCCAGAGAATGGTATCTTTACCATACCTTACTGGGCTGATGAGGCCCTGCCTTCAGACAGAGCTGGAGAGGCAGAAAGAGGTCATGTTTTTCCATGGGCTTTCTACAGTACTGAGTTTGCCCTGGTATAAACGCTGCAGATGCCCCTACCACAGTAAAGCTTGCATTTCCTTTGTAATACTGTAAAATTATTCCACTTATCCAGCCTCACTGAGACCCATATGAACAACAGTTAGGACAGTTTAGCATTTGACTTGTATTAGCTTAGCTTAATCAGAGAATAGAGGCTTAATAGAGAAGCTTCAACAAGAACTGGCACCACTTCAAGACACTGTCCTTTCATTCTGAGGGGTAGCTGCTGTATCGAGAGCAGATCCTCCTGCTTAAAAGTTTGGGTTTGAACCAGTAGTCAAAGACCAGCAGGATATTTTTCTGCTTTGTCTAAAAACCATGGGCCCCAGTACCTGATAACAGATGAGCCCGAACAGCACATGTGGCTTGCACTACTTGCTCGCTTGTGATTAAATACAAGCTGCTTGAGAGGTCAGATTCCTGATGCAGAAACATTTCTGCACACCTGATCTGTGCCAGATGGGTTTGGTGTTTCTTAATGCCACCATTTAATTGAGCATCTCTCTCAAATGTCACTTTTAAGATCTTGTGAAGTAATAAGATGTGGATGCTGATAGAAGAAAGCCTTACGCGTGCACTGAACTGGACAACTGTTTGGGGTATTTCAAATGTATTCCCTTCGGGCAAGGCCATAGGCAAGGTACCAACAGCTCTTAGGTTCGTGCACCTCAGCCACACCCAAGCAGGGGAAAGAAACGCACTCAAGCTGGCAGCCTTCAGCACAACAGGAGGCAATTAACATTCCCAGGACCCACCTTTGTGAAGCCAGCTTCAAGCGAACCATTACTCTTCTACACACGCCTCTCTTCCCTTCCTCTAATCTGGGCCTTTCAAGGGAAACGGCTCCCTTCTCTAGTGAACTGCATTTCCAAGAAAAGGACGTTCTTCCCGCCAGGCTGACCTTGGCTTTTCTGTGACCTGAGAAGGCTCAAGCCGTTGTTGACACCACTGGGAGAATCTCTGCACGGAAGCGTCTCCAGCAGCAGTTCTGCGCCCAATTGAAAGCGCTGGCGCTGGCCTTGGAAGGCTTATGCCATTTTGGGTCAGCATCCCTTAAGGACCTGCTGCTTTACACTCCTCCAGTGCTCTGAGGCTACATGGGTGGCAACTGGAGAGGAGGCTGCCTTGGCCACGGTGCCAAAATGCCCAGGGATAGGTGCCAGTCTTCTGCTAGTAGTTTGCAGAGGGTGGGATGAGCAGGATTGGGCTTAGCTATCCAGGTCATCAGTACTCGGGTAACCTGGATAGCTGCAACAACAGACTTCTTCATTGCTCCCATAGACTGTTGTTTCTAACACGCTGAACCAGAGGTCTAATCAAGCCCCTCCTATGCAAGACTTGGGTGAAAACGAGTTGCTAACGGTTTACTTAAAGACATATACCGCAGGTTTTGTTTCTTCTGGCATTCTCTTGGCGTTCCATGCTACTGGTACCCCCACCCCATTTGGTGCTCTTTCTAGAGGATTTGGCCTTGCTCACAGGCACAGAGATAAACGGATTTGTGGATGGCACCACTTGAAGCATGGTTAAAAATCCCTTGCGATCAAAAAACTGCCACAGCAAGCAAAGTTGGGGAAGGACCTGCTCGGGGGACCGGGGGCGGGCGGGGATGAGCCAGTTCTTTATCAGCACGATTTTTTTAACGGAAAGCAGGAACGCTGCAGCCCTGCTCCACAATGCTTCCTGCCTGAGCCTGCTTGATTTCTGTGACTGGAGCGAGCAAAAGGGGGCAGAGGCCCTGTTTTCTGATGGCCTCTCCAGCATCTCTTCTATTTATTTGATTTTTATACAGCTTCTCTTTAATTAAGAGCTCAAAGCAGTTCACATCATAAACTATTATATCAGTCAAAAACCAATACAAAACATAATAAAATGCAATAAAACAACATAGTGCAAATACTTAAAACCACTTGCGTTTCAACCCGAGACTATGAAATCCTGCAGACAACATAAAATTACAGGTAGATAGATACAGTTTGCAAGATGTGAACAAGTCTGGATGGAAACAAAGCTAGTGGCTCTAGCCGATGACCTCTGCATGAATGTAGACAAAGGCCATGCTTCAATGTTGCTCCTCCTCTATCTATCTACAGCAGGGGTGGGGAACGTCAGGCTCGGGGGCTGTATACGGCCCGCGAAGTCATTTGGACTGGCCCGCGAAGAGAGACAAGTGGCATGCTCCCGCACCATAAGAGTAGGCGGCGGCGGCAGTGGAAGCGGGCAGCTCTTGCTGCCACTGCCTGCTGTTGCCAGTGCCACACACTTCCATTGCCACTGAGAGTGACCTGCAGCGCTGGCGAAAGTGGCCTGTGCCACTGCTGCGGTGAGAGCCAGCGGTGGTGGCGGCGACAGCAGGGGGGGCACTGGTGCTGATGACAGAGCTGCTGCTGTCGCTCTGCCATGAGTGGGCCACAGCAGTGGCAGCAGGGAGAAAGGGGACATGAGCGCTGATTCTCCCGTGTGTGTGACATCGCTCCCAGACATTTTCGGGAGCAATGTCGCGCGTGGGAGAAAGGTTGCTCCCTGCGCAGGACAGAACATAAACTTGGCCCTCGGAAAAAAGGTTCCCCACCCCTTCAACACAGTAGACAATCTTATCTAGTTGAGGCTTTTAGAGACAGAAGTGGGAATCAAAGGATGTGCCTTGGACTAGTTTAAATTGTTGCTCATGGAACAGACTCAAAGGGTTGCTGTGAGAGATCACCTATCTCCAGAATGAGACCTATCTTATCCTCCATTTTATTCAACCTCTATGTAAAGCCCTTTACGAGAATTAATTGTTGCTACGGAATTGGATGCCATTAATATGCAGATGGCACCCAGCGTTATATCTCATTATCCAAATCCCCTGGCAATGCAATAGCGGTACTGAATAGCTGCTTGGCAGCTGTTGTCAACTGGCTGAAAGCAAATAAATTGAAATTGAACCCAGACAAGATAGAAGTGATGTTTGTTGGAAAAGCAGAGATCTTGGAGGTGCTTCTGACCTTTTGGAGGGTTCGGTTGACCCTAGCTGACTCAGTAAAGAGCCTAGAGAGGTTATACTAGATCCAGCGCTGCTGCCAGAGAAGCAAGTAAATGCAGCTGCAAAAAGGCCTTTTTACAACTCAGACTTGCCTGGAAGATGGCCCCCCACCTTGACACGACTGATCTAGCCACCTGGATTCATGGCACAATAACATCTAGTCTAGACTACTGTAATAGTCTACATATATCTCCCTTCAAAGTTGACTTGGAGACTCCAGCTGCTGCTAAATATTGCAGATCATTTACTCTCAGGAGCGGGAGGGAGCATGCATATCACTCCCGTTCTGCAGTCACTCCATTGGCTTCCGATCAGCTACTGGGCTGGATTCAAGGTCACGACTAGCATATTCAAAGCCCTTCACGGGCCCTTCATATGTATGGGAATGCCTCTCTCCCTATGGTCCACCCTGGCAGCTTTGGTCATCTGAACAGGGTCTTCTGCAGCAGCTAAATTAGCAGCTGCCAGTACCCGCTCTTTCTTTGTAGTCATAGATCCAGAAGAGTTAGCCATGTTAGTCTCTAGTAGCAAAATTCGTCAGATGCATCTGACGAGTCAAAGAGCTGTGGTTCTCGAAAGCTTATGCTACAGCAAAGTTGGTTCGTCTTAAGGGTGCTACTGGACTCTTTACTATTTCTTTGTAGTAGCCCTCAAATTGTAGAACGGTTGCAGGTTGGAAAGCTCCCGCACTCCTGGCTTTCCACAAACTATGCAAGACTGAATTATTCAGGAAGGCTTTCTGCTCAGGTTATAGGGCTGAGTTTTAAGAAGAAGCTCAGAGAGATGCCTTGATAGGGACAGGGACTACATGCTACTCTGTCGAGTATTGTCTGCTGACGTAGACGTGCCCATTAGGGAGTCTCCACTTTGCTAAACATGCCATGTAAACTAGTTCTTGCTTTGTTTCAGAAAGTTTTCCTGTGTTTGGACTTTATGCTTGTTTTCCGAATTTCTGCTACCCTACCCTATTGCATAGTTCACTGAATGTCCTAACAGTTGTCCATTATTCTGCTTTGATCAGTGAATGTCCTAGCTGTTCATTATATTGCATTTACACTTGCACTGTGTAATCGGGAATAACAACAGCTGCAACAATAGGATGTTTGGCGGTCTTTCATTCATAGGGTTGGAAGCAACTTGATGGCATGTAACACACAACGCTTAATACACAGTACCTGAAGGAGTGAGATGTGGCTTACGAAAACTCATACCCTACCACTAATTTCATTAGTCTCAGCGTGGGCTGTTAGTTTTATACTGGACTCCTGCTTTTTTCCATAATACACAGCTATCAATATCAAAATCCGCCTTGAGTCTCAGTGAGAAAGGCGGAGTACAAATCACATAAATAAATAAAACACAGTCCAGCCTCAGAGGCGAGCCTGCACGGGCGATTGGGAGGGGGGCTTTTGCTGAGCGCCACAGAAAACTCTCCCTGCAGGGGAAACCAACTCCTCAGCCCACAGCGCCCCCGGCGCAGACGCATGCGCACCCAAGAAGCGAAGGCGGCCGGAGGAACGACGCAGGCGCAGACGGCCGACAGGCGGGGCCGGGCTCCGTTCGCGGCGCACGCGCAGAGGCGAGGAGGGGCGGGCCTGCCGGAGACGGCGGCGGCCTCGCGCGCATGCGCCGCGCCGCCCTACCGCCTGCGAGCCAGCGAGAGGAGCCGGCGGCCCGCGCGCGGGCGGGGAAGGCGGCGTGAGGCGAGCGCGTCTGGAGGGCCGCTTCCCCCCTGCGCGTGCGCGCGGAGATTGGCGGCGGTGTGGCAGCCGCCGCGGCGTCCCGCGGGCTCTGCGCATGCGCGGGGCCAGGAGAGTGGGCGGCGCAGGGCCCCGGCGGCGGTGGCGGAGGCGGCGCGGGAGGCCCGGCAGGACAATGGCGGCGGCGGCGGCGGCGGCGGGATCGGCGGCCGTGCCCGGGGCCGGGGCGGGCGGCCCGGGCCCAGGCGGCCCCGCGGCGGCGGCGGCGGCAGCAGCAGGCGGCCCCGGCTCGGTGGGCTCCGCCGCCTCCGCCAGCCCCGTGTCGGTGTCGCGCCGCAAGGACGGGGGCCCCGCGGGCAAGTTCTGGGAGAGCCCCGAGACCGTCGCGCAGCTCGACGCCGCCCGCGCCTGGCTGGGCAAGCACTGCAAGAAGGTAGGCGAGCGGGGCCCGGCCCGGCCTCACGCGGGCCCGCGGGGCGGAGGGGGAGGCCGGGCGCCCGTCCCGCCGGCCCCGCCGCGCCTCGTGGCCCTTTGTCTGCGCCGGGAGGCCCGCCTGGGGCGCTCCGCTGGGGTCCCGCGGGCGGGCGGGCGAGGAGCGGCCGTGGCGGCCCGCTGGAGCTCTTGCGCCGCGCCGCGGGGAGGGTCTGGCCCTCGGCCTCCTGCTGAGCCGAGCCGGGGCGGCTGCCCGTGCCCCGAGGAGGCCCCGCGCCCGGCAGGAGGCGGGCCCGGCGGGGTAGGCGGGCGGGGGCGTTGAAGCAGCGGCGGCGGCGGCGCCTCCCGAGCCTCGCAGGCCTGCCTTGGGAAGGGGGCGAAGGGCCCCGGGGCACAGGCCCTTCCCCAGAGCTCATGGAGGCGGGTCAGGGTCAGCCCCACGACGGCCTTGGAGAACCTGAGGGGAAGCGGCCGCGGCCTGCTGCTCGGGAAGAAGGTCGTTTAACATCATGATGTTTAAGAAAGCCTCGCGTGAGAGGACAAGACGGGCCTTTCTGGAGAAGTCCACGATGCGGGGGGAAGGGGAAGGCAGCAGGGAGAGAGAGACGGGGGGGGGGGGGGGCTCAGTCAGAGAAGGCCGTTCGGGGGGAGGTCTTTTGTTGATAGGGAAGCCGAAGGTTGGCGGCAACTTCACAACACACACAAATGAAAGTATCCTGACATCGGAAGAGGTCCCTGTTCAGAGTCCTCAGGCTGTATGCTGAGCAGTGGCACTTTTGGCTGCTCTCCATCCACGCTGCCAAAATGAAATCCTGAAGTTGTGCAGGGGCTTTGCTTGCAAAGTGAGGAGGGCCTGGCTTCTGTGGCTTTCCCCTTGTTTCTGTAAAACTGCCCAGGTTCTGCCCCTGCGTAGCCTGTGGCTTCTCAGATTGGCCGTAATCCATTTCTCCCGCTGTTCAAGCAAAAGTGAAGGCAGCAGCTGGCAGGTTTCTCTCATTCAAGCAGGATAGAAAAATGGTAGGAGGGAGTGAGGAGGACAGGCCCATATGGCGGCTCCATGAAGTGTTTCACATTCAAGGGAAATGAAATGTCTCCAAAACACAAGGGACCTTTGTGGTTGCTCAGCCCCATCGGCGCAGAATTTTTGATTCACCGGGCAGGCGGCACTCCGCTTGCAAGTATAAACAAAGATTCCGGAGAACGCAGATCTGAGGAAGGCATTTCCCACTTGAAAACCTACCTCTGAGCTTCTCTCCTTGGGGCATTTTCTCCGTGGCAGCTCAGTTTCCATACATGCATCTTTAGTAAGATGGCCGGTGTGATTTGGGCATAGTTTGGCAGCTTTGTGGCTGAAGTAATTTATGATAAACCAGAACTCATAATTAGTTGTAATGCAGAAATTATAAAGTAATTTGTTGAAAGACAGAATCATTGAATTTTGACATCTGAATATTGATCTGGTTGGGCAAGAGGAACAGAAGGCAGGTAACTGG
Source organism: Eublepharis macularius (assembly GCF_028583425.1). Classification (NCBI taxonomy): domain Eukaryota; kingdom Metazoa; phylum Chordata; class Lepidosauria; order Squamata; family Eublepharidae; genus Eublepharis; species Eublepharis macularius. Next base: position 94,332,994 of record NC_072800.1, on the reverse strand, counting down.
TTTGTGGGGGGAAGAGAGAGCATGAGTTTCTGATTATTCACCCTTCGCCACTCCTAACTTGACTGGAAGGAACTGAAAGAGGGAGACTGGGTTGGTTCAGCGTGGAGGGAGAACATCTTCCCCTCCTCAAAGCGCTTTCCTCCTTACTGTTGTGAAATTTCATGGGCTTTAATGAGCTATATTTACTTAGTCTAAGCCCCATTCTGAAAAACCCCTCTCTTGCTTTTAGGCAGTTTTTTATTTATTTCATTTGACTTATATCCCACCCTCCCCACAAAATCTTTTAAAATTAAAGAACTTTGCAGCACACTTTGTTTTAAAAATGCAAACAGCCTGCATTTTAGGTGAAACCTGGCACATTATTCTTCAGGTTCCACTGCTGGTTTTATTTTGTCATTAATGGGTTCATAAGCAAGCTGCAGGAGCTTTGTGGGAGGAGGCGGCGGCACTGGGCTTGTAGCGATGGTTGTTGCATAAGGCACTAAGGAGGTTTCATTTCCGGATGTTAATTTGAACTGGCAGGTGAGCCTGGAACAAAGGAAGGAGAGGAGGCGAGGCGGCTCTGCAGGTCTCTTTCAGAATGGATCTAATTATGAATGGTTGAAAAGATCCTCAGTTTGTGTTTCAAGGGAGGTCTTGGGGGCGGAGGGGAGGGTGCTTGTTCATTAACATTGTTCACTTGATGCACCAAGTTACTTTTGGGCCAGAAATAGTTATTACTCTGTTCCCAGTTGAATAGCAGGTGCCTACAGATGCAGTCACCCATGGTAACCAGACCTTTTCCTCTAGTGACTGCCTGCCCCGGCACAATGTGGGCGGCAGCTGGGGACTCATCTGTGACCTCATCCTGGGCTTTGGAGGCACTTGAAAGCAGCGAGCAGAGATGGAAGACCCAAGGGGGCTGAGGATGAATGTCAGCAAATGCAGCATGCTTAGCCCTAGCGGTAGTGCCAGTGTATGAGGACTGAGAGAGGGAGGGAAGGGGGTGATTTTTAAGGAGGAGCAAACTTGGAATTCTCATAGATGGTGTTTTTAACCTATACTAGGTCCACTGGTACAAGCTTATGGTATTAATTTTTACATTAATGCAAAAGAGAAAATATGGTACATGGTTTAGTGTGTTTATTCAGTTTCCAGTGTGGTACAGATAAAAGCCCACTTCTCAACAGATTTGTTTTCTTGTATGTCTGTGCTCTGTTAACTTGGTTAACAGTACATTTGGGACCTCTTTATTCCAGTCTCTTACAGATAATAACATGCTTTGTAAACCACTCTTGAGTGTGCATTAAGTTGTCCTGAAAGGCAGTATATAAATGGAATGTTGTCGTTTTTGTTATGCAGTTGAAGGCTTGCTGAAGTTGAGTCTGGATTAGGCTGAGCTGCTGTAAGTCAGGGTCATTGCCACCCACCTATCCTGGCAAGGACTGCACAAAACCAGCAGCTTTGCAATTTGAGGGCAAGTCCAATAGCACCTTTAAGACTAACCTACTTTATTGTAGCATAAGCTTTCGAGAACCACAGCTCTCTTCGTCAGATGCATCTGATGCTGTGGTTCTTGAAAGCTTATGCTCCAATAAAGTTGGTTAGACTTAAAGGTGCTACTGGACTATTTACTATTTTGTGACTACAGACTAACAAGGCTAACTCCTCTGGATCTATTGTTAGATCTGAATCTGCAGCTGGAAATGTAGGTTTTCTCTTGGCATGTGGCAGCTTTCACCAGTTTTCTTTGGTATGCCAACTTGCTCGTTTATCCCTGCACCCATTCCCTTCTGCGAAGGTTACCATAATGGATTCTACATGGACTTGCTTATGAAAACTGTCCAGAAGCTATGTAACGAGTCAGTTCCCGTGTCTAAAACCAAGTTTCAACTTGCCAAGAGAAAGATGGATCTCTCTCCGGGGAAGCAGAAAGCAGTTAGTCTTTAGACCTGTCAAACAGATAAGTTCTTTGAACCAGCTGTTTATCAGTACATTTATTTATATAGGGTTCAATATTGCTTTGCAACTCCTTATCAAACACACAGACACTAATCTAGAGTTTATTTCACTTTATTGAAAATACACCCTAGTTTTTTAATGAAGCAAGCAATCAAAATATAAATGGCTATTAATATGAATCCTATAACAACAGAACATAGAAAGGCAATAAGAAATAAGTTCACTAACATTTCTCAATAAATCCTAAGTTTAACATTGCTCAAAGTTTCTATGAAATACATAGGTAGAAATAGTTTCTCACCTAGATTCTCTCAAGAGATTTCTTCCATCAGTACCCTGCTTATTCTTTCTGTGTTTGCAATGATATACCTAATCATATGCAAATATTTAGGGTCTATTCACATGATAGCACAAACAAATATTGATTGGTTTGACACTTCACTGAATATTCATAATTTCATAGTACAGCCTTCCAATTAGTTAAAAAATTATGTCATAATCTAAACTTCACAACAAAACTACAAATCTCCAACAAGTGTCAGGAAAAGTTAAGTTGGACGATCACCATTGGTTGAATCTCTGATAGAGGAACATCAATCTCGGTAGAGTCCACTATTTTAATTAATTGTCAAAGGATGAAAGCACACCTGCTGAATTACCTTATACATAGAAAAAATACACTGAAAGTTCATGTAAAGTTTAAAAGTTCATCTAGAGAGTATAGAAGCTAGGCCTAGTATTGTTCAGTATTGATTATTGGCATATGATCTTAATCTATATTGGCATAACAGCTACATTAGCACAAAATGCACTAGCCAGATTGCTGACTAGTTTTGATGCTAGCAGTCCTATGTTCACAGTTGATCAGACTGCCTTTTTGTTCCAAACCCAATTCAAAGTGTTGGTTATTACCTTTAAGCCATAACTGCACCAGGACACCTAAAGAACTGCCTGCTTCTATACAGACCTTGTCTGAATTTTGATCTTCTGAGGCTCTGCTCTGTTTTCTGAGTAGTGCAGGATATATTTTTTTAAATAAGCTTTTTCAAAGGCAGTAATATTTAAGTGAATATCAAAAGAAATTATGCTGAAACTCTGGTTCTAGTCCTTCCAAATGGTTATCAGCTGTGCCCATTGTGAGTGGCTGCTTATAATCATGTGTCCTATAAGTGGTGTCACCTTAGTACTTAATAGTCCTAGAGCTTAATAGCTCCATCAGTGTGTGCTTTTTAAATGGGGCTCAGAGGTAATGCTGCCGTTGGCAATAACATTTCATACGCTGGGCATGAATTGATGCTGAATCAATAGAACCAGCTTAAGTGAAGTTGGTAAATTGAAGACTAGTGACAGCAGAGCTGCTTGCCGGGGTATCTAGTTACTGACTTCCATTGCATAATGGCTGTAAGAGCAAGAATGAAAAAGCCAGAAGCCTTTCGCGTGATAAACCTTGCTTTGTAGCCTTACAGTTGCTTGCTGCCTTGCCAAGTGAGTGATTGATTTGGGAATGGCTTTGTTTGTGTTCCAGTATGTTCAGGCAGATGCTCCTACCAATAAAACACTGGCTGGGCTTGTGGTGCAGCTGCTACAGTTCCAGGAAGATGCCTTTGGAAAACATGTTGCCAATCCTGCCTTCACCAAATTTCCTGTGAGTATTGAAATGCTCCTGTAATATTCCTTCAGCTGATGCATTTTCAGCACACTCCATCTTAAAGAAGGGCTGCTGCTGCTGTTCCGAGAAAACCTGCCCGCGTCCAGTGTGGACAGCTGTGCTTTAACCCAGCCACTGCCATGGAATGCAGGCATGCCTGCTGTTTCATGCATGTTCAGAGGGACATCTGGAAGAATTTGGTTTTCAGTTGAAACAGAAGTCCTTGTAGAATAAAACCTATGCTACGAGGATAGATTGGGGAGATGCCACATGGAACAGGGCTTCGTGTGAAGGTCTTGAGAGCAAGGAGGGTGGGAGAAAGGTGTTCCAAAATGGTTGGGTCCTCTGGGTGCTCTTTTTCTGATTTTTGAAGGAAGGCTGGACCTGGACTGGACTCCAGGAGGCACCTCCCCTTATTCTGTTGGAGGACATAGCCAAGAACGGCATGAGTGCGATTATATCCGATTAGTACCAACCCGGCAACATGTCACAAATTGATGAGCAAGCTTTCAGGATCCTCAGAACTTTGTCAAGTTGGATGCAGAAGGACCCGCGTGTTCCGATTAGTGCTTCAGAGGCATCCGAGTGCTGCCTGGCTTTTGCATTTTCGCCTTTGCATTCTTTGATTGTACCTGATCTTTTTTGCACCTTGAATGACTTAATTAAAGTTAATGCACAAGAAGTGTTACTTCATCCAAAGACCACAGCAATCTATGTACTTGATAGGACTTTCTGTCAGGCTTAACATCAGCCTGATAGACACTTCTGGAGAACATAATATATTTAACCTCTGCTTTTATCTGCACGTGCACACACAAAGTTCCTGCACATAAGCTTCCTTATCTTCATGTGAGGAAAGTTTCCATCAAAAGTTACGGTTGACACTTCCAGTAAACTATGTGGTAAAATGTTCCTATGCATTTTTGGAGGCAAAACGGGGAGATTCTTTTTAAAGATGTGATTTTAAATATCAGCTAATGTCAGCCTCTATAATAATCAGCTTTGATAAAAATAATAACCTAGTTTAAACTTAAATCTAAATTTAGTGCAAACCCTTTAAAGCCTATATTTGTACTCTCTTCTGTGGTAATAGAAGCATCGGTCAGACACAATGAGTAAATGAGGATCACTGGCTGGAATATTTGACTTGCGGTTAAGCACTGTGAATGACACAGTCTGGGGAGTCAAATATTCATTCTGGTGGGATCGAGAAACTAGCAAGTTGTCACAGGTGCTGGGATCCAGGAGATCCCATTCAGTTTCACCTCACGATCGTGCATGGAGACCATATGGATGATTTTCGTACTCTCCCGACCAAGTAGAATAGGTGTTCCTTATCTGGACGCTTGTAGGATGCTTAAATGACAATGTTATGTATATTACATGGGACTTGCTTCCAAATAACTGTGCCTAGGATTGCAGCCTTCGCCTTAAAGTTAGAGACCTTGCTTGGTATATTTGAATATATGCAGAGAGCTAAAGAGAATTCTGTCCGTAAGCAAAAAATTCTGCAGGACACGGCTGCATGACCAAAGACTTTAGATTATGATCATTAGGGATATGCCGTCAGATACTGCCCAATAAGATGCCCAATAATAAGTGTACTGGGTCAGGTTGGCAATATCCAGCAGTAACGCTGCCTCCCTGGCACAGCTCCCAATTCCAGTGTTTTACCACTCCCAATAACATCAGAATCTGGAGTTGCGTCAGGGAGACGGCCGAGGCTGGGAAGCAAGAAGCACTTCCAACCAGAGAGTTCGGTCTTGGCTTTTTACTTTTTAAAGTATTTTCTGTCGGGGTAGATCTCGCCTTCAGACTGGGGAGGCTAGAGTCTGCCTTCACAGGAAACAACGCTCGTTTAAAATTTAAAGGGCTGAGTCCAAACTTTCAGCTGTAAGGTGGGCACTTCCCCTAAGTCTGTCTGCCTACTCCCGGTGTGGAAAGACGTGCTTGTCTTTTTATTAAATGCCAGAGCTAGTGTTCTGATGTTTCCAGAACCACTTTCCATTACGATAACAGTACTCCTGATATTTAACATTGAGTGTGCCTTTTCCAGTATGGAATTAAAATGCTCCCAAGTACATGTAAATGCTCTATTTAAGCAAAACGGTATGGTTTAATTACCAGTTAGTAATTAGCAGCCAGTTAGTATGCACCCTTGTTCATGTAAACTCATGAATTTCATACATAGAAATGTGAACGATCAGAATTGGTCTTTTTTTTCTTGGTAATTTAAATTTCATTTAATTAGAATCCCTGTATGCTTTGTAACTTAACTCTCTGAAGGCATAGAATGATTCTCCCTCATGGTACGGAGCCTGCAAGGTCTCCATCTTAAGGGCAAGCTGAAAGAACTGACCTCAGTGATTAGGTAGCTGGCCACAAGGACAGGGACCTTGGACTTCTTTGTGCTAGCTAGCTTAAGTAACTCGTGAGAGGGTCAGAGAATGAAGGAAGAATCCAGTTTCACCAGCTTTGAAGTTTCTAGTTACAGACAAGCCACACTGACATTTATCTAAAAGCCATGATGAAAGCCCATCAAATACAAGGACAATTCTGAATTGGTCCTTTCTTTCCAGCGTAAATTATTGAACAGCATTCATCTTCGGTTGTTGATTTGGGACCCATTATTGAGTGGCAACAATTTTTGTGTAAGATTTCCTTTAACTTGAGGGAGGATATTCTCTTTCTCATCATCTCTGGAGGCAGAAAAGTAGGTTGTTATTCTTATATGTACGGCTAGGGAATGCTGTCCTCTCTCTGTTCTTTTCTGCCTCCTCTAAGAGTGCAGAGAATTTAAAGAACTGCACGCCACGCAAATGCTCTGCCTCTGAGCTGTGATCCCCCTCTCTGTGCTGCCACGGTCTGTTTGCGGTATATTCTTTCTGTTGTTTCCGTTGCAATCAATTTTTGTTATCCTTTAAATACGACAGTGCTTTCCTTTAGTTCTAGCTGTTTGCAGGGCAGGTGTCAGCACATCATGGAGTAGTTAGCTGCAGAGAGGGGGAAAGACGTCTGTACCAACGGAGATGCAAATTGCAACCTACTTCCTGCCTCCAGGAATGATAGGAAAAGGAGCAGCCACATACTAGGATTGACTTGGTTCCTGAAGGGCCAAGAGGACCCTCAAGTAGAAGGAACCATTTCAGTTTGTCCCACGTTCCTTTTTGAAAGAGGAATAGTAAGGTAGGGAGGGCTGAGGCTGAAAGGAGCTCTTGTGCCTTTAATGCGTAGGCGGGGATTGGGACCGCTGGGGCTTGCTGTGCTGTGCTGAGCTAAGCGGCTGCTTCCGTAGCTGGAAGCACAGAGAGCCCCGTCCTCCTTGCTCCGGTCAGCTTGGAGAGAACAGTTTGCATCGGGTCCCAGGCACGAGCATCGGAATTCCACAGGCTTAGAGCCGCTTTAATGACCGTTTCCATTCTCCTTGGCGGTTCATGTTTTAAAAAATTTATTTGATTTCTAGCCCTCCCTCCCTCCCCGCAAGCAGGCTCAGGGCAGGTCACAACTGGATTTAAACTGCATTTAAAACCAGAATAAAACCACATCATCACCACAGTCATACATTACAATAAAGGACGGTTCTTGAGGTAGCAGCCCATACCATCCACCCTCCGCCAATGGTGCACAAGGGGGGAAGAAGAGCCGTTTCGATCACACTGTGACTCACGCAGGGGGGCCGAGATGACTGTACAGCCCCCCTGCTGACAGGAGACTGGTAGGGAGGCTCACTAGATAGATTCAAGACTGGCCTCAACCATTTGCCTGGGAGAACGTCTCCGTCTTGCAGGCCTGCCAAAAGATCTTGGCAGGTCCAAGTATCTACAGAGAGTTCCACCAGGTTGGAGCCAGGACCGAAAAAGCCCTGGCTCTGGTCGAGGCCATTCAGGGCTCCCTGGGGCCAGGGACCGCTTGTAAATGTTTATCAGCTAATCTAAGCACTCTCCGGGGTACATACAGGGAGAGGCAGTTCTACAGGTATGCGGGTCCCAGTCTGCTAAGGACTTTATAGGTCAAAACCGAAACCTGGAATCTGATCCAGAACTCCACAGGAAGCCAGTGTGACTGCTGCAAGATGGGAGTAACATGTGCGGGCTGTACGGGCTGCCAGTAAAGACACGCACAGCAGCATTCTGGACCCATTCTTTCTCTGTGTAACACTTATGTAAATCCCAAAAACTCCGTAAGAAGGATTCAGGTTGGTTCTGAGGACACTGCTTTTGATGCTTGTTTTCAAGGTGGTGAATGCAAGGCAGGAATAAGAAGGCTGTGCCTCAAACACATCCATGCGTAGGACTGAAATGTAACCCACATTTTCTTGCCTTGGGTAGCCAGTGTGGTGCAGTTGCTAGAGTGACTGAGATCTGGGACACCACGGTTCAAATCCCCACTGCCGTTAAAGGTTGCTTGGTGGCCTTGGGTCACTCTCATCTACGAGAACGAAATGGAGAACGATGTAAAGTTTACGTTGGGGTGAAGAGTTGGGTATAGATGAACTAATTGAGTTACGCTTGTGGGCAGTAGGAGAAGAGGGGGATGTATGGATTTTTAGACTGGAGCCTGGTAATATCCGCTGCAGAGAGAATATTGTCAGTCACTGCTTGGGCTGGGTGCACCATTGGGCAAGCTTGTGCCTTGCTGCTTGTTTGGGATTTGAGGTTGCGACTATCACATCGGGACTTTTTTCTGTTCCAGGCAAAGTGCTTCATGGACTTCAAAGCTGGAGGAACGCTGTGTCACATTCTTGGTGCTGCTTATAAGTATAAAAACGAGCAAGGATGGTGAGCTCTTTAGTACCTTTCTTCTGGATTCCCTCGTATGCAAGAGGTTTTTGTTTGACATGAGCAGGGCTTATAGTTCTTTGTACTGTCTTTGTTTATGGTATGTTATTGTTGCATTGTGATTTTATTGATTTGCCTTATTTTTTTTATAATCAACCAACAGAAGGGAACGACTTCCCAGATTATTCCAATCCAAACAAAAGAGCACGCAGGCCCAAGGAAGTCACAGCAATGTGCAATTTATGCAATACAATTAAATACCTATATCATACAGCCCCAAATTTGCAGAACCGTAGTGCCCAACTAACAATTTCATACAGTATGAGTTCTGCTAATGTCGGGAAAATGCTCTAGTTAGCTATGTACATGCAAAGTCAAAGGTATAATGTCCACATTTGACAATTTTGGCAACCAAAAAATTGTCCACAGCAAAAAATTATATCCACAGCGGTGACGAGCTGCACCGGTCTTTTTCTCTTTTTCGCTCGTTTCAAGCAACTTTCTTCTTCAGGCCGTTAATTCTATAATAGACCATAGCAAAATAAGCCGTAAACAAATTAAGCTATAGAAACATAGGCTGCTAATCATACCTGTTAATTTCAAATACATAACTGAATCATATACTTACATCACCATCTACTAGCCATGAATCTAAATTCCGAACAACCAGCAGTCAATAATACAATGAAGCGGGTACTCATGCATTCATAGTAACAGCTGTTATACTGTTCAACTCAATTATTCAATCAGTACTTAAAGAGACCTACAACCTCCATACAGGTTATCAGTAGATCAGAAACAGTGCCCTTGTTAATGCTGTTAAACAAGTGTTACCGTACATACCATATTTCCCAAATACAATAAATACTCCATGCAATTAATACTTTTTTCATAAATATTCAATAAATACATGATCAATCAATTAATACACAATTTCATTCCATTTAATAAATATTCAATAAATACATACTCCATAAATAGTCAATTACAATACATTCCTATGACCTAGTTAAACTGCCAATCAGTGGCTTTTAGATGAAACTTACAAAAAGTGGGCAAACTAAAATTTACAAAAACACCGAGTAATCCAATTCGTTATTCAGACCCACTGGTGTCAACGTATTGAGTCTGAAAATCCAACGTGCTTCGGACTGCAATAAAAACCTGTTCGCATAGCCCGGAGTGCTAACTACCTCTAAAACCGTAAACTTGAATTCTCTTTCATTCCTATGATGCGTTCTAAAATGATCAGACAGGGGCGCTTCCTGGTTTTGGGTTCTAATTTTTGAAATATGTTCTTGAATCCTTAGCCTGATTGGTCGCAAAGTACTTCCTACATATAGTAAAGTGCAGGTGCATTGAATAAGATAGACCACATTCTTAGTAGCACACGTTGAGAACTGTTTTGCAAACATCGGGCGGCCGGTCTTGGGATGCATTATGCTTTTGGGATCGGTGCTAAGTGGACAAACATTACAGTGGCCGCAGGGATAATGACCCTGCGGGAGAACAGGAGCTGCCTCCTGTGTCTTTAAGTCCGAATGAACCAACATGTCTCGGAGGCTCCTTGTGCGTCTGAACCCGATTCTCGGGGGAGAGTTACAACTCGGGATGTCTTGCAAAATGTGCCAATTTCTTTTTACAATGCCTGCTATTTTTCCTGCCAAAGGCGAAAAGTTCATAGCCCAAGTGATCTGACTATTAGGCGGTCCGATTGCGGACTTTATACTTTAATAGGGTAGAGCGTGGAACAGCCTCCGCTCTTCTCCTTGCGTTCGCAATCACCTGTCTCGGGTACCCCCGTGCTCTGAACGCAGCTGTCATGTTCCTAGCCTCATACATATAGTCTTGTAAATATGATGCGTTCCTTTTAATACGTAAGAACTGGCTAAATGGTATATTGTTCTTTAAGTTCGGGCGGTGATAAGACGAATAGTCTAAGTACGCCGCTCGATCTGTTGGTTTTCGGAACGGTCTAACCCCCAATTGTGTGGCTGTCTGCTTAAAAACAACTACATCCAGGAATGTGATGAAATGTGGATTGCTCTGATACGTGAATTTTATATGTTGACTTAAACTATTAGACCATCTCATCAAGCCCTCAATGCATTGATCCTCTTTAATGATCATGAAAACGTCATCCACAGATCTCTTTAAACAAATTATTTGATCATAGTAGGGATTGACTGTTTGATTGAAAAAATACTGATTCTCCAGGTTAGCCATAAAGAGAATGGCTATGCTGGGTGCCGCTGAGCAACCCATCGCCACTCCCTTTACCTGGTAGAAGAATTGTGGCTCAAATCTGAAGTAATTGCGCTCCATTATGATGTCCAATAAATCTAACAGGAAATGGGTAGGTGGAACTTTACGAGGTCTCTGTTCCAAAATCTCCTCTATCACCTGTCTCGCTTCCAGGTGGGGGATAGAGGTGTAAAGAGACTGTACGTCCATAGACACAAGTAGGGCATTCTCAGGAATGTTGATGTTCTCTACAAAATTTATGAAATCTGTGGTATCCTTAATTTTTTTTATAACCTGCTCAGAGAGCTTCTGGTGTGGGAGGATATAAAACATACTGAATGAATAAAGATTTGTTTTTTTCCTACGCACCTTAATCTGTATGCAGTTCTTGGTGGGTTTTGTGGCTGTGGCCTTCCCTTTGAGCAAGTTGCTTTTACTCACAGGTTGCATTTGTGATACTAATGAGCAAACCCCTTCTGTTGCAGTGGCTGCAAAGAGCATGCCTTTAAGTGGACAGAACTATCACAGACTCTTTGTTTGAAATTTACTGCAGCTACTTAAGGGGTGTAAAAGTTTCAAAAAAATGCTGAAGCTATGTTTAAAAATCACTCGTGTTCTGAATGTTTCCATTCCTCCTCCCAGACTTTCACATTTCTATGCTTATTATATGCTGCTTATATAGGTTCCCTTGAAGGTCTAGCATAAAAATTCCCTAAATAAATAAAATAAATATTAACCCATCCATCAAAGAAAAATACAATAACTCCAATAAAATCCCTAAACAGCGCATACCCACAATAAAACAGGCAACAGTCGAGAATAGGACCTGCAGTAACAGCTGTAGATAGCAATAGCAGCACAACACAAACGGAAATGTCGCCACAGGTCTGGGGAACTCAAGCTCCAAAAGGGCAGTGGAGGGAGTTCCAGCAAGGCGGGGCCATGACTGTCTTTGGGAGCCCCTGGCCGCCCTTCTGAAAGCGGGGGGCGGATACAGATCTTAGCAATTCAGCGGGTTAATTTACGAGCAGGTTATACATCAGCGACCCCAGTTCGTGTCCCTTCAGAGCTTTAAAGATAAAAATGGGTACTTTGAGTTTCTCCTGCAAGCAAATTGGTTGGTTCTCATTAAAGTTCTTTTAACGTTAGCAGAATATCTTGGCCCAAATGTAGTTTCTGAAAAGTCTTAGTAGGCAGAGCCGAGCCACATAATGCGTGTTGTAATAATAGAATATGAATGTGCTGATAGCGAAGCCGGCTGACATTGGTCTAGGGGGAGGCTCAGCTGGCCAACCCGGTGCAACTGATCAAAGGCAGCTGGGGCCCCGGTGTGGAAATGGACCTCTTAACGACCCAATGCTGCAAAGCCAGGACTTCAGCCAACCCATCGGACTCTGGGAAACCCAGGCCCAAATCCCCACTTTGCCATGGGAGCTTTCTGGGTGGCCTTGGGCCAGTCCCTTACTCTCAGCCTAACCTACCCGACAGGGTTGTTGTGAGGGTAAAGCAGGACAGGAGAACAATGGAAGCTGTTTGGGTCCCTGTTGGGGGAGAAGTAGATAAAAATTTTCACACTATACACATGTTTTGTAAAGAACAACTTGTCTTAAGCATTTAAGCACCCCCGCCCCCCAGATTTCCCACCTGAAAAATCAGAAAAAAAGACTTTTGGGGTGTGTGGGGTTCCTCCCTCCCTCCCTCCCTTTTGTACATGGCTTGTCGTATACAAGTGTAAAGATCCACTTCCATTCCTTGCACTGTGTACCTAGAGCATTTTTTTTCCTTTGCAGGAGGCGGTTTGACTTGCAGAATCCTTCCCGCATGGATCGAAATGTAGAAATGTTTATGAACATTGAAAAAACATTAGTGCAGGCAAGAATTCTATGACTCTTGGTTTATATAGCTTTGCTGTGTTTTTATCTTCTGTATGGAAACGGCTTCCTAGCTTTAAGGCTTGTTCAGAATGTGGCCAGCACGGCCGTTGGAGATGTTTCTGAGAACATCCATAGAATTGCAGATGCTTTTGTAACCTGCCTGGTTATCCCATTAAAGAGCAGGGGATTCAGAGGAAACAGAAGAAGAGAGATGTAGGTAGTTTAGAGTTCAAAAAAGGAAAATGTAAGCACTTTTATAAATAAGGTTACCAGTAGAATTATTATTTAGCAAAACTTCCTTTGTTCCATTAGATTTTAGCCAAAGGTTGTTTTCTACCAACCGAAGGAGGGAAGGCATTTTTTATTTTATTTACTTAGTTTGTCATGTACCTTTCTTGTTGAGATTCAAGGCATAATACAGAGTTATAAAAGACAAAGCAAAAGACATATTGTCGAAGGCTTTCACGGCCGGAGAACGATGGTTGTTGTGGATTTTCTGGGCTGCATGGCCGTGGTCTTGGCATTGTAGTTCCTGACATTTCGCTAGCAGCTGCTGACTGGCATCTTCAGAGGTGTAGCACCGAAAGATAGAGATCTCTCAGTGATCACTGTGACACTGAGAGATCTCTGTCTTTCGGTGCTACACCTCTGTAGATGCCAGTCACAGCTGCTGGCAAAACGTCAGGAACTACAATGCCAAGACCACGGCCATACAGCCCGGAAAATCCACAGCAACCAAAGCAAAAGTCATAGATCCAGAGGAGTTAGCCGTGTTAGTCTGTAGTAGCAAAATAGCAAAGATTCCAGTAGCATCTTTAAGACTAACCAACTTTACTATTGCATAAGCTTTCGAGAATCACAGTTCGTCAGATGCAAAAGACAGTATAATATACAGGGCTTTTTTTCTAGGAAAAGAGGTGGTGGAACTCAGTGGGTTGCCCTTGGAGAAAATGGTCACATGGCTGGTGGCCCCGCCCCCTGATCTCCAGACAGAGGGGAGTTTAGATTGCCCTCTCACCACCGAGCTGTGCGGAGGGCGATCTAAACTCCCCTCTGTCTGGAGATCAGGGGGCGGGGCCACCAGCCATGTGACCATTTTCAAGAGGTTCCGGAACTCCATTCCACCGCGTTCCTGCTGAAAAAAAGCCCTGATAATATATGCAACGAACAGTGCGATAAAACAGGATAGCACAAGTTAAAGAGCAATGAAATAGAAACAGTGTAATATTTATTTATATCCCACCTTTCTGTTCACAAACAAGCACCCAAGGTGATTAACAAATACAAAACAATCCAGTCCAATAGAAACAGGCCAGTCAGTTAATCCCAATACATGTGGTGGGGCTGAATAGTCAGAAAAAGCTCAGCCCTGGATGGGAAGATCTCTTGGGCAAAAGGCAGCGCCGGATTACAGCTCCTTTTCAAGGCTTGAGCAGCTGCTGTGTGTGTGTGTGTGTGTGAGAGAGAGAGAGAGAGAGAGAGAGAGAGAGAGAGAGTCTAAGCAGTTCAGGGCCCATTTGGTTTTTCTCTATGTAGGTCCCATAATCCCCAGCATAGCCTTGGAAGTATGACCTCTGTGGTAGTAGTGAACATTTCCAGTAATAAGTGAGAGGTAAAAGGTGTACCTCTGCATCGCTAAATACGTCCATTTGTGCAGGCCTTTCGGCTGAGATGCTGATAAGAAGCTGGGAATACTGTCAGTGGAACTGTCTCTTGTGTTTCCTGCGCAAGGCTATGAATGAAGCGATGCCACAGATGGGCCACGCTGTGGTCTCCAAGCTCATAAATCTGACCTCCTTCTTTCTGATTTTCCCCTTTCCAGAATAACTGTCTGAGCAGACCAATCATCTACCTCGTTCCAGATATCGAGCTGAAGCTGGCAAATAAACTAAAGGACATAGTCAAACGACATCAGGTAAAAGGCAGAAAGTGTCCTGTGCGTTTGACGTGTCACAGCCCAGCAGAGGCTGCTGTTTCTGGGGATTTGACAGTTCTGAACACCAGTAGTGTTGAAAGGGGGTGGACTTGAGCAACTGAACCTTTTGAGAGCCAGCAGTTCTGCCAAACTCAAGGTATGCCATGGACTTAAGCGAGGCACCCTCTTTCCTGGGTTTTGCCATGTGAGCAAGCAGCCAGTCTTTGTTCCAGTCTTTCTCTCCCAGAGAGCTGAAGGGGAACATCTTGACGAGGAGGGACGGTGGCTGCCGTGGCTCCTCTTTGCACCATCACAGAGTGGCCAATGGCAGCAAGGGATGGAGAGCCACCTAAGGCCCCACCCAAACCTGGAACTATAACAGCTCTTGGGCTGGGCGGGGCGGGGGGGGGAGTGTTGAGCCCTGCTGCATCTGTGCCTCTTCCAGGTGGGCAAAGACATAAAACCCCCTCCCCCCACCAAAACCAGAGAATAATTTACGAGTGTTATAGTTGCCTATAGTTACAGGGATTCTGGCCTTCTGCTGTTTAAATTGGGATCAGTTCTTTACTATTAAATGCAAGATTTGCTTGCATTTCGCCGGGCCTGTAAGACAGAGCTATTCCGCCAGGCATATGGCTAACGCCGGGCAGTGCCCCCCCCCCGTGAAGGGGGGGTTAAACCATCACCCCTATGCAAACACAGAGGCATGTATGAACCACTGGGCAGCATGAATTGTTATATTTAATGTTTTTAAATGTTTTTAAATGTATTATTTAATGTTTTTAAATGTTTTTAAACATGTTTGTATTTGTTATCCGCCCTGAGCCTGCGAAAGCGGGGAGGGCGGAATATAAATATAATAAATTAAATTAAATTAAATTAAATTAAATTGTGATAGAAGCAGAGTGAAGAAAACATTATAGCCTGTGGTGCTCATATTGGAAAGAGTTAATATTTACGTAGTTCATACTGTCATAATACCGGATTGCAATATGTACAGCAAGACATAAAAGTAGAACTGGGTGCAATTTTGGTCCAGTCTGAAATTATGAAGTGAATGATATGCATATAAAAACAAGCTTGGCCAGTGTAGAAAAGCAGCTTACTGAGAAGTGCAGGTGTGATGGGTTGGATGCTGTGAATTGGTTCTGTGAATGGGGCAGGGTGTCTTCCACCCATGGAAGGAAGTGTTGCCCTCTGCAAAATAGTTTTGTGCGGTCCAGCATGGTGCCTTGGTCACTGCTCCCCAGTTTTGGGTTGTATCCTGAAGTTTCTTGAAAAGGAAATGGGATTCCTCTTCATATTGCTGACGCGGCATCTGTCTTTGCTTTCCCCCCAGGGCACAACCACAGATGACAAGTCGAAAGCCACTCACCATATTTATCCCATTCCTACCTCATTGGATGAAGGTAAAACAGGCATTGCAACAGTCCCCTCAGTCGCGTGATGTGAACGCGGGGTGTTCAGAAATGAGGCCATTGTAATGCTCTTGTTTGTGCAGCAGAGAAAGCCGACAAGGAGTGGTTTTAAATTTCATGACTGTTCCAGTCAGTGTAGCCTTTTCATTCACTTCTTAGATGCAGAAAATATTGTAACGATTTGTGTTTTATTTGTGGAAACAGCCATAAAGATAATGACTATATGAAGCTTCAGGATAATGAGATTCACACTCAACATGAGAAACAGTTTTTCATTGTACACAGCAGTTTATAGAGTATGGTATATTGGCTAGAGTGTTGCCTAGGACTGGAAAGGCCTGGGTCAGAGCCCCGCTTAGCCCTCAGTATCCCTTGGTGAATTTGGGCCGGTCATTCTGCCCCTGCCTAATGTTGGTGGGTAGAAAACTGAGGCGATGTGTGCCATTCTGAACTCCTTGGAGGGATCATTTGCTAGATAGAGTAGCATAAGCCAAGAGGACTGGGCCTTAGATCCGAGGAGCTGGTGCTCTTCAGTCTTAGTAGGGTCCGTGGCTCTCAAGCTGTGAGTCTGGAGTCCAGGAGGGAGGAGGAGGAAGAAGGTTTGCTGGGAGAGGAGGCTCGGTGGCCTGTTTGGCTTGGCCTCTCCGCCTGAGGCATAAA
Organism: Eublepharis macularius; assembly: GCF_028583425.1. Classification (NCBI taxonomy): domain Eukaryota; kingdom Metazoa; phylum Chordata; class Lepidosauria; order Squamata; family Eublepharidae; genus Eublepharis; species Eublepharis macularius. The sequence goes on along the minus strand of NC_072800.1, from coordinate 94,316,516 downwards.
ATGGCCACGAAATGCAGCCTGTTTCTCAGGCAGGTTATTTAGTTACAGTATTTAAATATGAAAATTGAATATAAACTTGCTCAGCTGTCAGATTCCTGCATTTTATGTTGGAGGGAAAGGAAAGGGGTGTACGGTGTGTTTGCAAGTGGGTCTCCAACAGTACAGTAACTTGAGAAGTGAGTCCCATTTCAAAAATTTTGAGAACCCGCTGGGGGGCACTGCGTGTGGACGGAGGAACGGCATAGCTGGCAAGAGGAACACTAATAAAGGCGGCTTTAATTTGATTGTTCAGGAGGACTCCAGTGCTGAGCCAAAGCCTTCCAGGTGGTGAAGGATGTGCCAGGCAGCGCGACGTCAGTGATTAGATGGAGCTGTAGGCTTAAGAGTGGGCGGGGGGATTAAAGCGTGTAGCTCTTCCAGGAGCAGCCTCTTTCAGAGTTGCAGTTGGAACGCTCATTTGCGTTCATCAGCCTTGCTTATACCTTGAAAGTTAGTGAGCGTGTGTATTAGGCATGCCACATGCTTACTGACACGCCTGGGATCCAAGGGGGCACAGCTCAAATGGTGGCATGGATTGGAACAGGTCCTGGTGGTAGCTGTGTGGGCTGTCCCAGGCCCCACCCTGCAACATCACCCACCCGATTGCAGCTCCCCACAGCTACTTGGAGTTTGGAGAGAGTGGCTGCAGGCGCCCTCCCATATGCTGCCCATCTCTGGACAGCACCAGGCAGTGCAGGTGGGGGGGGAGTGGGCAAACAGTAGAGGGGCAAGTGGGCAGGGCCATGGCAGTGGGCTCCATTGGGATCCTGGGCCTGGGCAGCTCCCGCCCCTTCCAGGGCCTGCTGACTCTGGCCCTGACTTCAGGATTGCTGGAGAGAAATCTACTAAAAATAAATCAGGAATGTGAATGAAGGACCTTATGGGTGCGGCCCTGTTTCATGGATTACACGCAGTGAGTTTGTGGCAAAAGAGAATCCAGCCCAACTCGTCCGTTAGGGTCCACTAGCTGTAGAAAAGAGTTAACGTACCCGGCACTCTGAACTTCAGTTTTGGAATCCAGGATAGTAATCATCCTGATGCTTTCGCAGCAGGCGGAAAAGGAGCGCAAATTTCGGTGCTTTTTAAAGAGATGGTTAAGGGAAGCAGCCCAGTGCAGCTGCTCCTGAAAATCTGCAGTGGGGTTTCTGCTGGGAAATCAGGCCTGTTCCTAAGCCCAGTTTCTCCACTCTCTTCACACGGGAGCTGCTGACCGAGGCCACTCTCCCATGCGTTGAGCCTACAAATATGGCAGCCATGGGGGGAGAGGGTGGGGGAGGGATCTTGTTGCCTCCGCATTTAACAGTCATATTTTTATTGTGAGTCATTTGATATTGCTCTTTGGCTTTTTAAATTCTATAATTTATCATTAGTGACTGTTTTTGATTGCTAGCTGTCTTGAAAGTTTTATATGGGAGGGTGGGCTATAAATATTTTAAACAAACACACGTGCAAAACTGCTTGTGCATGGCTTGATGCAGAGAAGTTAGCCGTGTTAGTCTGTGGTAGCAAAATCAAAAAGAGTCCAGTAGCACCTTTAAGACTAACCAATTTTATTTTAGCATAAGCTTTCGAGAATCAAGTTCTCTTCTTCAGATGCCTGATACAGAGACCAGTCTCTGTATCAGGCATCTGAAGAAGAGAACTTGATTCTCGAAAGCTTATGCTAAAATAAAATTGGTTAGTCTTAAAGGTGCTACTGGACTCTTTTTGATTGTGCATGGCTTGGTGCATGCGAACAACTTTCTCTAGCATGTGCTCTGTCATTAGGATTCCACAAGAGGGCAGTATTCATCTTTGTAAATGTTTGAGTAGCTTTGCTTTGTCCGTCGTTGTGTTTGTGTTTTGTATTTTGCATTCCCTGGCATTGAAGTCTTTTGTGATCAGTGTCCCTATGTGTTTGGGATTGAAACAGAATTTTTAAAACACGAATGTTGTGTGGCCTCGGTGAATGAAACTTGGGTGGCTCCCGAACATTTTAGGCTGGTCACCCATCCACCTTTTCCTTCAACGTAGTAATGGCAGCATTACTGCAATCATTGTGTGTGCTGCAGTTGTACCACTCACGTGGACCCTGGTATGTGTAAGCAAGTCATTCTTGTTATACAACATAGATCAGCTTAGATATACAAAGATACGGGCTTCCCGCTCCGGTTTTACCCGAAGTGGGAAAACAATTTGGATGTTTAAACTACTTTTGTATGCCCTGTAAAAATTCGGGAATTTTTACGGAGCACACCGAAGTTCAAAGCAGCACTTTTCTTGCTGTTTGCAACTGGCAAGAGAAGTGTTGCTTCCCAGCTTCCCGCCCTGTCTCCTTTTTAACCCAATGGAAGGATGGAGGATGGGGTTGTAGTGAGTCACTACCACCCCCTCCTCCCCCTTCCTATTGGGTAAAAAAGAGTGGGAAGCTTGAAAGAGGAGGAAGCTGCTGCTTTACCTGAACCAGTACAAATCGCTTCGGAAAGCTTTGCTTCGGGATTCCTGAATCGGCTCAGCAATGCTGGGGCCGATTCAGGAATCCCAAATATTTCTGAAATGGGCCCAGTTCAGGTTAAAAACCCGAATCGGAATCCCCAAAGTGCACATCCCTATACAACATGCTATAAAAAACTACAGTAAAGTTCGTACAGAGTTCACTAGAATATACACGTATCACTAAGTACAATGGGCTCTAATGCATATTTCTGTGACCGGGAAGAGCGTCCCAGAGTTCTGTTGCCTTGACCAAGAAGGCCGTCTCCCAGGGTGCCCCCTGCCCAGGCGCGGAAGACAGGGACCCTGGAAATGGCCTCCGAAGATGAGCCTAGGGATCAGATAGGTTCATAAGGGAATTATGTTGTAACGAGATGGTTGCCCGTGTCTAAAACCAAGCTTCAACTTGCCTGGAGAAAGATGGATCTCTCTCCGGGGAAGCCAAAAGCAGTTCGTCTTTAGACCTGTCAAACAGATAAGTTCTTTGAACCAGCTGTTTATCAGTACATTTATTTTATATAGGGTTCAATATTGCTTTGCAACCCCTTATCAAACACACAGACACCAATCTAGAGTTTATTTCACTTTATTGAAAATATACCCTAGTTTTTTAATGAAGCAAGTAATCAAAATACAAATGGCTATTAATATGAATCCTATAACAACATAACATAGAAAGGCAATAAGAAATAAGTTCACTAACATTTCTCAATAAGTCCTAAGTTTAACATTGCTCAAAGTTTCTATGAAATACATAGGTAGAAATAGGTTCTCACCTAGATTCTCCCAAGAGATCTCTTCCATCAGTACCCTGCTTATTCTTTCTGTGTTTGCAATTATATACCTAATCATGTGCAAATATTTAGGGTCTATTCACATGATAGCACAAACAAATATTGATTGGTTTGACACTTCACTGAATATTCATAATTTCATAGTACAGCCTTCCAATTAGTTAAAAAATTATGTCATTGTCTTATCTGCAAGAGAATACTATAAATCTCTGACAAGTGTCAAGAAAAAGTTAAGTTGGGCGATCACCATTGGTTGAATCTCTGATAGAAGAACATCAATCTCGGTAGAGTCCACTATTTTAATTAATTGTCAAAGGATGAAAGCACACCTGTTGAATTACCTTACACATAGAAAAAATATACTGAAAGTTCATGCAAAGTTAAAAAGTTCATCTAGAGAGTACAGAAGCTAGGCCTAGTATTGTTCAGTATTGATTATTGGCATATGACTTTAATCTATATTGGCATAACAATTTCTCCAGTTGTTGCACTCCTGCTTTATAAGGTCAAATCTCTTTTTCGGTGACGCCATTAAAATGTTGCCTTTTGCCAAAAAACTTTACTATTGCCTTGTCAGAGCAGTTGCACATCAAAGCCGGTTTAGAAACCTTTTGATGTTGCTGCATCTTCGAGCGTATTCATGTAGCCATCGAGCCTCTGTGACCTGCTTGGCCTTGACACTCTGCATTGTCAGCTCAGCACAAGATAGAATATCTCACTTCAAAAATAGCGTTTTTGCTTTCTAGGAATAAAGTATCTCTGGAGAGCTGCATTCTCTTTCCCGTACCTGAAAGAGAGCCTGCAGACTTGTGGCCTATGAAAAAGAGAGTCACGTGGCTGTACTTTCAGAGCTGTCGAAGGAAGCAAAGGTGGAGATAAGGGGTAGATGGGGGAGGTGGTGGTATTAACTCCAGTACTGAGGGATGGGAGAGGAGAAGCGATGCAGGTACGAAGGTCCAGAATGTGAACCTGGGAGCTAAGGAGTTTTGCCCTACCCCTCTTATTAGCCACTAGATGGTTAGTGATACGTTCTAGTACAGCTAAAGCTACCCCAATGTGTTTAAATTTGCATTAAATAGGTTAAACAGAGAGATTTCTAGGAACTCCCTGTTATACTGGGTGGTTAGTGATTTCTAGTATTGGTGTCCTGCCTCTTCGTTAGTATTAGAGCCTGCAAACAAAAGCAACATTGCGCGCAGGAAAGAACAAAATTTCCAGGATCCTGCTTAATGTAAAATAATTTTGACCTTGAAATGCTGCAGTACCTTTACTTAGAACTCCTATTCTCTTTCAGGATGCTCAGATAGCTAAAAGAAAACATTTCTAAACTGGTCAGAAGCTTGATGAGTGGAGGTCTTCTAGACAACAAAGTATGGGAGGGGGGAGTGTTGGCAGGCATGCAGAACCTCGCTCTTGCAAAAAAGAAAACCGCGTGCCGCTTGGGGTTTTGTTTTCAAGTTACTGAAATTAATTGTAGCAAAGATCGTTGATGTTATTGAGAACATTGCCGGAGTGCTCTGGGCTGTGGCACCTACTCTGCATTTGGACATCTGACAGAATGTCAGCATATCCTCTGCACGGGCACGTGAAGCTCTCTGTGACCTTTTGGTCTTGCATCGTATCTGCTGCTTATCCGCCCAGGCCTCGATTGGCTCCTGTGGCCCCAGTGCCTCTCATCCAGAGGCATGGAAACAGGTCCTTCCGGTCAACCTCAGAAGCTGTTAACCTTCCAGGTCTGCCCTGCTGCTTTCCGTGTGCCCTCTTCTTGTAGGTGGACATTCCCATTAAGCAAATGGAACTCGGGTGCATTCTCCTACAGTCTTTTTGTGAGATTACTTAAAACGAATGATCTTCTGGTGTTCGATAGGGCTGGGGTAATTTTAATTGTAGGTGCACCTTAAAGGCATTCTTTTTCTATTTCAGAAGAGTGGCTGAGACCAGTGATGAAAAAAGACAAGCAGGTTCTTGTGCATTGGGGCTACTATCCGGACAGGTAAGGAAGAGGGCTGGAGAAGGGCCGGCGTTCATTTGTGAAATAGTGCTTCCTTTGCTTATCAGATGAAAGGGAGCCATTCTTCCTCAACCGTTTCATTTGAAGGTTGATGGCAGGGCTGATGCTTGTTTTCTTTACCGCGAGGCAACGCCCCAGGGTAGATGCAATAGAGCACAGAAAACTGCTGACCTGGCTGATAATACCAGGCAACTCCTGATTGGGTGACAAAATGCTCTGAGCTTGGAAGAGAGATTGAGAGATGCGCATGTACTGGGCTGGAGTGCTGGAGAGCTCGTCACTGAATATGGAGCTTTTCTTGGGCGCTGCCTTGCATTGTGTTCCTTTGGTCAGCCCCTGGGTTGTCTGAGGAGAGAATAGCTTTTCCCCTGAACTGGGGCTTTGCTAAAGTGCCGGGGAGGGGAGGTCTCTTCTCTTTTATCCAAGCAGTACATTGCATTAGAGTCATTGCCAGTGAACCTTTTTCTACTTTCTGACACATTTCAGTGCCCCAGCCCGCACTTTTATGCAGCTGGTGTGTTTTGGGTAGTTTTATGCATACGGGTGATAGTGACTTGTCAATTTATTTCTCCACCTTCGGTGTACAATGCTGAGTTGTGTTTCACGAGAGAGATGTTGTGAGCTTTTCACGGAGTGGATGCAAAACATTATGCCGATGTGTCCTGGCTGAACTGCCCCGAGGGATCCATACACATATTCTCTTTTTATTTTCCTTCAGCTATGACACTTGGGTTCATGCTGGTGATATAGATGCGGAAGCTGAAGAGCCTCCAATTCCAGAAAAACCATGGAAGGTGAGCAGGAAGGAAACGCGTGGATGGTCGTTCTCCAAAGAGCTCTGGAGTGAGGGTCATTTCAGAACCCTCCATCTCCAGGAGTCAGGGCTCCTGAAAGACTAACATGTGGCTTCAGTCATGCTGTGGGGTGCAATGCAAAGTTTGGTTCAAAGCTTAAAAAGTTGACCATTCAGTTTTGCTGGAAAGCCTTTGAGATTTATTTCTTAAAAGCATGATGTTGGAAGAAACTAAGCGAAGACACAGTGTGGTAAGCTTCCTTGAGCCGGGAGTTCTGTAGTAGCAGCAGCGAGGAGCCACAGCCCTGCAGGGCTCGTATCCCAAAAGGATGGGCTCCCTGCTGGTTTTCATGGGTGTCTTTGGAATCGTCACCTGCAGCAGAAGGTGCTGGACCTCAAGGGCCATGTCAGGACTTCAGATTGAGCCCAGAGGCGTGTGGGCAGCCTAAGCAATCCAGCTGGCATCGACGTGACATTATCTCTGCAAACTACCCTATAATGAGCAGCTGGCAGAGTTTTGCCTCAGGTTCATTTTGTGTATATTTCAGTACTTAATATATTACTTCTGGGGAAGAACTGGCTGAGAGCCCTTTAGGGAAATTCATCCTCTTGAGTGCCAAGGAGAAAAGTAGCTGTTTCCCAGGTCCAACATTTAATTTCTGGTTGGTGGAATAATTGGTGAGGAAGCTGCCGTGTCTGTAATTAAGCTGTCTTAAAGTCGTGGGTAGGAATTTCTTCTTCTTACTTGCACTTCATTTCCAGGGAGCGAGGCCTTCTCTTACAGCCACTTCACTGCACCCTGAAGCGTGTCTGATTTAAGGTTGTCCTTAAGTTTAGAACGTAAGGAAGAGCCGTGCGCAGCCAACCAGTTGCCCCAGAGGGCCGAGCAAGCAGGGCGCCGGCTGAGCCTTCCCCATGCTACTGCCCCCTAGTGCTGGTTTGAGGTGTGCTGTCCCTGTATAAGGAGGTGCCCTTCAGTCACCGTGGCCAGTAGCCATTGGCCCTTTCCTCCCTGACAGTAGACTTCCCTGTATGGCAGAGACTTGAGCGTCCCAAAAAGCAACACTTGCAGTCCAGAGCCGTTGGGCTGGAAGGAATGTATGGCTGCTTTATAGGGGCTAGGGTAGGTGTGTGAGGCTGGGGAGGCAGCGGAAGGCCTCTCCTCTCCTGGTGGTAGTAACCATGTGCCTGGATTTTATGCTCTTGTCTGGGTTCCATCTCGGAGAGAGGTCACTGCAATATTGAAATGGGTCTTTATAAAGAGCATCCCCCATTCTGTTGAGATCCTCAGGTGGAGGTCTAGTGTATTTGTCAGACTATGGAATCCCAATTATCTAGAGTTCGTCTCCCCCCTTCTGCAAGAAGCACAAGGTTTCTTGGTTTCAAAAGGTTTATTGGAAGAATATGCTCAGGATACAGGAGTCCACAATCCAAAGACCTGAGGCCCTTGGCTGAACGAAAGCTTTGTTGAGAATGACACATGAAATGAAAGTAACAACACTTCAAACACCCATTCCCAGCCTCCCCCCCTTAGTCCTGTCTGCGAAGGCACGGGAAGACGAGGACGTCAAGGTCTTTGGCCGGAACGGGCTGATAAGAACTCTTTGCTCCCATGGATATATGCGGCCTGGGCACCACCTGGGCCTAGAGGGAGGAAAACTAAACAACTACAGATTATAGCAAAGTAAAATGGCGTAACTCTGGCTAGAGAACTGACAAGCAAACTGACACTCTGACAGTATTACAAGGCTTGCAGCTTAATGAGCGGTTTGCCTTTAGAAAGCCAGAACTTCGTCTGCAAGGAGCAAGCTGGTCTGGTTAATGGTCTGGACTTCATATTAATTGTGGGAAAAGTTCATAATTGTTCAGGTTTTGTTGAACTTGGATTGATACTGGTGGCCTTAGTGGGGTTTTCAGAGTGCTTAGAGGGCTGTGCTGTAGACTGGTTTGAGGCCGATTTCATTTGTTTAGAGAAGACAAAGGATTGGTTACAACAAAACTATTCCTTTTCAGATAGTTGCCCTTCCTACTTGTGACATGACGTGAAACTTTCTTCCCAGATTCCTTAATTCATTTGTCTGCCATCAGCAGAGTAGGAGCATTACATGATGAGAATCAGGGTGAAGGAGCAGAGGAGCTGGTTGCTTCAGGGGGGCTGGAAGGACAGGCCTTAAACTCTACTCCTGTGAAGGCAGAAGAACCCTTCAGATTTTTCTCTGGCGGTACATTTTCAGCCAGAGTGCCTTAGAGTGGTGGGTGCTGTTCTGTTTCCCCCTTGCACTTTGAACGGAGGCATTGAGCGAGTCCCCCTGTCAGTCAGATGGACATAAATGTACAGTGTCTGCGGTCAAGACTAACGGCCCATCTCTTGGACAGAGGTGAGATCCAGGGAACTGAATCGGAACACGTTTTGTGTGGCTTGTGGCTTATCCCTGAAAATTCATGGAGGCCTTCCGAGGGCCCTCCTCTTTTCTCCCTGTGAGCTCTCCTTTTCTCGGAGTGGGCTTCTTTGCTCATCTTTCAGACTTCTGAATGTGGGTTGCAGAGTTGGAAGTGTTTGGGTATCCGTGTGGTGAGAGAATGGGGGGGGGATAACGTCTTTGTGAAATGTGAATGCCTCGCTCTGCAGAATAGTTGCATCCGAGCCATTTCTCTGCATGCATTTATTCTGCAGTGTGGTTAGTCTTGCCACAAGGCAGGAGGTCACAATGTGTTGTCATGATGGCGATAGCTTAGAAGTTCTCAGCACTAAATGGCCCTCATTAGCGGAGAGAGGCCGAAGTGCTGCATGTTCATATATTTGCAGACGGGGGGGGGGGGGGTGTTGTGGTACTAAACGTTAGTGGAATCGTGGCGCAACTTAGGGTCCGTCCATTAGATGCAGGAATGATCCAGGTCAGAGAAGTCCTGCAGTTCTTGGAAACAGGCAAGCATCGAGTTTCGTTTGATAACATTTCAATTGCTTTAGTCTTTTCCCTTGATCAGTCCACTGCTGTGGTACATACGTGCTCCTTACTAGCAAAGGCCTCTGGCTCCTCTTGCAAGAATGCCCAGAAGTGTAGAGTGGCAGCTGGACCAGGATGTCAGGCCCTGCCAGTTAGATCCCCAGTTACTTCACTGCAAGAATCCAGTTAAAGTTTCTTTATTAGAGATCCATCAGTATCAGCACACTCAGGACAACAGCACTGGCAGAAGTGACGTAAAGGGGAACAGCAATGTTAGTTACAGGGCAAAGTTCCCACCCTGGGATAAAGACCGTTAGAATTTAGGTGCACAGGGCCTAGAAGGATGGATGGGGTAAAGGAGGGGAAGACAAGGATGGGCTCATTTCATGTCTCAGGGAGATACGGCTCCCACCGGCACTTCAAGGACACTTCCCATGCCAGTCGAGAAAGTGAAAGTAGCCACCTGAAAGATAAGCCATTCGCAGCTACACAGTTAGACAGCTACACAGATATCCCTCCACACATTCTCAGAGGCCCAGAATACAATACAGAGTATAATAGGCAGCCGTGGCAGATAAGCAGGGCGCCTCTGACACAAGAAAATTCCCAAAGACTCAAGGGGCAGTTAACAGGATCAGAGAACAGATGTGTAGATCAAATGATGCATGGTGGCTATGAGTGGGACAGTTTGCCAAGAAGAACCAACCTCTGCCCTGGACTTGCCAGGTGGCCCTAAGGGAATCCAACCACCTCCCCATCTGCAGTGTGGAGGTGAGAATACTGACCTATCTGATGCCGCAGGGATGTTGTAAGACTTGTGCGCTGAACATGAGGCGCTCTGAGCTTGGGTGATGTGTAATACGGGTGCAACTGTCCATTTTAGACTCTTGACTGATATGTTTTAATCTAATTTATGCAATTTGTTTTTATTGCCTTTATTACTGCCTGCGATCTGCTCTGAGCCCACTTGTGGGGAGAGCAGAATATAAATTGAATAAAGAGTGATGTAAATGCTAATAATAGAGTATGTGTATATAAAAACATTAACAAAATTAGGAGGATTAAAGCCAGGTAGCATGCGATGAGTAAATGCAAGGGCCAAATAGTAGGCTGCAAAACCAGACGTGGTCAAGCAAGGGTGGTTCGTGAAAGGCTTTGCTAAGAAATACACCTGGGAGTGTTTAGAGGAGACGGGGGTCAAGAGAGTGCTCGATGCGTGGGGATGGGGGGGGGTCTGTTTCAGAAACAGGAAGCCGCTTGGCAGAAGGTGCAGACGGAGGAGGCAGCAGAGGGATGTCTTTCGTGAGGCTACGTGAATTCGGGCTGTGGTTAGTCGATGTCTGGTTTCAGGCATACGTTTTCACTTTCAGAGAAGAGTCCCTGTCCGAAGTTCTCTCAGTGTGCAGGAATGATGGCATGGCGGGGGCGGGATTATTCTGAACATTCTGTTGCATTTGCTTTGGTAGGTTCATGCCAAATGGATTCTGGACACAGACGTGTTCAATGAATGGATGAATGAAGAAGATTACGAGGTAGATGAGAACAAGAAGCCCATTAGCTTTCGCCAGCGGATCTATATGAAGAATGAAGAAGTAAGACTTCCCTGCTTCTTGCGGTCCGAGCGTCAACCAGCGACATTGGCAGCCTTCTCTTCCTTTCATGGCTCAAAGCCATTAAGCTCCCTGGGAGTCTTCCAGGGCCGGGGGGGAAAGGATGCTTGCTAGGCATGCAGCTGCAAGAGTTCCTGTAGGCAGAGGCAGAATTGTCTCCCAGTGGGTCTGGGTGAGGAGAGGTCAAGAAACCATCTTTGCTCACCCTCTGTTGACCCGGAAGGGGCCTTGCGCCTGCTGTTTGGCTTAGAGCAATGGTGGGAGTGGGGTAGGGCAGTCCTATCCAGGATCTTTGTGGTTGTTTTGTTTCCCTGGGGGACTAGGTTTTGTCATTGGCAGTTCGTATGTCAGAGAGAATGTTTTTCCCCAAGAGGTCGTTTTTAAAGCACGCAAAGTGAGATTTTTTTTTTTGTGAGAAGCGGCTAGTCCTGCGTTCCATCCCTTTTCGTTGGAAGTGGTACAGTCCCAGAGCAGCTTTACTGCAGCAGCTGCTGGTTACGTGAACTAGTTTTGGGTGCCCGGGACTTGCAGAATATTCAGGCGCAGAAACCAGACTGTGCCTGGGAGCTTCGGTGGGGGGTGTCCGTCCGTGTATGAAAATTTATGAGCAAGGCCACGTTAGTAACTGCTGATAGCGCAGAACCGACTTGGGTGGCTAGGAGAACACGACTTGCCTCTGTGTGTGGCGGTGGGCCGCAGTGAGCTGAGTTTAGCTGGTACACGGAAGATTGGTGCTGAAGGTTTCATTCTGTAACAGCCAGTCCGCAGCCCGGAACGCCGAGATAGGAAGGCGGCTGCAGGCGCCCGGAAAAGACGGCACTCTCCTTCTCCTCCACCCACCCCGGTTGAGTCGAGGAAGAAGGCTGGAAAGAAAGGGTAAGTGATCGAAGGAGTGGGCAGCTTGAGATGAAAGTGAGCGTGGTGTGGTGTCATATTAGGACCAGGGAGACCCAGGTTCGAATCCCCCCTCTGCCATGAGAGATTGCAGGGTGGCCTTGAGCCAGCCACTTGCTCCTAGCCTCACCTAGTTGTGAGGATAGAAGGGAGGCAGTGGGAACAACGTTGTTTGTTTGCTGTTTGTACACGCATGCCTTCACTCCCCATGATGGGCAAGACTCAGGTGTGCACACGCGAGTGGGTATAAATGCCCCGGATGGCTTTGTCTGCATCCTCAGCTGGCAACCATTGAAGCTCTTCCATTCAGGGAGAAGCGGAGGGTCTCGGCGGTGTTGCTCGATCCTCTCTCCCTGATGTAGTCTTGAGTCCCCAAACAGACCCAAGTGATCTCATCTCCAGAGTACTCGCGTTGTCACTGTATGTTTCTGAGGGGAGGTCTGGAGTCCCGGTTGGGGGGGGTGGGCTGAAGCAGTCCCCTCGATGCTCAGAAAGGCTCAGCGTGGACAGGGCTGTGCAGATCCAGAGAAGGGTCTTTTCACTGATCACTGCAGAAGAGGCCTGCAGCTTTCCCTGAACCGGGTTGGGCAGAGTCATTCGGAGCTTTCCTCTGCTGGCGCAGCAGCCGCTGCCCTTCTTGCTGATCGTTCGTGGCTCCCTCATCTTACTGGTCTCCCTGATTGGTTGGAGAAACAGTGGCCGCACCAGAAGGCAAAAAAAAAAGTGGTCATTAAGATTTTCTGATCCCACAGAAAATCTTAATAAATACTTTCACCTTGGACCTGGTCCCCCCTTTTTATCCTCCCTTACTGATTCCCAGGGTAGCCCAGTGTTTCTTTCTAGGGGCAGTTTTTTTTAACTCCAGGCCACATTTTCAAATTCTATTTTTTTCTGCCCCTGTGGGGTTCCCCCAATTTGCAGAGTATTTTTCCCTGTTCTACCTGACACCCTTTGCTAGCTACATGGGACCAGGGTTTCAGAATCGGAGACAAAACTTGCTTCGCATGTTAATTACTAACATTTTCCCAGTAACATCCCCCTATCTTTGGGTTCCAGCGGGGGCTCTCCAGGCTGTTTTAAGCATTCCAGATTTCTAAAGGAAATCACTTTTATTGAAAGAAAATTTTGAACCACACAATGAAGTCACAGATGTAACAGTCACACTTGCTTCTGTGTTACACACACATTCGCTGTAGAGCTACACGAGATCTTTACGTCCCTTTGGTGGAGGAAGGTACGGGGTGTGGGTCGCAGCTCCGCAGGCAGGGTTGGACGGAGGACCTCCATAGTAGTGGAGGGTTTTGATTCTGCTACTGCTGTACGATCGACAGAGTTGCAGAAAGCTGTTGTAGGTCGTGGGCTGCCCAGTGAGTGCCACCATCCTGGATCCAGAGGAGTTCGCCATGTTAGTCTGCAGTGGCAAAATAGCAAAGAGTCCAGCAGCACCTTTAAGACTAACCCACTTTATTGTGGCATAAGCTATTGAGACCCACAGCTCTGTTCGTCAGATGCATCGTCAGCTTTCAAGAACCACAGCTCTCTTCATCAGATGCACGGCTAACTCCTCTGGGTGTGTGACCATCCTGGAGACATCCCATAGGAACGTGGATCATGCCCATGCCAGTGTTGATGCGGAGCGCGTTTGACGTAGATGGTGGCTGGCGAAGGTTAATTTGTGGTTAATTTGTTTCAGACAAGCCGGTCTTTATGGGAGAAGGCGGGGGCAAAAGGAAGACGATGACCAGGAGGACCTCACGAAGGACATGGAGGATCCAGTCCCTGTGCCTAACATAGAAGAAGTGGTCCTTCCTAAAAACGGTACAGGGGTCCAAACGCTGGACCTGTTGTAGCTATCCAGCTCCGCATGGGCCTAAATATTAGGGAGTTGAGGCTTCTGGGTATTCTTGCTGCGGTGAAGCCGCTCAAAACATCTTGCCAACAGGTGAAGTCAGTCTCTCTGTGCTGGAGCAGAGCGCTTCCAGTAGCTCAACAGATCCTTGGGACGCACCCTGTGTGTGGGTGTGTGTGTGTGTGGGTATCACCACCGAGCACAACAGGCTCCCGCCCTCTCACTCTAACACACGGGTGCACCTGAGCTGTGCCTGCAGCAGGATGGGGCTGAACTCACAATGTGTTCTTCATTTGATGTTGTGTTTTCATCCCTCTTTCACAGTTAAAGGCCAATACTTGCTTTGCTTGTTTGGGGGTAAATGTTCCTCTTGGAGTCCCGAAGCCAGCCCTAGGCTGGCTGCTTCCTGACGCCTCTCTGGCGGCACTGTTCTCGCATGCCCCTCCCAGCGAGCCAGGCCCCCTCTTCTCTCCGATCTCTCCCTGCAGTCCCTCCGGCTGCCTTACTGTGTTCCGGCCCCATATTTGGCTCATGGTCCTGTGCTTCGGTTTGAGTCCACAGCACAGGGTTCGTGGCAGGGAGAGTGAAATGAACGCAGCTTCCTTCTGGCTGCTTCTGCCCCTGAATGTCCCTGCGTTGGAGGCAGCAGGTCTTGGCTGCTGTTCCATTTAGCACAAAATGGCATTGAGGCACTGCAAGTTGTGATCGGACAACGGTCAGCAATGCATCTGGCACAGGGCAGAGGAACAGCCGGCCCCTGAGGCTAAGCAGGACTAAAGGCTGTGGGGAGGCAGGCAAATCGGTCTTGGCTGCTGGCTGACAGAGGCCCTGTCCTCTTCTGCGCAGAGAGGCCGTAGCAGTCAGGGACCTCTCCTGGGCTGTTGTCTTGCAGCCAACAAAGCAAACAGTTAACATGTTGCAGATTCAGAAATTCTAGATGTGTAAGTCTTGTCTTCCTGTAACTGGTCTCCGACAGCTGCTTGTGATCTCACAGAATTAGAGTGGATAGTGGAAACAGTTTTGCCTTTTTTTCTTGGCTCTCTTTTTTACAATTTATTTCCAATACTGGGCCCTTGTGCATTAATTTCTCAGCCTTAAATACGTAGGCGTGGATTTCCACTAGCCTCCCCCCACCCCTGCAGCCCTAAAATGCCCCCAGGAATTGCATGAGAAGGTAGTTGGATGTCTGTGGCAGGAGGGGGGACATCAGCAAAAGTTGCCCTCCCCCATCTCTGAAAGGCCCCCATGGGGATGGAAGAAATTAACAAAATGGTCCAGTTGGCTAGTAGTAAAGGAGGAGTATGGTAGGAAGGGCTTCTTGGGCACAGCCTGCTCACTCCTGATGCGTGGCACCAGTCAGAAAAGAAAGCACAATAGAGAGAAGCCACGTTTTCTCTGTGGCCTTCTCTCAGCTGTGCACAGGAAGCCCCATGTGGGCCCTGTTCCGTCTCTCCCCGTATATTCCCCAGAGGACTCTCCGATCAGGAGAAAAGAAATTGCTATCAGTCCCCGGCTCCAAGGAGGCCCGCCTGGCCTCGACTAGAACAAGAGCTTTCTCAGTCCTGGCTCCTACCTGGTGGAACACTCTGTCTACCGAGACCAGGGCCCGGCAGGATCTCCTATCTTTCTGCCGGGCCTGTAAGACAGAGTTGTTCCGCCAGGCTTATGGCTGAGGCTGGGCCTCCACTGGCTGGAGGATATAACATCTACTCCCCTCCCTATGAGAGCTGCCCACCACTGTTCTGAAGCTGCTGCCATGTTCAATTGCACTGTTGCACTTTCTGTAATCAACGAAATTGCCGCCACCAAGAAAAGAGTGCTGCTATTTTTAATATCTTTATACAATGTTTTTAATGTTTTATGTTTAATGTTTAATGAAATGTTTTAAATGTTTTAATGTTGTTATCCACCCTGAGCCTGCTTGCGGGGAGGGCGGAATATAAATACGATAAAATAAAATAAATAAAAAATAATAATAAAGGCAAGGAGGCCTCACTGCCTCCGTTCTGAAGGCTCACCTCGGGGGGAATAAAACTTGCCAGTAAAAATGGCTAAAGATTTAGCACAGAAATTGGCCAATGGTCAATGTAAGAAGTTGCCAACTAAAAGCAAACCTGAATGGAAAGGTTTTTATGGTCCTTTAAAAAAATGTTTCAAGGTATGCAATTCTGTGACGGTGGATCAGCCCTCCCCCTCAAACTGCAAAGTTTGTGGAGTTGCAGGCAGTAGGCTGGGCTTAGGCTGAGGCCTGGTGGGGATATCTGTGTGGGGAGCCTGACCTGCTAGCTCGGTCCGGGCGTGGCCTGTGTTGGATTTGGATACTAGCCAGGGGCGCTTAGTGAGGGACCAGGTGTAACCTCTCAGCCTGACATGCCTCATAGGAATGGCATGAGGATGGACGCTACCCTGACTTCCTACTTAGCAGATATGATCAATCGGGCAAAGAAATTCAGTTGAGGTTAGAATGCTGCTTAGTTTGTATAAATCCAAATAGTGGGAGTGTGTAGTTCATCAGCAATCGAGGTGCTGCCTGTCTGCTGGGGAGAGAGAGAGGGTGGTTGGGTTCACGTCGCTGAGTCTTACATACCATGATAGCGGAGGATGCACACCGTGACTTCTTTTCAGACTTCCTTAATTTTTTTACAGTAAACCCAAAGAAAGACAGTGAAAACACTCCCGTGAAAGGAGGAACAGTAGCAGACCTTGGTAAAACGACATTCTTTACTTTGCACTTTTAGTTGCCCGCGCCTTCCTTTCCATGAGGCTATTTTTCCTGGGTTTGCAGTTCTTCTTGACCTAGGGGCGTATGGTGGCAGTGCTCCATATACGTTGATCCATCCTCGGAAGGCTTGCATTGTAAAGAAAGGAGCAGAGAGGAAGGAGCCTGCAAAAAGTCACCAGGAAGTCAATATCCTTTGTCACCTTTTTTGCAGCTGCCCTTGGTCTGTTTGTTCAGCCATGGATGGGGGGCGGGACCTGCTCCAAGCTAAAACTGCTGACAGTGCAGTGGCAAATCTATTTGCAGCTTGTAGCACTGTATATAGGGCAGTTCTGAGTTCTGCAAAACAGTATAGCTAAGGCTGAATCTGCATAACATTTTTATAATAGTTACTTATTACAGGCACACAAAATAAATACTGGGCCCCGTGGCACAGAGTGGTAAGCTGCAGTACTGCAGCCCAAGCTCTGCTCACAACCTGAGTTCGATCCTGGCGGAAGCCGGGTTGAGGTAACCGGCTCAAGGTTGACTCAGCCTTCCATCCTTCCGAGGTTGGTAAAATGAGTACCCAGTTTCCTGGGGTTAAAGCGTAGATGACTGGAGAAGGCAATGGCAAACCACCTCATAAAAAGTCTGCCACGAAAATGTTGTGATGCAGCATCCCCCCATGGGTCAATAATGACTCAGTGTTTGCACAGGGAACTAACTACCTTTACCTACTTTACCTACTGGGCCCTTTAAAAGGAGCACCAAATATTTCTACATTATAGTGCTGCATGTTGGACCAGAGGCATACGTTTCTTGGCAGTTTGCTTTCTCCAGGCATAGAACTGCAGCCTTGACTGCCAAGCCCTGCAGTGTGAGTGGGCCCCCCTCCTCGGGGGGGGGGGTAGAAATCCGAGTCAGGGCCCCTCCTCCAGATCTGAGCTGGCCCCTAGGTTCATACAGAGGGAGGCCTTGCTGCAGCGCTGGTCGTGCATCCAGGCATAGCTAGTGAGGTTTTCTGGAGGAGGAGTGGAGCACTTCTGAGTTCACCTGCAGGTGGCTTAGCGGGGGGGAAGGGGGTGTTCTGCGTGTTCTTCTCCTTGCTCTGAATGCTGCCCTGTTGGCATCCAGTGGTTCCACGGGTGTGAAGGGGGGGGGGCAGGTGAGCGCCACTCCCTTCTCTGCTCTTTGTCTTGCAGATGAGCAGGATGAAGAGACCCTCGCTGCAGGAGGAAAGGTAATGCCAGCCTTCTCCCCCGCCCCTTCTGTCCAGCTTTTAAAAGGGATGGTGTCCGTTCATTTTTGCAGGGGGGGGGGAGTTCTTGGATCAGAGTATTGGGTCTTGACGTTCCAGGGGTGGGGGTTCAGTAGAACGTTGAAACATTTTGCTCAGTTTTTCAAAATTGTCCCCAGAGATCGTGAAGACCCTAAGTTCATGAAGATACTCCTGAGGTTGACAGGTCTGGAAAAAATGTGGCACTCAAGTCCAAAGGGGGTATTTACCAGCACCATCTTGTTAACAGTGCTGCCAGTGGCAAAGGGAGTCTGTCCCGCAAGAAGCCCACTTGCCCTTGGGGGGCTGGGGGGGGTATGGACCGCTCAGGAAAGCAGCTAGTGATTTAGTCACTACACCTTCCACTCTTTGCTGCACTCTGGAAGTTGTACAAGATTAACTAACCCATTTTACCCTGTTGTTATAAAAGTTGCCCTGGGTCCGCTTTGTAGAAGCCTGAGATGGCATTATGTATCGGCTCTTGAGGATTGCGCAAGGATCTTTACTATTTCACGTTATCACGGTGGCTTATATTTGGCACCCTGTAATTATTTCTACAGCAGTTGTACACAAAGGGGGGGGGACTTCTGAATAGCTGATTACTCATCCCCAAGTTTCCTCCAGCGAACAGCCTTCATTGACGTTTCCAGCAAGCAGTCACATTAGCAGTTGAGAGGAAGGAATAAAGTGGAGCGGAGCAGCGGACGGCCGGGGACGCAGGGTTATGGGAGTTCTGGGTTTGCTTCATACCCTTTTGTGTCTCAGTGAAGGTAGTTTATCCCACTGGAAGGCTAGCTCCTGCCAGCCGACTTACCAACATAATGTAATCTCCCATCTTTGCTGGTTTCCTTTTATTTGATTCTTGCATGCTTCACCCACATGCTCCATTCCAGAACGCTCCGTGTGCTTCCTCCTGCAGGAAGATGAAGACCCCAACAAAGGGGATCAGAGCCGCTCAATGGACACTGGAGAAGACAATGTCACAGAGCAGACAAACCACATCATTATCCCCAGCTATGCATCCTGGTTTGACTATAACTGGTAAGAAAAGAGTCTAGCCGACTCCCTGCTGCGAGGAGTCCAGAGGCTGTTTTGCATGACCTTCAGGGGGTTGTGTCCTACCACTCTGCTCAGCCAATATTCATGCATTTCTCCATTCCGAGGAGCCTTCTGTTGGTGCCGGGAGCTCAGACTTCTGTGGAAGTCTGACACAAGTGGAACAAGTTGCTGTCAGCCAAGTAGCGCTGTAGGATGCACCATGTAGTTGCTATTCTCAGAACTGCTTTGGAGTGACTTCTGATATTGTTTAGATGAGCATGAATACTGGCACCTAAATCAGGTAGCTGCTACCTCTCCCACCACTTCTCTGCTCTGTTTTTAGAGGTACTAATAGAATCGCAGTGGGGTCTTTGCTAAGGGCATGTGATAATTCAGCTTTTCTGACATTAAACTGGTCTACATCTGATCCCTGCCCGCGTGGGGAAGAGGGAAGACCTGGGAAAATGGGGGTTACATCTCTTGGAATAGCATGATGGAAGAAAGGCAGGATATAAACATCATAAATCGTGCAAAGCATTGTAAAGATTCCAGGATGGCAGCTGTTTTGAATAGCTTGGAGCAAATAAAGAGGCTGGCTAAAAAGTAAAACGTATTTAGGCAAAGAGAACAGAAATTCAGGCACATAGTAGTGCTCTAATTTAAAAAATAATAATAATAACATTCGATTTATATACCGCCCTTCAGGACAACTTAATGCCCACTCAGAGTGGTTTACAAAGTATGTCATTATTAACCCTGCAACAAAACACCCTGTGAGGTGGGTGGGGCTGAGAGAGCGCCTAAAAGCGGTGACTGACCCACGGTCACCCAGCTGGCTTCATGCGGAGGAGTGGGGAATCAGACCCGGCTCTCCACATTAGAGTCCTGCGCTCTTAACCACTACACTAAACTGGCTTTAGGTTTAAATGCCAGGTTAAAGCATAACATTCAAAGTCACAACTATTTTACAAATTTACCTTCTGTGGCTTCTTAACAGTTAATGGATAGCCAATAGAAAATGAATCATTGGAAATAAAAATGAATGCTAGGTGATGAATGCTAGGTAATACGTCCTGAACACAGTGAATTCCTGGATGCTCTTTAATACAAAAATGCTGAACCAGATGATCCAATAGGCCAGTTGTTGCAGTGAGCCTGCCTCTCCATCATCACTAAGGGAGAGGTGTGCAGAATAAGTGTGAAGCATTTCAGTGTGGATCCATGCTGGCTTTGGAAACCACAGCCTTTGACTCTGCATTTTCCTTTATACCCAAGAGAGCCATTTCTTTAGATGACATCTGCAAAATGCCTGTGTGCAATTAGTGGAGATACAATATTAATCACAACTCCATTTTCAAGCAGGGATTAAAGTTTGCATAGCTAGATCTGGGGTATGTCTAAACCAAGTATAATAAACTTAAGTGGAAGGGAAGGGGGTCCACCTAAGTTGATTTGCCCCCAGAGGTAAAAAGGGTTTCATGGCTTCTTTATGGCTCCTCGGAATCCCTGTTCACACGGCCAGTCGTTCTCTTGAATTCCTGTTTGGTCCCTAGGTGCAGAGAAGGGGCAGGCTGTGACTATGGTCACTCCTGGGCACCTTTTCCGACTGACCGGAGCCTGTTCAGCTCCGCAGTGATACCTAGCTGAGGGCAGTGAAGCAGCTGCAGCGAAAGTGGGAGTGTCCTGGACAAGGCCAGCCCACTTGGGGAGCCTGCTCTGTGGTGGGGGTGATGGCAAAGAGGGCTCCCATCGCATTTGCACATTTGAGCTGTTTCTGGGGGAAGGGGTCTTCTTGGTGCTTGGCTCCCAGGCCAGTCATAATGGCTGCTCAGCCAACTGGGACTTCCTTGCCGGGCGCTTCATGTTGGGCCCTCTTCGGTGCCAGCGGAAGTTGCTGGCAGGTCTTTTCCCCCAGCAGCTGCCGGTGAGTGTTGAAAAGACAATGCCAAAGGCTGAGAAATGTGCACGGATGGAAGCCAAGCCAAGCATGCTGCTCTAGCGAAAAGGAAGCAAAGTCAGTCCTGCTGCCTCTGACACTGGGGGTGGGCTTCTTGTACTGGTGGGGAGAACACCGGGGGTCCCGCCCTCTGTGGATTCAGCTGCTCACATTTAGTCAGACTTGCATGGCTCTCCTCTGAGGTTAGGGATTTCATTTAAAGTAGGTCAAACGGCCTCTCTCCTCTTTGCAAAATCCTCAACCGTGTAGAGCCTTCTCCCCGGCTAGATTCAGTGCTGTGCCACCAGCGGTTCTATCTGGCAGGTTCCAAAAGGCAGCCTGTCCTGCTAGACTTCGTCCATGTAAGCTAGAACCCATTGAGACCGCCCCACGTGTTCTCTTGACCCTGTTCTTTATGGCTCTTGGAAATTCCCGTTCACACGGTTGGTAGTAACAGGACAGATGGGCCTGTCTCATTACGTTAAAGCCCAGTATGTCTAGAATGACGATCTTTTCTGGCACAACCGAAAAGGTTGCTTTGTTTCTTCAACGTGCCGTTAAGATTCGTCAAGATCAGAACTAGTGATATTCCAGAGCTATAACTAAATTTTACCTGTATAGCTTTTTATCCTTTTATTGCTGTTGTCCATGTAAGAGTCGGTCTTTAAAGCCTGAGGATCCTGGTGCCTGGAGAGAAAGGAGGTTGAACAGCTGCAGAACCCCGCCTCTTCTGGCCCAGATGTGCGACTGAAGCTGCCGCCATTGCTCTGAGCAGTGATGTTCGTTGGGGAAAAGTTGGGGGAGCGCAGCCCTGTTGAGTCTCCCAGCTCCCTCAGCAGCTTTTGATACCATTGGTGGTGCCGTCCTTTTGGATCACGCAGTTGGGAGCTCGAGTTACTGAACTTGGGTAGATCTGCTCCTTCCTGGAGAGTGGATTCAGGTGGCACTGGCAATCTTCTACTTGGCACGTCTGCGCTGCAGTGATGTAGGGTTCTGTTGTTTCCCCTGTGCACGATCTGGGGATTTGGTGTCATTGGTGTGAAGTTGGTACCCAGCTCCATTTCTTCATTACATCTCGCCCAGGTGTGGCAGGGTTTATGCTACATGCTGAGGGTAATTAACTGGATAGAAGCGTACCAGTTAAAGCTCAGTCCAGACCAGATGAGGGTGCTGTTGATGGTTGGTTCAGTTCACCGGGGGGGGGGGAGGTGTTCAGCTCGTTCTGGAGGAGTTACATACCCTCAAGGAGCAGCCCCCCCCCCCGGCTTGGGAGTGTGTCTGGATCCAGTCTCGGCTGTGGGTAGCCGCTGGGTTTATGGCACAGAGTGTCCTATTTCAATGGTTGCTGTGGGTTTTCCGGGCTGTATTGCCGTGGTCTTGGCATTGTAGTTCCTGACGTTTCGCCAGCAGCTGTGGCTGGCATCTTGCCAGCCACAGCTGCTGGCGAAACGTCAGGAACTACAATGCCAAGACCACGGCAATACAGCCCGGAAAACCCACAACAACCATCGTTCTCCGGCCGTGAAAGCCTTCGACAATACATTGTCCTATTTCAGTTGGTGTGCTGTTTGCATTGCCTGCTTGGATTTTTGCCTCCGTTGCTTTTGTAACATCTGGGGAAGTATTCTGTGTTGGGTTGTCTTTGAAGAACACCTGCTCCTTTCATCTGGTTCAAGTTAGGCTTTTGACTGGGTCTGCCTTTACTCCACTTATTTTGCTGGTATCGAGACATCTTTGCTTGTGTCTGTATTGTTTATGGGCCCAGTTCAGTGTTCTAGTCTTTCCCACTCTATGTGGCTTGGGACCAGAATTTATGGTCAGTGCGCTTTATAGATATTGGGCCAGTTAGACCCTCTCAGCCTAATCTACCTCACAGAGTTGTTGTGAAAAATCAGTAGAGTCAAGAAGAATCAATATGTGCTGTTCAGAGCTTTTTGGAGGAAGGACGGGATAAAAATGTGATTGGTAAAATATTTGGAAAACTGTTTTCTGCTTTCATCCTTTGAGGTATTGGTGTAGTTACCCTCTACTGAGATTAGGGGAGTGATGGCCAGGATAGGACCTTTTCTGTGCTAGCACCCCAGTTTATGCATTGAATTTGAGATTTCTAGTTGGAATCCCCAGTCTGATTTAAATCAGAAACTGGGTCCTGGCTTTGCTTCTTTTTTTCCAGTGGTAAATGCGAGTGATGCTTTCATACACATTTCTAACCGAAGGATAGCACTCTTCTAGTGCCTTTTCCAAACTTCATTGGTGACATCTTGAAATACTAGTTTAAATTGTATAAAGATGTGCACACTGTGTGCCATCAAGTCACTTCCAACTTACAGCCACCCTGTGAATTAATGACCTCCAAAAATATCCTATCATTGATAGCCTTGCTTAGGTCTTGCAAATGGAAAACCATGGCTTCCTTTATTGAGTCAATTGTATAAAGGTAGATCGAGATGAAATAACTTTGACTATAACAGCAGGCCCCTCACTCATCATAGGATGTGGGCTGGGTAAAATGGCATTCTTCTCAATAATTGATTTATGTATAGAGAGCTGGGTGGCACACTCAGTTTCAGCCAAAAAGTTTCATTACCGTATTTGCTTGGGGGCCTGTGAGCTCTGTAGTACTTTTCTTCATGCAGTTTGAAGATGTCTGTGATCCTTCGTGGTCTAAAGTGTGTTTCTGTAATGTATGTAGACACAGCTAGTCTGAGGAAAACATTTTTGAATCCAAAGCATGTTGAGGCATCAGAAGTAGACTAGACCGTGTCCTCAAATGGAATGCAAATTGGTCTGAGATAATTGCTGTTCAGAGACTTGCGTCATTTGGCTGCTGAACGGCAGGAGGTATTTTTGCATCCCTGCCTGCCTGTTAGCCCCTCTCCTTAAAGGTGCATCTCCTCAATGATAAAGTGCTCTTTCAGGAAGCCAGACACAGTGTGCCAGGGTGAACATTCATTGCTTTCAGAAGGCGTAGAGACTCTTTGCCGTTTATCCTGCAATTTCAGCCTAGTCACTGTTTAGTTGCTTTGTGTGTCTGTTTACAGCTTCTAATGCTAGGGCCTGTGGTGCCAGTGCCCCAGTTAAATTAGGCCTTTTCCGATACCAAGTCTGGGATCCACAAAGGGAAGCTGAGCTGCTCTTTCCCTGTTCCACATTGAATAGTTGAACCTTGTGCCGTATCACAGGGACTTAATTCAGATATCACACCCGCACCACGGTTTCTGACTGCAGTAGATGCAGGCACTTCCAAGACAGAGTCAAGATTTGTTGGCTATATTTTGGCATTGGCCCAGCAAGCACCCAAGACTCTTCAGCGTTGCGGAAATCCAGCAGGTGTGAAACTGGTCCGTCCCTCTCACGGGAGATGTTGAGTGCATTGCATGCATGTCTCCCGTGGACTCTCACATCTTGTTGCAGAGCTGTTGGAGAAACCCTTTTTAGATGCAGTCTAATAATTTATCAATTAAAATCACTGCAGAGAGTAGGGTGAGAGCAGGTACCATTAGAAGAGAGCAAAGGTACCCAGGGAGTGTTTTGTATCCACCGGATCAGATTAGACAAATAATACAGAGTTTGTTCGTGTCAGGTATCAACCTGCTCAGCTGTCAGCATGGCATGTTCCCTCCCTTCCTCCTGCCATTAGGTGGAATGCAGAAATTATGGGAGGAAGTCTTCAGCAAACTCCAGTTGATTGTAATATCCAAACGTGCCTTAACAAACTGAGGTTAGTTTTTTTCCCAGTTAACTGGGATTCTTAATCACCATTTAATCCTGGTTAAGGAACCTAATTTCTAGGCAAGAAATTGATCTTAGTTTCAGGTGGCCACATTCAACTTCGGCAAGTAATTGGATTTAGCTGTCTTTGGCCTCTGCGTATTGCCCAAGGGAGAGAGGAAGCACAGAAGCTGGCAGCTACCCAGGTTTGGGCCTGTCACAGGTGTGTGGTGCCTGAATTAAGCCACTGCCTCTCCCAGTGCCCTGGATGTCCTGCTCCTCAGTTGAGGCTTCAGGCTGGTCAGTGGTACTGTTTGATCATGCAATATCTCTGGCTTGGTAGGTAATCCTTACCTGTTCCATTTGTCTTTCATAAAACACTCTTTGCCCTTAAGGAACCAAGTCAATCCTAGTATGTGGCTACTCCTTTTCCTATCATTCCTGGAGGCAGGAAGTAGGTTGCAATTTGCATCTCCGTTGGTACAGACGTCTTTCCCCCTCTCTGCAGCTAACCACTCCATGATTTGCTGACACCTGCCCTTCAAACAGCTAGAACTAAAGAAAAGCACTGTCGTATTTAAAGGATAACAAAAATTGATTGCAATGGAAACAACAGAAAATTCATATCACCCAATTATTTTCAGCCTGAACTTTTGAAAACCGTGTTAGCATTTTGGTTGTTCTGTAAAACAGAAAATCTGTTTCGTAATTCCTCTAATGGTAAAGGGATTAGATGCAGAACAGTGCGTTACAGGTACGGAGTGTCTTAAAAGCTTTTCAAGCTGAGCTGAGAGATCAGGATTTATATTTTTAAAGGAAGAAAAACCCAGCGTGGACTGAGTTGCTTGTTTTTACACTCTGAGGATGACTTAACTTCGCACTCTTGTTTTCCCTGCAATTGCAAGAACAGAAATGCAGTAGGTTTCACACATGCATCTCTCCCCTCTCCCCCCCCCAGTACTATGCTTATTTGTTTGCTTAATTTTTATTCTTTTCATATGTAAATTGCTTGGGTGGAATCCAAAGGTCATTTTCTGGCCAAAGCAGAAGAGCCATTTTTGCTGACTGCATCAGTGGAAGAAGGTAGCCTTTAAAGGGGAAAGGCCAGGCATGTGCAGGTGCTTCCCTGGAGGCAGACCTCAGTCCTGGCCCTGCCTTGCTCGGCAGTGGGATGGGGGCTTCCGTAGGTCCTTTCTCAATTAGGCCTCTTATACCCAAACACTAAAAAAGAATACTGAATGGATTCAGCAGCCCATCTGCTCCTTCACACGCCTTCTCCAATCACATGCAAACACGATCTTGCAACGTGTACTTCACCGTTGCCAGTCCCCTCTCCCTTGCCATTGGCAATAGCGGTGAGTGTGCTGCCAGCCTCCCTGTACCTCGAGCCTTGGCAGTATCCGTGCATATTTGTGTGTGTGTGTGCTCTTGCTCCTGAATTAATGTGATTTATTGTTACTCTGCTGGGTTGTTGTTTGCATTGATGATTGTGACATTAATTACTGTTTTTGTTTTTACGTTGGTGATTATAGCAAGAGTCCAGTAGCACCTATAAGACTAACAAAATTTGTGGTAGGGTATGAACTTCCTGAAGAAGTGAGCTGTGGCTCACAAAATCTCATATCCTACTACAAATGTTATTAGTCTTCTAGGTGCTACTGAACTCTTCTCTACTGCTACAGACAGACTAACACGGCTAGCCATCTTGATCTGTTGGTGATTATGTTTGTTCTTAATCTGTTAGCCACTTCAGAAGACAAGAGTCACTGGAAAAGGCCATAATGCTAGGAAAAGAGGAAGGCAGTAGGGAAATCAAAAGACCTCAAATGAGATGGTTTGGCTTAATAAAGGAAACCTCCGGTTTGCAAGATCTGAGCAAGGCTGTTAATGACGGGACATTCTGGAGGTTGTTAATTCAGAGGGTAGCCCTAATTTGGAAGCGACTTGATGGCACGTAACACACCCGCAGCCACTTCAGAAGCCATTGACTGAGAAGTGGGACAGAATTCTAATCAAGTATCATGTTTGTGTTTAAAAGCCTGGCAGTCACAACGATTTTGTAGTGTGGACTCTGCTTTTGGCTGACCCGTATTCTCTTGCTTTCTGATAGTATTCACGTGATCGAACGCCGTGCTCTTCCAGAATTCTTCAACGGGAAAAACAAATCAAAGACCCCAGAAATGTGAGTAGTGTGTTTATCTCATCGTTTGTCACAAACTGGATTTCAGTATCCTTGGCTGACATGAGGCCATTATTGCCAGCTGCAGACATGCCGCTGCCAATCTTGTAATCTTATTTAGGAGATCAGGAGCACTGTAGTGGCTTGTGCATTTCTCACACCTCCCCCTCCCCGTGGGTATTTCCTCTCCGTTTTATAGATTAACTGTGTTTGTTGAAACAGAACATACATTAGACAACATGAAGCACAAGCAGTAGTCATGCTTGCAAATACAGGTTCAAACATTATGGTTATGAAAACTGCCAGTGCAAGACATGACATAATTCAGTCCATGTTAGCCCATAGAATGCTTCATGGATCTCTCACTGTGGTCTGCATCAAGCCTGTGTTTGTTTGTGTGTGTGTGTGTGTGTGCGCGCGCGCGCGCATGCGTGCGTGCACAGCCGGTGTGTCAGTTGCCAGGATTTCCCCCCACCTTGACTTTGTTTTTACATGTGTTTACTTGTGGAGCTTTTGGCAGAACGTGTGCATTCTGTCTGCTTTGCTTAGATCAATTTTGAGTTTTGCACCTAATTCTCAAAAGAATCCTAAAGGATTTATGCAGGCATGACGAGTTTTTGTTTGGTGGTTTTAGTCCTGGTTCTGCCCCGCATAGGGTGCATGCCGTGATGCATGCATGCTCTTCGTGTTCAGAAAGGCTTGTGCACACAGCAGGACTTTCAACTTCCGAACGCAGCACCCGCCTGCCACATCAGCAGCTGCTCTTCATACGTGCATGTTGCTCCTCACAAGTTTCCGAGGAAGTATTACTGCCTGAGAAAGAAAGTGGAAAGCCGCTTTGGGCTTATGGGCTGGTCTTTGAGTTGGTACCCAGGTTACTTAGAAGCCAGTCACTCAGGAACAGAGGAGTCTGCATGCTGCCTGTAGCATAGCAAAGGGCTGTACAGTCATTAAGCAGGGTAGACGTGAAACATCTTTGGGATAAAGACCCACGTATGGATGTGAAGAGAGTATACATCTCTGTTTCTGTGACTAACTCAACCCTTACTCGTTTTCTGTACTGTGGGTCTTACATATATGCAGCAAATATATGTGAACCTGGGCAGATCATGAGGGGGAGGGCAGGAAGGGCCGCATCAGGGCTTAGTTCTCGAGGCCCCTTCGTACATTCCCAGGGTAAGGCTACTCGCCACCTTGGGATCAGGTGCAAATTTTCCCCAAACCAATTTGGCTAGGGAGCCTGATGGTGTTTTGACATCTTCTAGGCATGAAGTAAGGGCCACTGGGTGTGTGTGAGTGGGGGGGGGGCATTTTTGAATTTCCTGCATTGTGCAGAGGGTTGAACTAGATGACCCTAGAGGTCCCTTCCAACCCCATGATTCTATGATTCTAAATCATCCACTGTGCTAATATACTCAACACTTTTTTTGTTTAAATTTATATGGTTTTATTTACTTTGTATATAGTCCACCGTTCTCTCTGAGACTCCGTGATTTGTACTCCCAAGGGTATGTGTATTTTGAACACTTTTCCTACCCATTATTCGGGAGTTCGCCCACTGCTTCTACATCCAGGGAAATCCCTAGTTATGCAGACATCAGGCCTGATCTCATTGTGCAGAGGCTTGAGGACCCCCCCCCCCCCCCCCCCGCCGGTGGCTGTTTGTTGATAGATTGTGTTTCTCCCATGAATATCCCAGCTTGTTTTTCAGAAAAAAATACTGTTCTTTTGCCTCTGGACAGCCAAGATTTTGCTTACTAACATTTTGCATAAACATTTTTGCATAAACATTTTTGCATAAACTCTGCATCTCTGCATGGGTTTTGTATGGTTATGTTTTAAGTTAATGTGGAATAAATTTATTATAATAATAAAAAAAAACCTCTGCATCTTCTGACTTGCTGTGGATCCACTACATGCAAGATGTCACTTTGTTGGGCAAGATAAACACCATGAATTCCTTCTTCATCCTCCCTGTGCAGCACTTAAACACGGCTGCTAAAACCAAAAAGCGAGTCCTAAATCTACTGATGCTTTCTGGCAGGTTTTTTAAAAAGCCCGTGCTCCTCTTGAGTAACAAACGAGGCTGGAGCAAACGGCCGTGGCAGATGTTTACCAGGCTGCACTATGCTGTATGATGGCAGAGAGCTGCCCAGAGTAGGAAGCAGACCCTTGCGTGACAAGGTGTGGCAGTTAGTGTTGGACTAGGCTCTGGGAGGTCTGGGCTCCCAGCCCCATGCTGCCATGAAGCTGGACCACCCTCTCAGACCACCCTCCCTCCCCGGGTTGCTGTGAAGCTAAAACGGGGACGGGTCAACCATGAACGCCGCGGCCCTGGAGCTCCTTGGAGGAAGGGCGGGACGCGCTAGAAAATGTGAAGGGGACGTCACAAGACTCCTCTGCAGCCCTGGCTGGAGCGATGCAGACGATCCGCTTTTTCTTGCTTAGGACAAAGGCTCTTCCATAGGTCACAATCAACTCCCAGGGTTGTGCCCTCACCGCCTAAAGGAAATCTCTCAGTGAAGGCCCTGGAAACTCTCTCGCAGTATTGCTACATTCTTCACGAATAGGCTTCTAACTAGCATTCAGCAGCATTGTCACTCACATACAGTGCACGGCATGAAGGTAGGAACGGCTGTTGCTTGGGTCTGAAAGCGAAGGTTTCTCCCTCGTCTCTCTAAATTCTGCTTCTGAATCTCAAGGCCCTTTTAGTTCGTCTGTTACGAAAGAGTCTGAACTGCTTTCTGCCTTGTTTGCCATTGCAAACAAGATTTTCCTTTCTTCCCCTGCAAACGAAAGAGAGAAAAACAGCTCTTTATGCATGGTGGATATTGGCTGTGACCATAGGCTTCCATATTCACAGAAACAAATGGCACTTTGTGTTTGTCTTGGGACCTTGGCTGAACTTGGGGTGCATTGTAACAGCTTGTTAACGGGTTATGCATGGCTTGCTTATGGTGGCACAAAGAAGGCTCCGGTCGCCATGTCTCACGCCAGCTGCGCCTTCTGTTGCCACGGTTACTGAAATGGAGTGGGCGGCCGCTCATCCCCGTTGTTGCCGTCATCGATTGGAGTGGAGCTATCAGCCAGGCTCCGCTAATTTTTTTTTTTTTTTCAATAACTACAAAACACTACACCAGACTATCACAAGGAAAGGGGAAAGGGAAGGGACAAAGGGGGGTGGAAAAAGAAAAGGGGGGGGAATGAACTACAAACACTAAACACTACACTTCAATGTTTCCCTTCATACTGTCATAATACAAAAATAGCTCCATAGAGTAATGATGGAGTGGTTAATCATACAGAGAATAAACATTTCAAATTCTGATTAAACTTTCCTCCCCCTTCTGGGTCCCGGACGCAATTCTCTCTGTGCAACTGCTGTTGCGATGCTCTCCTCCTCCTCCCCCCCCCCCTCCGGCTCCTCCTTTTCTTCGTTCTTGGTGCAGCAGAGTTCTGGGTTTTTATTCTCAAAATCCTTTAGTTGATCTTCTGATAATATCTTATAGGCCTGATCTTTATATCTGAACCATATTCCTTCCGGGAATAACCATTTGTACTTTATTCCATGGTCCCTCAGAAGAGCTGCAAACTTTTTATATTTAAAACGCCGTTTCCGGACTAGAAATGGAACGTCCTTCAAAATCTTGACTTTCAAACCCATAAAGTCCAAATCCGCATTGTATGAGTTATATAGGATGGTGTCCCGAATCTTTTTAGATGAAAAGTCAATAATGATCTCACGAGGCAACTGTCGCTTTGTTGCATATTTTGAAGAAGCCCGACGGACCTCCAAAATGGCGCTTTTAACCTCTTCTTTAGTCGTCCTCGCGGGTGTCGCCAATAGTTCCGAGACCACCTCCCACAGATCCTCTTTTTCCTCCTCTTTCACGTTTTGGAGACGCAAAATTGTCTGCGTTCGTTCCACCTGTAGCCCGATCAGCTGGTTCTCCACCAACTTCAGCTCCTTTTTTGTAGCCTTCACAAGTGACGCACTTTCCAGAGCAGACTTCTCTGCCCCCCCCCCCGCTGCTGCCTTAATGGTTTTCACCTCGCTTTCATAGGCTCCGCTAATTTGAAGTGTTCAGTGGATGTTTCATACATTTGTCCTGCATCCAAACACACAAGAGCAAATTCAAGTAGGGACCTGCTGTTTTTAGATTTTAAACAGGGAGAAAAAAGCAGCATGTGAATTGGTCTAGCTCCTGCGAGTTCTGTTTTTAAAACGTTATTCCTGTCTGGGTTGCCCCTTCCTTGGCCTCTGTTATTGAAATACCCTGGACATACTCCTGTCTGAAGCCGCTTTGAGCACAGAGATGTCTTGATCCTGATGGGCCGCACTGCAGGACCGAATGCAGATTACGGTCCGGAAGGGTTCATTCCGCTTCCTTGCTTGTTTCTCAGCTGTGAGGAACAGATCCATGTTGCCAGCGTGAGAATGTCTCGTTACCCAAATCATTCTCTGTGTCAGGCCTGTCAGGTGTATAGCACTCTCCCCCCCCACCCCCCACCCCCATGTAGAACTATGCCAGGGCAATTATTTGGGACCATTTCGATCTTGTCTGTAAAGGTTATTTTCTAGAATAACCTTACTGTGATGGAGAGAGAGAATCTCAAAGAAGAAAACCGTTATCCTTCTAACAATGAAATGCAAAGGAAAGCAAAAGCGTAAAGCAGTGTAGCAATACAGTACCACTATCCTAGCAGTGCTGCCTTTGGTTGTTGCCCTTCAACCAGGCGCGCTGTGGAGCATCTCAGCAGGCAGGTGCCTCCCAAGGTGGGCACCTCCAAGGAAATTCTTGCCCATTCAGGGGGCCCTGGTCGATATTTTATCCAGGACTCTGTGGCAGTCAAGTCAGAGGATCTTTTGGTGGTGAGCAAGTACAGGGATCCAGGGAGAGGAGGGCGTTCTATTATTTCAGTCTTTTCCTTAAATACCCTGGGGGTATGAGAGTAACAGATCGGTAAATGAATTTGAGCTTGCAGCAAGTGCTGTATGCTAAAAAAAATTGGTTTGTATGAGTTGACATGGTTAACATTGGGATTACGGTTGTCTACTGTTTGTGGAATCTCTTGTGGACAGAGACACCAGGCTCTTCTTCCCCTGATTTGTATCAGAATAAGCCAGGCCTGGAACTCAGTCCAAAGTAAAGATAGATGAGTTAGAACTCTGGGTAGCCATGGAACTGGACTCCTATTCTGAAGAGCTTCCAGATATGCCGTGGTGTAAAAGCCCAGCTGTAATTCCTAGTATAGGCTACGATTTCTGCACATGGTCCTAACGTTGAGAAGTGTTCATTCGAGAGCTTTGACTCTTGAAAGCTTCTACCCTGAAAACTTTGTGGTTCTCTAAGGTGCTACTGGATTCGAATCTTGCTGTTCTACTGCAGACCAGCACAGCTGCTTACCTGAAACCCCCTCCACTGTTGGCAGATCAATATCAGCTGTTCTTGGCAGCAGCACGCGCTCTCAGATGTACAGCATTTTCCCCATGAGTCAAGAGGGAGCCTCTGCCCTTCTCTCACTTCTTGTGGCTCCTGACTGGTTGGCTCACAGCTCCAGTCTTCAGCTGCAGGTATTTCTTATGAGGACTGGGGGTGCTTGGCTGCAAACACTCTCCC
The DNA here is from genome assembly GCF_028583425.1 of Eublepharis macularius. Lineage (NCBI taxonomy): Eukaryota > Metazoa > Chordata > Lepidosauria > Squamata > Eublepharidae > Eublepharis > Eublepharis macularius. Next base: position 94,284,647 of record NC_072800.1, on the reverse strand, counting down.
CCAATGTGCTCTCCAAGGCTAGACTTTTAAATGGCTTTGGATTGTTGTTGCCTGGCATGACTCCCCAGGGGAGGCTGGAGCAGTAAGTAAAGGGTGCCGTGCCCCCGACAGCGGGCTCTCAGGACTTGGTTCCGTTGGAATTCAGGAATTTAGAAGGAAAGCTCTTGCCAGAAGAGTTGGTGCTGCAGATCTTGCTGCAAGCAGTCTGCTTTTCTTACAATGTGAGGAAATCTGTTGCTCTTAGGGACAATTCTTTGGAGGCAATAGCCCGTGGAAGAAGGTCGGAAGAAGCAGAGGTCACTGAGCCTTGAGTTCCTGCACTGGGCAGGGGCTTGGACTAGATGGTCTGTATGGCCCCTCCCGACTCTCTGATTCTGTGATTCTGTAATGTGTCTCGCCGAGAGATTGATAGGGAGGAATCATTCATTGAGACCAGCAAGATGCAGGCAGGATCTTCTCCTTGGGTGGTTTATGTTTCCAGCCCTCATAAGAGAAATGGCTGCCATTGACCTCTAGAAGCAAATCAGCATTTTCCTTTTTTCTCTTCTTGGCTTCTGGAAGTTTGTCGTCTGTGTCTTGCTGGGGGTTTTGCTGTTGTTGTTCTCAAATGCTATATAGGCCTCTCACCTTCCTTTGTCTTAGGTATTTGTGTCATTTTTAGTCTGCCTTTCTCACTAAGGCAGATTACGTACAGTGAGATTAGCACAGTCAGTATCAAGGACATTTCAGTAAACAGTGCCATAGGGTAAATAAATGCACTTTCCTGCTTTTGTTTTTGTGAACCAAGAAAAGCTGCAGATGGGCCAAATGGGTTAGTGTCCCAGCGGTCTGCTGCTCTTCATATGCGAAACATTTTCAGGCTTGCTGCATAGGGGAGTCGGCTCGTCCCTTTCCGAATCAGAGGCACTCTGCATGGAGTCTGCGAGACGCCTCTGAACAGAAACACTTGCTTTCGCAGATGCTAGAGCTGTGACTGGAGGCATGTGCCTTCTTGGTAACGAAGGATGCCCAAGAAGAAAGCATACAACCACTTGCTTGTGCATAAAGAAATTAATCCTTGATTTCTTTTTTCCCTGTGGTCAGCAGATCAAAGCGTCGGTCCATGCTCTCGGATGCAAATACATCTTAGTTTAGTTTCTAACACAGATATGCACGTGAGTCAAGAAAAGGATATTCAAAGATGGGCCTGTTTTCCCTCTGAAACCCAGTCCTGAACTGTGTTGGCCACCCTGATACCAGCGGTTTTAGGGCCTGGTTTGGTACCATGTAGCTGCATGTCGCTTTGATATATAAGTAATGTCAAATCACTTTGTCTGCTGTCGAGCATCAGCTGGCTTCTGCCAGGAAAGCTTTAGGCAGAGGCTTGGGCTGTGTGGTCCTTTGTATCCTATCTGTTTTTTTGAAATTCAGTCTTTGGCAGGCCTTGGTTTCTCCTGTAGATCTCCTTGCTGTGACAGGGCTCTACTTTTGTGTCTGAAATGTGTGACTAGTTACAAGTTAATAATAAAATAATTTTTAAAAAAAGTGTGACTAGGCTTCTGTTCAAGGCTTTGGGGAGCTGGAGAAGCAAAGCCAACGTGTCTGCCGTTTTAATTGGACGCAGGACACTCTGGCAAAGGCAAGCTAGAGTTGGGACTGAGTGGAAAGGAAGAAAAACATGGGTTCAGGTGCACTGAAGGAAGGAGGCCTCCAAGAACCCTCTGAGATTCATGGATGCTTCTGAAATGTCAAAGAGTCCAGTAGCACCTTTAAGACTAACCAACTTTATTGTAGCATAAGCTTTCGAGAGCATCTAACGAAGAGAGCTGTGGTAAAGTTCATTAGTCTTAAAGGTGCTACTGGACTCTTTACTATTTTGCAACTACAGACTAATATGGCTAACTCATCTGGATCTCTGAAATATCACATAGTGCGTGCGGACATGTATTCATAACATGTCTGTGGATTTCTTTCCAGATTCTTAGCTTACCGCAATTTCATGATTGATACCTATCGCTTAAACCCTCAAGAGTACTTGACCAGTACTGCCTGCAGAAGGAACTTGACTGGAGATGTTTGTGCAGTAATGAGGTAAGCCTTAACATTCGGTTTATATGACTTTCGGTTTATATACCACCCTTCAGGACAACTTAATGCCCACTCAGAGCGGTTTACGAAGTATGTCATTGTTATCCCCACAACAGCAATCACCCTGTGAGGTGGGTGGGGCTGAGAGGGCTCTGGGAGAGCTGTGACTGACCCAAGGGTCACCCAGCTGGCTTCAAGCGGAGGAGTGGGGAATCATTCCTCGGTTCTCCAGATTAGAGCCCCACGCTCTTAACCACTACACCAAACTGGCTGTGTGTCTTCATTGCAGTAGTCATGCAAGCTTTAAAAAAATCCTTTTTTCAACAGTGTTAGAAAGAGGGGGGCGGGGATACTTTATGTCTTAAGAGATGGACTACATCAAGAACACGCTCTCAGTGTGCATTTACAGACAGGTGGCTTCTGGTTGGCATGCACCGTTTCCATTAACTGAGCTTGGGGGGGGGGTGTCGTCTATTTTAAAAAACTTTTTCTTTGAGCCCCTTCCCCCCTCTTCTGGGAGGGTCCTGAATCTCAAAATTAGCTGCCACCATCCAGAGCATCTCCCCTCCCCCCTTTGTTGTGCTTTCCCCTGGCTCTCCAGGGGTTGGGGGGCACGTGAGAAAGAAATGGGGACCTGAGCACCCTCTTCCTCCCCCCCCCCCCGCTTCTGTCCCTGTCCCATCTGTATCCGTCTAGCTACCCTTACGCTGAGGAACTCAGTCAGTGTGAAAGCAGAGCAGCCTGGTTAAAATGTGGGTGAGATTCTTCGCAGTCAGTTCACACTCAAAGATCATGACTAAAATGGACTTTAATAACTACACATAAAACCAGTAAAGCACAAATAACAGGGAACTAATCAATAGACAGAGAGTTACAGTCAGCATCCTAAGAATGCTGCTAGCTAAACCCATGCTGCACAAGAGGATCTCCAACATTCCTGTCTGAGGAATGGGTCTAAGACTTGCCATCTTCGGCACAGCCCGACGGGCTGTCTGTGGTCAGGGTCTTAACGCAGAGCTCCAAGCCAGACTAAGAGTTACACAGATTGTCCAGCAGCCTGGGCAGTTTCCTGATCAGCCCAATCAGATTTCAGGGTGCAGGCTGCAAGTTTTCCCTCCAAGCCTGCTTGCGATGAGGACCGTCTCTTGAACAGGGAACCCGTGGGTCAGCCGTTGCATCTGAGACGCTGGGGATCCCGCATTCGGCGGAGGGGGTCCCAGTGAGGCTGCAGATTCGACCCCTTGTCAGGTCCCTTGCCTTTGGAGGGCTCTCTCCCCCTTACTGGCCTCAGATGGGTAGGGTGAGGAAGCCGGGTGGCGTGCCCCTAACTCTCACTCGTCCCTGGGAAGCTGCCCTGGCGCCAGGTACAGACCTCCCACTCTTCTCTCTGGCCAGGGGATTCTGAGCCCTATTTATACTTTCCCTTTAAGGAGCACCCTGCCCCGCCCCCCCAGGCTCCCGCCCCCAAGGTGAGGCTATCGTCTGCGCTAAGGGCATCCCTAGCTGCTGGGGGCCCTTCTACCCTATCCCTTGCCTGGGGCTTCCATCCCTCCCCCAGCTGGGCGTCAGGATCCCGGGGGTGGGGGCGGCTGCCCATCTGGGCTGGCAGCCTATCCCTGTGAGGCTGGCCGCCCCAACCCAATCTAGGCTTCTGGGGGACTGGCACGGCCTGGTGCAGTCCCATCGCTTGGCCAGCAAGCCGCTTCGGGCAAAGGAATCTTGCCGCGGTTTCCCAAGCGCTCCTCCAGCCCTGCCCCCTCCATACTGCCACCTGTGCCACTCTCCTCTGCTGCCTTGCATTGTGTCCCGCTGCAGCACCTTGCTTCCCTAGCTGTTGCTCCTCCTCTATACCGGTCCCCCCAGGCCCCTGTCGCCTGGTACGAGGACTGTGGCTGCTCCTGGTATGTAGGGGCGGCAGCAGTGGCAGCAGTTTTCAGGGTGGAACCAGGCAGTCTGGGCGATCCGTCACTGGGTCTGGTGGGCCTGACCCCGGACACTACTTCTGACCAATCAGGTCAAAAGTTTGGATAAGGAGGCCAAGGCTCACCAAGCAGGGAAATTAAAACTGGGCCTCTCTGACAGCCTGACGGAATGGCACGCAAGATGGGACCCTGAGGTTAGATCACCCGAAACTTGTCTTCTCCCCTTCCCGGGATGCGACGTTAGGACTTGCATTGTTCCCCCTCCGAGGCATGTTGTTTGAAGGGCTCGGTTTATCCTTTCACTACAGGCACCAGGTTGGCTTCAAGGGAGAGGGCGTCCCAGAGATGGGATTCCGCTCCTGAGAGTGCCAGGGCTCTGGTCAGCATCTCCGGGCCTTCCCAGTTGCGGGGGGGGGGGGGCATTAAGAGCAGGGACAACACGGAAGAGCTTGACTGGGAAGCGAGGCAGCCTGGGGAGAAAGCTGCCCTTCCGGTCTCTGTCCCAGGCTGTTGGAAAGCAGGGCTGTGAATTGTGCCTGGTCACAAATAGCCGGTGCAGAAGGCCATGCTAGTGGGGGGGGGGGGTGCCCCAGTTTTAATGGGGGAGGGGGTTGGATTTTTTGGTGTCAGGCCCCAAAATGTCTCGAGCCAGCCTTCCCATTCAGGCCAGAATCAGAGGAGCAGTTTGGGTAGTTCTGGAAATATCCCACCAGACTCCATTTCAGAAGCCCGTGCAAAGTCGTTCTTTCCAGAAACACGGCCGCATCAGTGAGTTCCACTTATTGGAACTGACAGGGAATGTGGGGGAAATGGGGCTTTCGGGATCTCATGGAAAGTCTGTTGCTTCCTGTTTCATACGACGTGGTAAGATTTTGCAGATTTTGCTCGTTTACCAGCTTGCTGGTGTTTTTAAATGAATCCCTTGGTATGGAAATGTCCCCCTTATGGCCTCTTGCTGTTGCCATTCCTCAGTCCTTCTTTCTTGTGTTGTTGCCTTCTAGAGTACATGCCTTTCTGGAGCAATGGGGGCTTATTAATTACCAAGTGGACCCAGAAAGCCGGCCAATGGCCATGGGCCCCCCTCCCACGCCGCATTTCAATGTGCTGGCTGACACCCCTTCTGGGCTTATGCCACTTCATCTCCGTGTGCCTCAGGTAAAGTTACCCAAGTCATGGCTGGCAGCAGGGTTCTTCTTCCAATGAATTACTACAGCGTAGAGGTTCCCGTCTCACTTGTTTTCATGTGGTTTGTTGAGTAAGAAGTTGCTATAGCTCCAGCCAGCTCTGTGCGGGACCATTTGCTGTTTGTACCATTCGTGGCTCCGTATGGCCTGGAGCCATACGTAGAGGATTCATAGCTCAATGCAGAAGGCCCCGGGTTCAGTCCCTAGCAGTTGCAGCTGAAAGGACCTTAAGCAGCAGGGTTGGGAAAGAGTCCTGCCTCTGACACCGAAGAGCTGATGACAGCCAAGGTGGATTGGACGGGACGGATCAGTGGCATGGCAGCCTCGCCTGAGGAGCATGTCGAGACTTGGTGAGCCGGAGCCGGTAGTTTTAACATAATCATAAGTGGGTATAACTGGTGGGTGCACGTCCTGTGAGGTGAGCTTGTAGAGTGCTCTGCTCCGAGCGTGGGGATACTTTGATTCTGTCTCTCAAAAACCTTTGATGCCTGCTTAGAAAATACTGAGCAGGAAACCCAGTCAATTTGGGCATCGTTTTATAAAGCCGCCTTCATCATGTTTCAGAGCTTCGCAGTCATTAGTGGTACAAGCTGAAATTCCCAGTTGTTTCATGGCAAGGTAGAAAAAGCCGCTTCTCGCGGCTGATGTAGAAGAGGTCGCTGTCATCACCTGGCGCATTGGGAGAAACGCTGCCCTGAAGTATTCCTGGCGTGCTTCCGGTGTTCAGCATGATGCTCTCAATAGCGTTGATGACTGTAATCTCGTCTAACTGTTCTGGGTGCTTTCATAGCTTCTCTCCTCTTCTGGTCACTTTGCATTTCTTTACCTAGATCCCAGCTGCTCAGCAGATGTTGAATTTCCCTGAGAAAAACAAGGAAAAGCCTACCGATCTGCAAAACTTCGGGCTTCGCACAGATATCTACTCAAAGAAAACATTAGCAAAGGTGAAAGAAAACATTTGTACACTTGAAGAAGGTTTTCTTGAGTGGAGGCTTGTTCTTGTTACGTCTTGAGAAATATTTAGGCCCATTCTTTCTCTGAGGCTTGTGTCCTGTGCCCTGTTTTGAGCTGCTGCGTATTCACGTTCTTAAGACTTTGGTATTTGGCTAGGAACAGCTGTTATTTGGTGCCTGGGTAGGCAGGAGCTGGAAAAGCTGAGTAAGGTGGAAAATACATCCTACACAGATCTGTCTTTGGCATCTTGTATTGAGTGATGCTGCTAGTTTTGAGGCTGAGATGATTATGGGAGAGCCTAGTATTTTGGGAATGCCTGTCAAGAACTCTGGGACGTTTGTCGCCGTTTTAAATATCACCTTCTGACAACCGTATTTTGGATCAGGGGGATGAGCAGCTGGCCATGTTGGCTTGCCTTCTTCCCAGCCCCATGCCAGAGCTCATTTACCTGTTCAGGTGTGTCCGGATCCTTCCACCGCAGTCCTCAGTGGTGTGGGGCAATTGGCTCATGTCCATCCTCACTTAGAGAGAGCTACATCCTCCTGAATCGGCGTTGGGTGCATCAAAGCCGCTTGGCATCCTGGGCCATGTTGCTGGAAGTCCTTTCGTGGTCTTCCCTGCCCTTTGATGCCGTGGCCTCTTCTTGGTGCTGCTCTGCACTACGGCTCTCAGGTGTCAGTCCTCCATCAGTGTCTTGCTATTTGAATTGTCTGAAAGGGAATGAATTGGTATGGAGCAGTTTGTGCTGTCAACTTACCTGGTAACTCTAGTCCACTCTTGTCTGCTAAGCAACAGGTCTTGATTCCGATAGGAGATCTCTGCTTCTGCTCCAAGCAGGACAGCCCAGACCATTTTGTTTACCCCTAGCAGCTACACACTCACTGGCTCTGCAAGAGATCTGGGGGCATGCGGGTGGCTTCGTTGATGTCACTTCAGCTGCTCTGCAGTCACGTTGGTCCCGGGTCAAAGATCTGCAGAGTGTGTGCCTGGGGGCAAGAGCCACCTCCCTCAGTTGTGCTTTGGATAGAAAAGTAAATGGTCGTCTCTTTCCTTTTGCAGAGCAAAAGCGCAAGTGCTGGGCGAGAATGGACAGAACAAGAGACTCTGCTGTTGCTGGAGGTAAGAGATCAGAACCTGTGATGGAGAGGAAAAGGCTGTTGTGTGAATCTTGCAGAGCTGGTCCAATTCTTGGCATCGGCTGGGCCGACATGTCTGTGGAAGGAATACCCTCTTGGAGAGAGCCCACAGTTTGCAGCTGATGGCAGCCGCGCCTCCAAACGAGCGAGCTCTTTCTAATACGATGTCATTTGCAGAGTTAACATTATTTGCACTTGCAGCTGTGGAATCCTAATGCTGCTATGTATGTCGGAATGCGTAAAGATACGCACCTGCCGTGCAAAACAGGTCACAAGGCAAACCGTCCTGTTAATTCGATGCTACTCTAGGAAAGGAAGTTATGCTTGCCAGGCAACCCTTTGTGAGCCGACAGTGCTGAGAGCTTTCCAGTCACGCCAGAAGCTGTTAGAGGAAGCTGCTAATGGCCAGCATTGTGAAGCTTCACAGTGTCTGAGGGAAAGGGGACTCCTTCCCTACTCGTGTCTGACAGAGGGAGCTCGACCCTTGGAAGCTTATACCCTAGAAACTCTTACTGGGCTTGAACCTTGCTCACTTTTTCAGAACTGGAAACCATGCTCTGTTCATTCTTAAAAAACACCAGGCTAACAAAACATTCTATCCCCGACAATAGCCCTGCAGAGAAGATTAGCACATCAAGCACCAATCCATATGCAAAAGAACCTCCTCAGGATACAGTGAAGCCTCCCGCCATTAGCATTCCACACCCTGGGAAACCCTTACAGGATGACTCAGCTCAACCCCACCCCTCCTGAGTAGATACAAATGACCTGCCAACATCTTTTCCACACTGTGACACTGAGAGATCTCTGTCTTTTGGTGCTACGCCTCTGAAGATGCCAGCCACAGCTGCTGGCGAAACGTCAGGAACTACAATGCCAAGACCACGGCAATACAGCCCGGAAAACCCACAACAACCAACCACAGCTCTCTTTATCAGATATATCGTCAGCTTTTGAGAACCACAGCTGTCTTTGTCAGATGCATTGTCAGCTTTCAAGAACCACAGCTCGCTTCATCAGTGTAGACATGTGTTGCTTTCTGGTGATAGGATTTGCTGTTTCCTGTTACGGATTGTTTATTGGGAGTCTCCTCCTTGCCCAACAAGATCAGTATCCTGCGGCATTTTGTCTTGTTGAAGGTGCATCATGTTAGGCCTCGACAGGCAGGAGCAGTCGGCCCTTTGGCATACGGGGAGAATTCCCATTGGCACCCAGGAACAAGTCAAGCCCAGCACTGCTGCGAGGGCATCTCATTTAAAACTAGCCAGTGGTGTAACAGCGACAGGCATAAGCAGCACCCCTGCTGCCTCTTCCTTTGGCACTGCCAGCCAGGTTGGCTACTCAGCTTGGACCCAGCTGCCAGGTGGTGCAGAAGGCATCAGTGGGCAGGCCTGCGTTGGTGGTTGCGGCTGCTGGCGGGGTCTGAGCTGAGCAGCCCCTGGGCCACTGCCTGCGCCGCAGGGGCCAGTTTTGGCCTGAGCCCGAGCTGCTTTGGTGTCCTGATCTGCCTCTAAACAGAACTGTCATCCCTGCAGGCTGATGGCAGCTGTTGATATCCACACAGGAATATTATGTCTAGAATAATGATACTTAATGCACCGGACAGGGTCTGGTTGTTCGTGTTCATGCTGATGGGGCAATTTACATCAGTGCTGTACGTTACCGTTTTAACACTGTTAATAGTATGACTAGCACAGAGCAGTGATTATTTCCATGAAGATACGATGGATGTGGTTTATTAGCAGCCTAGAGGTTTTAGTTAATGTTAGACTTCCACATCTGACAGGAGCCGTTGATGGGATGGAAAGTACCGATGCCATGCAAAATGAAAAGAAAGCTTCTAAGCTGCTAATTCGCATAAACACCATTCCACACCTGCATCTGATACGGAAGAAGGGTCTCTGCTAGATTTCACAGCTATTGTACCTGACTTGCTTCTCCCCTTCAGCTACAGTCTGAATCCTCCTTCATTCGTGTTTAATCCTTCCATGTAAAAAGCAAATTCTTCAGAAGTCCTGAAAGTGCCTCTCAGTCAATATATAGGCCACAGAGCTTAAAGAAATGCCTTTATCTGTCTCCTTGCCTTTGGTCCAAATGGCAAGGAACAGAATTCTCCCATGGCCCAAGGTGAATCTGTTGCTTCTTAGCAGATAGTGGCATGAAGTTATTGTACATATATTGAAGGGCCTCTCTTCTTGAATAAGCTTAGTTAGACTTTGATCTGTTTCTTTTTGCCACAGCAGACTAACACGGCATCTGTTTTGAAATTATAGCACCAACAAAGAAACAGAAGTAATTTGACAGTCAAAAAGGGCTGGAGGACATGCAAGAAATTGGAAGGGGAAGAATAGAGGGGAAACGGGATGGTGCCTGGAGGAAGAGGTGGGATTGCGCAGCTGGTTTTAACCCGTGAAACCAGTTGCTTCAGTGTTGCGCCGCTCTTAAAATGCACCGTCCCCTTCTGTTTTTCAGGCTTTGGAAATGTACAAAGATGACTGGAATAAAGTGTCGGAACACGTCGGGAGCCGCACTCAAGATGAGTGCATCCTCCATTTCCTGAGACTGCCCATTGAGGATCCTTACTTGGAGAACTCGGACGCCTCCCTGGGCCCTCTGGCTTACCAGCCTGTGCCATTCAGCCAATCTGGAAACCCGGTGATGAGCACGGTCGCTTTTCTGGCATCTGTGGTGGATCCCCGTGTGGCTTCTGCCGCAGCAAAAGCAGCTCTAGGTGTGATGTCCGCCTTCTTATTCCCTTACAATCTTGTCTGAGAAGGTCTTAATTGTATACTTGACGATGGTTTAGGCCTAGACTTTAAGAAAATCTACAACCGTCTCATTGATTGAGCCATCAGAAGTGCTCCAAACGTACTGAGATTGAGATAGGAATTGCGCAGAAAGACATGGGGAGCGGACCAGATGAACGGTACGCTCAGACTTCCAGAGCCATTTGCTCAGCTTGAAGCTTTCTTGCATGCTTCCATTGGTCTGCTGCCTCCTGTTACTTACTGCCAATTGGTTAACGCTTGTAAAGCATTCCCCAAGCCAAGCCAACACTACGAATTAATTTATCGTCGCCATAGCTCAAGCAATAATTTCAAAAGGGCCTTGTACACCTATTATGAATGTGTCGAGTTCCGCTGTCAGCTCCCTGTCTCGGTTCTGTTTTCACACAGCTTTCCTTAAAGGACATCCAGGCATATTTGTGAATAGAGCAGCCCTTGCTTTATTAATTGGGAAGATGTGAGATTAACAGGTTTTTTTGTTTAGTAAACTGTAGATTTAGGAGGAGAGGAGAACTTGGGTATGTTTATTCCTCTCTGGAAAATACTCTCTTCGGGGTCTGGCAGTCAGCAGCCTCCCCCACAGGCTTCTTCTCCGCCTGCCCTCCTTCCTGATCAGTCATTCAGACTGCTTGTGCTGAAATCACCTCCATTTGATACGTCTCTTCACCAGGCTGCGGCTGCTTCCCCGTTGCTTTCTTTGACGGGGTTCAGGTCCTTAAGTTCTGGATCCTCTGCCTGCCCTGACTGAACCTCTCCCCCCCCCCCCCCGCAGTCTTCTGTTTTGCCCTCTGACACTCCTGTAGTCGCAGTGCTTGGTTTATTATAGAACTGGCAATCTGATCATCCAGCAGAGACATGATGTGAAATTCTGTTGCATCGCTCAGGAACGTGAAGTCTCAAGTACCTTTCGTTTCTTTGACAGAGGAATTTTCCCGGGTCCGAGAAGAGGTACCCCTGGAGCTGGTTGAGGCCCATGTCAAGAAAGTGCAGGAGGCAGCCAGGGTCTCTGGAAAGCTGGATCCCACATATGGGCTGGAGAGCAGCTGTATTGCTGGCACAGCCCCAGAAGAGCCAGAAAAGCTTGGTAAGCCCCAGAGGCTGTTGCTGGAGGCTTCTGCCTGTTCGATCTATCTATTCTCCTCCGTTTCAAACAAAGAATCAGTGGTTGTCATCATATGTCAAAACATGGGTCATGTCTGGGAAAAAGGACAGAGATTGGACTTCAGCACTTGTTTTTTATTCATTATGTGATCCTTGACATAGGAAAAGACACATTATGCAGTTGTGGGCTGTGGGCATCCACTCGCAAAATGTATCCCGTAATAATAATATAAATCTTTCATTTTTCTCTGAGGGCTTGAATAAAGGTATTAGAGGGTGGGGGGGAGTTGTATTTAGCATGATGGCCTAAATGCCACATTCGTTCAGCTTAGCAAACTTGGTCATTGCTTGGGTTAGGGTAAAAAGTTATGATTTCTGCATACTATGAGAGCAAGCGAAGCTTTTGAAAAAATTCTACTTTATGATATGGAACTTGAGAGCAAGTAGGACAGTACCTCCTTCTGTGTGCACAAAAGACACCAGTTAGGATTTTACACCTTTGTCAAAATGTAATTGCATAGCACCTCCGTGAATACATCCACTTCTCAGGATCTTGGAGTTAGCTGTGTTAGTCTGTAGTAGCAAAATAGTAAAGAGTCCAGTAGCACCTTTAAGACTAAGCAACTTTATTGTAGCGTAAGCTTTCAAGAACCACAGCTCTCTTCGTCAGATGCATTCTGACAAAGAGAGCTGTGGTTCTTGAAAGCTTACGCCACAATAAAATCGGTTAGTCTTAAAAGTGCTACTGGTCTCTTTACTATTCAGGATCTTTAAGAACATCGGGGTAGCCCTGCTGGGTGCCCCCCAATCCTAGAATTATGGAAGAGGAAGAAAAAGGCTCCCTCTGTCCACTTTCCTCCACCCTGTGCATAATAGTATACACCGCTGTCGCTCCGCCCTTGCCCATCTTTTTTAGACTGGACAGACCTGCTCTTTCCAGCCTTTTCTCACTCTTGTCATTGAAGATCTGACGTGCCGCCTTCCTCATCTGTCAGTGCTTGCCTGATACTTGAAGCTTTTCCCTCCCAGTCTTCATCAGCCACTTAAACCCACAGAGGACACAGCAGGCCTCTCCCTGTTGCATCAATCATAGCAAACGTGCCTCTCCCACCCACTGTTCCAGTCCTCATGAGCAGGTGCCATCAGTCACACTGCGGTGTTGTCCCAACAGTGACGCTTAATCTCAGGGCTTCCCACCTTCGCTAATGGTACATCTCATCATTACTGCTTAAGTGTCAGGTGAGCACCTGTGGTTTTAAATAGATCCTTAGTTCATAGGTGACAATTAAAGGTCCTTAAACGCTGGGTGGTGGTCATAGCTGTGAATTTAAGGCGAATAGCTCTGTGTTGCTGGGCTTAAACTGGCAAATGAGCAGCACCGTATCCGCTGGCGCAGGTGTGCACAGGGTCAGGCTTTTAGTCTGTCTCGAACAGCATTGTGTGATCTGACTGGCAGCAGCCCTCCAAGGTCTGCAGGCACAAAGCCTTTCCCGCTTGTGTTTTTAACTGGAGATGTCAGGGGTTTGAATTTGGGAACTTCTGTAGGTGTTTGACCACTACACTAACTTACGGCTCTTCTGCTTAACGCGTAAGCACGGTGTGCGCTTTTGAATGGAAAATAGCTCAGGACTGCTTGATTAGTCTGAGGCCACGGGAAGGGGCCTGTGCATAGAGCAGTAAAGTAAATAAGCTTAACCTGAATCGTGTTGGATGCTGACCCCTTTTATTCACTCCTTCCAGATACCTTTAAGACTAACCATCTTTGTTGTAGCATAACTTTCAAGAACCACAGTTCTCTTCGTCGGAGGCGTCATCCAATGCATCTGACAAAGAGAGCTGTGGCTCTCGAAAGCTTATGCTACAGTAAAGTTGGTTAGTCTTAAAAGGTGCTACTGGACTCTTTACTATCTTACCCAAGGCAGCCCCTGCAGCTCCACCCATTTCCCTTTCTTTCCTCTCTTCAGGCCTCGTCTCCCCCCTTTTCAGCTTTACTTTTCTTTCCTCCCTCTCTCCACTATGGCTTCCCTCCCCATCACCCTTGATCTTCCTTTTAGGCCTGCCTGCCTACTCGTTCCCCCTCCAATTCACCTCTAGCTTCCAGATGAAACTGGCAGCCATTTTAAACTACCTAGGCAGCTACAAAGAAAGTTACGATGATGTCTGAGGTTGGTGAAGCAATCCAAAATGGCTGCCCAGACCTCAGCATTTTAAGACTTCCTTGTTTTGTCTTTTCCATTAAAAGAGAGGCGGGGTCTGCAAAGCTGGGGGGTTGCCCCAGGTTTGTAGAAACCTCTCCCCTGTGTTCAGGGTCTTATTGTGAGGATGTTTGATTTGCAGCCTAGGGGCAAGCCCAGAACTGGGTATATCATTAGCTTGTTAGCGTGATTGGTGTTGGTCTGTGACTTAATGGAATAAATTAGCACAGTGGCCGAGGGGAGTGCTTCCGCATGGTCAAACTGGGTCAAGTGCCTTTGTTTTGAAATGGCTTTTTGCTGGAGGGCAAGGCCATGGACCCCTGTTTGCTGGGGGGGGGCGTGCAACAGCAAAGCTATCTACTAAGCACCTGCTGTATCTGTTGTTGGACAGCCGGCCTGGCTCGGCTCCAGAAGCCCGGATGAGAGCTTTGAAGGCCGTGTCTGGTTGGGTGAAGCAGAGCAGACTGAAGTTGAATCCCACGAAGATGGAGGTCCTGTACTTGGGCCGTGGGATGTTGGAGAGGGGGTGGGTTCCAGCTCCTGGCCTTCGATGGGGCACTGCTTTTGCCCGTTTCACTGGTCAGAAGTCTTGGGGTGATGCTGGACTTCACTTTATCAATGGAGGCCCAGGTCATGGCAGTTGCCCGGTTTGCTTTTTTCCATCTTCGGCAGGCCAGGCAGCTTGCTCCCTATCTCTCGACCCGTGACCTGGAAACAGTGATCCATACAACGGTCATCTTCAGATTGGATTACTGTAACTTGCTCTACGCAGGGCTTCTCTTGAAACTGACCCGGAAACTACTGCGGGTCCAAAAAACTGCTGCCCGTGTCCTGATGGGTGTGCCTTTCAGGACACACGTAACTCCAGTTCTGCAGCAGCTACACTGGCTTCCTGTGGAGTTCCGGATCAGGTTCAAGGTTTTGGTATTAACCAATAAAGCCCTAAACGGACTGGGACCAGTATACCTGAGGGACCGTCTCTTCCCATATACTCCCCGGAGGGTGCTGAGATCAGTTGGTAAGCACCTACTGGTGGTCCCTGGCCCCAGGGAGGCTCGATTGGCCTCAACCAGGACCAGGGCCTTTTTGGTCCTGCCCCGACCTGGTGGAACTCTCTGTCTGAGGACACCCGGGCCTGCCAAGATCTTGTCTCCTTCAGGCGGGCCTGTAAGACGGAGATGTTCCGCCAGGCGTATGGTTGAGGCCGTCAGGGATTCCATGAAATGAGCCTCTCTCCCGGTCTCCCTTGTGTCGGTGGGGGTGGGGTGGGTGGGTATTGACCATCTGCCTCCCATATATGAGCGACCATGCGTGATAAGCTGCACCTCCACCTCCGTCAGATGCTATATGGTTTTTATATGGTGAGCAGGTGTTTTATTATAATGCTGTGTTAAATTATTGTATTTTTATCTCTGTATATTTTATGCACTGTTGTGACCTGCCCTGAGCCCGCTTGCGGGGAGGGCGGGATATAAACATAAATCTTGTGCTTCTGCTTTATAGATAGTTTAGGTGGCCGGCCATGTTGGTCTGCAGCAGAACAGCAAGATCTGAGCCCAGTGGCACCTTAGAGACCAGCAAGATTTCCAGGGTGTGAGCTTTAGAGACTCAGAGCTCCCTTCTTCAGACACGAGTAGGAATGGAGATCCTCGAGCCTTTATATCCCAGTCAAAGAGGGGTGTGGCGTCACAAAGGACAGTGTCAGGATGTAAAGGTACAAAGCAGCTTGATTAGGTGGAACGTTTGTACTTCTACATCCTGACGTCTTCCTTTGCTGCATCCCTTCCCTTTAATCCAACTACATTGTCTCTTTCCATCTGATGCCTTGGGACTCTCTGACTCTCGGAAGCTCGTAACGTGAAAATCTTGTTGGCCTCTCAGGTGCCACGGGACTCGCGTCCTGCTTCTCCAGTGATCCTTTTTATGCTGTTTATGTCCAGCGGCTTGTTTTTGATCACGTGATGTTGTCTTAACTGTAAACCATTTCAAGCGGATTTCTGAAGAGGCGGCACAGAAATATTCTAAAGAAATAAATAGAAAATGAAAAGGTTATCCATAGTGTGTGCAATGAAGCAAGCTCTGGAGCCGCTTGCCGTTTGTGACTCTGGACCTGGAGGGGAGCCCCCTTGGTTCGCTTGCTCAGCTGCCAGCCCCGCCGCGCCTGCGTCTGAACCGTGCAGCAGCATGAACCAAGGGCCATGTTCCATGTTGCAATGTTTGTTATTTTGTGTGTGCAGCAGGTGCACATCAGAAGTATGCACACAGTAAACACAAGTCAGTCTCTCACATCCGAGCAAATTCTGCTTGCTTCAAGCGAGGCTCCCAGTAAGCTGTGCTATTTTGAAAGGTTTCACCCCGCTTACCATCCGAGGCTCACTTTAGTGGTAGCAAAAGGCATTTGGAGAGGGCAGGAGCTCCACGTGTACACCAGACGCGTTGTCATCTGTGCCAGACAGTTGTCGGTTTTTGTTTGATCCAGCTGTGGGTGGCATAAGGGCAAGAGGTTGTGATAACTTCCGCCTTGTTATCCTCCTTTACTCCTTTATCCTTTGGGGTTTTTTTTAAAAAAACGGATCTCTGATAAAATTGGAGATGTTCAAGTGTTTTCTGCTTTTGTTCTCTAGCGCAGATGTGAAAAGCAAGGCACAGACACAGCTGGGGCGTTCCGTATTCTGTGACCAGGATGCTCATGTTCTTCATGTTCTGTGACTTCAGTAAATTACACATGAAGTAATGTGTAATTTTCTTTTCTCCCCAAGGAGGTGGGCGAGACAAAGAACTATACAAGTGCCTGAAGTCTTTGTACCCTCTCCATCTCTTGGAAGTTTGGTGTAGCGGTTAAGAGCGGCAGGACTAATCTGGAGAGCTGAGTTTGATTCCCCACTCCTCCGCTTGAAGCCAGCTGGGTGACCCTGGGTCACTCACAGCTCTCTCAGCGCTCTCTCAGCCCCACCTACCTCACAGGGTGATTGTCGTGAGGATAATAATAACATACTTTGTAAACCGCTCTGAGTGTGGCATTAAGTTGTCCTGAAGGGTGGTATATAAATTGAATGTTGTTGTTATTATTATTAAGTCCTCCTTTCTCCAGCTTGAGGCTGCAACAGGAACCTGCTGTGTGTGTGCCCCAGCCTAATAAGGACGAGAAGGCTGAGATGGAGATGAATACAGATTGCTGACCTGTGTCCCGTATTTCACCTTTGGGTTCTGCACAGCAGTCACTGGCATGCAGGCATTCCTGCCGAACGTTTGTACATGAGGTCAGGAATAGAAACGAGATCCCCAGTATTAAGCAGTAACGTATTCACTGCTGGTCCATAATAAATACCTTGCAGGAGTAGCAGTCTGTGTTGTAACCTGTACAGTGACAAGTGAATGAAGGACTAATTTCACAGGACTGGAAGCTGTCAAGTAATAGCTTGGCCAGTATAGACAGGTCTGAGTTTCATGCAACCATTCTATCCTCTGGCCCACTTCTGGGACCTAATCCATCAAGGCATGAATGCAGCTGTATTTGTACGATGCATGTTTGTCTCCTGTCCCTTATCAACGTGTACTGTTTGTCCCCCTTCCCTCTCTTTTACTTAAAGACTTTCTCTTGCTTAGTGACACAATCTCTGTTTCTTCCCTACCTGGAGACCCTGCCTCACTGCCGCTTTGGGTTGCAATCAGGGAGAAAAATGGGCTGTAAATAAGAACTAACCAATAAGCAGATACATTGTGCTTTCCAGAAAACCAGGTACCCTCCCACATGCAGCTGTCCCATTAAGCTGAGCCAGATCTGAGGCCTTCAGTGAGCTTAAGTGGATGATGGACTCAACATGAAAGTGCCGAATTAGAACTCATCAAGACACTAAGCACCTTCTGTCATCCTGGCTTAACCAAGTCTTGAGTTTCTCACTCGTTATCATTTCTAATAACGCAACAGGACCTTCTTTTTAGAAACTTCAGTAGACTGTTCTTAACGTGTCGGTCGTTTCTCTCACGCGTCAAACTGCCTCTTCCTTCATTTGCTTATTTTCCCTACTTCATTGCACTTTTGTTTATCTTCACCCACCACATGTGAGAGTCTACTAGAACCTCTGGCCTCTCTCATCATCTCTTTTAACTAGCCAAGCTGTTCAGATTCCCAACATAGAGTATCCTGCCTGGTTTAGGATGCCAGGCTGCCATTTGCTCAGGTCCTCCCTTTCCCTGCTCCCTTTCTGTAATTTTCTATGTGATAATAAGGGAAATGTTTTTCTTTCTTTCCATTGTATCTGAAGAAGTGAACTCTGACTCATGAAAGCTCCCACTGGAATAAGGTGCCAGGGGGCTTCTATTTTGTTTTACCACAGTAGAGTAAGATGGGTCCCCCACTGACATCCACCCTGCTGGCCAGACGCTGCACAGCGTCGGTGGGCAGGTGTCGATTGAGGGATGGGTGGGTGATGGACTGACTTGTGGCATACATATGTCTGAAGGTTCATTACCAGCAGTAAGCTAGGTGCTATACAGAACTACCCAGTCCTTTAAACCAGAAGGTTTATAGACTCTACAGCCAGAGCAGGGAGAAGGAAAAAGAAGATTCGGGGCTGTGACGAGAGAAGAGTAGAGTTGAATGGAGAGTGGAAGGAGGAAGGCCAGGTGCCTTTGCTGAAAACATGAGGGATGAGTGGGAAGTGGCTTGACAGATTGTTTTGGTAAGAGTTGTCCCGTCTTGGGCTACCATTTGGGGTTAGCTGGCTCCTTCTCTTCTTGAAGAATGGGAATCTCCTCTAGATAAAGGCAGCAACACAGCAAAAGGCACCAAGCCAAGAGTGGGAAGAGGAGACACCAAACCAGGTAGCAGTGCCTCCTGTGGGTGGACAGGGTCCAGGTGAACAGCAGCCATCTTGGAGCGAGAGGAGGCGAGCCGCGGATCCTAGCAGAGGACAGTTGGCTGGCTAAGCTGCAGAAGTGAAGGAATCGGGGAAGGTGCTGATAGAGTTGAATAAGGCTCAGGGCCACGGAGAAGGACCGCGGGAGCATTTCAGTGTCCTTGAGAGGTCAGGCTTCCCCTTCAGTGCTTTGCTTAGGCTTCTAGGCATCTTCTCTGATAATACTTATATTCTCTGATAAGCGTAACGTGAGTCCTTTTTGTGAATGGGAGCGCAGAGGGCCGGAACTGAGGAAGGCTTCCTCGAGCTACCCACTAACAAGTGTTTGCTGTGAGTTGTTCTTTTAATTGATCACTGTGAGAGTTTTATATATCTCATTAACTTGTTTTACAGGCTGCGTGGAGGTGTTGAGTGGCAATTACTTAGGACTGTTTTCTGTGTGCCAAGATGTTCGATCCTGGGCCTATAAATTAGGGCAATTAAGGAAATGTGCATAAATGCAGTTAATTTGCTTAAACTATTCTCAATGCCAGATTTGGGGTTTTGCATCCAAGCCTTTAAGTCTGTCTTCCAACAGAAGCAAAAACCTGGTGCCTCGGAAAAATAATTACAAATCCCTGTAGCGAACTGCAGCTTCCACTGTTGTCGGACGGTGTTGCTGGGCTCCACAAGTCACTTTTTGCCGAAGATAATGAGAGCAATTCATCAGGGACTCATTTGCAATCCCGATGGGAATCGGCATGGTGGAGTTAACCTAGAAGAGCCCTTGGTAGATTGTAGAGGAAAGTTACTATCTGGAGAGAGTGATGTATATGGGAGGGGATGACTTCTTGGAACGTGATGATATCGCAGTAGTTGTCTAGGGCCTTACTGAGAAGGCAGTCAGTAGAAGGTGCCGACCTTCGAGACAGCGGCCTTTGATGGGTGGGGCGGGGCAGGCAGTGGACAGCTGGATACAACCTCTGTGAGTAAAGGAGGCTCTGTGGGCCTAATAGGGAATTTGGAGAGCAACTCGGGAGTCTGAATAGTTCTCCTGTAGTACTGCCAGACAAACCCCTCCACCTCATCTGACTTCATAGAATGAATTAAAGGCACACGGGCTGCTTTAAAGAGGAACCCGACGGGACCCTGCAGGCTGCCCGTCATAGTTTGCTTTTAGACTCTTGTCATCCTGTTCTTGAGAAGCAGCATGTGCTGGGGGAGGGGGGACTTTTTTAATGCATTCGTCTACTTTGGAAGGTTGGTTTGCTTTAATCCAGGGGGATCGTGAGTTGAAATGCAGTCTGGTAGCCCGGCAGAGTGATGCTAGGTGCAAGTGCTGAAAAAAACCAAGATGGAAAAACCTGTTAATCCTATGATGATTTACCATTTGTTTTGCCATGTGGTCTGCTTTGCATTAAATGTTGGTATTCTACCTTGCAGATGGTTCTGAAGAAGAAAAAATGGAAACAGAGATAGATGGGACACAGGCAGAAAAAGTTAAGGTCTGGTAACTTCAGATACAGTTTTCGTTATGCACTTCAAGACTTTCATGAATCTGAGTAAATACTTCACTCATAGCCTCTGGAGCCAGATGTATGACAATGAAGCCCTCTAAGCATGTTTACTATGCACAAGATCGCAGTGGAAAGCTGTTCGTTTTCTGCCTGAATGGAAGTTTCAGGCCCCCTTTTTTCTGCCTGTTGTAGGGATACATCCCTTACAACTGCTGTTGAGCTTTCAGATGTGGGGGACCGGTGCAATTCTTTCTTCTCCTGACCGCAAGAGGCTGTTGTGCGTACAGCAGGCCCCAGCAAATGTTGAAAACACACGGTGCCCTGGCGTGTTCTGGCGTGGGCGGGGTGAAGCAACGGCCTGCGTTTCACTCGCTAGCATTCCTCTGGGGTCTCTAGGCACGGCAGGATTTCAGGGAGTGTTCCTAAGGGAAAGCAGGTGGGAGACGAGGAAATTTCCCCATGGGATCCCCTCAAGTCCTCTGAGACCGATGCTCCCCCCCACCCAGTGGCAGTGAATGGGTGTGCCCGCTTCAGTTGTGGAGTTCAGCTTGGCCACATTGGAAAATGAGCGTTATGGATTTCCTGCCTTAGTTTTCTGCTTCCAGGGAGCGAGCGAGCGTGGGCATCACAGGCAGCGTTGTCTCAACGGCCCTGTCTTGCAGATTACCTCAAACTGAGAACACACCAACTAAAAAGAGAGGGACTAGAGTTCCATCTCAGCCTTGGAGGCTTGTTCTTTGAGGATCCCGATCTGCTTAGCTCAAGTGCAGTTACATCGCTGCAACCAGCATGCCTGTTTGACTGTCAGGCAACTGCTGACCTAGGAGCACTAGAGACATGGGCTGGATTCTGACCAGTGGCCTTCGATTGGGTTTGGCGTTGTCCTAAGGTGTAGTGACAGCTGCCCTCTGCTCTACCAGCCCTTCCTCTTTTGCGTCCAAGGTTAATTAATGTCTTTGGATGAGTGAGATAGTATGTGCCGTGCTGGAATGAATTGGTTGTATTTTCATTTATTGTTTTGTATTGACCATCTGAATTGAACGGTGGCCTCCACTCTGAGAGCTGCAAGCCATTCTCTTCTGGTCTGCACAGTGAAATGCATCTTGGCTTGGCTTTTGGAAGAGACCAGAATCTGCCTAAATGCAATTGCCTTCACCCTCCTTTTTGCTGAAATTAGTGGCATTTGCGTCTCTAGCAATTAAAAAATTGGGCATTTCTCATGCATCTGTGTCCTTCACTTCCATGTGCTGCGATGTCTTACTTCTGCAGTTACTTGCTGCCACTTTTATCTTGGAATGTATACCACTGTCATGCTGAAACTTTAAAAAATATTTGGGGGAAACTTAAAATTTCATTGGCTGGGAGGGCGGACTAAAAATCTAATATAATAAATACATAAATAAATACATAAATAAATAAATAATCTTTGATAATATCCACCTCTTTTGGGGTGTTGTTGAGAAACATGCCAACGTCTGAAAGCTTGTTTCTTTCTCACTCTCCTTTCATGCATTCTAGGTAGAAAACAAAGGGGAGAGTGAAATGGATGGGAACAAAGTACTGGAAGGAGAAGAGGAGAGACATGCAGAAAAGGAGCAAGATGGTGACGTCCCTCTGGATACTAAACCAGGTAAGAAACGCAGCTTCGCCTTCCTCACTGCGTGTTGCCTTTAAAAGGCTCTCTCTTGTTCTAGGAATATCACCCAAATTTAGCTGCCCCAGGTGCATTTCCCTTCTTGGAGCTTACAGCACTAAATATTCAGGCTTTATCTTGCAGCCTGGCTCTGGTGCTAAATCTTGATTTGAAATCCTTTCATGCTTCATTTTGGGACTCATTTCGTCTTGGTTGTGTGCTCCAGTTGACGGGAGTTGAGCTAAAGCAGCCCAGGCTTCTGCAAATCAAGCCTGTTCTTCCATCTCACTGAGCCATGGGTCCAGCCCTAATCTAGAAGAACAGGAGAGCAGGCTGCCCTCTGTCGCCTTTCATGTCTCCAAGTTAAGCGACTTCTTACGTGCCTTAACAGTTTTCTAAATAGTAAAAAATCCAGTAGCACCTTTAAGACGAACCAACTTTATTGAGACATAAGGTTTCGAGAACCACAGCTCTCTTCATCAGATGCATCTGTGGTTCTCGAAAGCTTATGCCTCAGTAAAGTTGGTTAGTCTTAAAAGTGCTACTGGACTTTTTACTATTTTGCAACTACAGACTAACACAGCTAAATCCTCTGGATCTGTTACAGTTTTCTGTTATTTAGATATGTGAAGGAACAAACTTGCAAACACTGTTTCCTCTGGTCCTGGGAGCTTGGAAAAGGCACATGGCCATCCCAGGTCTCTGCCCAGCACTGCTGCCCCTCCCCATTACTCCTGGGGTACCAAACTCTCTCCACCACCACCCCAGGAGTAACGGTCAACAACAGCTCTGAAAGCGTCTACTACTAGACAGGTTTGTCCATTTAGCCTTCTATAGTGGCTGCATCTTCCATTTCGCTTGTACTAGCTAGCAGGGAAGCAATCAGTCATACCTTTGCAATTTTGAACCATTGTGCTCAAGGGATGGTGAGCTTACCTGCCACCCCTCCCCTTTACTGCTCTTTGGATAGCAAGGTCAAATAGGCATGGTGTGCTTAGAAATCAGGTGTCCAGCATTCTAAATAGGAGAAAGTTTAATTAAAAGGGTACACATGGTCTGTTGAAGCATCAGGCTGAGCATGGGTGCAAAGAAAAGGTGAAAACACAAAGTACATTCACCCTACACCCTGTACTTATCCTAAACAGGGTTAATTAAGATAGGCTAGTAATTCTAGAAGTTGCAGCATTTAAAAGTTCATCATTGCTTTAGTTCTTGGAGCTGGGATTTTCTCTTGACGCATGGTTAAAACGAATTCCCTTTATAAAGGTTTAGTCCCTTTATGGTTTGTGCCTCCTTGGCCAAAAGATGAAAAATATGAGAGCTTCTTCCTTGTTTCCTGAGAATTTATAATCTCCCTTTTCAGAGTCCATCCCCGCTCCAGTGTCAGTAATCTCTTTACCCCAAGAGGAAAAAAATTACTATCTAGCCTTCTGGCTGACCCAATCTCTGTCCCTTTTAGGGATGTGACATTCCAGCAAGGGCATGAGGTGGTAAACCTTTTGTTCTTACTTTGGCCAGAGCCATTTGCATAACTAAGCCCTGGAGTGCTTGGAGCTTGGGGGAGAGAGAACAGCTATAGTTTTCCTGCTAAATCAAAAAGAGTCCAGTAGCACCTTTAAGACTAACCAATTTTATTGTAGCATAAGCTTTCGAGAACCACAGCTCTCTTCGTCAGATGCATGGAGGGCAGAAGGAAACTGGCCAAATATAGAGGAGGAGAAGGGGGGAAGGAGGAGAGGGGGGATGTAAACAACTCCTTTGATATGGAGATGCAGGCAGCTCCTTTTGGTGTGGGGATCAGTTTGCTTGTGTAAAGGTTCAAAGGAGTTTGCCGTGCTAGTCTGTAGTAGCAAAATCAAAAAGAGTCCAGCAGCACCTCCAAGACCAACCAATTCCACTGCAGCACAAGCCCTCGATAAGCACAGTCCTCCCCGCCAGATGCATCTGACATAGAGAACCGTGGTCCTCGAAAGCCCACGCCAGGTGCCACTGGACTCCCCCTGACCCCGCCTCTGTAAAGGAAATCAGTTACCTGTGATAATGAGAGAACCATTCATAGTTTTCCTGCTGTCCGTCTTCTGCCAGTGCTGCAGCCTCTGGAGTGCATGTAGCACATAGTCCCAGTGAATAGAATGATCAGGGTAGATTCCAGAGTGGAGGGCATTTCTTCACACGATACTTGTATATTTTTCTGTGCTTTAGAATAATTTTGTCTGTTGGATATTTGAATAATAAATTTTGTATGTATGATGGGTTGCACTTTTCACTCCACTCAGCTAAGTATGGAGGGAGGCACCACACTTAGCTGAGCGGAGTGGTAAGAGGCAACCCATTGGATTTGGTAGGTTTTAGCAATGCGGTAGAGAAATGAGAAGAAAGTGAAATAGCAGATTCCTTGCTGGAAAATCCCTTGCTGTTACCATTCGTAAGAAAGCTACAGTCAAGTGATGAATCCACAAGGACAGGAAGTGAGAGTGCAGTGAACAAAGGTGCCCTGTGAGTTGGCGTGCAGAAATGCCTCTGGAAGGATGGGCATTAGGAAATCAAGTCTTTTTATTTTCTCAATTAATAGGGAGTATTTTGAACAGCTGCAGGGCCCTATGTTCCATTTTAAGGTCAAGGCAGAGCAGCTCACAAGGTGTTCGTTTTGTTAGCTGTTCTAACAAGTTTATTGCAAGAGAATAAACAGTTAACATAAGGAAGCGGTGGTGAAAGTAGGTTTTTTAAAATTTCTAACTATCTTTTATGCTAGAAGTTAAGTACCACCCAAATACTGAGGTTGGTGTCATGGTGACCGTGATGGTAACTGGGGGGCGGGAAGTACGAGGCTAACTAGGATCATTTTGTTTAGATGAAAGGGAAGGAGAAGAGAACAAGGAGAACCTTGATCTGTGCAAAGACAAGGAAAGCGACGCTGGGAAGAAGAGAGGGGAGCACGGAACCTCCGAAGGGAACGTCGCAACGGCCGCAGCTGCCGCTCTGGCTTCAGCTGCTACCAAAGCCAAGGTTCGGCGTGTGCCCGTTTCCACCGCGTCTGATTTCCGGTGCTGCTCGGGGGGGTGGGGGGAATGCCTGTCGAATGGCCCCCTTGTTTCAAAGCCCCCGGTCTTGTTTCCCATTCCAGGGCCTTAAAATGCTCTGCTTGTGCTCCTTGGCTTCGGCTGTACAAGTGTCATCATTAAATGAAATGTTGTTTTCTTGTGAATGGCTTAAGGCGGCCATTGTAGGCTTACTGAAAGGAGCACTGAGAGACCCCCTTCCAGAAAATTTGTCAGCTTCTTTCAGAAAGTGACGTGCTGTTTCTTCTGATGGTTAAATCTCAGGCATTAAGCCAAGTATTCCTTCCTTAGAAGCCCATTCACATTATCTTAAGAGGTGGTTTTTGCATACTAGTTGAATCACAGTGGTTGCTAGCAAAATCTGGTGCAGGGTGTACTAGACTGGAGGAATTTTCACTCCGTTTTCCTGATTCGCTGCTGGCCACAAATGGCTCTTCTCCTCAAGCCCTGTCCTCCCTTTCCTCTCAAATGGTTTTGAAGGCAGTTCAGAGATGTCTTTCTCTAAACGTCAGCGTGCCACAGCCACCCCCTTTCTGCTTGTGCTGACCTCAGAGCTTACAGGTTCAGCAATGCTGCTGTGATCTCCCTGCTGAGTGCCCAAGGATCCAGCCACATGCCGCATGGGAGACTTAAGGCATTGCTAGCTTCCTTGTTCTTGCCCTCAGTCATGGAGTGCCTGACAGCCCATCCCCTGCCGTATTCCTTCATAAAAGGGGGGGGGTCCTGTTTGATGAGCCATGGGGTAGCAAGCCTCTCTGTAGCCTGCCCAGGGGGTCCTTTATGATTTCCCAGCTCTTCACCTTCCCCTGGTCTCCCCTTAAGAAGACAGATGCTTTTCTGAAGGTGCTCTGGGGCCGCTTCTTTCCCATTCGCTCCCTGCTTTGCACTGCCCTCCTCCTGGTCTGGGAGGACTTTTTAAAACCCTCCAGGGAGCCGATGGCCTGCCCCTTCTGGAGGATACGTTGTGCTGTCCCTTCCAGCTTCACTGAGACTGGCTTTGGGGCATCAGTGGAACTGTTGCTGCTGCCGCACCCTTCCGAGTGGGCAGCTTCCAATACCACGGCTGGCTGGCTGTCTGTTCCTGCTGCTAGCTTCTTGGTTTTCCCTTCTGATCAGTTGCTTTGTATCCTGCCCTTCTCTCGTGTCACGTGGTGATGACTTCGCAGCATGGCAGTGTAATGAATCTTTAAAAACAGAAAAAATCATCGTGGATAGCAGGAAGGAGTGGAAAATCAGCCACAGAAAATAGCACTACGTTTGTCCTTTTCCTGCAGTCATTGGCTGGCTGATCCAGTAGCATAGGGCTTGTGTCTCTGGCCGTGCCCACACTTTATAAAGTCCCTGAAACAGGAAAAGAAAATACTCAGCGAAATATTGCAGCTATTATGCTTTCCCTCCTGCATGATGAAATGCAGTCTTGGGGAAGAGGAGAGCCTTCCATACCACCTAAAGCCCCCTTCCCCCCCCCCCCAGGTAAAGATAGGAGGGTTCTAGCTAATGTGGTCGTTTTGACTTCCATAATGACTAAGGTGTTCATGAATTCCTAGAAGAGGGAGTGAGTTCTTGCCGTTTGGGCCTGCATGTGGCAAATTAGAACAAAAGGGCACCAAAGAAACCTGGCATACAATCTGACCTTTGGCAAGCCGTACCTGGTGCCTGTGGCACGTTGTGTTTTCTATCACCCCAGTTATGTCCGATCAGAGCGTGAAGGAGGTTTTCCGAGGTCCCAATAATCAGAACTGTCTTGAACTGTCTTGCAAGTCTGCTAATATGAGTGGTTCCATTTGCAGAAGCAGTTGAATAAACCAAGTTATTACATTAGTGGAAATCTTATCTTCATTCCTGTTGTAAATAGTCATAATAAGCTTCATCTTGAACTAGTTCTGTTTTTGCAGATTCACTTATCCAGTTGCTGATGGATCAGTGCTCTAGGCCACTAGCGTAGGCGCTCTGAAGTCTTTGGCTGAAGCGGCTGTCCATGCAGATACCGTAGCAGCATAAATAAATGACCATGAGCTTGCTGTTGTGCCTGAGTCCTTGCACCACACACAGTGGCCGCTTCATGTTTTCAAAGGACTTCAGAGCAAAATCAGATTTACTGGATAAGAGTCTAGAAAGCCAAGGAGGTTACAGTTGTCAGGGTTAAGAGGCTGGGGCGGGAGCGGGGAGAGACGAGAGAAATGCTTGGCACACATGAAAAAATCAAGGCCGCCTTGCATTTTGTTTGCACTTCAAAGGTTACGCCTGTCTTGACTGTTTGTAAGTAAAATGTCTGTGTTTTCCGCAGCATCTGGCAGCAGTCGAGGAGAGGAAGATCAAGTCCTTGGTTGCCCTCCTGGTGGAAACTCAAATGAAGAAACTAGAGATCAAACTCCGCCATTTCGAGGAGCTGGAAACAATCATGGACCGAGAAAAAGAGGCGGTGAGAACTGGAAGCTTCCTTCGTCTAAATGCTCGCCCTGCTCCACCTGGCCCGGGAAGCCCGGGAGAGCCCGGCAGTGTCTCTCTCCACGTGGGCATCATCGGCCTTTGTGGGCGTGGCTTCTCTTTTCGTGGGTTCTGTGGGGCTTAGGAAGGAAACTTTCACACAGATTTAAGTTAAGAAAGATTTTTTTCTTTTTAAAACTTTTGAAACAATTAATAAAATACAGCTATTTTTTAAACTAACTCATAAGTGCAACCATACAGAAAACTTTAAATCAGCAGTGTCTTCGAAAAGGTAAAACAGCTCAACAGTCCACAAAGTGGCGAGTCCTTTTTCACTAATTTGAAGCAACTGTAGCCCAGGGCTGTAATTGTTGGGGAATTACAGCCCGCAAAAATAATACAATCCCAGTAACACCAACTAAACACAATACACATTCACCACTTTAAGTCATATTTATTTATTTATTGCACTTCTAGACCGCCCTCCCCGTCAGACGGGCTCAGGGCAGTGTGACAACACACAATTTGCAACATACAGTCTAAGA
Source organism: Eublepharis macularius (assembly GCF_028583425.1). Classification (NCBI taxonomy): domain Eukaryota; kingdom Metazoa; phylum Chordata; class Lepidosauria; order Squamata; family Eublepharidae; genus Eublepharis; species Eublepharis macularius. The sequence goes on along the minus strand of NC_072800.1, from coordinate 94,257,283 downwards.
ACAGTAAAAACATAATAAATAAACATTAAAACACAATTCCATACAATAAAAATTTCTCAATTGGCAGATATCGATATTAAAATACAGCATTTTAGGCGCAGGGCTTGGCTCTTGCACCATGCCCTGTGCCACACTTACGAGCTCCTGCATGGGTGGTGGACAGTCTTCAGTGGTATGGCCAGCGAGAGGACAGCCCAGCCCCCACCAAATGCCTGGCATCTCCGTCTTGCAGGCCTGGCAGAAAGATAACAAATCCCACCGGGCCCTAGTTTCCTCAGACAGAGAGTTCCACCAGGTTGGAGCCAGGACCGAAAAGGCCCTGGTTCTGGTAGAGGCCAGGCGGACCTCCCTGGGGCCAGGGACCATCAGCTGTTTGTTAGCTGATCGAAGCGACCTCCAGGGAACATATGGGGAAAGGCAGTCCCAAAGGTATGCTGGGCCCAGTCCGCATAGGGCTTTATAGGTCAACACCAGAACCTTGAACCGGACCCGGTACTCAACTGGTAACCAGTTCAGCTGACGGAGGATGGGTGTTATATTTGCCATGATTGGCGCTCTGGCAACCACTCGTGCAGCTGCATTCTGAACCAGCTGCAGTTTCTGGATCAAGCTCAAGGGAAGCCCTGCGTAGAGCGAGTTACAGTAGTCTAATCTGGAGGTGACCATTGCCTGGATCACTGTCGTAAGGTCATGGCTTGACAAGTAAGGGACAAGTTGTTGAGCCTGTCTTAGAAAAATGAGGATCGAACAACCACTGTGATCTGTGCCTCCATAGACAGCGAAGTATCCAGGACCACCCCCAGGCTCCTCACTCTCGACACCGGCATAAGTGGCGCTCCGTCGAGAGCAGGGAGTCGGAGTCCCGCACCCATGGACCCTAGGCCCACATGCAGGACCTCCGTCTTCAAGGGATTCAGTCTCGGCTGGCTCTGCTTCAGCCCTCCAGTCACAGCTCCGAAGGCACGTTCCAGGACATCTGGGGCAGAGTCGGGCTGGCCGTCCATCATCAGATACAGTTGGGTGTCATCTGCATATTGATGGCACCCAAGTCTGAAACTCCATACCAGCTGGGCGAGGGGGCGCATATATACATTAAATAGCAAGAGGGAATTGCCCCTTGAGGGACACTACACACCAATGGGTGGCAGGATGAGAACTTCTCCCCTAGTGACACCCTCTGTCCCCGACTGTGGAGAAAAGAGATGAACCACTGCAAGGCCGTCCCTCGAATCCCCACATTGGCAAGACGGCGAATCAACAGGTCATGATCGACCGTGTCGAATGCTGCTGATAGGTCTAACAATATCAGCAGCACCGACCCGCCTTGATCCAGCTGTCTACGGAGATGGTCCATCAGGGCGACCAGTAATGTCTCCGTCCCATGTCCCGGACGGAAGCCAGACTGGAAGGGATCTAGGGATGAGGAATCATTCAGGAAGACCTGCAGCTGCTCTGCTACCACCCGCTCCATCACCTTACCCAGGATATTGATCACATACAACATTTGATTACCTTCTTCAAGGTGATAAGAGCATATAAATTATTATTAAGCCCCCCAGCAACCAGCCTCCTCCTCAGCAGCCTGGCTCTAGCTACTGACTCCACCCTGCTGGGCTAAACCAATTACCTCACAGGGGTTACACGGGCTCTACGTTTGGGCTGCTCATCAATGTCTAAATGTTCGGCTTTTCTTCCAATACAAGTGCTGGTGAGCTGTTCCATGTGTACAGCCAGCCTGTCGCTACCTCTGCTTGGAGTCTTTGTGGTCGTGAGACAGAACTTCCTGCCGTTATATTGCACGCATTAGTGCAGCCTCTCCTGGATAAGATGCGGTTAATTTTAAGCATGTCTTTGCATGTGCATTGATGGTTTCTTAAACCAGTCCTGCGTGTATGTTTATCTTTTCTCTTCTCTGCTTGACACACGGCAAAGTTGTATTCTCGTGTGGGTATTTTGGATGCAGGTTACTACTACAGTTGTCTCTGAAGGGATTTTACTGTTTGGCTTCCCCATGGTCCAGTTCCTTTTTAACATAGGTTCTGAACTCCCTGGGAATATCCGCAAACAGCAACTCTGTGTTTAAGTGTCACACTGTCCGTCTAGCAGTGCAGCCCCAGCCCTCAACAGCCAGAGCCAACTGAGTGCCTGGCCACGATTTCGAAAGAAGGCAAGCGTCTGGAGGGGGAGCTTTCGATGGGGCTGTGCTTGCTCCCCCAGGAGGGCAGACAGATGCAGCAAAAGGTCACTGTGGAGCCCCCTGCTGCTCCAGGCCATGCTTTAGGGGCCGCCTCCCGCACAAACATTTCTCCTCGGCCCCACGGGACTCCTGGCCGAGGAGAGGTGCCGGAGTCTTCTGCTCCAGGGGTCCCTTTGGAGAGAGGTGCATCCATTTTGAGGCTGTTGGCATCGAGCCCCTTTCTGCGATTGTTCCACGAGCTCTCTTGCTTGGTTGTTGAACGGGCTTTCCCTCACAGTGGTTGCCTGCGCTCCTGAATTGGGCTCAGGAGGGAGAACTCCCATGACAGCCCGCTCTCCCCCCCCCCCACGTAAACTCATCCTGCCAGTTTGTTCTGCAGCAGCCTTCTGGATCGCTCAGAGCCCCCTCGCTGTGGGGTTGAGAGAGGAGGGAGAGTTGGGGGCTTCCCCCTGGTTTCTGCTTTCGCTTAGAAGGGCCAAGCGGTGCCCAAAGGAGCTGAGCAGTAACGCTTTCTCCCCCTCCCCCAAGTGAGCCAGTTGGATGTGATTTGGGTTTTCCCGCTGGCTGGCGTTAGCCAGGCAGAGTGTGAGACAGGCTGGCTGTGTGTCCCAGCCGCATGGCATGGCGACAGCCGCAGCTTCTCCTCCTCGGCAATCCTGCTGGGCCTGCCTGCACTCCCCCCCCCCAATTTGCAGGCATTCCCTGTTGCTGATTGGCGGAGAAGGAAGGGCTGTTGCTAAGGGGCAGGTTCTCCCTGAATTTCCTTAGCCGTGCTGCAGATGGCCTGTTTCACCCTGCTTTTTAGGCATTGGACCATTTCCCTTAAAACAAAACCATTACCCATGTCGCTCCAGAAAGCTCCTGACCGCTGAAAAATATGGCTTTTGTCCTTTGTCGCAGCCGGAACCCTTCAGAGCATCGTCGGGGTAGCCGCTTCTTTAGTGCTGGGGAGGGGAGCAGCAGAATAGGAGCTTCAGGTTGTGCTGAGCTTGTGAACAGAAGCCGTTCCGGTGCTGCCGGCCCTCACTGTGCTCAAGCAAAGGCTGCCAAAATAGAACGCTTGTTGATCCAGAATGCAGCGGACAGTGACCTCGGAAGGCTGGGTTTGAGATGGGGTGTGTCATTTTGACAAGTCCCCGGTGCTTTATCTAGCCCTTGTCCAGCCATACAACCAAGCCGTGTGTTGGGCTGCCCTGTTAGTCCTGAGTGCAGATCTTGTGGAGGTTGACCCCCAGCACCTGCGGGGCACAGGGATTTTGTTGGTCGTCACTTCAGGAGAGCGTTCGCGTTAGGGCGCATGTCAGGGTGTTTGTGAGCGCGTGAAACTGCCTTACACCAAGTCACGGCCAGTGTTGCCTGCTGTGACCAGAAAGCAGCTCTTCGGGGTCCCGGCTTGTGGGCCCACTCTTCACCTCCTGCTGGTCTTCCTTGATCTGGAGAGGCTGCCAGGGACTGAACCAGGGACCTTCTGCATGCAAAGCAAACATTCATCCACTGAGCCGTGAGCCCACCCCATTCACTGTCCTGTGCAAAATATAATTTCAGGCGGGTGGCCATGTTGGTCTGCTGTAGAACAGCAGGATTTGAGTCCAGCGGCAGCTGAGAAACCAACCAGAGATTTTCAGCTTCTGAGCGCCAGAGCTGCCCTCTTGTTGGTCTCTGAGGTGCCACTGGACTCTGATCTCGCTTTTGTGCAAAACACGACACCCCCAGAGTCTTTTCTCTCCCTGCTTTGTTTTTCTTAAGCTGCACAGAAAAACTGAAGGATACGTGGGGAGTATCTGGTTATTGTCTTTCCGCTGTTCTGTGAGACTTGATCTCTCGCCTGCGGGCCTTCCTTCCCTTTACTGCCTTTCAGCAACAGAAATCCAAATGCTCTGAAAACTCAGAGGTTGCAATAATCAGCGTAAGCCAGGCCGATGTGTATAAAATGTGCATAACTCGCTTAGCATGTCTGATTGCAGAATTTGGGTCTCCTTGGATCTGTGCAGGAGAGAATGCCCAGCTTCCACTTAGGTTGCCTGGTTCTTGCACCCTGAAGGCCACTTGAGAGCAGGCCCCGCAGGGGTCACTCTGTCCGACGATCTGCCCATTGACCGTGAACCACTGGGCTCGCCGTGGTCTCCTGGCCACCCACTGGAGCCCTGATCCTTTTTTGGGGGGGAGGGGGTGCTGCAGGGTGTTTGCCTAGCCCTGGCCTGCTGCTGCTGTTTTCCCCAGGAGAATTTGTGCAGCATCTTCTCATCAAACACACGGAGTCTGGGCTCCAAAAGGACCCCCAGAAGCGCTGTGTGGAGGTTGTGGTGTCCATCCTTATACGAGGTCTCAGAACAGGCATGTCTTTGGCGGCTAAGGCCAGAGATGATGGAACACGTTTGATTTTGTTCTTAAAAATGGGGCAGGGGTGGTGCTGCCGAGAGAGCATGGAATGCAGCCCCCTGCAAACCGTCACGCTGGGAGCTCTGCTGCGATGGGCTGGAATTCCGAGGTCCAGCTGCTAAGCTCAGAGAGGAGGGCTTTGGTACCCAAACGGATAATGGAAGCAGCGCTGTTTATTCTAGCTGCCTGTCTCAAAAGGGATGCCTTAAAGCAGCAGGAGGTGCAGGAAAGGTTACCCCAAATGGACGAGGGCTTGAAGCAGACAGGCTGAAGCGCTCCCAGGCTTGTTTAAGTTAAGGGGGGAAGACAACTGAGGAGGAGAGGTTTATACACAATTATGCATGTGGAGAAAGGCAGAGAATTTTCTCCTTCATAGTACAACTGGGTCACTCAGCACAGGTGATGGGTGGTTGATTCAGAACAGGCTAATGAGCGTGAGTGCTTCACACAACGCCGAATTCATGTAAGGAATTAATTTGTGCCTCTGAATGTGGTGGTGGCTGCTCACTCGGACCCTTTGGAAGGGGGATTAATCCAGTCCAAGGTCTAGCAGTAGCTACTACTAGTCCTGATGGCTAAACAGGAGCTCCAGATACGGAATGGGGGTGTTGCAGGTGAGCCGTGGTTCTCAGAGGCAGCTGGGTGGCCTGTTGATTATGGAATACTGACCTAGATTGGCCTTCAGTTTGTTCTAGTAGGTCTGGCTGGAAGACGGAAGGTGTTGAGAGAGATGGAAAGAGCCTGCCACGTGGCGTGTTAACTGCTCCCTCCCCAGTCAATAACTGTTGTGGTTTTTTGAAAGCAGGGGTCCAGTTTTGAGTTCAGCAAAGCAGAAGGGGGCAGTTAAATCCCCCCCACGCTATTGCAGCTATTATTATTATTATTATTTATTCAATTTCTATACCGCCCATCCCCAGGGGCTCTGGGCGGTGAAGAAGCAGTCAGAAGCAGAGGGGCTCTAGAACCCCTTCGAAGGGGTTAGGCCTGCTCAGACCTTCAGTGCTTACGCACATTGGCCTGTGTCTCAGCTCGCATGTGTGGAGGAGCAGCTCCCCGTGTCGAAACTTTGGCTGTGCTGTGCACACATGAAGCAAGCAGGGTGAAAACGAAGGAGTCCTGTGCCCAGCTAAGGCTGAATGGTGGGGTCCAGTGGCCTGGGGCTCACAGTCTGTGCCGGGGCCCAGCTGGGAATGTCCTGGGCACTTGGGGGCCTGCCCTTGGGGCCACCCTCTCCTGTTCTGCCGTTTATGTGGAACATCAAGAAGAGTGAATCTGTCCCTGACCCAGGAGCTCACAATTCTAGGTCTGTCTTAACTGATCGAGACATTTTGCAGAGCAGGAAGGCACGGGGACGTTTATGGCTTGGTTTTCATGTGTTACGGTGCGTGAGTGCGTGCTCTTCCTTTTTCCTTAGCTGGAGCAGCAGAGGCAGCAGCTGCTGACGGAGCGCCAGAACTTTCACATGGAGCAGCTGAAATACGCGGAATTGCGAGCTCGCCAGCAGCTGGAGCAGCAGCACAGTCAGAACGCTCAGCAGTCTCACCAGCATTCCAGTGGCCCGGGCATGAACCCCCTGGGGACGCCTGGACACCCGGGCCTGATGCCTCCCCAGCAACCGCCTCCGTATCCCATGATGCACCACCAAATGCCCCCTCCTCACCCCCCACCGCCAGGTAAGGGCTGGAAATCATGCGTGCTTAAAAGGGGGTTGGGTCCCAGTCATGCCAGATGGTTGAAATTCAGAACTCGGGACTGAAAAACATGATTTTGTCTGGTTTGATCCGCTGCTGCGCTGAATGGAGAAGATCCCATAAGCAGCACTTGTCGGTTGCTGCCTGCAGTCCCCGAAAGCTCTAGTGTTCAGTATTGATGAGCCTTCCAGAACTGTGGGCCATGGGGGTGGGCAGCATGCAAGAAGAGGGGCAAGAATGAGCTTCCCACCCCCTTGTACAAGCCAAGTACATTTCAAAACCATATATCTGAGGTCCGCCATGTTAGAGGGGGAGAGGGTGTTCCCTGCCGTGTGCCTATTCTTTCCCCAGAGCCTTCTGTGCCACTTGACCTACTTCCAGAGGAGTTAGTCTGTAATTGCAAAATAGTAAAGAGTCCAGTGGCACCTTTAAGACTAACCAACTTTATATAGGCACAAGCTTCCGAGAACCACAGCTCTCTTCATCAGATGCATCGTCAGCTTTTGAGAACCACAGAGCTGTGGTTCTCGAAAGCTTATGCTACAATAAAGTTGGTTAGTCTTAAAGGTGCTACTGGGCTCTTTACTACTTGACATACTGTTCTTGTGGGTCCCTTGGCCCTCGGTAGCAACTCCCAGGGGGCCATGCTAGCCTGTCGGGGAAAGGGAAAGCTGATGAACATTAGGCTATTCATGTAAAAATGGAAAACATAAAAATGTAAACTTGTTCGTTGTCAACTAATCAGAGACCTCTGTGGGGTAAGTAGAGGGGGGGGAGGTAACGTGGGGTTACTTTGCCGGGGTGTTCTCCAAAAGTACAGCCAATTCAGAAGCTTGTCACAGCAGGCTTGAGAACCGCGGATCCAGATTACTAAAAGATACTAGTTTTATTTGTTTGTTTGTTGTTTATAGTCTGCCTTTCTCACTGGGAGTCAGGGCAGATTTTTTCAACCTGAACGTGGTCGATCTGTTTGGGGAAGATGGTGCGGAGCTCAAGAGACTTTGTGTTCAGCTAATGAGAGAAGGGGGTGGTGGAGCTGCCTCTCAAGTTTTCTCTAGAAAAACACACCAGGACATCAGGAGTGGAGTTTACAGCAGTCAGTGTGGAAGGGGTCCCTGGTGGCAACACCAGGGGAGCTCTGTGGGGAATAAGTAGAGATGTGGGCAGGGGGCTGCTGCTGGGGACTCGAGAAGAGGCAGTAGGAGATGTCAGGTCTATGCCAGAGAACTAAGTGTTGTTTGTGCTTCTGTAGGAAGGAGATGGAAGTCGGGTCCCTCTTACTTTCTTCAGTTGTGCAGTGCTTGCTAGTTTATGATGTTACAAAGCACGAGCTTGGGTAGGTTTATTTTGTTCAAGCGCTTTCCCTTGGTTCCCCCCCCCCCCAGTCTGCAGTTTTAGCAAACCCTCCAGCACAACTAATCGAAACTGTCGAGGTGGCATATGCTGGAGAAGTGTCCTGTGAACCGCCTTCCATGTGCAGCCTTGAAGGAGTGGTCCCAAAGGCCAAGTGGTCTTGCTTGCAGCAGTATTAAGGGAGTGGACAGAGAAGGCTGGAAAGCTCTTTGCACGTGGAAAGCTCCACCCAGGGACCAGGTGGACTTACTGGGCAAGGGAGAGTTTGCCTTGCAACACAGGGGAGCCTCGCCCGTGTTGTGCTGTGTTTGTAGCTTCCAGGGGCACCAGGCAGAACTCTGGCCCAGACCAATGGCTTGGTCCAGCAGGGCTCCTCTTGCATTCGCATGGCACTAAAAGGTAGTCTGTGGAAGTTGTCATGGTGGCCCGCCTGCTGTGATGGTGCAAGGTCTCTAGATATCCCATGCTCCCTTGCCTTGGTTCTCCGAAGTGGCTGCTCATAGCACACCACCTTGATCTCCTCAGATTGTCACCTGGCCCTGCCGCCTCATCTCTTGACGATCACTCATGGCCCTCCAGCCTGGGGTCAACTGGATCCCAGGCAAGAGCTTGTCGGTGTGTGGTCACCTTGTGTCTGGCCGTTTAGCCGCAAAGGAGCGGCTGCCAATGGGCTGCTGGGTGGATTTCTGCCAGAGTGATCTGGGCAGCTTGCGAAGGGGCAGGCGAGTTGCAGGCAAAAGTGTTTAGCTGCCTCTTGCGGTTGTCACCCTCAGATCCGCCTGTTGAGGGCAGAGAATGAGAAGGTCCCACTAGCCCCCTTGACCTTTGAGACAGCCTGGCTCTCGCTTGGATTCCCAGCAGCTTTGCTTGCTGCTTTGTGACAAATAAAAAGCACAGCCCTGTGAATGCAGCAGAGCACGAAGAGAAGCGTGAGGCTGAGCGCTGCTTGAGTGACTGGCAGGGCTGGGAAACAGCTCAGAATAAGGGGACCAAAGGGGCTTATAAAACCTTTATTGGCCAGGAAGGCAAAGAACAGCTACAGTTTACAGTAGTCTTCATTCTTGAGTGCAACTGGAAAACAGGACCACAGGCTTCAAGCCGTTCCTCGCTGTCCTCCTTTCTCCAAGTGCTTGGGAATCGAGCCGCAAGCCTGGTTTGGCCAGTATTTCGATGTGTTCCTGCCAAGGTGGTCAGAATCAGACCTTCCTGGGTTAAACAGTCCTCCACACCCCATTCCCCTGTGCAAACTGAAAAACTCTGGCTGGGGAAGTGCTGGGGGTTTGGCCTTGGGCTGTGGGCTGGGCAGCTGCCTTGCCTTTAACCGTGGCCTCCATGGTGCCATCAGGAAAGCCCTTGGGCGGGTCTCAGGCATGCTGGGCTTGCAGCTTTTGATTCTGCATGCTGATCCTCACAACATCTCGAGGGGTCCTGGGAGACCCTTCAACAACTGTGCAGTGCACCTGGTCCGGGCTGCAACATGTCTTTGGCCAGCTCTGGCCCCCACTCCAGGTAGCAAGTTTGGATGGTGTCACCTAACCCTGCAGTAACTTGCTGAAAGCTGCCCATGCATAAAAAGATGCATTCTGTCCTAGAATTAGCAATAGGGGTGTCAGGAAGCAGGCATCAGTTCTGCCGATGCCAGGAGATGTTTTATCGCAGTGGTCCATGGAGGCTTTTTCTGTTACTTGAAACTACGTTTCAGTGCTTGGTAACTCCTGATAATGATGTTTGATTGGAGAGGCGCGCATGCTGAAAGGTCAGCCCTGGCACGTCGCTTAACCTACCTGACAGCAGCAGCTGCTGCTTTGCAAAATACCCCACTGCTTGCCGCATGAGGGATAGAAGAGGTGGACGGGGGAGGCAGGGCTCAGTTTAGCCTGCCCGTGACTGGCAGAGAGTGGAGTCCTTGCGGTGGAGAGGCAGGAGGCTCAGTGCGAAGTGAGCTGCTGTGCTTAATTATTCCATGCCTGGTCCTGCGATTCTCTGCATCTCCTGAGGAGGACGTGCTGTAGAAAGGGCAGGTTTGGAAGGGCGGCTGTGGTGTTGGACTTTCAGTTCTACTGTGTGGAGCCCATTCATAATTTAGGGGTGGGGGCGGCATGTCTCTTGATGCAGCATTTCCCTGTGGGGGGGCTCCTCAGAGACTTCTGCAGACGTGCGATCTCCCCTTGCGCTTGGGTGGGCACCTGCACATGCGCCCACTTCTTTCCCCTTAACCACAGAATCTTCCTTCGTAAGAACATTGCTCGTTTAGTGGACTTGCTTAAGAGCCAGGGCTGTGGGCCTGGAAGCCTCCAGGTCAGATTCACCTGAGCCATGAACTCCCAGGGTGCTCTGACATCGGTGATTCCCTCAGCCCCCATGCAGGGACGTTGAAGTGGGACTATGCAACCAGGGAAGTTGTCAGGGCCAGGTAGACTAATTCAAGACGCTCTGAGTGCTTGTGCACAAATGCTTAGCTGCGTGTGCCAGCTTCACGGTGCAGGGTTAACAGCTGAGAGCACAGTGCACCAGGACTCCTTGGAGGGCTCCCGAGCCTGTCGCGTGACACGCAGCTACGCAGCCTGCGGCTGTTAGCAGAGGGAGCAGCTGAGAAAGCTCTTGGGACTGTCCCTGAAGCCCTTTTCAGGCAGATCCTTCCCTGCGAGCCCACAGGTGGCCATGCCTGTGCCGTGCAGCATATCTCTGAAAGGAACGGTGCGCAGTGGGCCTTTGGGGGCCAAGCCGAGAGAGAGTCAAACCCCTGAGGGAAGGGGCAGCAGGCTGCCTTTTACCCCTTTCTACCTTCTCTCCCGTGAAACATCTGCCTGTTTTTCTTTAAGCTCTCTTTCCCCTTATATAGGTCACATTTCATCATTTTTTCCTGCTTTCAGCTTCTGAGAGTTCCAAGCCATATTTTTCTCTTCCTCCCTGCAAGCGGTCTTTTTTGTTCTGCGCTGTGGGCTGCAATGTATGCTTAATCCAGGTTTTAGGTGGGATTTTTGTCTTCGCTGGCTGGGCTCTTCTGCATTATTTCTCAGTTTGAAAGCTGCCTGTGATAGGATAGGAAAGTCACCTGCAAACATCTCTTGTCCTTAACAGATAATCTCGTCTCTGCTGCAAAAATAGCCTACAGAGGAGATGTTATTGGAGAGGTGGGAAGCTGTTTCCTGGGTGCAGTGTTGTGGGGGTGGGAATTGGAAAACGAAACCGCACAATTGCTCGTGATATAGGCCATAATTTTTCCAGCTGAAAGTCGCTGTGGGGCTGGGCTTCTTTCCCAACCTTTTGCCTAGCCAGCTGCCTTTCTTCTTGGGTGGTGGTTTCAGAGTCCTTTGCACACATTTATGAGTCCTTCTAACAGCCACGTTGAGTATCATAGGTCAGTAATAGGACCTCAGATGCCAGGCGGGGAGAACAGTGCCCGCCAGCAGGTCCTGCAGAAAGACTGTGTCCTCTGAGGCCACGTTCCTCACCGTGCTTTTAACACCGTGCTTTTAATTCTAAACTAATACATCAGCACCCTTTAATAAATATTTAGACAGGTTTTATGCTGCCTCTTCAGGGAACCTGCCCAAACTGCCTTACAGAATAAAACATCATAAAAACATACAACCTTAAAAGTTGTTAATCAAAGTCCAGAATTAAAAAAAAAACCCATCCAGAGCATAGCAGATAAAATTGAGCATCTGAAAATAAGTTATCAGATTAAAAACATTGTAAAACGGTGTTAAAAGATCAACCCCCTTAATTACTGTATGTGTAACAAAACAATCATAACATAAAACTCTCATGCCGTCAGTTCTAAGCTAAAAGGTGAAATGTATTTTGACAAAGCTGTCTTCATCATTGATCAGCCATACAATTTTTTTTACTAAGGTGCTGCCGATTCCTGTGTTAAAAATATGTATAAAGCCTACAGATTACTGCTCAAAATATACTCCGACTTAAAACATTGATAATAAGAATTTTGAATATTTTGTAGGGCCATGCTCAATGAATGTTCCTGTAAAAGCTCATTTTCAGAAATGTAAAAACACAAATAAAATAGTCTAGTTAAGCTAGGTTAAGCTAGTATGTCACCAATAACTGGAAAGAAGAGCACTAATGGTGAGCAGGGAGGGGCACATATGCAGGGACCCGTTAATTTGGAGGTACGGACAATAGTCAGGCAGCCGAGGGGGGGGCATAAACCATGGATTCCAGCACAGAATATGGGAAACAAACAAGAGGAACTTGAAGTCTTTATACAGGAAGGGGACTGTGACCTAATAAGCATTACTGAAACTTGGTGGGATGAGACTCACAATTGGAATGCTTGGATTGAGGGATACGACTTGTTTAAAAGGGATAGACAAATAAGGAAAGGGGGAGGAGCAGCAATACGTGAAGGATGTTACACTTGCGAAGAAATACATGAATCTGAGCATTGATGGTCAGTTGAGAGTCTCTGGGTAAAAATAAAAGGAGAAAGAAATAATAGTGATATTATGGTGGGGGTCTGCTACAGACTGCCAGGTCAGGCAGAGGGCTTGGATGATATACTGCTAGACCAGATTACAAAATTTTCAGAGATAGGACATCACGGGAAATTTCAATTACCCTGATACCTGTTGGAAGTCAAACTGCTAAAAATGTGAGGTCTAAATGTAAGGAAGGCCCTGTCTTGTCTTGCTGACAACTTCATCTTCCAGACTGGAGAAGGAAACGAGGAGGCCTGCTGTCTTGGTCCTGATTGTCACCAACTGGGAAGAACTGGTTGATGAGATGAAAACAGCGGGCAGCTGAGGTAGTGGTGACCATGTACTTTTGGAGTTTAAGATCTTCTTGAGCAAGGGAAAAACTGAACATAGTCAGACGTGTAGGCTGGATTTTAGAGAAGCTATTTTTAACAAGCTCCGAGTTACGCCAGGTAGAATCCCAAACTCGGAAATGCTCAAGGAGAAGGGAGTTCAAGATGTGTGGGAGTTTCTTAAGAGCAAGATACTGAAGGCACAATCACAAACGATTCCAGTGAGAAGGAAAAATGGGAAGCCGGGGTGGCTTCATAAACAGCTTTCTAAAGGTCTGGAAATTTAAAGAGACACATTTAAGAAATGGAATAAGGACTGTATAACCAAGGGATGAATATAAACAAACAGCCAGTGCTTGTAGGGGGAGAGTGTTAGAAAGGCTAAAGCGCGGTATTGGCTCAGGCTAAAGAGAGATGCTAAACACAACCAAAAAAAGGGTTATTTGGTTATGTTCGGAGCAAGAAAAAGAACAAGGGAATGTTAGGCCCACGGCAGGGAGAGGAAAGTGATATTTTAACTGGTGATAAAGAGAGGGCAGAACTGCTTATTTCCTTCTTTGTCTCCATCTCTTGTGAGGGAAACTACTCAACCTGGCAAAAAGAACACATGAAGGAAGGGAATTGCGGCCTAGGATAGGCACAGGGGTAATACATAAACACCTGGCTTCTTTAAACGAAATACATTTAGCTTCGGTGCTAAATGTATTGCATCCTGGGGTACTGAAGGAACTTGCAGGTGTAATTTTGGGGCCTCTGTCATATTTGAGAATTCTTGGAGAACGGAGAGGTGCCAGAAGAAGAAGGTGGGCACATGTCCCACTTCAAGAAGGGGGGGAAAGAGGATCCAGGTAATTACTGGCCGGTCAGCTTGACATCTGTACCTGGAAAGGGTTCAGAACAAATCATCAGTCAGTCCTTGATTATTTAGAAAAGATGGAATCAGTGTGCAGACCCTGGGAGGGTCTAGGGGAGGGACTGAGGGGCCTGGCGTCTCCGGGGGGGGGGGGGGCGGACAGCCTCCAATGTGTGGACTGGGAAGCAGAGCCCAGGCCTGCCCACAGCCAGGGACGCCTTTCAAAGGCCTGAGGAAGGAGGGCTGAGGAGGAAGAGCCAAGCTGCACACCCGATGAAGGAGACACAGCTGAAAGCCAGAGGGAAGAGAGTGTAGGAATAATGCCCCTCCTCTCCATTTGACCAGTTGGGAAAATATGTTTTGGATCCTACCACTGTTAGGTGGATCTGTAGCTGGTTGACGGATCACACCCCAAAAGTCCTTGTTAATGGTTCCTCATCCTCTTGGAGAGGAGCGACAATTGGAGTGTCTCAGGGGTGTGCCCTGGGCCCCGTGTTGTTCAACATCTTTATAAGTGACTTGCATGAAGGACTAGAGGGGATGCTCATTAAATTTGCAGACTATACGAAATTGGGAGAGGTAGATAATACAGTCAAGGAGAGAATCGTATTTAGGATGATCTTGAAGGCTGGAAAACTGGGTGAAAACTAACAAAATAAATTTCAACAGAAATAAATGCAAAGTTCTGCGTTTAGATAGAAATCAAAGGCACAATTGTAGGATGGGGGAGACTTGTCTTGGCAGTAGTACGTACCAGAAGGATTCAGGGGTCTTCATAAGACCATACGCTGAACATGAGTCAGCAGTGTGATGTGGCAGCTAGAAAGGCCAATGCGGTTTTGGGCTGCATCAATGGAAGCAGAGTGTCCAGATCACGAGAAGTGATGGTATCGCTCGACTCCGCTCTGGTTAGACCCCCACCTAGGGTATTGTGTTCAGTTTGGGGCACCACAGTTTCAGAAGGATGTAGACAAGCTGGAACATGTCCAGAGGAGGGCAACGCTGGTGAGGGAAGACCCAAGTCCTGTGAGGCGAGGTTGAAGGAGCTCGGTATGTTTAGCCTGGAGAGGTGATACGGTAGCCCTCTTCAAGTATTTGAAGGACTGTCCGAGAGAGGATGGCGCGGAGTTGTTTGCTGGTTGAGTCCCCCCTGTCCCTGCTTTTGGGTGCCTTGGAAGGCAGGGCTTTTGCGAAGATGTGAATGGCAGGCGTCTTACGAGGGGGAGGAGAGGGAGACTCTTGGAAATGCGTCTCCTTCACCGAGAGCACAGCTTGGCTCTTCCTCCTCGGCCCTCCTTCCCCTTGCCTTTTGAAGGCTTCCCTGGTTGTGGGCAGGCCCGGTTCAAGTTCCCGCTCCGCTGGGCACGTTTCCTGGTTGACCTTGCGCCTGGCACTCTCTGCAGCTCACCTCAGTAGGCTGTTAGGAGGATTAAACGGACAGGGGGAGAATGATGAAAGCCTGTTGGGCCCTCGATAGCGAGACGAGTTGAATGTCGAAATAAATGCAAAACCAAATAAGCAAAGGGTTGCCACGTGCGTGGGCACTCGAAAGGCTGAGCATGCACATGATATTCAGCTATGCTGGTTTGGGCACGTTTAGTAGGAGTCCTGGCTGAAGGCCTCGGTGACTGGAAACTTCAGTTTGATCTTTGCAGTCACCTTTCCTAGAAGCCCTGTGTCGTGTTCACTGGGTTAAGCGGGTGGCTCATTCACAGTCCTTTCTTATTCCCGTGGATGTCTCCATTCGGCTTAGAAAATCTCAGGCTTAACAGATCTGTCAAGGAAGATGGGAACCCATTTCATCAGTTTGGGGGCAGAGAAAGGCGTTTCGCCTGTATCGAGCGTCACGAGTATCAGGGAATAGACTTGAATTTTTCCAAAGGCGACCTCTGAAGCTGGCTGCTATTAATACACTGCCAGGGAGAGGGTCAAAGGGATGGAGACAGAAAGCTGAGCGCCGTGAAGCAAAGTGCCTTTTGCAACCTGAAGACGAGTGCTTGCAACTGGGAGCTGGGCTCAGGGCTGGAAATAGGAAAATCACCTTCCTTCCGCTTTTCCCTTTTAAGATTATTGCCAGGCAAGTGTGCAAATGCTTCCTTTTAGATGATAGCTGCTTTTTACAAGCCAGTAGTTGAACTGTCTGTAGATTTCTGTGTGTTTTGGTGTCGCAGCTCCCCCATTAGTGAACCATCTAGCCCAGCCACCTCTTGTCCTTGATCCGGAAGGATCTACAGCTGCAGCGTCTGCGAAAGGGGTCTGCACATCCAGGCTTTTCTTAACGGAAAGGGAAGGATTGGGGCTCCGGTACTTGAGAACAAAACATGATTTGTGCTGTTCAAGTTCTCGAGGGAGAGCTGAGCTGCATTTTCACATTTGGAAATGGCAGCGTCCCTGGAGGAGAAGGCTGGGGGAAAGCATACAGGTGCTTGTTCCGTTTGTCTGCCACACGGAGCCTGCTCTGCAGAGAGGGCTCAGCAGCCCCTTCCCGCTGTGGTCCTCCACCTGGAGTCAGCGGCTGGAATCACGCGCAGGCCAAGCAGTCACTTCAGAGCCAGCGTCACCCAGCCTCTGATCTCTGCCTCACGTATTGGCAACTAGCAGGTGAAGACTTCCGTTTCATCTGGGGTTCCCTCTTCCTTGTGTGTTTTTAATTGCTGGTTTCGTGTGATTGTGTGTGCGTGTGCTACTTTAAAGTGAATTTTTAATTGTTCACTGCCTTAAGAGCTCTTACTGGGTGGAAAAGCAGGATACGAATGTTTTAAATCAATGACTACAACAAACTCTACTCAAACGGTCTTGAGACTGAGCAGTTCTTATGTCAAGTGGCGTCTCTCTTGGGTATTGAACGTCTTTCTCCTGCTTGCATCGTTTCTGCCAGTGCTGACCTCTGTGGTTTGAGTTCCAGTGGGCTGCTGTTGGTCTGAGCCAGGCTGTCAGCCCCAGGGGAAAAGAGCAAGAGTTCAGTAGCACCTATAAGACTAACAAAATTTGTGGTAGGTTATAAGCTTTCATGAGTCGCAGCTCATCTCTGAAGAAAAAGAAGGTATCTGAAGAAGTGAGCTCGAAAGCTGGTGATACATCTGATGAAGAGAGCTGTGGTTCTCGAAAGCTTATACTACAATAAAGTTGGTTAGTCTTAAAGGTGTCACTGGACTCTTTACTATTTTGCAACTACAGACCAACACAGCTAACTCCTCTGGATCTATTCACCTGGTCAGAGACTCCGGAGTTTTCAAGGCCTGGAGGAAATTTTCCTCAATGGCTTTGGGCCCAATCTCTTGCTACTGCTTTCTCCTTTAGACCTGGGGGGTGAAAAGAGCTTAATTGTGCAATTCATAGGTGTCAAAGCGGAAGTTGTTTTTGTTTGGGAGGAAGGCAACAAAGAAAAGATGGCTGGGCTCCTTGCAGAGTTTCTGGCTGGCTACTGCTGCTTTTTCAGAGAGTGGCGGTAATCTCATAGCTCTACACTGGAGGCTGCTACCGCTACCCAGAGGCTGCGTGGTCTGCATGCGTGAGTTGCAATACTCCATCTGAGAACCTTTGCCTAGGCTGTGTTTTGAGATTTTCAGTCTGCTTTGTGGAAAAAATATCACAGTTTTTCTTTGTTGTGGAAGGGGGAGAGAGGAAGATATCTGCACGGAAGGGGGGGGGGAAATACTGGAATTCCCCCCTCCAAGGGAGGGGCTGATGGCTGTTGGATTAGAAAGCTACAATTAGTTGCGCTGGGTGTATATGGCATGTGTGTGTGCCTTGGAGATGATGCCGGGGGCATAATGGAGGACTCTCCAAGCCCAGGAAGGTCAAGCACTGCCCCAGCTTGGCCTGCAGGCACCTGAGGCAGCCCGTGTGCGGAAGCAGGTCTGGGTTTGGCCAGGGCCTGGGTGGGAGCTCACCTGGGAACCCTCTCGTGGAGGCCCCCTTCATGGCCGCAAGGCATAAATGTACCTCTCCAAAGTGAGTCTTTCTGCATCTGTTCCCTGCTTGGATTAGGGGCTCCTTGTAGACTCTTGCTCCAAGGGAAAGTGAGCCAGCTCCAGTGGGGTGCCGCGAATGGAGCGGAGAGAGCGGCTTGCTGGAAAGATGGTGTCATTGTCCAATACAGAGAGGAGGTCTCTGCAGAGCTTCTGGCTTGGTCTATAGATAGATCTGGGCTTTTTCAGGAAGCAAACAAGTAGTGGCAGATGCTGACGAGATGCTAATAAAAACAGTCCCTGTAACAGACCACAAGTGGGTGTTAGGACTGGCAGCCAATAACTTGGCAGGCAGCTCAGCTGGGAAATTCTTTGGCTTCCATCCCCGCCGCGGCCATAACTCATTTGCAGTGGGATTCCTTGGCTTGAGAGGCCTCTTGGAGGTGGTGCTGGGCTGAAGGACGAGTGCAGAAGCAGGCCGGGGCTAGAGGTTTCTCTGTAAGGGTCTGGCACTGGCTGGGAGGATCGTTGCTTAAACAGAGTGGGCAGCTGCAGCCCCCCGGTTACTAGCCAGTCCTCCGCTTCCAAAGCAGCACACAGCCAGCCGGAGCCTTCCTCTCACCCGTTTCTGTCACTTCTTGCTGAACCTGAAGCAGTAAACGGAGTATTCGTTGTTCTTGAGGGTGCAGGGGCTAATTCTGTCATTGATTGGTTTAAAACATTTACGGCCCACTGTTCTCCCCAAAGGGCCCCAAACTCTCTGTTACAGAACAATATTGTTCAATTGCATTGCTGTCCCTTAGGCTGGGATCTCATTTTGCACATGAAAACCTGCCTTACACCACACCTGGCTGTTGGTCCATCTAGCTCAGTGCTGTCGTGGACTCTGACAAGAGCCAAGCGAGACCTGGTTTCCCATGGGTTGGCTCTGGGTCTCCCAACATGTGCTGATGGCCTACATGACAGCCATTGGAAGTCCCACTGAGGCAGTGGCCTGGGGGGATGCCCCCCGCCAGAGCCTCAGGGAAGAAGGACACCCCCTGCCCTGTGGGGGGGGGCTGCTGGGCAGGCTCCCCCTCCCTCCTTTGGGGGGCTGTTTCTCCCCAGTCTGCCCTTGAATAGCAGCACTATTATTAATAATAATCCTAGTGGGAAACTCACTCAAGCCTGTGGACCCAGGGCTCTCCTGAAGCGCACCGCTGGCCTTTGGGAGGAAAGCCTTTCCCTTTCCCAGCGAAGAGGGTTTGGGCCACTCGCAGGTCCTCCCCAGAGCCGGGCCTCCTGGGCCACCTGGGTTGTGGGTCCCTGTGACTTGTGCTGCCTTTCCGGCCACCTCCTTCCTTTCCAGAGATTGCACAGTGACTGCCTCTGTTGTCGGTCGGTTTCCACGTTGGTTTCCTTGCAGATTTTCTTTCCGCTCTGCACTAATCGCTGCTTTGCCCTTCTGCAGGTCAGATCCTGGGGCCAGGCTCCATGATTCCTGGGCAGCCCATGCCCAGCCGGATGATGCAGACAGCGGCAGCCAGCGGCAGCACTCCGCAGCCGGGTACATCACCAGCAGCAGGGAACGTGGCTGGACCTCGGGGGCCACTGGCTTCTCCCAACGGCTTGTGTAAGTGGCCTTCACGTGTTCAGAACGCCATCGGGCCCCATCTACTCATCGAAATGCGTGATCTTCCTTGATCTTAAGAAGCACGTGCCATCGAGTCACAGCAGACTCATGAGTCTGTGGGGCGTTCCAGGCAACAGATGATCAGGGGTGGTTTGCCGTTGCCTTCCTCTGCCTAGAAACCCCCGTCTTCCTTAGTGCTCTCCCATCCAAGTACTAGCGGCGGCGGCAAACCCTGCTTAGCTCCCACGTGCCAAGGAGCTGGGGCTGAGCTGGGGCTAATACGATGCGCTGCCCTCTCTGCCCAGTAGGAGGCAGTGGGCGTCCTGGATGCATGTTGTCTTCATTGTCTTTCTTTTACCAATGAAAATTTTCTATTTTAAAAGTTTCTTTTCCTCTTAGTTGTGTGGAGGGCAGTCTTTGCCTCTGGGGTAGCACTGCCTAGTGGCCAGGAGACAAGTTCACTCTTCTGACCTTATTTAGAATATTTCTGCCTGCCTTTTTCACTAAAGTGCTAAGGGCAACCACCAACTGGATGAAACCAGTCCACTAGTGAAACACAAGGAAACCGGATACCAGCTTCCTTCAGGAAAGGGGAAGACAGCAGGACAGAACCGTTTTCCCCTCCCTGGAGAGGGGGTTCCAAAGACTGGCAAAGAGATGGTGCAATTCCAGGTGTGGGTTCTGCTGCCTGGATGTTGAGAAGAATTGGAAATTTACCCTCAGTTTTAAAAGCCTCCCAGTAACACGAGGGTTTTGCTGCCAGCAGAGCTTGTGTGGGACAGCGCCGGCTGCTGCTGCTGCTGAGCGTTATGTCAGACCCCTTTCTTTCCCTGCAGATCCTGCACCACCACAGCAGCCACCTCCAGCCGACGGGGTAACTCCGCCTCCTGCAGGAGCTCCACCGCCCTCCACCGCTCCCTGACGCGGTCCAGCAACAAGGAATTGGTCGTGCTGTGCCAGTAGCAACCAAAACCCCACCCTTCCTCCGTCCCTCGCCCCTCCTTTCTACGGCTTGGGTTCCCTGGGCGCACCGGCAGGCAGCTTGGCCTCCACGCTCTGGGCCTTGCTTGCCTGCCAGGGCCACACAACAGGCTTCTGCTGCCGCTTCTTGGTGCTTTGTATTTCGGCCTCGGGGCTCTCTCAGCTCAGCTGACGGCCTCTCCAGTGGGGCTGCTTCAGCAAAGTACCAAGGTGCTGCAGTGTGGGCAGGGGTGCAAAAGGATGGGGGGGTCAAGGGGGATCCCCCTGGCCTGAGCAGCCTGATTCGCACTGGCTTGAGGGTCTGCAGGGGGCCGTTTTCAGGAGCCTGGCTGAGCTCTGGAGTGGGAAGAGGAAGTCTCGATTAGCCAGGCTCCGGATCGATTGGCATAAGCCCTCTGCAGTGGTGGCAGTGTTTCCAGCTCCCGTCTTTTCAGCAGGCAAAGGGAGAGGGGAAGCGGCTGACATGACTCCTCTCCCCCCCCCGCTCTTTCCTGTACACAGTGCAGCAGCCGAGGGAGGAAGGAAATCCACTGTTCTCTGTCCTTTTTTTGAGCATACCTTGTGTGTGATTCTTCTAAGTGAGCAAGCCAGTGGATGCCTGTAGGCAGCAGTGAAGTGCTAGCACGTGAGACCATGTTGGGTGTCACTAGCAGAACTACCTCTTGCAGCCAGGTGAGGGGGATGGGGCAGCACAGTCAGCAAGGGAAAAAAACGGTACTTGATTCCTTTTTGGAATTGCCCTGATGGTAGTTGAGAAAGATACTACTCATTTTGCCACCTCCTCTCACGTAGGCCTCCCACCCACCCACCCCGTCACTGCCACCTGCTGATCTTCAACACATTCCATCCATTCCCCAGGCCTAGTCAAGGATAGCAATCGTGGTACTACATAGTGGGACAAAGGGGTATCCTTTTCTACTCCAGTAAAATTCTGGGTTGCCACCCTCCCTGCTCTGTGCCCGCTTCTTGGGCATTCCTCTCTATCCCATTACCATTCCCGTTGTCTGCCACTTTCCAAGAAGTTCCCGTGTAGCTGGGAAACTTCAGTTAGGGTAGATGGCAACCTGTTGTCAACTTTGCAGAGGGACCCTTCTCATCCTAAGCTGTCCGGTACGCCTGTCCACACCATTACCTCTCATGGCAAGGTGGTTCCCACTGGCAGGCACCAGGGTCCCTCCTCATTTTCCTTGTGTACCCCAAAAGGAAGCCAGGATTGACAACTTTGCTTATAGCTCCATCGCAGCAGGAAAGAAGATGGGCTTCGGGACTGGTTCTGCCTTGCTACTTCCTATTCTCCCTGTGCTGCCTTTGAGAATCCGCTCCGGCTGCCTGGGGGAGGAGAGCGACTCTGTCCCCCTGCTGTGACGTATCCCCCCCCCCCACGCGCACGCGCCCCCACCCACTCCGAGGGGAAACTTCCTTCCCCCCCTCCCCACGTCTTCGGAACAGCGTGGAATGGAGATTCCAAACAATGTCCTCTTTAGATTAATATCCTCAGGTTGTTTTTAGCGAGATCCACTTCAGATGTAAAAGTTCTAGATGGAGAACTTGTTTTTTACTCAGCTTTTGACTGTGTCCTGCGCTGTCCTCCGAACGGTTCACACGGTCGTCTTTCTGTACAAATGAACAAAGGGGTGACTTTTTTCTTCCAGTCTGCTCAAATGTGTGGAAAAACAAACTTTGTTCCTGCAGCGCAGCCACCCAATTTTGTGAAATAAAAATGCGGGTTTTTTTAACAGACAAGTAAGTCTCTGACCAGTGGATTTATTGAGGGGGAGCTAAATGGAAAGCAGTCCAAACTGTGCCTCTGCTCAAGGCTGGACCCAGACTTTTCAGTGCCCAGGGCAGAAAATCCACACCCCTTGCTTTTGATAACATTCCTCACCGATGCCTTCTGGGTACGCGGCCAGGTCCTCTTAGGGATTAAAAATGGGTTGAAGGGCATGAAGCAGACAGTAGGAAGGCATAGAAAGTTCTCACAACGGAGGAACATAAGCGGTGGGCTCCCACAAGGATCGAGATTGGGGCCGGCGCTATTTAATTTGTTCATAAATTATCTGGAACGGGGGGTGAACAGTCTAGTGGCCAAATTGGGTGGGTGGGCAACAATGTGGCAAATGAAGTTCAAGATAGGTAAGTGTGAGGTGATGCCCATTGGAACAAAAAAAAAACCCACTTCAAGAATATGCGAACGGGGTCTGAACTTGCTGAGACGGAGAAGGAGAGAGACCTGGGGGTCATAGTGGGCTCTCGGGCTTTGCTTGCTTCACGTTGAGCAGATGCCATGTTTTGTGCCTCCTGGTTTCATCCGTGTTTCTTTCTACAGAACTACAATGAGGTTTGAGGAGCATAAATGTCGGGGGGGGGGAGCTAGTGCCAGGGCCCCCAAAGTAGATGCCTGTTTCAATTCTGCAACTCCTGCTATAGAAGAGAGAGAAATCCTCAGGGAAGGACCTGAAAATAATTAAACTGCGAGTAAAGTAATGTCTTACTCAAGTCCCTGGAAAGGCTCCATTTGGAATCGTGTGTATAGTTCCGGTCATTGCATTTATAAAGGAAATTCCAGAGGGGGAGGAGGCTCGTGGGGTCAGAGCAGCTCCACTACAAGAGGAGGCATCTGGGGCTTTAGAGCTGGAAAAAAGGCCACTGAGGGGGAATAACGCGATAACGGTGTATGAAACGGGCCTAGTATTGGGAAAGTGGACAGAGTAGTGGCTCACCCCGTGAAACTAGCAGCAGATCCAGGGCAGACAATGCAAGGAACTGTTTTACACACCAGGCAGTTGACCTGCAGAATTCACTGCCACAAGGTGTGATGGCCAGCGCCTCGGATGGATTTAGAAGGGGGCGAGAGAGATTTATGGAGGAGAGGTTGATTGCCAGCTGTCAGCCACGAGAACAAAAGAGGACCGCTGGGTTCAGAGGTGGCCATACCCATGATTGTCAGATGCAGGCCCGTTTGTGGCCTCCTCTGGCGTATCGCTGGCTGCTGATGGAAGCAGGATGCAGGGATCGATGGGCCACTGGTCTGACCAGCAGGGCTTCTCGTGTCCTAATATTTAAAGTCAAGAGTGTGTGTGTGTGTGTGTCTGCTGATTTAAGTGTAACACTGGATGAGGCAGAAGTGTCTTTAAGTCTTTGCGCTGGTGGGGCATTTTGTTTAATAGTTGCTTTGCATGCGTGACAACCCTGTTGGAAGTCGATCGTGTCCAGGGGAAAGTCCTGTGGGCAAGTATCTTCGCTTCACCCAGCCTCATGTTAGCGCCACCATTCAAATGGCTCCGAGTCGTCTTCTCCCCCCTTCCTACTGGAGCTTCGTTTGGCCTTCATTGAGATGCTGAGCGCCTCGGCTCCCGAACGGATGGAACTAATCCTTTGCATTGAAAGAGCCAATCCTGTTGCTGGGAACAATGAGCCCTTGAAAGAGGTTGGCGGGCTGGGAAGGTGCACGGGGGGCCTCTCTCGGTTTAGTATGCACGGCGGCCTGTCAGTGACTTGGCTACCACAAGTCCAGGCCTGGCCCAGCTCTCTAGGAACAGCACTGCCCATTGTGGGTGCCGCCCTGCTCCAGTGTGGCCTCCCCCTTCCCAGGCTTCAGGGGGTTGTAAAGCTGAAGACGGGGTCGCTCTCTTCTTTGAGGGGGCTTGTGTAATGCTCTCACTGCAAGCTGAAATTGATCCTCTCAGCAACCTTTTATGGAAATAAAACGAGACTGTATCACAAATTGAGGTCTTCCCCAAACAAGCATCCTTCATGAGTGCTTGGTTTAAGGAGGTTCATTTCTGGCCAAATTAGGGAGCCCCACATGAGGATGAGCAGGAAGAGGGGTGCCTGAGTGCTGCTGACCACGCTTGTCCTGTGGTCGCCGCTCCGTTGAGAGGACTTCTTTCCTATGGAACTGAAAAGGCATATCAAGGCACAGGGCAGTTAGCAGACTTCTCCCCCCGTGAGGAACTTCTTCCCAAGGAGACTTGAGAGGAACTGGGCAAGTTGGAAATATCTCCTGCATGCCCCCTGCTGGAAGAAAATGCACTCTTCCTCTCCAAAGATGCTTTGGGAAGTCCCGTCCTGCGCAGAGCCTATTCTCCAGCCACACCACTTGCGCGCTGGTTTGGGGTGGAGGCAGGTTATTTATTTAAAATACTTAAAGCCACCCATTTCTCTGGATAACTGGGACTCAAAGCAGTTAGTAAAAATAAAAATTCAAACAAGGTAAGATGCCAAAAAAGTATCAAAACCCAAATGACATCCGTTTAACAGATCCTTGCCCCTGAAGTCCCAAATCTTTTCCAGTATGAGGGGAGGCTCCAAAGATCTCAACAGTTTCTGTCTTGCATGCCTTGTGACCCAGGGGGCTGCCAAGTTCTGGGAGCCTCTTCCAGAGGGCCTGGGCAGTGCTGACAAAAGCCGGGGAGCAAGCACTAGCAGAAGAGACCCTCAAAGCCTATGGAACAGCCAGCAGACGTTGCAGTGCTGGGTGGTGTTGCTGCCTGAGCTCTCAGCAAGAATCCAGGGAGCTTCCATATTCAGAGGCAGTCAACATGAATCCCAGTGCTGGGAGGAAGAGGCTACTGCCTCGACCTGCTCTTTTGGCCCTCGGGGCAACTGGTTGGCCACTGTGTGAGACAGGATACTGGACTGAATGGGCCACCGTTGGGCTAACAAAATACATTAAACCAGTGATTACATTTTGAACAATATAGAAATTCAGTAATAAACGCAGTAAAAATATAACACATACACAGCCAGGGAGGAGGAACAGTAAGATTACTGAGGGTACACCAAACAAAACAAAAATTTTCACCGGCTGGTGGAAGACAATGACGGGGACACAGACAAAACTCCCTGGGGAGGAAATTGCAACTTTTGGCACCACCACCGAGAAGGCCCTTTCTCAGGATTGCCGCCCATCTAGTCTTAGAGGGTGGGGGCACCCAAAGCAAGGCCTCTCAAGATTACTGCGGTTGAGAAGTAGGTTAATATAAGGAGAAGGTGGCCCTTAAGGTATGCTGGCCCTGAGCCAAGTTCAATACCAACAAATTGAGTTGTGCCTGGAAACAAAATTGGGAGGAAGTGCAGACGGAACAAGACCGGAGTGATTTGGTCCCTGTGACCCACGCCAGTCAACGCTCTGGCTGCAGCATTCTGTACCAATTTCAGCTTCTGGACAGTCTTCAAGAGCAGCCCCACATACAGCACACTGCAGCAGGGACGGATCAAGGGGGGGGTAGTCTGCCCCCGGCGCCACCAGGGAGGGAGCGCCGGGAGCAGCTGCCAGAGGGCGCAGGCAGCAGCCCCCCCGCCTCACAGCCCCCCACTCTGCCTTTCGCCTGCCCCACAGGATGGGGCAGCCGGCTTGCCGCGCAGCCCCTGTCCTGCAGGGCAGGCAAAAGGCAGCGCGGGGGGCCGCGGGGCCGGCCGTGCCATTCGCCTGCCCCGCAGGATGGGGCAGCCGGCCACCCCCTGTCCTGTGGGGCAGGCGAACGGTGCGGGGACAGGAGAGAACGTGGTGGATCCCCATGGGGAAGAGGCCAAGGGGCACAGCAGCAGTCCCCCCCCCTCCCCGCTCCACACTCAGAGGCCTGCCTTCACGGAGGACCAAAACCACTGCAAAACTCTGCCTCCCAGTCTCAACCCTGAAAGGTGGTCCAGATTGATGGTAGCAAAAGCTACCGAGAAGTCCAGGAAAATTAACAGGGTCGCACTACTTTGTCCATCTCCCAGTGCAAGTAATCCCCCAGGGTGACCAAGGCCGTTTCAGCCCCGTGACCAGGCTTGCATTCAGACTGGAGTGGATCCAAACAGCTTCATTCAGGAATCCCTGATGTTGCTCAGCCATCACTTGTTCCATCCCCTTGCACAAGAATAGTACATTTGAAACCGGACAGAAGTTATTCGTCTCTCTCTCTCTCTCTCTCACACACACACACACACACGCACCCCACCCCACCCCAGATGTAAACAGCCAGGAGGGACCAAGTTCGCACAAGCAGGTCGCAGGTCTCAAATAGATGGAGCCCGCCTGCTCCATCAGTATTTTCTTGGCCAGTTGGCTCCACTTTGTATTGCCTTTGGTGATCCTGGCCCATCCTTCAGCTGTCATGTCACCCTGGCTGCCTCCTCATCGGAGCACAGAAGCACACAGTGAGGGGAGCGCATGTCCTCCGTTGCTCAGACCTAGCAGGGGACCAGAAGAGCAGGCGCTGAGTTTCAGACACCAGCCAGTCCAAGAGAGGCGCATCGGTTAAGAGTGTCACACAGAGGGGAAGGCGAGGACATGACCGCCACAGCGAGCCCATCTCCAGTGTGAGGCCTTCCGGCTGGTTACTACATAGAATCCGGAGCGGCTTTGACTTCCAAAGCGAATACTTGAATGTCACCTGGCCTTGCATGTTCTCGGGGGTTTCTGTCTGTTGTGGCCTTGTCTTCTGAGGTTGGTCGGGGGGGGGCCTTAGTGATGGCACCCCACCCCAGATGTGGAATCTCAGCAGAATTGGCCTTGCGTGAGCCTGTTTTTAGGTGGGGTTAAAATATTTTCTAAGCTGACTGCCATGTTTTTGTCATGTTTCAGTCCAATCTTTTTGCACATTGGGGTGTTGGAGGGTTTTATGCCAATCCTACACTCCTCTCGCCCGGCCCGTTGTAAGCTGCAAAGACTCAGATGAGAGAGGTGTGGTAGAAAGGCTCTCGGTGACTGATACCTATTATACCTCTGCCGAGATAAAGGTACAGCCAAGGACTGTTAACCCGCCTTCATGCTTCCTGTGTGCCCCAGAGGTTTCCAGCTGGCCACTGTTGGAAACAGCATGCTAGAGGTTTGGTCTGCTCCTGCCGGGCAATTTGGGGGGAGCTCGGCTCACTCTGCAGGGCCTTTGTAGTGTGCCTCATTGTCTCTCTAAAGATAGCTTCGAGGCATGTAAAATCAATACTCCCCTATTCTGAGCTGAAGAGGGTGGCTCCCGGGCTCTCTGCCACACACCTTCCTGCTTCCCTTCCCATGCTGTAGGTCACTGGGCCCCATCAGAGTCTTTCATCGGATTTTCTTCAAACAACTTGAGAGGCAAGTCCGAAATGCCAGGCATTGGTATCGCCCTGGAGTCAGGCAGCTCCGAAACAAGAAAACGGAGAAGCAGGAGGGGTCCCTGGGAGGATCCCAGCACCAGGGCAGGCATGGCTGATTCTCCCTGCTCATCCACACATTCCAATTCTAGCAGTGACCTGCAGGTGCCTCAGGCCACGGGCGCCTCCTGCCTGCCTTAGCGCAGCTCTTCAAGGCCCCAGGCCAGGGCAATGGCCTCACCTTTCAGCAGAGAAGCTGGGGCCTGATCCTGGGGTCTTGTGCACACAAAGCATGGAGTGAGGGCCTAAAGCAGAGGGAACTGTTGCCTGTGGCTTCTGGCTGCTACCAGGGCCAGCCCACCAGACTAGGTGGATTGTTGGCCTGATCCCGCCAGGGTTGGGAGGGTAAGAAGCCCTCTGGCTCCCACCCAGCTTCCAATAGAACAGAGGCCACAGCGCTTGCAGCCCCACCTGCCCAGTGGTGCCATCCCATGCCCACCTTGACATGCAAGGGGGAGGAGGGGGCATTGGCGCCTGACAAGGACCGGAAGCCAAAGTGCTGTCGGGATCCTCTTTCAGAGAGCCCATTAATAATAGAGGATGCCATGCTCCGGAAGGTGTGCAGTGGCTCCCCAGGGACCAGCCTGTGAGGACGAGGCTGCTGCATCAAGGAAATGGCACACATGTGCATGCACAGCCAGCTATAGGCAGTCGGAGCCCAGGGCAGCACATTAAGGGCAGCCCCCAAAGGGTTGTGGCCTAGCCATGCCCGGAAGCCCCTCCACCCCACTGGGGATGCTCCAAAGCTCCCACAAGGCATCCTGGCCCCACACATGAAGGGTGGCTCATGTGGACCCATAAAGCAGATGAAAGTGCCTGCTCACCACCTCCCCCAGGGCCCGGGGGTTGCCCAGCAGCCAGCCAGTGCTTTGCACACTGCCCTCAATGCCCAGCCTGGGATCCTTGGCAGCCGCTGGACAAATTTGCACCAGAGGGCAGCAGCCACGAGAGGCGGCTTCAGACAGGATGTTATTTCCTCTTGCTCCCCAGCCTCCCGGACCTATTGAGGAGGGTTTGGGGGACAGGGAAATTATCCTTCCTAGTGAAGAGCACAGCTTGGCAGAAGGCACGGAGCCAGGAGGGGGAGGAAGCCACTGAAAATGTCTTCTTGGACAGGGTCTCCTTAGCTACTGCTTTACAATCCTCTGGGGGCTGCAACTTGACCGCCTTCTCTATTCAAGCCTGCCCACCCCATACACCTTCTGCCTTGTTCTCTCTCCATGCCTTGCCTGTCGGAAGAAGGGAGCGCCGACTCTCAAAAGCTTCTGCTCTGAAAAACGTGTGGGTCTCTAAGGTGTCGCTGGACTCAAATCCTGGTGCATGGCTGAGAAGGAAACTCTAGACTAGCTCAGCTCTGCATCGCTTGGATGTCTTTCAAGTCCTACCGGGTGGGATCACTTGTAGCCACTGGGCTGCCTGCCTGCCTGCTTGGCCCTTCGCTCAGTGAGGCCGTTCCTCCCATCCAGGTCTCCTGCCACACCACTCTCGTTCCAGCTGCCTCAGAATCTTCATTGAGGTTTGGGGGGATCCAGTCCAAACGGCACCCACAAGCCACACAGCTGGGGCTGGTCTAGGTGGGTGGGTAGAAGGCCCCAGTGGGGAAGGGCGTGAAGCTCTGCCCCCAGAAGAAACGCTTTGGGCAAGCGGGTCTCTGCTTTGGGAAGGAGGGCAGTGAACCAATTCTTGACAATTCCTGGCCAGAACGAGCCCAAGCCCCACGAATGCGTTAGAGTGGAGAGCAGGCAGGCTGGTGTAGACTTGTTGCGGCCCAAGGCTTGAGGAGCAGCACCTCAAGGAATCTGCTGTCCTCTCTTCTTTGCAATTTGTCTGCACGGGAGTCTCTGGGTGAGCCAACTATGGGGGTGGGGGGCGTATTTCCTTTTCACAAAAAAGAAGAGGGATAACAACAACATTTGATTTATATACTGCTCTTCAGGACCACTTAACGCCCAGTTTACAAAGAATGTTGTTATTATCCCCACAACAATCACCGTGAGGTGGGTGGGGCTGAGAGAGTTCTGAGAGAGCTGTGACTGACCCTAGGTCACCCAGTTGGCTTCAAGTGGAAACATGGGAATCAAACCCGGCTCTCCACATTAGAATCCTGCCGCTCTTAACCACTACACCAAACTGGCTCTCAATGCGGAGCACTGCTCTGAACCAAAACTTTTTTGGCCGGCAAAAGTGGCCAGTGCAGAATGAGGTGAAAGGTAAACTGGACAGCACGAGGGCAAAGATAGCCTTGGCAGAGGCTCCCTGGCAGGGGTGGGGAGGTTACAGGACGCTTCCCAAGACTGGCTGCACATGGAGAGCACTGAAGGGTGTACAGGGAGTGTCAAGCGGCTGATTCTCAGAAGGGCTGAAAAACTGGAACCCTCCAAATGCGAAGAAGAGGGGCAGATTTGATTTTATTATCCCCACAGTGTAGCTGAGGATTGGCCCTTGAACGGACTTGGGAAGTTTCCAGAGAGCTGCTGGTATCCAGGAGGAAGCCGAGCCCCCATGGCAATGCCAGGGCTTCTAGTTTTGCTGGTCCCCCCCCCCTCCTGTCCTGCCAGTGGCTGGATCTCAGCTGAGCAGCCATGTGTATCCGGCCAGTGATGGTGCAGAAGGAAGCAACAGGCAGGCCCCTTTCCAGCACCAGTCAGGTCGCTTCATCAAGTCTCTTCAGGGTAGTGCTAGGACATCAGCAATCTAGTTGTCCTGGCATCTTGGCACTGCCCCAGAGAGAGCTGATGAAGTGAACCGGCTGGTGCGGGACTCAGAGAGCCTCGGGCCAAACCACATGGTTGAAGGTCTCCCCCTTTTTTGACTGTCTGCCTTTCCTTTTCTGGCTGAGCTCTGCCCCTGAGAATGGTTGAGCAGCTAAGACCAACTATCTGAGCCTTAGCGGAGAGGAAAATTCAGATGCCGAGTGGATAACCTGGCAAGATGCCCATCCGCTGCTTGCCTTGGGCAAAGGGCTCTCGATGCCCACTGGGCGCACCAGCAGCTGACTCCACACTGCAAAGCAAGAGGGACCACCACGGGGGACGTTTTGCTCAAGTTTTTCTTGCTGTCCACATTGCGGAACAGGAGCCTTCAAGGGCCCTTTGCTTGCTATGGTGGCGTGAGGCAGTGGGTGGACCCAAGCTTTTCCTTGGCACCAAACACTTGCCCCTCTTGTTCAAAACGCTAATTGCTGACCCAGCCAGGTCTCTCAAATGCAGCTGCCCAGTGCAAGAAAAGGGGAGGTGGCAAGGCCCTTCTCGGCCACAGGAAGCACGGATGTCTGTGCTTCGCTTCCAGTCTTGCAATGCATGCACCCTTGCAGTGGTTCCATGCGGCTGACCACTTAACCCATTACACAGACAGAAAGGTGTGAGAGGCTGAACAGAGCAGTGCTCCCCCCTCCCCAGTGCCGGGGCCCTCTTTATCTTCCTCCTAAGTTAGGGGGAGGTAGAGAATCACGCTGCCCACTCCTCTGCTCACAGCCCTCCCAGCTGCAGGCCTGCCCACACTCTTGAGCAGAAACACCTTTAAGGAGGGGCGGGGCTCTCCGTTCGAGTGTGGCCAAGGCCAGCCAGGGGCCCCAAGCGCCAAGGCCTGGAGCTCACCCAAGCCCCACCAGTACCCGGGTGGGTGGCTGCTCTCCAATGGGCTCAGCCCCCCGGCCCTCCTCCCTCTCTTTCCCTCGCAGCAACAAGCGCTATCTCCAGGGAAGAAGATTTCAGCAGACAGGGTAGGAGGAGGGGGGAGCCGAGCCCACACGAGTGTGAAGGAAGCGTGTGCTCTGAGCCACTGCATGCACTGGGAGCCTTCCTCGCATGCCTAAAGGCGACAGGCCACACAGAGAGCTGTGGTGGATCAGCAAGCCCTTGTTTTCTTCTCGGGATCCCACTGTGGCCTACCCCACATCAGCACTGCACCTGGGTATGCCGTCCTGCCCTGTTTTGGCTGCCTGCAAGAATAAGAGGCCAGTTGGCACAGCCAGGCAACGAATCCCAAATCAATGCTCAGTGAGGGGGCAGGAATAGCCCACAGGAATGCAGTTGGCTGGGCAGCACTCTTGGCTGAGGGAGGGTGGGAGGGCAGCGGCTGTCCCTGATTTGAGGAAAATAAACATTCTGACTTGTTTCTGTGTTTGGGCAGAACACATGCAGCAGAGAGCCACATGGGCAGGGCATGCAGGAAGCAGAAGTTGGGGGGCGCAAAGCTGGCACATGCCTAAGGTTGTGTCGCAACACTCCCATAGAGCAGAGTCCAGGCTGAGACAGCACAAAGGCACAAAGGCAGCTGGCTGGTGCAAGACAAATGCTGTGCGGAAGACTTGGGGATGCTTCTTGTGTATGTCCGTAATGCTCCTTTGTCATGGATGCTTTTCCGCTGACCTTGACTAGGCAAACCTGGTAGAGGCCGGCGTCCGCCTGGTGTTCTCTGTGTGAAAAAGTGACGGACGAATCACAGAGGCTGAGCAGGATGGCATGGCCGGACCATGTTCGCAGTGCGCTGTCAGTACCTTCTTACTCAGAACAGCTCCCTCCGTTCAGCGGCTTCTGCCTGTGAGCTCTCTCTCACTGCAGTGTGTATTACTCAGGGGCCCCTTCGTCTGAGGCGCTTTCCTACTTGAACTCCTTGCTTCCTTCCATGTTCAGCCATCCATTCCCACCTGCCCCGTGTTGCTTTGTGTAACGGCAGGCACCGTCTTGAGCTCCTTGCAGTACTGACTTCTTGAGAAGGTGACATGGGCCGTCAGGACGTCCCGGCAAGAAGCCACAACCTCTCCATGGCCGCCTCTTCATGGGAGATTCGACTCTAGGCAGGAACTTCACAGCCAGACGTGAAGGTGGCTGCCCAACTCTCAAGCCACAGGCTAGCCCGACAGAGACTTCTGCTGGGGCCCTGCGGAGGGCTGCGTGTGTGTATGATGTGCCCTCAAGTCGCCTCCGACCTCTGGCGACCCTATGAAGGAAAGACCTCCAAAACGTCCTCTCCTTAACAGACTTGCTCAGATCCTGCAAACTGGAGGACGTGGCTTCCTTTATTGAGTCCAGCCATCTCGTTTTAGGGCTTCCTCTTTTCCTGCTGCCTTCCACTTTTCCTAGCATTATTGACTTTTCCAGAGAATCTTGTCTTCTCGTGATGTGACCAAAGTACCATCGCCTCAGTGTTGTCATTTTAGCTTCTAGGGAGAAATCAGGCTTGATTTGATCTAGAACCCACTGATGTGTCTTTTTGGCTGTCCGTGGTATCCGTGGAGGGCTGCCCTTTTGCTAATCTACTTGTGCCAGAATTCTGGAGGCACTTGCCTTGCCTCTGAGCTGCTGCAGGTCTCCAAAGCCTTCTAGAGTGGGCCAGTGCTAGACCTCTGGTGCTGCTGCTTCATCTTCCACTGGAGCCTTAGCACAAGTGTGGGGGGCCTGATGCAGCCCCCTCGGAGTGCTGCTTTGGGGGATCTCTGTACAGGAGCTGATGCCTGGAGCCAAGGCCCACCTGCTTGGCTGGCAGCTCATTTTTGACAGGGGCCATCTCTGGAACCAGGCAAGAGGCTAAGGAGTGGGCACTGCTGACTCTGCCCACCGAGCTGGATGAGAGGCACATGATCTCCCCTCGCCCCCCCCCATGTCATCAGAAGCCTCACCAAGGCTGAGAGTGGCTGGCCCAAGGTAATGCGCTAGCTACCTGGCAGAGTGGGGCTTTGAACCCAGCCTGAGCCTGCCATGTGAATCAGCAGCCCTACGCCTGCCTGCCTCCCCTGGGCCACTCTCGGGGGGGGGGGGGGGGGGGCTCATGCTGCAGGCGCCCTCTTTCTCCTGTGTGGTTGAGGGGCCACAGCTAGTGCGCCTCCCTTGGCCATTCCCTAAGACAACTGCGCATGGGCCAGTCATAAGGGACCCTCATTAGCAGCCCGAGGCACAGGGCAGGGAACTTGGGGGGGCACTTCTGCACCCCACGCCCCTCCCAGTCAGAATCCCCCCCCCAGAAGCCTGCTGGTGGCTGCAGGGGGGGGGATGCTGCCCGCTGTTGACCCGCTGCCTTGAATTTTCTGCTGGGGGGGGCAGATGGGGAGGCTTTGCCTAGCGAAGTGGGCTAAGTCAAGGGGGAGCTCTACCCAGGCCAGGCACCCGAGAGAAAGCGCCCCGCGGGGGGGGGGGGGGCGTGCCTGCAGAAGGGAGACGGCCTCTCGGCAGCTGAACGGCTTGGGGGGGGGTCCCCGCGGTGCACGTGCAAAGCGCCTTCCCGGGCAGCTCCCCGCCCCGCAAGGTGCTCGAGCCCTCCGGAGGCGCCCGGCCCGGAACCCCCAGGCGCCCCGCTGCGCCCACCCCCCACCCCAGGCTGCGTGCCGGCGCGCGGGGGCTGCGGGCGGGGCGGGGCCGGGCTTGCTGGGCGGCGGCGGCGGGGCCGGGCCGGGCCGGGGGCGTCTTCTGCACGCGCCATGCGGTGCTGCCGGGGCTGAGCGAGCCTGCGGAGGGCGGGACTCGGCGGCGCTCCGCGCCAATGTTGCAATAATGGGGCGCCCGGCCGCTCCCGCCGCCGCCGCCGCCGTCCTGCTGGCCCTGCTGGCCGCCCTCGCCGCCGGTAGGTGCCGCCTGCGCGGGGGGGGGGGGGCGTCGCCGCCCGAGCAAAACGGGGGGGGGGGGTCGTCTTGCGACGGGGCCGCGCTCGCGGGGAAGCCCCCCTCCCCGGCACGCAGCTCGGAGGCGGAGCGGGGGGGCCCAGCGGAAGGGCTGCGCGGGGGGGAGGGGGGAAGCGGCGGCCCGGGGGTGGGGGTGGGGGGTCCTCGTTCGTCCTTCTCTTTCTCCCCCCCCCCTTTCCCCCGTTTGCCGAGACGGGCCGGGGAGCTTTCCGGGGGCCGAGCTCTTGGAATGCCAGACACGTGTCACCCCGTCCACACGCCCCCCGCTCCGCTGCCGGCCCCGCCGGGCCTCGGGAGGTGGGGGCGCCTCCGCAGGCGAACCGAATCCCGCTGCCGCCCATCGGAGGGCGAGGGCGCCCGTGGGGCAGCGAAGGGCCGGCTCGCCCCTGCGGCGACACCGCCGTGGGTGAAGGGGGCGGGGGCTGTGCTGGGCCCGCTGCCGCGTTCCGACGTGTCGGCCCCGGGATTCCCGGGTCAGAGGCGCCGGGGCGGGGTGGGTGCGGGGGCTTTCCGAGGCTTGGCTCTTGCCGGGCGGGGGGCGGCAGTTCAAGGCCGCCTTGCAGATCCGCGCCTGCCCCGGTGCCCTTTGCCCAGCCAGGCCGGGGGGGGGGCGAAGGGAGCGGCCCCCCCGCGCCTCCGCAGCCCCGGCCGCCCCCCGAAGCCCCTCCCTGGTCCCCCCCCCCCCAATCTGGGCTTTGTCTGCTCCGGATCTGCCAGCGCC
This sequence comes from Eublepharis macularius, assembly GCF_028583425.1. Lineage (NCBI taxonomy): Eukaryota > Metazoa > Chordata > Lepidosauria > Squamata > Eublepharidae > Eublepharis > Eublepharis macularius. The sequence continues at coordinate 94,223,079 of NC_072800.1, read as the reverse complement.
TGGGTCGGCCCAGCCCGCCCGAAGGGCACTCCCGGGCTCCGGGTCGGGGGGCCCCCGCACCCCTGCTGCCGTGCCCAGATTCCGGCTCCCCGCGGGGCAGCCCAGAGGCGAAACGGGGAGGAAGTCCCCCGGCCTCCCCCTGCTGCAACCCGCCGCCGCCGGTGCTTCCTTCGCCGCCGCCGCGCTCAAAATGAGGGGGCAGGAAAGCGGCGGCATCCGAGCGGCGGCTGCTATTTTTGCCACCGGCGCGGTGGGCGGCAGGCACGTCGGGGGGAACCCCCGTGTGACACCCGGGGACGACACCAGGGCTGCCGGCCTGGGGGGTGGGGGGCTCTTGCAGCTGGAGGCCTTGCCTTCCCCCCCCCCGGGGCCCTGCCCCTCTCTGCAGCACGGGGGGGCCAGGCCAGACCCCTGCACTGAGCCCTTCGTTTTCTTTCTTCCAGCCTCGGAAGGACATCCAAGACCCCCCAACGCGACCCACGTCCAAGGAGCTGCCTGGAAGGGGGGCGACCGGCAGCCAGGGACCGCAAGCGGAGGGCCCCCCGGGAAGGGCCCTCCGGTGCCTCGGAGGAACGAGACTCGGCAAGGGGCAGATGTCGTCTCCGCTGCCCCGGCCGCCTCCCAGGCAGACGGGGCAAAGGCACCCCAGCGCTACCCCCCTGCTGTTCTCCCGGAGGACAGAGACGTCGCTGCTTCCGATGACCCAGCCGCCGGCAGCCCCCCTGGGGCCAGCCACCCAGTGTGGCACTTTTCTGGGGGGAGCGACCCCGAGAAAAACCAGACGGAGACAACCCTTTGTTTGGGCTGCCTGGGCGGGAGGGGACAGGGGGTGGCAGAGCTGAAGGACCCTGGGGTGGGGGGCCGGGGCCGGGGGCCCATGGAAGCTCTCTCCAGCATAACCAGCTTTGCTCAGCCAGCCCTAGGCGAAGAAGGCACTAGCAAGTTGCTTGCGAGGGAAGAAGGGCCGGGGGACCCGCCTCAGATCCCCGAAAGCCAGGAAGAGGCGGGAAGCGGAGATCAGCATGCCGAGGCCCCCACAAGCCAGGGAGAGGCGGCAGGATGGACCGCCACCCCCACCGCCCTTGACTTGGCCACAGGGATGAGCTCACCAGCCGGCCAAGGCCTCCACGAGGGTGCGGCCGAGACAGACCTCCTGCGGGACACCGCTGGGCTGGACGTGCCGCCGTCCCCCACTTTGAGTGGCCCCATTCAGACGTTGGAGGAGGCAGAGAGGGATGTGGGCCAGGACTCCGCCCAGAAGGAGGAGCCTTTGGAGTTGTGGGCGGATTCCCCGAGCAGCTCGCCTGCGGAGGGGGCTCAAGGCCACACCGACTTGACCTGGCTCAGTACAGAAGCCCCCCGGTCGGCTGCCACGCCTTTGGTCCAGGAGCTTCAGCCCCCAAAGCCATCCTCGGACCCCGCGGCCTCTGAGATCATTGACATAGATTACTATGACCTGTTTGATGGGGACGCTTTGGGTGGGGCCGGTCCCGATTCGACCAAGAGGAAACCTTTGGATGACAAAGGGATGTCCTGGTCCCTCCACGACCTCTACGATGACTTCACGCCCTTCGACGAGTCGGATTTCTATCCCACCACCTCCTTTTACATTGATGGGGACGAGGAGGACCTGGAGGAGCCAGAAGACGATGAGGAAGAGGAAGATGGGGGAGGCGGGCTGGCTCGGGATCTGGAGGACGAAAACGACTACCGGATCCCCACTCCAGCCACGCCGAAAATCCAGACCGTAGTTCAGGAGGCGGAATCCACCAGCCGGCGCTACATTGTCCCCCCGCTGCAGACGTTCATTGTCTCTGGGGGTAACGGTGCGGCCACCCCAAGGCCCCGTCCGGCTGAACCTGGCAGGGACCAGAGCCTGTCCGGCGGTGGTGAGAATGGCACAGACTGCCGGAGTGGCTACATCCGGCACAACCACACCTGCAAATCTTTGTGCGACATCTTCCCCAGCTACTGCCACAATGGGGGACAGTGCTACCTGGTTGAGAATTTGGGAGCCTTCTGCAGGTGAGCTATTGCAGGCAGCAAGTGGGGCGAGGTCACAGTTCTTGACTGACAACAGAAATGCACTCTGTATATGGTTAGGCGTGCTTTTCTGCACAATTCCATAATATTACTTTGTATGTGTGTCTCTTCAAAGAGTGAAGAGTTGTGGCCAAAGTTGGGAAAGGGGCAGGGCTAAAGGAGGAGAGGCGGGGCTAGAAGAGCAACAGGTCTTGCAGGCGGGCTTTTTTCTACTTCCTCAGTAGCCATGCTTTGCTAAAAGCGCATTTCTCTCGAGAGCAGTGGAAGGTGAGAGCCAGTTTGGTATAGTGGTTAAGAGCACGGGACTCTAATCTGGAGAGCCGGGTTTGATTCCCCACTCCTCCACTTGAAGCCAGCTGGGTGACCTTGGGCTAGTCACAGCTCTCTCAGAGCTCTCTCAGCCCCACCCACCTCACAGGGTGTTTTGTTGTGGGGATAATAATGACGTATTTTGTAAACCGCTCTGAGTGGGCATTGTCCTGAAGGGTGGTATATAAATCTATTATTATCATGATCATCATCATCATCATCATTATTATTATTATTAAGGTGCCTGAATGTCACGAAGCTTCGAAAGCTCCCAGAGGCAATGACATTGAAGGCCCTCCTAGCATGCCTGCCCTCCCCTTCCAGTATGGATCTGAGCTTTTGTTTGCCAGCTGTTGTTTGCTGTGGAGGGATGGAGGGAGGTGGTGGAGATAGAAAAAGCCCATCCAAGATTTGGGCAGAACCAGCCATTATGTAGAGAATTCTTTTTCAGAGCTGGGTGGTCTATTAGACAGGCCCCGGCAGTTGCCTACGGCACCAGTTTGGGGAGCAAAAGAGGCTCAGGAGAGATGAACCCTTTGTAAATCTTTCTATTTGGGCTGTTTTCCTGCTGAAAATTACCTCCACCTTTAAACTGCATTTGTCCCCTTTGGGGGGAATGTACAGGTATGTGTAAAGTCAGAGCAATTTAGAAGCGGTGATTTTCAGCAGAAAAATGGCTCAAGGGGAGAGGGCCAAGAATCTCTCTCTTTGCACTAATCCTCCCCCTTAATGAATTTTGCTTTTTTAAAAGCCCTAAAAGGGAATCTCAGAAGGGCTTGTAAGGAGTGGTTCTGCCTTCTGCAGCCCTTCGTGCTGAGAGCTGAGTTGCCCACGGAGCAAAACCCAGACTGGCTTCCTACCTGCTGCTGCGTCACTTGGCCTGTGGGCTCTTGATATCTCTTGGTCTAATGCATTTTTATCCCGCCCTTCCTCTGTGCAGCCCACGGCAGCACGTGTGGTTTCCCCTTCCCCATTTATCCTCACAAGGGTAAGAGAAGGTGATTGGCCCAGGAACAACCTGGGATGACTGGAGATTTGAACTCAGACCTCCTGGATCCTAGTTCTCTTCTCTAGCCACTACACCATGCTTTTCCAGGCTGCCAGCTGAAGGTGTGAATAAGAGGCATGATTATGCCTGGGGTGAAAGAACTGGACCTGATGTGGTACCTGCGATGGCGACCCATTTATACATGCAAGTCCTCCTGAGGCTGTTCGCTGATGTAGCTGTGAGGGTCAGCAGCCAGCAGCGAGCGAGGGGGTCACCAGCAAGAGGCCACCTTGGGCCTGCCAAAATTATCACGCTTGCTCCTTTCTGCCTCCCTTTCTCCTGGTTACAGCATCCAGTCCCTTATCTCCTGGCATCTTCCCCATGGGAGGTAAGAGCGTGGGGTGGCTGAGGGCCAGCAAGTGCATGTTGGGGTAACTCAAGATTCGCCCTTGGATTGCATTGTCTCTGTTGAAACTGATCCTACTGTCCACCACATCACGCTGCCCCACAACCTATAAATCAGTGCAAACCAGAATACTTGACCCATTGAGCCAAGCCAGGTGTGCTGCAGGGATGGCCAGAAAACTCCAAGGGTCCTTAGGTGGGCGGAAAACCCTTCCCTACACAGTGCAGAGTCAGCGATGGGCAGGCGATTTAGGACAAACCCAAGGAAGTCCTCTGTGCAGTGCAGGATTCAGTTCTGAACTTCTGGCTAAGGGACGTGGGGATGGTCACTGGCTTGGTTGGCTTTAAAGGGGCATTGGGCAAATTCACGGAGGAGGAGAAGAAACCCATCAAGGGCTATTAACCACAGTAGTTCAAGGGAACTCCCCTGACCAGGAGAAGTATACCTGTGGTTTCTAGATACTGGGCTCAGTCAAAAAGGGGAGGGTTGCTACCCGCCCTGTCCTCTTTCCACTGTTACTGGCCAGGACAGCTCTGAACAGATGACTGGAGCGGATGGACCTTTGGCCTGATCCGGCTGGGCTCTTCCTCTGTGCCTCCCGGTTTGCAGCGCACCCTGGGGGGCCGCAGGTGCCCCTAACTCACTTTTGGCTTTCTCTTTCCCTTCTGTGCATGAGATTATTGGGGGTAGAGGAAGATCCTGTGCCCAGACCCGTGCTTGGAAGGGGCACCGTACGAAAGACGGCGCCGTGTGGATGCCACACCTGTGTTCCTAGTAGGCCTGGAGTCCTCCTCAGATTACAGCTGGGATATCCAGACTGCAGAGATCAGTTCCCCTAGGGGGGAAATGGCATCCTTGGGGGGGGGGCTCCATAGCTTCATATCCCTGCTGAACTCCCTGTCCAAATTCCACCTTGCCCCCAAATCTCCAGGAATTTCCCAGGTTGGAGATGGCAACCCTAGTTCCCAGGTGGCTGGGCCTTTGGTGCATGCCACCTGCGAATCCAGCTTGCTGCATCTTCCTCAGGACCCTGCCAGAATCAGTGCTTAGCAGACAAGCGCCCGTCTGCCTCTTGCCACTTCCTAGGAGGCTCACGCACACTGCCTGACCTGCGGCTCGGGAGCAGCCCGAGAAGGCCGGGCCCTTGAGCACTGGGCAGGCAAAGAGAAGAGGGAGGAGTGTCCCTGCCCCCCCCCTTACAAGCGCTCAGCCGGCTCAGCAAAGCGGGAATTAGGTCAGAGCTGCCCTGACGAGATGCGCCCATCGCTAATCAGCTATGACAGGCTGTGGGCTGCGGAAGCTGCACCAGGCAGCAGTAGGATGGGCACGAATATGCAGCGCCCTGTGAGTAACCTCTGGGGTTCCCTGTGTATGGCATGCACCTTGACAACCAGCAGGTAGCATGTGGGACATGAGTTCAAATCCCTGCTCTTCCATGTCCGAAGAAGCCCTGGACGAAATCACAGCTGCTATGAATAGACCAGGAAGCTCTACACGTCTGAAAAGTACAGGGGAGGTAGAGGGGAGTGCATTGCCCGTCTCTTGTCCGCTCTGGGCTTTTGCGCTGCTCCTCACAGCTCGTCTCTTGCTGGCTGTTCTCAGAGAATCCCTCTGGTACTCTCTGTCTGGTGCGGCCTGTGGAGGTGGGTGAAGCAGTCCTGATCCCCGTTCTGCGAGGAAGCTTATGGGGTGCCCCAGACAAAACATTTCTCACACAAAGCTAGGCTTTGCGTCCCCCAGTCTGAGTTTCTCCAGCAACATTTGCATTTTGAGGGATGGAAAAAATGCAGCGTGCCTGAATGGAAACATTGCCGTGTGGCTTTCCCACTGCAGCTGCAGCGCCAGGAAAAGATGCACCCGTTGGCTTTTCCTTCTGTGCTTCTCTTGAAAGGGACAGGAGCCCTCTCAGATTCTCTCAATTCGGCTGAATGTTGTGCTTTCTGTGGTCATAGATCCAGAGGAGTTCGCTGTGTTAGTCTGTAGTTGCAAAATAGTAAAGAGTCCAGGAGCACCTTTAAGACTAACCAACTGTATTGTAGCATAAGCTTTTGAGAACCGCAGCTCTCTTCATCAGATGCATCATCAGCTTTCAAGAACCACGGCACTCTTTGTCAGATGCATCGTCAGCTTTTGAGAACCACAGCTCTCTTCATCAGATGCATCTGACAAAGAGCACCGTGGTTCTCGAAAGCTTATGCTACACAAGTTAGTTAGCCTTAAAGGTGCTACTGGACTCTTTGTTTTGAGACTACAGACAAACACGGCTAACTCCTCTGGATCTTGGTCAAACTGGACTATGAAATGGCGCCTGAGCCGGGGGTTGGGGGGGGTGAAGTCGGGTGCTTTGATTTCCAAGTGCCTGTGCTGCAGAGCGAGCTACCCCTGTGGCTTAGCACACTTGCGGTGAGATTGTTACTTTTCCAATCTAGGGTGGACATACAGGGGAAGAATCGGTGCTTAATTAAAAGCAAAGGAAGGGGGGGGGGTTGGCTTCCCGCAGCCTGGAGGCCCCCTCCTGACGCCCAGGCCTTTCCATCTCTCAAGAGGTGTGTCTCTCTCACACATGGGGGCCCAGAGGCTGATCTTTTTGCAGGGACTCTGCCTAATCCATGTGGACATCCTGCTCTCCTGTAGGAATGGGTTTCAGGCAGGCAAAACCATGGTGGAGCCTAAAAGAACATTGGGGGGGGTAGCTGAGGTCACAAGCCTCAAAGGCCCTGGTTCCGGGTTTCGGTTTGGCTGCAGACACACTTGGTCAGCAACGTGTGCCTCAACTTCAGTCTTCCTCCCATGTCTTCAATAATACTGGCCTACCTCATAGGACTGTTGTTAGGTTGACCCAAAAAATCTCGTAAGCACTTTGGAATGTGATGAGCAGATTTTTCTGGTCAGTATTCGGCATCTGATAGCAGCTGCCTCCTGCGTCTGGCCCCCAGCAGGGCCAGTGTCAGCCTACCCTGAGGTGGGGCACCTGCAAAAGTCCAGGACTTCCAGTGGGGCCTACTGCCTCCCTCTCATCCTGGCTCCCCTGCTGCCCTCCTGCGCCCCCTTCCCCTACCAGCTTGCTCGTTTGCAAGCCCTCCTGGGGGCATCTGCTGCCCAGCACCAATGGGGGAAGGAGGTGCAGGCGGCAGGCACCACGTGCAGCCAAGAGTACAGGCAGTGGGAGAGCTCGTCTTCTCAGGGCCCTTCAACACCTGGCAGCGACCCTGGTCCCCAGTGCCTGCCCCTTCCAGGTATACTGCCTCTGAGAACGGAGGCTCCATTTTGGGTAGTCATGGGAAAAGCCATTTGCTGAGCGGGCCTTGCTGTGTTTCCTTTTGTAGGTGCAACACCCAAGACTACATCTGGCACAAGGGCACCCGTTGCGAGTCCATCATCACCGACTTCCAGGTGATGTGTGTGGCCGTGGGATCCGCTGCCCTGGTGGTGCTGCTCCTCTTCATGATGACGGTCTTCTTTGCCAAGAAGCTCTACCTGCTCAAAACCGAGAACAACAAACTGCGCAAGACCAAGTGAGTTGGGGAGGTCTGGCTCAGGAGCCCTGTGGTCTGCAGAGGCCCCCTGGCAGTTGAGCCGGGAGGGGAGAGTCTGAAATGTGGCCGTGCGGGAGGGAGGGTTGCCAGCTCCAAGCTGGAACACTCCTGGATATTTGGGGAGTGAAACCTGGAGAAGGCAGGATTTGGGGAGGGAAAGGACCTCAGCAGGGTATAATGCCATAGAGCCCACCCTCCAAAGCACCCCTTTTCTCCAGATGAACTGATCTCTGTGGCCTGGAGATCAGTTGCAGTTCCAGGAGATCTCCAGCTACCACCTGGAGGCTGGCAACCCTAGCGGGGGGGAGGGGGTTGCAGGAAAGCCAAGAAGTGGAAAGCAGGCTGGGGGGGGGAGCTATGTGGGGAAGAGAGGAGGGCGTGTGTTGGGTGGTGGAGGGGGACGTGTATGTTAAAAAATCAGGGGGGGGGCAAGCTGACACCTTCAGAAAGAGGAGAAACGGCCGGCAGGGAAATTGTGCCTTCCCAGCAAAGGGGAGGAGGAGGAGGGGGAGCATTTCCTCTCAAGAGGAGGGTTGAGGGAGTGAAGGGCTGGGTCCGGTTCTCTTCCTGTGAGGCCAGAAATATTACCTAGTACAGGGCAGCCCCCCAAGAGACAGCCTGGGGGCAGGTCTGCCCCCCACAGCTACTTTCCAGTTTCATTCAACAGGTCGTTAAAAATATTTCTGCTCATGTTTCCATTTTTAATGAAAAGAAGGGGTGTCGTTTCCAGGCACACCCCTTGGCTGCTGTGTCCTGCTGCCCCTGTCACAGTACAGAAGGCAAGTGCTGCGCTTCTCTTCTTCCTGAAAGCAAGAAATGTCCTTGTCACACCCAGGCATGTGTTCCCCAGTAATGTAGCAGCCTCGTGGACAGGGAAGGCTGTACCGTAGCACCTGGTGACCCTCGAAGAGCTCTGTTTGTAGAACGTGCTGCATCCCTAATTGCTGACTGCCTTCCGGGGATTGGCGTGGACCTGGAGGTAGAGACGCTGGCCACCTGGCTGCTGCGGCTCACGGCTGAGGGTAGAATAGGGTGGGATTTGCCCCACTAACCCTTTCCTTCTGGACGTGCTGAGAATATTTTGCCCCATGTTCCGAGTCTCAGACCTCATTATCATATTTTTATTCTGCCCCCTCCCTCCATGGCTCTCAAAGCAGCATATGTAGTTTTCCCTTCTTTCCACTTGATCTCTACAACAACCCTGTGAGGTTGGTCAGGCTGAGAGGAGGAGAACGAATGTCTGAGTGTGAAACTGAACCCGCCTCTCTAATCACTGCGCACGTCGTCTCAAAGATACATGGTGGCTGCCCAACGCTGCCTTGTGGGGTCAGGGGCTCTTTGCAGGCACTGGGTGCATATTGCTGGGCGCATCCTGCTTCTCCACCTGGCAAGAGGCCCCAGGGACGGCGCTGGTCTGGGTTGGCTCCCTTGGAAGGGGCAAGAACCAGGGCCCTACCGTGATAACGCTACATACTGGTTTTATTTAGAAATATACAGGAGGAGGCTCAGAGGCACTCCTGCAGCAGGCGCGGCACTTGTGCCACCTCACATGGGAGCTCCTTGAACAAAGGTGAATAGAAGTGTATGAGAGAGAGAGAGAGAGAGAGAGAGAGAGAGAGAGAGAGATTAACGTACATTGAAAGAGAAGGATCACAGCCATTGGGAAGCATTACTGTTCCCTTTGTCCCGTAATCAGAGGCCGCCAAGAACGTAGGACAGGGGCATTCCCAGAGAGTCTTTTTTCTTTTATCCAGAGGAGTTAGCTGTGTTAATCTGTAGTAGCAAAATCAAAAAGAGTCCAGTAGCACCCTTAAGACTAACCAACTTTATTGTAGCATAAGCTTTTGAGAATCACAGTTCTCTTCGTCTCTGCGATGGCATCTGCCGAAGAGAACTGTGATTCTCGAAAGCTTATGCTACAATAAAGTTGGTTAGTCTTAAAGGTGCTACTGGACTCTTTTTGTTTTTTCTTTTAGATACACACCTTGCAATTGAGGGAAACAAGTTTCTGGGCTCAGGGGGGGACTTGGAGCTGGGTGCCTCATTTGGACCACTTAGGGGTAGGGTAGAACCATAGGGTTGGAAGGGACCTCTAGGGTCATTTAGTCCAACCCCCTGCACAATGCAGGAAATTCACAAATACCTGCCCTCGCCCACACACACCCAGTGCCCCCTTGCACCATGCCCAGGAGATGGTAAAACACCATCAGGATCCCTAGCCAAACTGGCCTGGGGAAAGTTGGATCCATATGCGAGAAGGGGCTGCCCTGATCTTGGGCAGGAGGCCGGATCTCTACATCATCTGGCCTCCCCAGCAGGGTGGCATGCTGCAGAGTAAGAAAAGGGTGGGTAGAAACACAGCTGCAAGGAACACGGGAATCCTGATGACAGAGGTTCTGGATGTCCACCCATCACTTGCTGGCCCAGAGGAAGTCTGTATTAACAATGTATTGCGTATCTGTTGATTCTGATCGGGTGCCCAGTTGATGTGTGCATTTAACAGGTAGGGGGCCTGGCTCAGTGGCAGAGCAGCAGCTTTGTATGTAGAGGGGCCCTGGTTTCATCCCTTGACTTCTCCAGAGGAAACTGGTGGGCGCCACCAAAGGCCCCTGGAGAGCCACAGCCAATCAGAGGAGGCAAGACGGAGCTATGTGGACGAATGGCCTCTCAGTATAAGAGAACATCACGTGTTCGGCCAGGCAGAAATTCAACAGAGGCACCTTCCTGATGTCAGGCTGCTGTCAAATCCTGGAGGGGCTTTCTAGGTATGCTTCCATCCGCAAACAGCATGCCTGCTCTGGTAGTCTGGTTGGGTTCCCTGCCCTGCTCTGCAGGGAATTCCCGTCTCCCTGCCCACAACTGATTTACAGGAGAGTCTCCTGGCTGGGAAAGACGCCAGGCGTGTGACGGAGTGGCTTTGCCTACCAATCTGCCTCTCCCTATTTCCCGAGTGCCAGCCGAGATGGGTGGAAGAGGAGGGGAAACAGAGTGGCCGGGAAGGGAGGTTGGCGTCCCTGGATTGTTGCATATCCCTAGGGAGGGTCGAGGCAGACCGGCTCTTTGACTGCCCGGGAAGTTCCTAGTGGGCTGCTGCTTCCGGGGGGGGGAGGCTGGCATTGACAGGCTGGTGCAAGCTGAGCTGCAGCACCGCAGGGACCTTCTCCAGCTAGTCTCAAGAACTTGAGCGCTCCCATCCACGCCTGCAGAGGATGCGCTTTGCCCTCGGAGGGAGACCGTGCAGCTGCCGTGAAGGTTTACGTGGGGCCGGTGGGATCCCAAGGCTGCTCTGGGCCTGGCTGAGCATCGCTCTTCGTATCTTCCTGGGACCTTCTTTCTGAGCAGCTATGAGAGAGAGGAGTTTTGAACGCTCTTCCACACGGACTGTACAAATATCCATTATTGTTATTGTCATGGGTATGCATCACATCTCCCTCAGTTGCTGACTATAGCCTCAGGGTGACCTGAAGGAGGGAGCTCTGACTCTCGGCAGCTTCTGCCCGGAAAATCTTGCTGGTCTCTCAGGTGCCTGGACGCCAGTCCTGCTGTTCTGCTGCGACCCACATGGCTGCCCACCTGGAGCCGTCTTCTGTGAGAAGCCAGAACAGATGAATTAGAGCACACGGCACTTCCCAGCCACCCAGAACCAGCCGTTTCCGGTGGGTGCCATTCAGGCCCTCGGTGTCGGAGCACGTGTCTGCATCAGCCATTCGTAGTCTTGTGTTTTTCCAAACTGCTTCAGGTGCTGTAGTTTGATTGTTATTACAGCATCGTTGCAAGGTGGGCCAGTGTTGCTCTCCTTGGTTTTCAGGGGACAGGGTCAGGGGTTGACTGACAGTGCCATCCTAAGAGCATTTCCTGAGAGTAAGCCCCATTGAATACAATGGGACTTGCCTCTGAGTAGACATGCTTAGGACTTCCCCCCCAGTGCATACCTGACCTAGGTGAGCTTAAAACCAGGATCACTAAGCACATTGTTTATGTTCCTAAGCACTAAACTGCCCCAGCTCTTGGCTAGAAAGAGCATCAAAGGCCGAAGTAACACGTTCTGAGCAGTGGGGCTACCCTGGAGGTGCTGTCCCCCCCCCCCATGTTGAATCAGAACTTTTCTTTAGGGTCAAGCTCTGAAGGAAACATGTTTCTGAAAGGTTGATGCAGAAACTGACTATGCATAGTGCCGATTGGCTGGCCTTCTGTGATGTCACCAAGAAAACTCCTCCCCTGCCACCCCTTAAGCTCCTTTGCACTTTAAAAGAAATGCTTTCTCTTTTCAGTTAATAAGATGGTGAGTGAATGGGTGCAGTCTGGAAAACTCATGTGGAAGTAATTTAAAAAGAAGGGTGGGCAGCCTGCCTTTAGCACGAGAGGGGACAAGACGGGCAACGGAGCCGGTGTTTGGTTGGTTGCTACGCATGTCTGCAATTATGAAGGGAGCAAGAGCAGAGGATCATGCAGCAGCAAGCATGCATAGCGTCTGACCTCACTCTCCAGTGATCCCAGCCAGCATGTTTTCTTGCTCAAGGGCAGCTTAATTATGGGAGAGTTTATCGCATAGGATAAGCAGGGCTTGAGGACTCACCTGTGCCATCTCATTCTGTGTGCAGTGTGTAGCGGGAAGGAACTGCATGATAAAATGATCCTGGTGGCTTATTTAAAAAAAACTCCCTGCATGCAAAAAAAGTAGCATGCCAAGACTAGGTTGGAATCTTTCTCTCTAATATGCTGGTTTTCTGCATGGAAGGAGTTTTTAACTAGGAGAGCATTCCGAAATGCAATTCATTACTTGCAATGCTACAGCCTGGGAAGAACTCTGCTGTACAATTTTGCAAGCTTCCTTCTGAATGGGCATGTGACAGAATTTTTTAAAATCAATTACTTCAACTGTTACCGGAATTGGTCTCCTTGTGAGTAGGGGGTAATTAACGGCAAGGAGACAGCTATGCAAGCGGGGTAACAAGTGGGATCACCAATTTTTACAGGTTCCCCTCTCCAAGGAAACTGACAAGACAGGTGTTCTTTGAAATAAAGAATAGTTCTTATTTAAAGAGGAAAACTCACATACAAAAGAGACAGATGGTTCACACAAGCACACCACAGTCCTAGGAAATTAGCCAGAGGTTGGAATAGAGTGATATAGTTCTTATAGGGCTGAATGTGCCCTGAGGCTGGAGAGTGATACAGCTGTTAGGACAAGACCTTAATGTTTGTCTCCTGGAAAGGACAACCGTTTGAGTAGCTTGATTGACACTGCCAGGGTGTGACAAAGGAATTAGATTGGTTGCTCCTGGTGCTTTACAAAGAAATGGCAGTTAATTAAGTGTTCCTGGAGTTTAGCTGAACTTTGAGTTCTGATTACATGTTCCCAGGAAAAGTTTTTAAAATTATCAGAGCTGATTGATGGCCCTCAATCGTAGGATAGGACTTAATCAATGGAAAGAGGGGAGATTGGAATGTACGGGGTGGTGACCCACGAGCGCCTCTGTTGTCAAGATAGCGCATTCCGCAGCATGGGGAGGCAGGAGCCAATCACACCCAATCATTCGGCTTTGCATTCACATTGCATTCAAGACTCACTCTCCCAGGTGGGGTCCAGCAATGCTTTGCTCAGCCGGCTGGCTTGCTAATGCAAATTAAAGCACGTTAGATTCAAGGGGCTTATGATTTTTATAAGACAAGCAGCTATTAAAGATGGCGGAGGCTGGACTGACTGCTCACACAACTGGCATCAAGTGGAAGGCCAACCAAAGGAGGAAGAACTTATAACATCTTATCAACTTACAGAATGAATTGCCACAGAATGTGGCGAGGACCGCGTGCTATTGTTACAGATGATCTTCAACACAGGCAGAGAAGACAGGCTGCTCACACAGCGGTGGTGGGGCTGAGACCAGACTGAGGCTGTTTCTTACCAGGGAATTGGAGCTGAGACTCTGACCTCCAGGGCTGGCCAGTGACTTTGTGGCTGAACTGCAATTTGAGCACAGAACCAGGTCTTGCAGTATTTATTTGTTGAAAATGCCAGGTTTGGCTTTCCATTAAAACAATGGGCAGGGCAGCGGGGAAAACCAGCATAAAATCAGTATGCATGCCTTCTGCTCCCACAGTATCTGAGGGCTCTTTAACTGCAATCTTTCCAAACCAGTCCAGATTTGGGAAAGATTGTAGCAAAGTGAGAGAAAAGAGAGAAGCTGGACAAATAGTAGATGACTTCATATGGATGCCCCTGAAAGCACAGCTGCTATAAGGAAGCTGAAATGGAACAGAATTACCCCGTCCATCTTGGCAATTATATCGAGAATGTGAATGGTGGGGCCATTTTGCCTTGCAGGGGTGGTGGTGGGGGGGATGAGGTGCAGGATTTCATCTCCTAATATACCCTGCTTAGGCCACAGCCCACCCCTTGGGTTTCCTGTCTTCCTAACTAGTGTTGCCAACCTCCAGATGGGGCCTGGAGATCTCCTGTTATTGCAACTGATCTCCAGACCACAGAGGTCAGTTCCCCTGGGGAAAACAGCAGCTTTGGTGGGTGGACCGTTGGTCATCACATCGCCATTAAGGTCCCTGCCTCCCCAAACTCTGACTTCCACAGGCACTACCCCCCAAAACTCCAGGAATTTCCAAGACCGAGTTGGCAACCTTACTTCCTACCCATGAGTTAGCTGCGAGCTTTTCGTTGAACAGCATCTATCAGCAAAGAGGAGCGTGTTGGGGTGGGCGGGGAAGCTGCAGCTGTGCTTTTCGATGCACGGCGCAGACATTACACTGCATGGAAAGCTCCTCCGAAGGCCAGCGAGTGAACCGTCTGCCAGGCATCCCCGCCCTCCAGCCTGCTAACCCCACATAACCCCTCTAAGCCTCTGGCCGGGGCTCAGAGGGGCGGAGAGCGCAGCCGGAGGGAAGGGGGCTCTTTGGATTCCAGCACATGGCCTTCTGTCCCCTCCCTCTCCGGCTGGGGCCAGGGCAGGCCAGGTCCCTAATGAGCGGTTAATTACGGTTTGCTAAGTGCCCTCAGTAATTGCCTTGGAGTGCTGTGCTCCGTCTGCTTGCAAACATTCCCCAGCCAGGGAGGCCCCAGCCGGCCCTGGAGCCCCAGGAGCAGCCGGCAGAGAGGCCCTTCCCTTCCTTTTTCTTTGTGTGCTTGAATGTGCAAATGTGTAGTCAGTTTTGTCATGGAAGCGCTCTGTGTTCGATATGATCGCGTTAAATCTGTCTGTCCCTTCATTACCGGTTTATCTTTCCCTTCTTCCAAGGACCTCGGAGTGGAACTTTTAACACTCCGTTTTCCATTTTATCCTCATAACCTGGGGCTGAAAGAGAGCGATGGCCCAACGTAGCCCACTGATCTTCTGTGGCAGGGGGTGGGGATTCAAACCTGGGTCTTCCTGCTCCTAGTCTGGCACTCTAACCACTATACCACACTGTATTAATACAGCACGTGATATGCATGACGTGCTGGGCTTCAGCTAGTGTTGGCTAAAACACTGGGCCCTCTCTTGCCTAGGATCCCGGTGGATCGCCAGACTTCTCTGAAATGATCTCGGTTTCTAATCAAGCAAACGAGGAATGTGTGTGTGTAAAGCGCCATCAAGTTGCAGGTGATTTATGGCAACCCCTCCGGGGCCAAGAGAAGAGCAGAGCCGGTTTGCCATTCCCTGCCTCTGCAGAGTGACCCATTCAACTACTATAAGTTGGCTGAACCCGCTTAGCTTCGGAGATCTGATGAGACTGGGCTAGCCTGAGTTGTCCAGGCCAGGGTAAACAGGCAATAGCCTTTTCTAAAGCTTTCCAGCATTAAAGAACGTGTGAAATGCCAACACTGGCACAGAACCAAAGAATAGCCCAGTGGGAAACTAGCTCGCAAGGTCTGGAACAGTTGCCACCATCCCCTCTTTTTTTGTCCCCAACTTCTGGCAATCAGAAGTATGCTCCTGTTGAAAGCAACGATTCCATTTACGGCTGCCTACGTACCATGAGTCTGTAGAAGCACAGAAAATCTGCACAATGTGTTAGGTGCAGAATTCAGCATCCTAGTCATCCAAGCTGTCAGGGTTTTTGTTAGAAAACCCAAGTTCCTAGCCCTTATGGCTTTGTAGACAGTGCAGATTTGTGCTGAAATCTCAAAAGCTAGAGAGGCTGCTGAAAAAGATTTGGAGGCAAGCCTTTGATGTACTTTGCATCTCTTCATGGCTAGCAATTCTGCCAAGTACAGAATAAATTATGCAAAGTAAGAAAACTCATGGAAATACGGGCGCAGGGGGTGGAATCCTGCTTTTGCTGGCGTATGATTGCATATCTTGTGCCTGGGTGCAGTTTTCCTTGGTGGACATGGGAATAATAGCTTTGTTAGACCTGGGACTCTTGTTCCAGCACTTTTGGGTAAGGGGTTGCCTCTCTCCCTTTTTCATACAACATGTTATATGGAAAAGGACTTCTGGGCACTTTCCTGTTACACGTGCGAGAAATGTCTCTCTGTGCGCATTTCTCCCCCATTCATAGCTTTGCAGACCTCTTTAGCTATCTTTTCTATAAATAAAACTCCCAGCACTTTCTGTTGGCCTTGGTGAGGCAGTTACCTGCCCCTGCCATCAGGGAGACTGGCCCCAACAAGCCCTACCTACCCCTAGTTCCTGTGTTCCCACAGATCCAGAGGAGTCAGCTGTGTTAGACTGTAGTGGCAAAATAAGAGTCCAGCAGCACCTTTAAGACTAACCAACTTTATTGTAGCGTAAGCTTTTGAGAGCCACAGCTCTCTTTGTCAGATGTTTCTTCATACCCTCCATGCATCGGACGAAGAGAGCTGTGGCTCTCGAAAGCTTATACTACAATAAAGTTTGTTAGTCTACTACTGGGCTCTTTCTGTGTTCCCACAGAGCCATTTGTGGTTTGCAAGCTGAAATACTCTGCAACTCAGCCAGGCTTTTCAGCTTTCCAGGGCAGACACAGTTTTGTAGCTCTTTCCTGAGCAAGCCTCATTGAAATGAATGGGGTCTGCCACCCCAAGGCAGGGCCCAGAGAACTTCCCAGCAGATCAGAGCTTTCCATCAGCATCCAAGTGCAGCTCCCGTGGCCAGTGGCTAATTTTGGGGGTGCTTCTGCAAACCCCTTTCTCGTCCAGTGCAAATGAGTCTGGATCCATTGCTGTGGAATAGCAGGCCCTCTTGGGGCATTCTGCTTGGAAACAACAACACACACACACCTCTAGTGTTATAGGCTTTTGCAACTGAAAGCTTCCTTTCCCCCCCACAGAAGCTACCCAGATTTCGGGGCCGGGGTGTGTGGAGTTGTGGGTTCTCTCCAGCGGCAGAGATGGGTCACCAGCTGTGGGCAGAGTGGGCCACCTGGGAAGCCTCCAAGGGCGTGGCTGGGGCCTCATTCTCCGGGGGTCATGGGAGCGGCCTGCCCGTCCTTGTGCACGTCACTCCCTTTTCTTTTCCAAACAACTAACAAATGCAAATGAGTCGGGCCTGCCTGAGCGCACAGCCACAATGCTCCCTCCCTCCCTCCCAGAGTTTTGTGGCAGCTGCCTCTCAGCGTGGGGGTGCCTTCTCCTGGCAACGGCAGATGGCCTATTGTCCTGGGGGGGGGGAGATTCCATCACTTGGTGTCTTCTGAGCCACAGGTCATCCTGGAGTGGGGGTGGGGAGGCGGCACTGCAACGGGAGCTTTGCACAGGCCGTGTGAACCCCTGCAGGATCCTGCCTGTCCAGCAGTCTGCTTCTTGGGGCAGCTGCCCCAGCAGTGCCTGGTAAGCCCAAGCAAGGCATGGACTTGACTGCTGCTTTCCCCCTGCATGTGTAAGTCTCTCTGCACGAGACATTTGACATGTGAAGAACATGTGCCGGGAGATGCAATGTTAGCTGGGAAGGGTAGTTTAAAAAGAGACAGAGCCGGCAGCAGGGCAAAGGCTTTGCTCTACACTGGAGCTGTGTGAAGGGGCAGTGAAATGCCAGAAGGGAAACTTCAGCCCATTCAGCCATCCCACAC
This sequence comes from Eublepharis macularius, assembly GCF_028583425.1. Lineage (NCBI taxonomy): Eukaryota > Metazoa > Chordata > Lepidosauria > Squamata > Eublepharidae > Eublepharis > Eublepharis macularius. The sequence continues at coordinate 94,205,816 of NC_072800.1, read as the reverse complement.
CTTTTTAAACTGGTGAGGTGAAATTGACAGAGCCTTTGGGGAAGTGAAGATGAAATTAACAAACCCTCTGAGGAGCAACCTCTGCTGGCTCTGTCTTTTTAAACTATGCTTCCCGGCTAACGTTGTGCGCCAAGGCATCTCATGTAGAGAGACTCTGTGTTTCCCGCATGTTGGGTGACTGACTGGCTGGATGGCTGGATGCTGCCCTGCAGGGCTGGTTCAAGCCATTTTGCCAACCCCGAGCAAGGCATCCCCTCCCCTCCTGGGCCTGCACGTTGTCTCGGGGGATTGGTTTGAGCCAAGGTGCTAGCAGGGCAGGCCCAGGAGGAGAGGCTAGTCATGGCTCCAGGCCCCTCCACCCCATTGCACCACCCCCAGTCGTCACTTGGATTGGCCAGAGACAGCAGTGGGGCCATTAACGTGTAATGTCAGATTATTCCCTTCTAAGGGTGCAGTGGCGGAAGAGCCTGCCAGCATTCGAGGGACAGCTGCATAAAGACAGGAAGGAGAGCCTCCGGGGTTTTAAAGTTCTGGTGCCTCATACACACTGCGCTGGCAGCAGGGAAGGGGTTTTTCCGCACTATGTTTTTTTAAAATTCATTTTTAATGCCTCATTCCATAAGGCAAACAGTGGCCAGAAGCGGGCCTCGCCGAGAATTAATAATTCATCATCATTGCCTTTCTCAAGGATTTCCATTAAAATAGTGTTTATTTTAAGTTGATACAGTATTTTAATCCAATGAATTAAAAAGTAGCACAGGCTATAGAAAACGTAATCAGGGGATCAAAGCAGAAGGTCTGGCAAAAGCTTTTTTAAAAAGTGAAATGTTCTATTCAGTAAAAAAAAGTTGAATACAAAGCTTTACAAATTCATCTCCAGTTCCAGAAACAAGTCATATGGACGTTATTAAGTTCATTTCAGCATGCTAGTCCGAATAACATTCCATCTGTTGAACTTCTCTAACTATTTACCACGTAACATGCTAGTGGAGTTATTCAACTGGTTGCAAAAACTAAAGGCATGTATACAGTTGGGCAGAAGCTTTTCTTGAATTGCTTGGTCTCCGGGGAAGGCCCTTAGAAATGAAATGAACTCTTGATTTATGAGAAAGAAATGCACTCTGCACCCGCTCTAGGGTTGCCACTGATGGGAGTCGAGGACAGGTAAGAAGAAAGCATAAAGCTGAGCTGGGGACTCTTGTACGGAGTTCAAACATGGAGCTCCTGTGTGAGTCCCTGGGGCGGGCAGTCTCTTGAGGAAGTGGTAGCCAAAGCTTGGGGGGGGGGAGACTTTGGGGTGGTTTGGAGACCAGAGCCTAAAGGGAGGGGGAACAGTGAGCATGGGGAAGGATGGGGAGCCACATTATATCCTTAGTGGCCATCAGGTGAGCCTTGTGGAACTGGACTGTATGAGAATGTTAAATGGGGAAGGAGGAAGGGACAGGTGGAGAAGCAGGTCATACAACGGAATAATCGGAGAGAAGAGAGACTTCGGAAAGGGGAAGGGGGAAAGCTATTCTAATAACATCCAACATATTTTTGAGTTGTTCCAAACTCTGGACAGTGTTGGAAAGGTTACTTGCAGAAGAACAGGGCATTCTCCAGCGGACTGCACAACAGACTTTGGTGGGGGTGCAGGTGTGGGGACTGGGGACACAGGTGCAGCTTCATATGGAGTGAGTGGCAAAGAGAAACCCATTAGGAAGGAAGGATGGGCCGATCCGCTACATCACTTCCAGGCTGAGCAGGGCACCCTGCTGTGCAGTCCTCTACATTTCTGCGCAGAAGGAAATGCCGCGGTATTCACGGCCGAGTACGTGTACACAGGATTGCAGCTTGGTCTCTTGGACAGCTTCCTGTCTTGGTTCGCTGCTTCCCGGCTCGGCCAGATTTATACTGCCCTGCTGCCATATTGATCCTGGGCAGAGGACAAGTCACTCAAAGCAGGACGGTCCTGTATAAGACACGCTGGTGGGCCGTCCGCACATGCTCTGTTCTGATGATGTCTGCTGCTCAAGTGCAGAGAAGAGGTTCTGGGATCGAAGCTCCAAATGTCCACCGGTCTTTGGCTGCCCTCGTGAGCCTCAGAGCGGGACCACAAGTGACACCTGACACAGGTTGGACACTTGCCAGCTTCCCTCAAATTTTGGTGGGAAATGTAGGCAGCTTGGCGGAATGTTGGACAAGTGACAGTTGAAAAGTCCGTTGGACAGCAGTCAGAGAGCCAAGATGCAAGACCAGGACGCCTACATTTCCCATCAAAACTTGAGGGAAGCTGACTTCCGGTTTGGGATCCATGGAGGTCTAACACAGCTCTAAGTGCAGAGCTGACCGGGCTGCCGTTTCAGCGGCCGGAGGGGCACAAATAGCCCCCGGCCACCTGCTCTCAGGCGGAGAACAGGCAAAGAACACTCAAAGACCTCAGGGCGCGTCCATCTCGGGCGAGGGGGGGTTCTGCGCTAAGGACTCTCTCTCGACCCTTGAGGTCCCACCCTTCGACAGGTCGGCATAGATCTCTGCGGCAGACCCGGGGCCAGTGCGGCTGGCATAAGACCTTTGTGCCCAAGCTTCAACAGGGGGAAAACAAACGGAAAGAGAACTTAAGATTGAAGCAGTGATTACAACCCAGAAAGACGTTTGAAAAGGTAAAGATCACTATCTCCTGAATTGGGATGGACTGTTAAGAGTAACGAAGTTTTAAAAGGACTTTTTAAACTGCAACAGACTTATTATAAGGAGGGGGAAACCCGGCAAGAAATAGATTGGAAAAAGGACTAAGTAAAAAGAAGTAATTTAAGAAAAGGGACATTTGTTTATCATACCTGTGGTTGAGAATCGATAGCAGGCTGTGGGAAAATTGCTACCATCGCGAGAGCTGCAGCGGAGAGTCGGGAAACAGGAAGTACGTAATAGTGATAGAGTCGTCAGAAGGAGACGGCCCCTACTGGAAGACAGGAAGAAGGGCATCGCCATTTTTGAACAGGGAAGGGCTTTGGCTTCAGCAAGGGCGGAAGTAGGGCATCTTGGATTGCAAAAGGGTACAGAGAAACCATAGAGAAAAGACGCCCGACATTTTGGATTTTCGGAGCGATTTTTGTTTATTTAAAGGACCAGGACTTTTAAATTAGTTAAAAGGATTATCAATTTGGACGCCACGGAGCTAAGAAAACGTGCAGACTCGTGGGAGCGAGGTAAATCAAGCCCCACGATGTCGAAGAAAGAATGGCAAGCAGCCATAGAGAACTTGGACAAAAAATTCTGTGAAATGCTAAAGGAGCTTAAAGAAACAAAATTGGAGTTGGTGAAAGAAGTCAAAGATGTCAAAGAGTTAAAAATGAGCTGGCAGAAGTAAAAAAGGGAATGGAGACGATACAAACCGACTTGCAGGCAGCGCAGCCAAAAGTTAACGATGTGGAGAAGGCGATGGACAACCTTACAGAGACGCAGCGAACGGACATGAGAGTAATGAGGGGAAGAATGGCAGTTGCGGAGAGTAAATACATGGAGAAGCAGCTGAGGTTTCGAGGTTTGCCGGAAGTAGAAGGAAAGACAGCACAAGAACAGGTGACTGAAGTGTTAGCTGAATACCTGGAAAAGGAGGAGGAGGAGGTTGTGGCTTTCCTAGATGTGGTGTACCGAATAAATTCCAGATTTGCGACCCAGAGAAAGGTACCAAGGGATGTGATAGTGCAATTTACGACAAGGAATGTAAGGGAAATGATAGTGACCAAGCAATTTCAAGATCCACTGATAGTTGATGGCAAGACAATTATCATCATGAAGGAGTTACCCAGATCGGTGCTCTTGGACCGGAAAAAATACAAAGTGTTAGTCCAGACTTTGAAAGACATGAAAGTAAGATATAGATGGGAATTACTGGAAGGGATATCTTTTGAATTTGGAGGGGTAAGAAAGCGCATCAGATCTGAATTGGAAATGGAAAGGTTCATGACGGACAATGAAAAAGACTTACCAACAACAAGGCTTTGAATATGGAGTGCAAAGTTTTATCGTGGAATGTAAATGGACTCAACTCACCTAATAAGCAAAAAAGTATTTTCCACTGGCTATTAAAACAGAAATGTGATATAGTTTGCTTACAAGAGACTCATATTAGAAATCAGGACGTAAAATACCTTAAAGTAAGTAAATTGGGCAATGAATTTGTAGCGGCCTCAAAAAAGAAAAAAAGGGGAGTGGTATTATATATAAAAGAAGAGCTACAGCCAAAGGTGATAATTAGAGATGGGGAAGCCAGATTTATAGCAGTGGAATGTATTTGGAATTTAAAGAAAGTGTTGGTGATTGGAATATATGCGCCTAATGGAGCTAAAGAGTGCTTTTTTGAGGATTTAAAGAAGCAACTAGATGAACTTTCATATGATCAGATAATACTTGCAGGAGACTTCAATGGAGTTACGAATTTGGAACAGGATAAGAAATCAGCCACTACACAAAAGAAAAGAGGACTATTACCAAAGACTTTTTTTGGATTAATGCAACAGGAAGCGTTGGAAGATGTGTGGAGAACGCAGAATCCCACAAGCAGACAATATACCTTTTTCTCTGCAAGACATTCTACCTTATCGCATATTGATATGATCTGGGCCTCAAAGGACTTAGTACTTTGGACTAAGGAAGCAGAAATAATGCCTATGGTAGGCTCAGATCATAACCCAATTATGTGGAAGTTTGGAAAAAGAATTAAGAGAAAAGGATGGAGAATAAATGAGGATTTGTTGCAAGAGGGAGAAAATATGGAAATGTTGAGAAGGGAGACTAAATTCTTCATACAGTACAACATGAATCAAGAAGTACCAACCAATAAGGTATGGGACACGTATAAAGCAGTAATCAGAGGTGTATTAATGGACTTAAATGGAAGACTTCGAAGGAAAAAAGAGGAGAAGAGACAGGAGATTATGGGAAAAATAAAAGCCAAAGAAATACAGCTGAAGAAAAGACCAGGGAAAAAGAAAATATATCAGGATATTAAAATCCTTCAGGAGCAGTTGACGGCTATGAACAATAAAGAACTGGAATGGAATCTTAGAAGACTGAATCAAAAGTCGTTTGAAGGGGCGAATAAACCTGGGAAATTTTTGGCATGGTAATTGAAGAAAAGAAAGGAGAAAAAGATAATAAATAAAATATGTGATGACAATAAAGTACACTTGGAACAGGTCGCTATTAGCAGAGCCTTTTATAAATTCTACGCTAAATTGTATGATAAGAAAGAAGTGAATAAAGATGCGATAGCCGCATATTTGGAGAAAATGAAGCTTCCAGTAATTTCCGAGAAGTGGAGAGTTAAACTAAACAGCGAAGTAACAGAAGAAGAGATAAGGAAGGCAATACAGTCAACAAACTTAGGAAAAGCGCCAGGGCCTGATGGACTTACAGCTAAGTTTTACAAGGCAATGGCCAATGAACTGGTACCGTTTTTAAAAGAGGTGATCAATGGTGTTTTGAGGGACCAAAGGATCCCAGATACCTGGAGTGAAGCAAATATATCATTGATCCCCAAAGAAGGACAGGACTTGACCAATGTCAAAAACTACAGACCTATCTCTTTACTCAATAATGACTATAAGATTTTTGCAAAGATCTTGGCGGAGAGAATAAAGGGATGGCTAGCCGAAGCTATTGGAGAAGAACAAGCAGGCTTTTTACCAAATAGACAAATTAGAGACAACCTAAGGACAGTTATAAATGCTATAGAATATTATGACAGGCGATGTGATAAGGAGGTTGGTTTCTTCTTTGTAGACGCTGAAAAAGCATTTGACAATTTGAACTGGGACTTTATGTTTGCCACCATGGAACAGCTACAAATGGGAGAAAGGTTCATAAGAGCAGTGAGAGAAATTTATAGAGACCAGAGTGCAGCAATTGTGGTGAATGACGAGCTGACTAAAAAACTGATTATTGGAAAGGGTACAAGACAAGGTTGCCCGCTATCCCCATTGTTGTTTATTTTGGTTCTTGAAATTTTGATGATGCAGATTCGAGAAGACAATGCAATCCGTGGTATAAAGATAAAAGACTTTTCCTATAAGGTCAGAGCGTTTGCAGATGATATAATGTTAATTGTGGAAGATCCAATTGAAAACATGCCTAAGGTAATAGAAAAAATTAAAGAGTTTGGAGACTTGGCAGGTTTCTATGTAAACAAAAAGAAATCAAAGATTTTATGTAAGAATATGACCAAACAAAAACAACAGTTATTAACGGAAATAACAGATTGCGAGGTAACAAGTAAGGTGAAGTACTTGGGAATTGAATTGACTGCAAAAAATATAGATCTATTCAAGAATAATTATGAGAAATTATGGACTCAAATAGAGCATGATTTGATTAAATGGAATAGACTGAACTTGTCATGGCTGGGAAGAATTGCAGTAATTAAGATGAACGTGTTACCAAGAGTTATGTTTCTGTTACAGACGATACCAATCATTAGGGACTCCAAGCAATTTGATAAATGGCAGAGGAAAATATCAGAGTTTGTGTGGGCAGGCAGGAAGCCTCGAGTGAAAATGAAAGTGTTACAGGATGCAAAAGAAAGAGGGGGAATGCAACTGCCCAACTTGAGACTTTATTATGATGCAATCTGTCTGGTATGGTTGAAGGATTGGATCATGTTGAAAAATCGCAAACTGCTGGCCTAAGAGGGATACAAAAAATTATTTGGATGGCATGCATACCTATGGTATGACAAAGTAAAAGCAGATTCTATGTTTCTGCATCACTACATTCGGAGAAGCCTCTTCACAATTTGGAAGAAGTATAAAGAATACCTACAAGAAGGAATTCCCTCCTGGGTGGTTCCATATGAAGTAATAGATCCAAGAACGGTCGACAATGAACAACAGTGTTTAACGTACAAGGAGATAACTCAAATAGAATCTTCTAAAATAAGAATAAGAACGCAACAAGAGTTGTCTCCAAATTACGACTGGTTTCAATATAGACAAGTCAGAGATCTTTATTACTCAGACTGTGCGAAGGGAGGGATAAGGATGGAGGACTCAGAATTAGAGAAAGTAATTTTACAAGAAGACCAAAAGGAAATTTCCAAGGTTTACAAAGTGTTGTTAAAATGGTATACTGAAGATGAGATAGTAAAAGTGCAAATGGTGAAGTGGGCTATAAACTTTAACAAAGAAATAACAATGGAGGCGTGGGAATACTTGTGGAAACATACATTGAAAATCACGACATGTACCAATATTAAAGAGAATATTTACAAAATGATCTACCGTTGGTATCTGACGCCAAAGAAGATTGCGCTAGGGAACTCGAATATGTCTAATAAATGCTGGAAATGTAAAAAACATGAGGGATCAATGTATCACATGTGGTGGACTTGCGAGGTAGCTAGGCAGTACTGGGGGGAAATAATAAGAGCAATGAGTGAGATTTTACAATTTCAAGTTAATAAGAACCCAGAACTCCTGCTACTGAACTTGGGAATGGAAGACATCCCAGCACAACATAGGACATTGATATTTTATATGACGGCAGCAGCCAGACTTTTGTATGCACAGAAGTGGAAAGTACAAGAAGTGCCAACTATTGAGGACTGGATTTACAAATTGCTGTACATGGCGGAGATGGACAAAATGACAAGAAAATTGAGAGACCTTGATCCAGGGCAGTTTAACACGGACTGGGGAAAGCTGAAACAATATCTGGTGAAAAAATGGGAGGTGGGAGGAGAACTGTGGCAGTTTGAAAACTATTGAGGTACACAGGAGGAGAGAAGTGACTATACCGAGGGGGTGGAGAGTTAATGGAAAAATTCTAAGCAACTTTATATGACTTTTAAGTATTATATTAAGTAGCAATAGTGTTGATACTATGAGAATTATTGGGATAGAAATTAACTAATCTATATTTTTTGGAAAGATAACCGCATAACATAGAGTGAATATATACATACATACGTAAATTTAAAGATAGGTCTAATTGTTAGACTTATGGTATATGTATAGATAAAGAACAATATATAGAATAGAAGCCTAAGCAAATGACAATAAGTGTGTATAATAAGTATGTGTATAGCAGTATTGGAATTGATGTATAAAGGGGGGCAAATTGTTTGTCCCATATCGAAGAGAATAGAAGGAGTAAGATAAAACACAGGTTATCAAAATGAATATTGTTAGTAGTTTTAATGAAGAAGATAGATTAAGAGGTTTCTATTTATATGACAACTTATATGACAATCTATATGTGAAAGGAAGTGGAAATAGTGCTTAGAAGAATCTGAAAGTATATTATAATAAATAAATAAAATAAGTATGAAGGGAGTAGAGGGAAAGTGGATAGGGGGGTTGGAAAACTGTTGGAAGTCAACAAATAGGGGGGGGAAGGGAGGGGGTTAGAATTAGAAGAAATTAAAGAATGTGATTATAATTGTTATTATATGTTTCTAATCCAATAAAAAATTAAAAAAAAAAAACTTGAGGGAAGCTGACTAGTGTCCAACCTGTGTCAGGCGTCACTTGTGGTCCCGCTCTCAGCTCCTCTGCAGGAAGTTGTGATAGGACTGGCGCTGTTGTGCTTCTATGGGGGTTTCTGATCGCACTCTTTCTCTTCCTGCTTTGTCTCTTCTTCCCCATTGGCAGATACCGAACTCCGTCAGAACTCCACAACGACAACTTCTCACTGTCCACAATTGCCGAGGGCTCCCACCCAAATGTAAGGAAATTTTGCGACACCCCGGGTAACCTCTCCCCTCATGCCCGTGCATTGGCTTACTATGATAACATTATCTGTCAGGTAACTCGTCTTCTTCACGTCTCCCCCTTCTGCATGCCTCAACCCCCCCTCCCCTGCAGCCCTTTCGCCCCCTGCCGCCGGCTCCTGCCTGCCTCACTGAATGCTCAGACCGCCACCGGCAAGGGGCCTCCTTGGGTGTTGACCCCAGGGATCCGGTGGCAGGGCCAGCCACGTAGCAGTCGCAGCACCTGCGGTGGAGCACAGCCACGTGGGAGGTGTGTTGTATCTCTGCATATTTGCCCAAGGCCACGTGACAGGTGATGCTGTTTGGTCCCTTTCATATGCCCCCCCCCATCTCAAGGGCCTAGAGAAGGTAACACAAATCTGTATGCAGTTCTCCTCCCCTAGAGGGCTCCCCTCTAAGCTGGTGGCCAGCTGTAAAAAGGAGAAGGGCTCCAAGGAGACCCTAACGGTCTTTGATGGTCGCATTGCAGGACGCAGGCTTGTTCAAAGGTGGTGTGGGGCAGCCTTCCTTCCCACGTGCTCTGCTGTTGGTGGTGGTTGCCAGGCAGCTGTGAGGCTCCCTCCTCTCTCACTAGGCCCAGCAACGAGCGCTGAACACTTCTTTAGGTTCTGCAGCCTCCCCCCCACCCACCCACCCACCAGCCCCACCTAAGGACATCTCTGGGGCCCATGGAAGTTGTGATGTTTGTCAGTGCTCCACCACGAGTGGTTCTCATGCACAGATCTGCTCCTTGCCTGAGCCAGAGAGTCAGCAAGCGGATCTAGTCGGACGTTTCTCTCGGGAACCTAGTTCTTCTCTTGGGACGACGACTCCTGATTCTTGGTTGTGCAGACGCCACTGAGCTCCCTGTTCAGCGCCTGCCGAGTCTCGTTCCTGTCATTGCGAGTGTCCTGAAGTGCAACTCGCACGGAGTCAGGGTGTGCTGGGGCGGGGGCTGCTCATCACGCCGTGAAGCCTTCCCTGTCCACCGGCGCTGCTGTTGCTTTGAGCCTGTCTGATCCGTGTGCTTCCCTCCTCCGTGTTCGATCCCCCCTTGTGTCCATTCTCATGCGGGTCTGCGCCTCGCTTGTCTGCCATAGCCTATGTCTGTCTGTGTGTGTGATTCAGCCACCTGTTTGGCTGGAAGCAGCGCAGAGGTCAGATGAGGGAGTTGGGAGGATGGGGCTGATGCTCCCTTTGGGTTGCCCCCATTCTTTGGGGTTGCCTGGGGCAGAGGGAGGTGGGCTTGCAGGGTGGGACGATGGCTTCGGAATGCAACGGCATGTTCAGAGCATCAGTAACTCGGTGGGGCAAGAGAACAGATCTCCAAGACCTTTTGAGTGACCCAGCCAATGTTTCATGGGAGGGGGACTGTCCTTTTCATGTATTCAGCTTTTTCTCCATGGATATACCTCCAGCTCAGCCAAACAAAGGTCCTCGGAGCAGTTACAGATAAAATACCAGATCGAAACAAAATGAGCAATAAAAACCTAGCGTAAAATCCAATTTCAACAGAAACTTGACAGCTTTACTAGCAAGCCGGAAAACTGGCCCTCTCCACGGGCCCTTGTGAGAGGTTTTATGATATGCCTGAAGAGTACTGTGCCAGTAGGCCTTTCTCAAAAGAGGTTTCCATGGAGAAAAGGGGCCATCCCAGAAAAGCCTTGCTCTTTCTGGCTACCAATCTTGCTTCCGATGGTGGGGCCTCATTCAGTGTCCTGAGGGGTCTGGTGGTAGGGCCCTCTCTGACTACTCCGATTGTTGGGTCAAAGGATCCGACCTGAGGCTTCAGGGGTTGAATTTCCCTCTTAGAGTCTTAGATAAGTGCTGCTGTAGCAGAGTGGTGAAGTGGTTGGGCTGTGAATCATCACTCTGCTGGTTCGACTCCCACGACTGCCATGAGCTCAGTAGGTGGCCTTGGGTAAGCCCCTCCTCTCAGCCCAGCTCCCCAGGTGGGGGATGATAATGCAGTATGAGAGCTGCTGTAGCATAGTGGTGAAGTGGTTGGGTTGTGGATCAGCATTCTGCCGGTTCAAATCACGCCACCGCCCTGAGCTCAGCAGGCGGCCTTGGGTCAGCCCCTCCTCTCAGCCCAGCTCCCCAGCTGTATCGTGGGGATAATAATGACACTAACCTTGTTCACCGCTCTGAGTGGGGCTCGAATCTGTTTAGAACGGTGGTATATAAACGCAGTTGTTATTGTTTATTATTATTAAGGGGGTCTGTTTTCTGATTAGTTCGTTTAGCTTTTGTGTCCCCCCCCCCGCCCGTCTTTATCGGTCTCCACCTACAGGGTGCAGATGAAATTCTACAAGGCCCACGACCAGAACCCCTGCCCGTGTTGGATAGCAGCGACAGGGGCCCTGATTCAGATGGGAGGGTGGGCTGTGCTGCCGTGGCGGAGTGCCTGCCTGGCCGGTGGCAGGCCCCAGACGGATGGCCTTGCGTAGCTGCCAGTTGCAACAAAAGGCAACCTGTGTGCTTTCCGCAGTGATGCAAATAGCGGCCCTAAAACAGAGCAGGGAAGGAAAGAGACGTTTCTGTACACCAGGAGAATTCTCAGGTGTGCACGGAAGCAGGACATCCTCCCTTCCCTCCCCAAGGGGGGGGGAGCAAAATGTCCACAAGGCGGACTCCGCATGCATGCAGCCCTCCTGTTGCCATGCAACCCTGGCAGCATGAGGCCCAAGCGCAAGCGCACGCCCGCCCTCTGCTCAGAGGCAAGCGGAATGGAAGCGAGAGGCGTGCTGCTTGCTTAGCAGGAGGGGAAATGCCCCCCCCACGGCACTGAGATAAGTGCCTAAGATAAGAGCTTGCTGCTTGCCCACCCCCGATCTGCCCTCCCTCCCAAACACTATGGAACGAGGACTGATAGCACGGTGCCCTTTCTGCTGCCGATCCCGACATCGTCATTGTCTTTGCAGATGGGGCAGGGATCCAGGGTTTGGCCTCAAGCAGATCTCCCAAGATGGTGGAGAGCAGCTTTGAGGATGCTTGGGCCTCCCCCCCTCTAGGGCAGACCATTTACACATGTTGAATTTGCTCCCAGCAGCCTCACAGACTCACAACAACCCTGTGAGGCAGGTTAGGCTAAGAGATGGATACTTGCCGAGGGCCAGCGAGTGGATTCAAACCCAGGCCTCCCCGCCCCAGTTCAGCACCCTGTCCATTGCACCTCACTGCTATTGCTCAGATGCTCTTTGGGAGGTTTCCACGCTGACTCCTGTTCTCTCCCCCTGCCCCCTTCCTCCTCCCCTGCCTTCCCTCCCCCTTTAGGATGACCCCAATGCCCCCCACAAGCTGCAGGACCCCTTGAAATCCTGCCTCAAGGAAGAGGAATCCTTTAACATTCAGAACTCGATGTCGCCCAAGCTTGACAATGGGAAAGGGGACCCTGGCGACCCGGAGGTGCCTTGCCTGCAGAACAACCTGACATGAAGCAGGGCAGGGCCGGAGAGGTGGAACGAAGGAAACAAAGCACGAGAGCCATTCCCCACTGTACAGGTCTCATTTCTTGTCACTGTTTGTTCTGTTTTCTCCCCAACTTCATAGCATGCTTTGATGTATTTTGTACAGAAAAAGATAATACACAAGAAGATGACTCCCAAGTGTTTCCTCGATGAATTGTGGGTTGTTTGGTATGTCCCTGTCTGTATATTGCCTGGGTGAGCTCATTTCTCTCTCCCTCCCTCCAGAGGCCAAGTGGCCCTTTGACTTCCTGGGAAAGTTCCCACAGGGCTGCTTCCCTGGATGGCAGACAGGAGCAAGCTTAGCTGACTCCCCCTTTGTGCTGGCAGTGCTGTCCAGAAAAACAAGGCAATTTCCGGTCTATACGCAGAACGAAAAAAGTGGCAAGCAACCCGGAAAATGGAAAAATATCTCTGTATATAGGCATGAAACATGCAAAAATATCATATGATAAGAGTGTTCAATACAAGTACAATAATATTACAGTGTATTTATATAATCATGATACATTCAAGAATCTTAATTGTCTATCTTAATTGTCCATTGTGTCCACGTCATTTTCTCTCTGAGTCTTGAGAAACATTCACACTCATTGAGGCGATCCTCCAGCCCCTGAGGAAGTCTGGATGACGAAATCTGCCATCTAGCCGGCTGCAGTTTGGGCTGCTTCCAGCGGGGTCCTAGATGCAACATCTTGAGTGTCACCTATATAAGAAAAAACAATGATGGACATAAATCAATATGCATTTACCATTTCTTTCACACCTGGAGCATTTGCCTAGTTCCTAGAGGATTCATGGGAACAGGGCGCTGAGTCTCTTGTTTAGATTGGACTGGGATATGAGACAGACAATTAAGATTCTTGAATGTATCATGATTATATAAATACATGGTAATATTATTGTACATGTGTTGAACACACTTGTCATATGATATTTTTGCATGTTTCATGCCTATATACAGAGATATTTTCCCATTTTCCCGGTGGCTTGCCACTTTTTTTGTTCGGCAGTGCTGTCCAGGGCATGCGACTCAGCCTGGCCAGCAGCAGCAGTGCTAGGATGGGTGCAGGCTAACCCCTACCCCCTTTTTTCATGCCCCAACCAGCAGGGGCACCGGAGGGGTGGGTGGGCTGGTCATGACTGAGGCATCCTCCTTGGAACTAAGCCGCGCTTCCAGCACTTTCGGGGCCTCCCAGCTCCGTGGGCTTCCTGGGGCATTCAAAGGCCCTGATCCTCCCCTGCTTCCCTCCCTCCCTCTCCTGTCCCCGCTGTGATTTCTATACCTTTGCTGTTACTCAGCTCACTTTTTTTGGTACTTTTTTCCCCAGCCTTTTTTGAGAAACAAGTTTAAAAACGTGAAAAAAAATTAAGATCTTGAAATAAAAAAACCACATTTTTTTAAAAGTGAAACCGTGGCCTCCTGTCTCTTGCTGTGGGTTGGGGCCAGCCATCTGAGTGTGCAAAAACGTGATGGTGATGCTTTGAGGGTGCAGCCATGGGAGATGAGCAGGCGGGAAGCCACTTGTCACAGGTTACATTGGCAGGGAAAAGCAGGGCAGGGGTGAAGAGATGCACAGGGCAAGCAAGCCCCAAACAAGACAAGGAAGCTGGACGCCAAGCAGGTCCAAGAGAGCGACGGCTTCATGATGAGAACAGCCTTTTCAGAGTTGGGAGCCATTTGGAGTTTAACCGGCCAAGTGAAGCCCTTTGGCCCCCTGGGCTACCATGTGACAAGCCCTGAGTCAGGAGCCACAGCGCCCCCTTCAGCCAGTGACCACAGGGTGCTCAAATGCAACAGACTATAGTGCCACAGAGATGCCGGGAGTCTGGATCTGGCCACCAGAATACCCATCTGCAGACTCACAAACCACTGCAGTGTAGATCCCTTCAGCTCTTGCATGTTAAAGATCCAGAACCCGGTCCTGTTTGGTGACTTACTTTCATTGGGGTTTAAATGGGACTCCTGCTCTTTGGAGCATGTCTCCAGGTGATGCAGAAATTAGTACCAGGACTTCATTGGTGGACCACAGACCGTTTGTCTGCCACACCTACAGTGAAGTGTTTCTTACTTGCGTGAGCATAAATGGTTGTTAAAAGGGCCGCCTTCTACAGTTGCAACTGCCAAGCGCATTCATTGGTATTCAGGGCTGTGGCTCAGTGGTAGAGCGTCTGTTTGGCATGCAGAGGGCCCCAGGTTCAATCCCCGGCAGCACCTCCAGTTAAAAGGATCAGGTGACGTGAAAGACCTTTCTCTGCCAGGTACGCTGGAGAGCTGCTTGGAGGGACTGTGGCTCAGTGGAAGAGCCTCTGCTTTGCAGGAAGAGGGCCCCAGGTTCAATCTCTGCCATTTCCAGGTAAAAAGACTAGGTAGGCAGCAGGTGATGGAAAGATCTTTCTCTGGCAGAGACCCTGGAGAGCATCTACCCGTCTGAGAAGACAATACTGACCTTGATGGACCAAGGCTCTAACTCAAAATAAGGCCGCTTCATCTGCGCTCCTCAGCTTAATTTTTGTTTTTAAAAGGCAACCAAAGTTCTAGTCCTTGAGGCTGCAATGATGGGCTTGAACCAGGTTATGCCTGTTGAAATGTTCGAAGCCCAAAGGGAGCCTGAGCACAGCGAGCAGAGGAACAGGGCTTCAGACCCACGTGGAGAGCGTTGCTCCTTTTCATTTCAAGCAAGCAGAATGAGCATATTTAGACAAATTGGCTTAGTTTGCATATATTATACAGGTCATGGAATTACGCATTTTTGTCGCTAATTGGGTTTTCTTCATGTGGATTTTTAAAGAGTGCACACAAGGCTCCCGTGTGGGAAAGCTGTTGTCTTTTTAGATCTTGGCTCCCGAACGGCATTCGTTGCACTGGTGAAGGATCTCCGTTGGAAGTTGGACAGAGGGCAGCCTTCCCTGTTGAGCCAGCGAGATCTGTCTTGACACAGCTAACCACTCCATTCTCATCCACCAACCTGAATGCACAGTTGGTGTTAGGGGCATAGCCCTTCGGTGGTTTCACTCTTGTCTGTCTGTCTGGACACAGAGAGTCTCCCTTGGCGGTGCAGATTCAAATGGACGAGCATTGTCTTGCGGAGTTCCACAGAGTTCTGTTCTCTCGCCCACGCCCTTTAATACACTGAATGAGATCGTCTGAATCTCTGGGACTGGGCGTCATCAATATGCAGATGACGCCCAGCTGTATATTTCATTATCCAAACCTTCAGATGTGTCCATCTTGGTTCTGAACCGATGACTTGCGGCTGTTGTCAGGTGACTAAGGTGGAACAAGCTGAATCCGAATCCAGACAAGACAGAGGTGATGCTGGCTGTGAAGGCTGATACTGTAGAGATGTTAAATCCACATCCTAGGTGGAGTGCAGTTGGCTTCTGCAGATCAGGTTAAGCTTGGGGATGCTCATGGACTCTGGCATGGGCGGGGTGGGGCACGAGTGCCTTATGTCAACTGCTTCTGGTTTGCCAACTCGTTACCTAGACTCAGCCAATTTGGCCACTCTGATCTATGCTTTTGTAACTTCTTGGTTGGATTACTACAATGCGCTCTACACGGGGCTGCCCTTGAAAATAACCTGGAAACTAGAACTGGTTCCAAATGTGGCAGTTGCTGGGAACATACGTTGCCTGTTTTAAACTACGTTGCCTGTTTTAAACTACTACATTGGTTGCCAGTCTGTTTCCAAGCTCAAAGTCCTGGTTTTGAACTTTAAAGCCTTTCATGACCTGGGACCCACATATTCGACGCAAAATAGCAAAGAGTCCAGTAGCACCTTAAAGACTAACCAACTTGATTGTTGCATAAGCTTTCGAGAACCACAGCTCTCTTCATCAGATGCAACTTTATTGTAGCATAAGCTTATGAGAACCACAGCTCTCTTCGTCAGATGCAATTTTATTGTAGCATAAGCTTTCGAGAACCACAGCTCTCTTCGTCAGATGCAACTTTATTGTAGCATAAGCTTTCGAGAACCACAGCTCTCTTCATCAGATGCATAAGCTTTCGAGAACCACAGCTCTTTTCATCAGATGCAACTTTATTGTATCACAAGCTTTCAAGAACCACAGCTCTCTTTGTCAGATGCAACCTGACGGCGAAACGTCAGGAACTACAATGCCAAGACCACGGCAAGACAGCCCGGAAAACCCCCAACAACCATAGAGCTGTGGTTCTCGAAAGCTTATGCTACAATAAAGTTGGTTAGTCTGAAAGGTGCTACTGGACTCTTTGCTATTTTGCTACTGCAGACTAACAGGGCTAACTCCTCTAGACATATTTGAAGGTTCATCTTCTTCCCTTTGTCCCCATCCACCATCTTCAGGCAGCCATCTGTTGGGGGGAGGGCGCCTGGCACCAACCAGTGCATGGGCCGTTCTCAGCATGGGGATTTTGGAGCTATTTTAATGTGATTTGAACTGAAGATATTTTCCATCTATTATTGTAAGCTGCCTCGAACCATCAGGAAAAGTGAGGTAACACGTTTCAATAAATAAATAAAATCAACAGCCTGCTCATGGGAATAAAAAACAATGCAACCAACATGAAAATCCAGTGCCAATGGGGAGAAACTGCTCAGCTGAGCTGGGGCCAGGCACAGTTGAGGGGTGCCCAGCAGCCGCCTGCCCTCCCACTGAGGGCCAGTCACTGGCAGTCGCGTTGCCCCATGTTGCTTCCGCACAGCATCCTCTGAAACTGCCAAGAGAAGCGGAGCACAGCCAGGGCTGGTGGTGGACGAGGCTCCCTCCCTCTCCCTTTTACAAAGGCATCATGTCGTACTCTTGTCTTGTGCCCCAAAAGAAAAAAACGTGTGTGCAGCACAGAAATGCCGTGAATGTGACAATTGGCTCCGTTCACACCTCCTGCCTCTGACGGCGAGGTCTGTAGCTGTGTGTTTTCCTCACACCAGCTTCTCCTTGCTAATAATACACACAGTAGTGCAAATTGGGCTGCGGTGGATTCCATGACAAGCAACGCAGTTCAATAGAAACCAGGCGCTGGGATGCATGCTGCCTGGAATGCCGAAATTTTCTAGGGCTGTGCAACTCCCGAGAAGGCGCCTCCTCATGGCCCCAGTGCAGATAGACCAGCTGGGACCAGACAGATGGAAGGAGCAGGCAGCAGCCCCACACTAGGCTGCCATCAGTGAGCCAAGACTCCATTTAGGTGTTGCTTAAGTCTAAGGCTGTATTTTAACCGAGGCAGCCAACCTGTGCTTGAGCTGTGCAGCTGCCAGCTGCAGATAGATCCTCACATGGCCAAATGCATCTTCACACACAAAAAGCTCTCTGCACATAGAAAACTAGCTGGCCGGGGAGAAGGGTGCTAGCCTAACCATCCCCTGGAGGTGGTCTTTTCTATGCGTGGAGAACGAGGGCTCTGAGAAATTCCAGATCAGGACGCTGGACAGCTCCCTGCCTCCACAGCCTTCGGGGCTTTTTTTTGTCTTACAAGGCGGTCACACTGCAGCACAGCCACGCCTGTGCGCTTAGTTCACCGCTGCTCTAAGCTTGGGTGGGGAGGGGGCACCTGAAGCTTCGGTCTGCCAGCCAGACCAAGAGCCCCTCTTGCTCAGTACTATCTGCTCTGGGGGGCAGCTGCGTCTGGGACTGCAGCCGAAGGCCAGCTTCCTCGAGACTCCCAGTCTGGAGATGCAGAGGGTCGGACCTTTTGCGTGCAGAGCAGGGGCTTGACCACTGAGCTCTGCTGCCCCTAGGCAGGAACAAAGCCTCGAGCCTTTCCTCCATGGATCACTTAATTACCCGAATTCCTCCTGTCTCTCTTCTCCATGCCTGGCTCTGCCCGGCTCAGCTGCTTCCTCTCCCCACTGGGTCAGCTTGTCATGTCAGGGGGTCGCCTTCCAGTCCACCCAGCCAAGGCACTTTGTAAACCAACTTCCCTTGAAGCACCCGAGGCCCGCTGCTCCTGCTCCTGCTCCTGCCAGCCAAGCCCACCTAGCGTGCACTGTCCCAGGCAGAAGCCTCCTCCCCACACCCCACATCGAGTGCCTTCCGCTGGTCCATCCAGGTCAGCTTTGTCTACTCTGAGTGGCAACAGCGTTCTGGGGTCTCAGGCAGAGGCCTTTCACATCACCTGTTACCTGACCCTTTTAACTGGAGATGCTGCCAGAGACGGAACCAGGGTCCTTCTGCATGCAAATCGGATGCGCTGCTCCTGAGCCATGGTCTCGTCTACTTGTGTGTTGCCGAGACTTGGCCAAATGTGTTAATACGGCACCCAGCAAAACCATGTCAGTGCGGAAAACATACCACTAGGGTTCACTTTCCATTTCTAGCATTTTTTAAAATTCTGCTCATGTTTGAAAAACCAAGTTGACAAACAGCATAAGCATAATCCACAGAAGTCATTGCAGCAGGGAAAAAAGCACAGTGCTGTGGCACGTCACCTTGGCATGCGTCATATTGGGCCCGGGCCTCAGGGCAGCTGACAAAGTTTATGCCACAAGCAATGTCTAGAGGGCTCTCTGGTGCGGACAAGGCACCTCATAGCAGAGAAGCCAGCACAAGGGAAAGAACAGCTGGATGCAGGTGGCTCGAGCAAAGGAGCCGAACTACGTGCGGTTACGGAACCCAGCTGTGAATTGCCTGGTTCCTGATTGAGGGGCTGGGCTTCAGGCATGTCTGTTTCACAGCAGGGTGTCAGACGCTCTTCTTCTAGCCTGAGGACTGTTTTAGGAATATCATGTAGGCCGCTGACTCGTTTGATGCTGCTTTTATGCCCCTGGCTTGCTTTAAATGGCTTCTTTTATTCGTGATCATTCATATGTTGTTGGTTTTATAATTTTACTGTATTATTTTTACTTTGTGAGCTGCCTTGAGCAAGTCTCTGGAGAGGCAGCATATACATTTTTCTAAATAAAAATAAATAACTAAGAAGAGGAATTTATTTATTACACTTTAATCCAACCTTTCTTGTACGGAATAGATGCCCCCCCCCCACACACACACACACATTTATCCTCACTGCAACCCTGCAAGTGAGGCTGGACTAAAAGAGATGTCACACAGAGAGCATTGTGGGTAGAGGGGGTTTGACCGGAGTGTCTCTGACACTCTGATCATTGCACTGCCCTGGCGATACATCTGGACCAGCAGAAAGGCTGGGAGGTGAGGAGTGGTTACAGGTCTGTGCAGTGAGCTTTGCCCTTGGGAGCTTCACCCACCTGCCTCATCCTGTTCCTAGCCCTGGATTGCTTAGCCGATAGTTCTGAGACAGGGAAACCTCGGAAAGGATTTTTTTGCTGCTTCACAGAAATGATGATTAGAATCATAAATTTCCAGCCAGAGTCACTAACCAGTTAAGCAGGAGTATTGGATTAAAAATAGAATGTAGGGCACATCTAGGTGGCAAATTGGAGCCAATTGGTTTAACTCTAAGGGATTTCCTCTCAAATAAAACTGGCGTGTGCAGCTTTGAGTGGGTAAGAAAGACACACACACGCACAATTTTCTCACAGCATTCCAATCTGCAGGCTCGTTTCTGAGCAGAACGGGAGAATAGTCAGGTTTCCACCTCTTATGGCAGGCAATCCTGGGGCAGGGGGGCTCACACGGGTTTTCTGGAGCTTACTAGAGTTTAATCCCCTCCTATGAGCACTTGAGCAATAACAGGCATGCATCATGAGGAGGAAAGATTTAGGATTCTCACAGCAGTGTAAAATAGTAAAGAGCCCAGTAGCACCTTTCAGACTAACCAACTTTATTGTAGCATAAGCTTTTGAGAACCACAGCTCTCTTCATCAAATGCATTGTAAGCTTTCAAGAACCACAGCTCTCTTCATCAGATGCATCATCAGCTTTCGAGAACCACAGCTGTCTTCATCAGATGCATCTGACGAAGAGAGCCGTGGTTCTCAAAAGCTGACGATGCATCTGACGAAGAGAGCTGTGGTTCTCGAAAGCTTATGCTACAGTAAAGTTGGTTAGTCTTAAAGGTGCTACTGGACTCTTTAATATTTTGCAACTACAGACTAACACAGCTAACTCCTCTGGATCTATGATCACAACAGTGTAGCGGCTCATAGCTATCCGTCCCTCCCCTTGCCTGCCCTTGTGCCATGTCCACCTCTGGTGGTCAGAGAGGCACAAGGCAAGGTGATCTTGAGTGTCACACTAGCTTCCAGTCACAGTTTGGGTTGCTGATTATTGGGCCAAGTGGACAGAGAGCCTTTGCGTTGTAGTGATCAGCACAACGTATTAAGATTGGGAAGGCCTAATCCTTGCTCAGCCATGAAGCTACTTCCTTTTTGTTAGTCTGCCTCACAAGGTTGTTGTGAGGATAACTGGAGGAAGGGAATACTCCATACGTTACCCTGAACTCCTTTTGTGAAGAGGCAGTCAAGGGACACGGCCTGGATTCCACCAGCCTGCCACCTTCTGTAGCAGCTGCAGAGACGCCGTCCTTCCACTCGCTGCAAGCCACGAGGCTTCCTGGATGCAAGCAGTGAATGAGAGGAGGCCTCTTATCTCTGCAGGCTCTTCTTTGTCACCTTACCTGTGACCAGGTAAAGACCCAGCACAGTTTCTGGAGTGGGGTAGGTAGAAGCAAATCAGCTTCTGTGAGAAAGTCAGACGGTCTCCCCAACAGCTGTAGAACAACCCACTAAGTCTTCCTTAGTTTGCGGAGGCAGAGCTTGTCCGGCGACTTATCAGGAGTCAGGCACAAAACACACGACGAGAGCAAGACAAAGGGAGGCAGCTTTGACTCTCAAAAGTCCAGACCCTGGAAATCTTGTTGCTTGAAGGTGCCGCTGGACTTGGCTCTTGCTCTTCTACTGCAGACCAACACGGATACCCACTTAAAACACACAATGTGACTACTTTTTCTCTTGAACAAACTTTTCTTTGATAGACCAGAACTAATGGGCTGAAATTAAATCCAAAGAGTTTTCAGCTAAACGTTAGGAAGAACTTCCTGCCGGTTAGAGCAGTCCCTCGGTGGAACAGGCTTCCTCGGGAGGTGGTGGGCTCTCCTTCTTTGGAGGCTTTTAAGCAGAGGCTAGATGGCCACCTGACAGCAAGGCTGAGTCTGTGAACCTGGGCCGATCTCGAGAGGGAGAGCAGGAAGGGTTACATCGGGGCTTTGTTCTCGTGGCCCCTTCTTACACACCCAGGGTAAATTTCCTGCATTCTGCAGGGCATTGGACTAGATGACCCTGTAGGTCCCTTCTAGCCCTATTATTCTATGATTCTAACCCTATCTAAGCTTTCAAATATCACAAGGCCTCTTGGATCAGGTCAAAGAAGAGATCTGTTGGAACAGGACAAAGCCCACCTAGGGCAGGAGCTTTTCACAGTGGCCAACTAGATGCCTTGGAAAGCTCATAAGTGGGGACACAGAAACCAAGCCTTCTCCCTGTTGCCGCCCCCAAGACCCGACATTCAGGCCCCTGAATATGGGTTCTATTTAGCCATCATGGCTAATAGCCATTGATGAGGTTATCTTCCAAGAATCTGTCTATCTAGACTACTGGCTGTCATTCCATACTGTGGCAGTGAGTTCCACAGGTTAATTATGCACAACATAAAGGGCACGTCCAGGAAAACACCACCAATATTTTCACACTAACCTAAAAGTGCAGAAAAGGGACAAAAGCAAAAGGCTGCCAGAAAGTGGTAATGGTTTGTGGTTGTTCTGGGACTCAAACGGGCCACAAAATCTACTGGGCTAAAATTTCACCCCATCTGGGATGGAGACAACGGTTTCGTTAGACTGTATTTAAGACAGCAGAAACGGAATGCTTATACTGTCTTCGGTGAAAAAAGTCACTGTGGGTCTTTTAAGCCATTTATTCATCATTCTGTGCCATTTTTTCATTATTGCTGGAAGCACGCTATGTGCAATTTGCAAAGGTGAGAAGGGTAAACATATCTAAAATAAAATAAATCCCATTCCCCATGAAACTCAGCTTAAGGCTTCGGCTTTCTCCCCACAGAACCGTGCGCTGCCTCCTGTTCTATGGATTTTCCTGTTGTCCGGGGCCAGCTGACATGGTCAACAGTTGTCTCCACCAGAACAGCCTCAGCCGCTAAAGAAAATCCCTCTTTGTTGCTGCTGCTCTCTGCCAGATTCTGGGACCTTCCGGGCCTTGAGGCCCGTAGCCTGCTGACAGAAGGCCTCCTTCCCCACAACCCTGGTCGGTGCTGGGAACTAGCAGGCTGGCCTCTGGGGAGGGGGAACACAAAGGCCATTTGCCTCTCCTTGCCATTAATCATCGCCTTTTGCCTGGGCAGAATGAAGCCAGGGGCTGCTGGCGCGGCGCTTGCTCTCCCTGCCTTCATTGTGAGCCGAACAGGCTTGCTGATGAGAAGCGCTTGCAGGGGCCGCGGCCCTTTGCCTTTGCAGACAGCTTGACCCATTTTTAGTTCTCCTCCTTTGTCTGGATGCAGCTTTTATGTTTCTGGGAAACCAGCTCAGATTCTCATGCCAGAGACGGGGCAAGGGCTGTGCAGCCTAGGCAAGGAGAAGCTGCCCCCCTGCCCAGTGCCATCCTAAGGTACAGCCAGGTGGAGACAGCCAGCCACCTATAAGGCCCTGTGGTGGCATGGAGGGCGGCTATGGGGATACATTGGGAGGACATATTCAAATGTTGCTCTGGAAATCTAAGGGCTAAATAAACTGGTGAGACAGACTTCCAAGAAACCTGGGGGACATACAAGTGGAGACTGATGAAAACGTGCTAGGAAAGCCATCTCTGCATCCCTTTCCCCGGCACAATACTTAGATGCTGCTCACACACTCTGTTCACGTGCCACTCACATAGACACTCTAAATCCAAACACAAGCTGAAAACGCAGCCCTGCGTTGACGGTGCAGTCTGCTTTGCTGCTGCCTTTCTGGCCACAACCACCATCTGTCCCTAGGCCCAGATTTTTCTTTTTACGGCGGTTGAAATATTAATAAATGTTCCATAACATCTCAGCAGTGGAGAGTGGTGAGGAAGGGATCGTTTCAGTATACTGAATCCGAAAACATAGCTGAACCGACCTTTTAACTTACTGGGCAAGTTCCAGGTGTGCAGCTGCCCTGGTCAGCCACTGGTCTGGTGGCCAGAGCCAGGTGGGCCGAAAGGGTCCGCTCCATTTGCCTACACTTATTGCCACTGCTGCTGCAGCGCCAGTTCGAGCCAAGATGCTCCCAGAGCCCTAACAGCGCTGGAGGGGGCACTGGACTCAGCTTCCTCCAGGGATGCCAGCTCTGGGTTGGGAAATTCCTGGAGATTTGGGGGTGGAGCCTGGAGAGGGCAGGGTTTGGGGAGGGAAGGACATCGGCGGGGTGTAACGCCAAGGAGTCCACCCTCCAAAGCAGCCATTTTCTCCAGGCCAACTGATTTCTGCAGCTGTGCTGGAATGCAGGCGGGGAGTCTGCCACAAGCCTCTCTGAACGTCCGGAGTTCAACCAAGCCGACGGGGGAGCAGGCAGGAAGCGTAGTCCAAGGAGCCGAATGCAAGGGTCAGAGCCAAAGAGCAGTCAGAGCAGAACTGAGTTGCAGTAGAACCGGGCGGGGTCTGTGCACAGGTGCTTCTGCAACGAGGGAAAGGGCGCCCTGGCTTAAGAGCTCTCACCTGCAGGGCAGTGCTGCACCCTGTTACAACTCAAGGTCGTTACGTCGTTGTTTGAGTGCCTGGAGCCTTGCACTTTGCCTCCTTTCCTGTGCAGCAAGACGCTGTCTCCCTCTGCACTGCCTATCAGGCTCAGGGGAGCTGGGTGGAGATTCTGCCCTGGACTCAGGGGCTGGTGCAGGTAAGGGAACAGCCTCTGCCCCTGAGTCTGCCCGGGATTCCTCAGCCAGCTCTGGCAAGGGTTCCTGCTGCTCCACTCCCTGCTGGTCTTCCAAGCGGCTGCCTCTGGAGGGGCTTGGAATAGTCCCACTCCTGTCGTCCTCCCCGAGGTCTTCATCCTCTGAGGACTCAGAGGCCACAACAGCAGCCTGGAGATCAGTTGTAATTCCAGGAGATCTCCAGCCACCACCTGCTGGCCAGAGATCTCGAATCTGCTGCCTCTGCTTAGCTGCAAATTGTCGAGTTTACATGCATTTGGAGGATATATACCAAGACGCGGCACGTGTTTGTGTTCCGGACTTCCATCCGATCTCTCGTTTGTCTCTCTGGGGCCACACTGAATGTCCTTTCCACTTGTATGGCTCTAGAAGCAGCTATCCAGATGAGTGAGCAGTATTGTGTGTCAGGTCAGAAGGGCGCCTGTCTCCAAGAGTGGGTCAGTGCTTGGTGCCATCCCACCTGGAGTTTTGTACGTAGCTCTGAGTGCCACCGTTTGAGACAGGCCCTGAAGTGGGAAGACATTCACAATCCAAAAGGCAACTGGGGCGGGAGCGGGGAGGAAGCTGAAAGAACGGGATGCATGTACGGAAAAGGAGCGTCAAGGCTTTGAGAGGTGAGGCCCTTGTTCCACATGTCCAGAGGACTGAACCAAAGAATGTGATCAAATAACACAAGAGGAGTTTCGGCTGAAACCTTAGAGGAAGTTTCATTCCAGGAGCTGCTCATTCAGCCGGAGAATCAGCCATCCAGTTGGTGGAATAACCTTTCTCAGCGTCTTTTGGGGGGTCAGGCTGGTAAGCGTTTTTAGCTTGCAGGGGGGAAGAGGATGAAGGAATTGATCAAGATGTACAAAAGGATGGAAAACGTGGAGGAAAAAAGACATTTCCACTTTTTTCATATCATACCAGAACTCAGAGTCACTCCAGAAAAACGGCTTCGTTGCACATTCTGGACACACGAAAGGGAGGACTTCTTCACAAAACACATAATTCGCTCATGGGACTCTCCTCTCTACCAGGATTGCTGCTCTCCAGTGGCTTAGATAGATTTAAAAAAGACAAGATGGGCCAGCTCAATCTATCCATGGCTGTTGGCCATTAACAGCTAAGCAGAATATACAGGAAGTTGTTACCATTTCATATTTGTCCAATTTTCTATTTCTGTTGGGAGTGTTTTTGTTGTGTTTCCTAAGTTGCCTTGAGACCATAATGTCAAAAGACGGGTGCTAAATTATAAGCAAACCTCCATGTACAGAGGCAATATACCTCAGCTGCTGAGAACAAATATGCCCACCGTTCCCTGCTTCCAGAGATACTGAGCTGTCTGCTGTTGGACACCAGATGCTGGTTTAGGCAGACTTGGTGAGATCCAGCAAGGCAACTTGAATGCTCTCAAGTGTAGGCTGGGGCCTGCCATTCTCTCTCAGCAGTTCCAAGGGGGTCCCTGTGATAGGAATGCCGTACCAAGCGGTTTAACTTTCACGGCACAATGCCCGAGACCCCACACAGTGTTTTGCTGTGCTGACAGCAGACAGGAGGGGGAGGCAGAGCAACCCCTCCTCCTGCGATGGTCTCCCCAGGGCAGCCACCCGAGCATGCCATGAACATTTTTGGCTCTGCGCCAGAAGAAGAGGCAGTTCAGTCTGCATATGAAAGAACGGGATGGGGCGGCAGGATGGGGCCCCAGAACAGCTTGTGTGTTTGCAGACACACACTGGCAGCCTCCCACACAGAAGATGATCTATATTCATTCCATGTTTAGCTTGTGCTGCCTCGGAGGCTCAGTTGCCAACAGACATTCCAAAAAGAAAGAAAGAAAGAAAGAAAGAAAGAAAGAAAGAAAGAAAGAAAGAAAGAAAGAAAGAAAGAAAGAAAGAAAGAAAGAAAGAAAGAAAGAAAGAAAGAAAGAAAGAAACTTTGGCTTGGAGCAGAACTCTCTGCTCAGCTAATGGCAACACCTTTCTCTAGCACAAGAAGCTTCCCTCCGTAGCCAGGGGCAGAGTGGCAGGCCCCAACCCACAGAGGACAGACCTTGAGCCAGAGCAGAGCCTCTCTCCCGCTCCAAACCAGCATTGACTCTGCTCTGATCAGGAGACGTCCCCCAAAGCCTTTCCTAGCACCTGCGATCTCCCTAGAACCTTTCATCCAGGGAAGGAACCAGCGGATCTCTGCCAGCAAAGCTTGTCCCCACCATCTCCTAATCATTCTGTAAAATACCCCCAAAGTGTTTTTGCAGCAAACAGTGAATGGGCTGGGATGTAGAAAGACCGAGTGGCTGCTGGTGCTCGCCAAATGCATGGGGCTTGCTGTAGCATAGTGGTTAAGTGGCTGGGTTGTGAATCAGCACTCCGCTAGTTCGAATCCCAGCACTGCGACGAGCTCAGCAGGTGGTCTTGGGTGAGCTACTCCTCTCAGCCCAGCTCCCCAGCTGTATTGGGGGGGATAATGATAACGCTGGCTTTGTTTACTGCTCTGAGTGGGGCCCTCACCTGCCCAGAAGGGTGGGAGATAAGCACATTGATATTGCTGCTGCTGCTGTTATTATCCTCCCATCATTGATGGACTCGTTGAGGGTGGGGGGCCCGGGTGATTTCCTGGCTGTTATCACTGCCCAGGCGTTTAGGGAGAGAAGTCTACTCTAGCTTTCTCACAGAGGAACGCTGCACACACATCCTCTTACAGACAGTGGGCTAAGGGGTCCATGCACAGACCGCTCGTGCAACTAGCTATTTATGTCTCCCAGGAATCTGGGCAGAAGGGAGGCTTTTCGGATGTAAAATGTCAGCGCTTTTCACCTTGCAAGCATGGATGCAGATACAAAGAGGAAGGGAGCCCGGTTGGTCGGAGGTGCCGTTCACACGGTAGCGCTAACCAGCTCCCTTTTGGAGGGGATTCGGAGCAGGATTGGCTTGCCACTCAGCATGGCCAAACCGGCCTTTGTGAGAAGTGTAATCACTTTGAAACGGCGAGGCTATTAAATTGCAATGCTTGGTTAGGTCGGCCAAGAAAGGGGGGGCGGGCTTGTCTCTTTTTGTGAGAGGCCGACGGCTGGCAGTGGCAGGGGGTAAGGCAGGGAGAGGAGGAACTGGCTGGCATGCAAACCAGGCCTGTGTTTGCTCTTCTCCCTTGGACTCCGATCAGGATGGAAGCCATGAACCTTGAGACAAGAAGCCATTCTTCTCCCCCGGCTGGCTCTGGCTAGGAAGGGGAGCTGAGCAAAGCCCCACGGGAAGGGAAAGCGGAGACGGGAGGGGTCAAGAGGGCAGCTCTCCTCCTTCCCATGGCTTCAAGTGAGGAGAAGGAAGGAATTCAAACCCTCTGACCACATGGCTGGCGGCCACCACGTTTCAGATGCAAATGGAACTGGCTGGCTGCAGAATAGCAGGCTTTATGAACCGGTTCGCTGGGCGTCTGGAAACCCTCCAACACGAACCCGAGAGGCCTGAATAGGCCTTGCTCCTCACGGCAACCACTGCCTTGTTCAAAGCAACGGGTGCTATTTTGGAAGGGTTCTTGCAAGCCCAGTCCCCCAGGGATGGAGCTTGGTCTCCACGTTGTCACTCGGAACCACTGTGCCCCACCTCAGCAAGAAAAGCCATCTGTGGCTGGAGAGAATCTCACGGCATTCCTTAACAGGAGGCTTTACTGCAGTAGGATCGGCCGGGGTCTCTGTACAGCCCTCCAAGTTGCCGGTCTCTTAGCTTAACAGCAAGGCAAAGCCAGCATTGTCTGAAGGCACAAAATGCGGGTCCCCGGTAGAACTGGCACGGGATTGGATCTGGATGGATTACCGTCTGGGCATCCGCCGGATCCACCTCGAGCTCTGTAATGGGACCAACTACTTTGATCATGGGAGACTGAGAGCCAGTTTGGTGTAGTGGTTAAGAGCAACGGGACTCTAATCTGGAGAGCTGGGTTTGATTCCCCACTTC
The DNA here is from genome assembly GCF_028583425.1 of Eublepharis macularius. Classification (NCBI taxonomy): domain Eukaryota; kingdom Metazoa; phylum Chordata; class Lepidosauria; order Squamata; family Eublepharidae; genus Eublepharis; species Eublepharis macularius. The sequence continues at coordinate 94,177,879 of NC_072800.1, read as the reverse complement.
TCCGCTTGAAGCCAGCTGGGTGACCTTGGCTCAGTCACAGCTCTCTTAGAGCTCTCTCAGCCCCACCCACCTCACAGGGTGATTGTCATGAGGAAAATAACAACACACTTTGTAAACCACTCTGAATGGGCATTCAGTTGTCCTGGAGGGCGGTATATAAATCAAATGTTATTTTGTTATTATTCCTGCCCTTGGAGTATGTGTTGCCTCTCCCTATTCCTTCTAGGGTGGTTAAGGTTCCACATAGTCCTGAGCCTGGGAGAACAGAAACGTTCCGGCCTGGTGCCTAAATGAAAGCAATGTAGGTGCCAGGCCAGCCTCAAGGTGAGGAGCATTCCACAAGTAAGGAGCCATCACTGAAAAAGCCCTGTCTCCGGTTGCCACCAGTCTCGTCTCTGGAGGGCTTGCGAGACAGATCTTAACTGGTGGACAATACGGGAGGAGATGATCCTTCATTCCAAAACCATTCAGGGCCTTATAGATATGAAGCAGCACTTCCAATTGTGCTTGGAAACAAACAGGCAACCAGTGCGGACCTTTCAGCGCCGGGGTGGTACAGTCCCTGTAGCCAGCCCATCAGTAGCCTGGCTGCTACATTTTGGACCTGCTGAAGTTTCCAAATTGTTTTCAAAGGCAGCACATTACAGTGATCTAACCTGAATAAAATCAGAGAATGGATCACTGCGGCCAGATTTTTAAAAATGCCCTCTCCTGGGACGCACTTCCTGATTTTACCAAACCCCTGTGGTGATGAAGGGGTCCTTTTAGATCCCCCCTCTCCTTTGAGTTCTTTCTGCTTCCTGCTCCCCAAAGAATCTGCTTATCTGTAGTGCCACCTGGTGGAGCACAAGGAAGTCCGGAATTGTCTTTCTGAATGAGACTCCTCCCGTAGCCTCTTCCCAAAAAAAGCCACTGGAAGGCGACAAGTATGGGAGCTGCTGCCCTCCCTTTTCCCTTGCTCCAGCAGCCGAGAACCAAGACGTGCTGCCTCTGCCTGTCACTTAGCTATTACGCTCAACCGCCATTCAGAGACAAGGTTAAAAGCATCCTATTGGGTTACCTTGGGCCATTCAGCCTAACCTACCTCACAGGACTGTTGTGAGAATTAAATGGGGAAGGAGAGAACTCTATACCCTGCCTCGAGCTCTTTGGTGTAGTGCCAGTTTGGTGTCGTGGTTAAGAGCAGTGGCTCTCTAATCTGGACAACTGGGTTTGATTTCCCCACTCCTCTGCTTGAAGCCAGCTGGGTGACCTTGGGTCAGTCACAGCTTCTCAGAGCTCTCTTAGCTCCACCCACCTCACAGGGTGTTTATTGTTGTGGGGATAACAATAACATACTTTGTAAACTACTCTGAGTGGGTGTTAAGTTGTCCCGAAGGGCGGTATATAAATAAAAAGTTATTATTTGGAGGAAGGGCGAGATAAAAATGAGATCATGAGCTAGATTCTCCCAGGAATTTGTCCAAAAAACCCCCTTAGAGTTATCGTGTCCAATAGCCATCAGCACATCTTGCGGCAGTGAATTCCAGGAGTTCCTCACATGTAATGCTTCCCTCTCCTGTCCTGAAACTACCACCCACTTCTCTGGCTGACGCCACATTCACGGATCATGCAAAATAAATAGAGTTCTAGCTACTGTCTTCACACACCCACAATTTTATAAACGTGTAAAGTGTCCCCCCACCGTTTCCCAGGCAAAGCAAGCGACTGTCAACTGTCTTGTGTGTGTGAATATGGGACAACTTCCTTCAAATATTTGAAAATAAGCATTTCTCTGTCCTCCAGTTGCCACTCCAGTCCCCATCGAAATCAAATGTTTTGCACACTAAGTAATTGTTAAATGCATCTTAACTGGTCGTTTCCACAGCACACTGGTAGGTATTTGGCCTAAGGGGGCTGTGTGGCCCCGCCAGCATCAATTGCATAAATACAGGCACACATCACGTGTAAAACTGACCAAGCCATGTTTATTTGAAATCAATGCTCATGGAGTTGGACTGGGCTTACCTCGCTCCCAAGCAACCATGCACTGGAAGGTTGCCAACTCCTGGCTGGGAATTTCCTGGAGATTTGGGGGGTGGAGGTTGGGGAAGGTGGGGTTGGGGAAGGTGAAGGTTTGGGGAAGGTGGGGTTGGGGGAGGGGAGGGACCTCAGTGGGGTATAATGCATAGAGCCCACCCTCCAAAGCACCCATTTTCTCCTGGGGATCTGATCTCTGCTGCTTGGAGATCAGCTGCAATACTGGGAGATCCCCCGCCGCCACCTGGAGGTTGGCAAACCCACTTGCTTGCTCTGGCGTAAAGTCCCACTGCGATCAGTTGAAGTAGGCAGGCAACTACGAACGCGCTTGCTTGGGAGTCATCCTCGCCCGTTATCCCATCCCGCGGGACTCCGGGTCAAGCACCTTCGGGCTCGCAGCCGGCCACGCCCCTCCTGCAAAGCGCAACCCGACCTTTCTGCGCCCGCCCGCTGAGAAATCGACAGCGGAGAACCAGGGTCCAGCGGCGCATGCGCATCGTCCAACTTCCTCTCAAACCCTCCGCGCTCGCTCGCAAGACACCGCCAGAGGCGCGAAATCAAAACCGCGGGGCTTTCTATGTCCCTTCGCAGGATCCGTAGTTGACAGAGCCGCCATGTTCGCGCAGCTGACTGAGCTGCTGGCCGACTTCGTGGAGCGGCCGGAGCAGGTGAGGCGCCGGCTCGGGGAGGCTTCGGCCGCCGGCAGGGAGGGGGCAGCCGTGGGAGGGCTCCCAGGGTGCAATGCGCGCCTCATCGGAAGACAGGCATGCTGGGACTTGTAGTCCTTGGGCCCCGCAGCAGGGAGATGGGGCGCCGCCCACTCTGGGGGAGGAGTGATTCTTAGGCAAGGCGCCACCGCGGGAAAAGCCCTGCCTCTGGACATTGCCCGCCTCAGCTCTGCAGGCGGAGCACGGATACCAGGGCTTGGAGGGAGGAGCTTCACTAAAGGGCTGCCTAGGGTGGCCAACTCCAGGCCGGGAAATCCGTGGAGATTTGGGGGTGAAAACTGAGGGTGACCGTGGTTTGGGGGAGGGGAGGGACCTCAGCAGGGTATAAAGCCAGAGAGCCCACCCTCCAAGGCGGCCGTTTCCTCCAAGGTAACCGATCTCTATGGCCTGGAGAGCAGGTGTAATTCTGGGATGTCTCCAGGCCCTCCCTGGAGGGTGGCAACGCTGGGGAGAAGTTCTTTCAAGGTGGCTTGCATCTCTGATCTGCCTGATGATGGCTATCAACATTCAATTCCTATACCGCCCTTCAGGACAACCTAACGCCCTCTCAGAGCAGTTTACAAAGTGTGTTATAATTATCCTCAGGACAATCACCCTGTGAGGTGGGTGGGGCTGAGAGAGCTCTGAGAGAGCTGTGACTGACCAAAGGCTGCCCAGTTGGCTTCAAGTGGAGGAGGCTATTCAAGGCCTCCGGAGAGAGAAAGGGAGATTTTTCCTGTCACTTGCTGAGACCCCCTTAAGCTGGAGTAGCCAGAGAGGGACTCTGGGAGCCCTGCCCCAAAGCCCCGCCCTCTCTGGAGACTGTTGGGTTTGACTGCCTTGTCCTCTCTCCCCAGGGCAAGCTGACACTGCTGGTTTCCACCAAGACAGATGCCAGCTTCTTGGTTCACCATTTCCTCTCCTTTTATTTAAAAGGTATGCAGGATGATGAAACATTTTGAACGCATTTCTTATGCAGACCTCTTTGGGCTCAGGGAAAGGGGTATTTGGTGACAGTGAATACAGAAGAGAACAACGGTAAGCGACTTCCTTCCTTGGCCGGGCTTCGGTCGGGTGGCCTTATGGGCCACTGTGATCTCAGTATGGGCCACTGAGGATCTCTTGTCAGTCCTGGCAACTGTCCAAAGCTGCTTGGGCTGAAAGGCAGCCGGCAGCCAGTGGCAGGGGACAGGAAAGCCCCTCTGCGGTCACCTGCTCCATTCCTAAGCAGTTTCTTCTTACCTTTTGGCCCATGGCATCTCATCCGGATGTTTGGAAAAATCTGTTTGAAAACAGTCAAGCAGTTTCCGCAACAAGCTGCAGTTCTGGGCCAGGCTTCTGCACCTTGTGTGGCTTCCTGCCCTTCTTCTCCAAAGTGGCCCCTGGCCGAGTTGGGTGGGGGCCCTTCACATTTGTGGTTTCCTGCCTCGTTGCCCTCCCTATGAACTTTTTTATGGCTTCTGTTTATCCATCCCGAGGATTTAAGGAGCGACCTTGGACCATGTTGAACTCCTGGAAGCTGCCACCTAGAGTCTGGGGCAGATTTTCTCTTCTCTTTTAGAACAGCAACTCCTGACCCTTTAACTGGAGATGTCAGGAATTGACTCAGGGCCTTACATGTACCAAGATTTCCTATTGCTGTCACCCCCATTCTATACCAAGAAAAAAAAATCCAGGTTCTGAAAATGTGTATTGGGATTAGCATATGCAGCTTGAGCCAGGTAGCTTGCAATAACAACAACAACAACAACAACAACAACAGTGTGCTTGTATATCACTGTTCTAGACGGCTTAGTTGCCTGAAGAATGATGCTCAAAGTCAGTGTTCTTATTATCCCCACCAGCCAGCTGGGGCTGAGAGGAGTGGCTGACCCAAGGCCACCTACCTCTTTCATGGCAGTCGTGGGATTTGAACCAGCAAGAGTGCCAACTCATAGCCCAACCAATTAACCACTGTGTCTCCAGGCTGCACTTTGCCAAGTGCATGGAAAATTTTTGCATATAGGTTATAAAGATTAAAGGGGAATGTAGATTGTAAACGTGAAAAACCCTCTCGTTTTTGGAAAGATTTTTCAAAGCAATGTTTTGTCTCAGCATTATTTTGCTAGTCAGAATGCCTGATAACAACAAAATGTGTGTCTTTGTCCTCTTCCTTAGCTGGGTGCAAAGTCTGTTTTCTGGCCCTTCTGCAGTCCTTCAGCCACTACAGTATTGTGGCCCAGAAGCTGGTAAGCCACATGAATGAGTGTTTCCGTAATCCTGAGTTAGTAGTTGGAGGGCTTGTAGGATGTGCTCTCTGCGTGAGTGTGTGCATGCCTGCCTGCTTGGGTTTCTAGCAAATCACTTGTGGTTTGTCCTCCACAAATAACGCTCCCCTTGTTGCATCAGTTCAGCTCTCTCATCATGGCTCCAGCATTTCTGTCATTTTAGTGGGATTTAGAGTCTACTCCAGTCTAAGCCCATTGATTTCAATGATCTTAGACTGGAGTAACTCTCCTTGGGATTGCAATGTAAGTCTTCTTTCCCTTTCCCTTGAGATCTTTAACTTTTTCTGTACACATAGAAAGAAAGTGGAGCATGCACAACTTCGGGGGAAGAGAGAGGTTGCTTTTTTATTTCTACAATCTTGCTTAACATCTCCTTGTACGATGAGCAATGTTAGCCTTCCCCAAACTGAAGAGCCACGGTGATTCTTTTATGATAAAATGCAACTTGCATGTGCTGCAGTCAGCCAACCAGAGGCCATATGTTACTGAATCTGTTCCAGCAATACATTGTTCTTGGTTACTCTTGTATTTGGTTGCTCTCAGGGCTTTTTTTCAGCTGGAACGCGGGGGAACGGAGTTCTGGCACCTCTTGAAAATGGTCACATGGCTGGTGGCCCCGCCCCCTGATCTCCAGACAGAGGGGAGTTGAGATTGCATGGAGAGCAGAGGGTGGGGCCACCAGCCATGTGACCATTTTCTCTGAGGGCAACCCACTGAGTTCCACCACCTCTTTTCCCAGAAAAAAACCCCTGGTTACTCTTAGACTGTTCAGCTCCTGCAGAACATTTTATTGTGGTACCATTGACCACAACAATTTCAGTTTGCACTCTGATAAAACTGTGTGTGTTCTAGCTTTTGAAAGTTTCTCAGTCTGTCAAAGATGCTTGCTTAACCAGGGTCCTCCTCCCATGCCAAAAATGATGCTGTGTTTCTAGGAATTGAGGCACTCGCTTGTGAAATGCTGGTAAAACAAAATTTCTGTCCCAGTTCAGTGGCATGTTCCTGTTGGAGGGATGATAACAACAACAACAACATCATTCGATTTATATTCCGCCCTTCAGGACAACTTAACGCCCACTCAGAGCAGTTTAGAAAGTATGCCATTATTATCCCCACCACAAAACACCCTGTGAGGTGAGTGGGGCTGAGAGAGCTCTGAGAGAGCTGTGACTGGCCCAAAGTCACCCAGCTGGCTTCCAAGTGGAGGAGTGGGGGATCAAACTCGGCTCTCCAGATTAGAGTCCTGCTGCTCTTAACCACTACACCAAACTGGATCCGCGGAGTGGGGAAAACAAGCACTGCCTTCTGAGGATGGAAATCAGGTTGGAAGGGGAATGAGAAAGGAATCTCCTAGACGGACTGAAAGTGTGCCTGTCCTTCCCTTCTGTATATAAGCGACTCTTCTTGCTTACTGTAGAAGGGATTGCTGTTCTTAAATGCTTTGATTGGGTGCATTCCCAATCTCTGAAATGCTCCTTATGCCAAACCTCCATTTGATACCACATTTCCTTTTTATTGTATCTTATATACAATGGGCTTGTTTTGGGTCATGGGTGCAGGGGAAGAGCACTATACGGAATAGGAGCGGGTGCGTTCCTTCTGATGATTTTCTGTAGATGCTCCCAAGAACCTCGCAGTGCTGGTGGGGTGGGGCACAGCTTTAGCGACCTGTCTCTGGTGGTTGGTGGGTTTCTGGCTGCACCTGCCTGGCAGGAATGCTTCTCATCAGTCCTTCCTCATGGGACCTCATGCCGAATTTCCTCACAGCCGACTGTACTTATTTTTGGTTGATTGTAATATATTGTTATGACAATATTCTTTTGCAGCACACAGTTGGGGTTTGCAAAAGGCCAGTGTGTTTGGGGGAAGGGAAAGAGTCCTTCACGTGATTTCCTTGCTCAGTCAGTTGGATGTCTCTTCTCTCCTGCCCGTCTTATCACTACCTGTATTGCCCCTTCCAAAATAATCCTAATTTGGCTGAAAGGAAGTATGGGGGATGTCTGGATGGATTTCTGTACCTGCCTGACCACATGTGGCATCACAGCCGGTGCTGTTTCTCCTTCCACCCCACTCTGCTGCCAGCTAATTTTTTTACCATTAAAAAAATTGTCAACACACATGAAGTTGCCTTATACCGAATCAGATGATTGGTCCATCAAGATCAGTATTGTCTACTCAGACTGCTAACAACCTTGCAGTGTCTTAGGCAGCGCATTACTTAGCACCTGGTCCTCGTATTTTAACGGGAGATTGAACCTTCTGCCTTCCAAGCAGATGTTCTTCTACAGCCCCTCTACCAAATGGCTGATATGTCGGTATAATGTTAAAACACCACAGCAACATTTCTTGCTACCCATTTTTTTAAAGGCAAGAAGCGGGCCATGGGTGGGGAGGGGGAAGTCCAGACGGCACCTCCATTGCCAGTGCAACTGCCTTTGCGGCCACAGCAGCAATGAGAGCAAAACAGGGACTCACCCCTGTGTGGACACACCTGCAGACTGCTGGAAAGACCTAGTCAAGGCGGCACCCCAGGAAACCAACCAAAGCCAGGGCGTAGCTTCCAAGGTGCGGGAGGGGTATGTTTTGTCTCCCTGTCATGGGAAACATGGCAAATGTAAGCAGCAAACTAGCCGTGCTTTCCCAGTGCCTAACATCTGACATTTCTGCCTGTAGCCCTTTTAAACCTTTAATGTCAATTTGTTACCTCTTCAACAGCCTCCCTGGCTGCAATTTAGAGAGCTGAGCGTGCTGTACACGTTTTCACTCCTCACATCCGGGGGGCTGCCAGGGGCAGGTGGGGAATGGTGGTGGGGAATGGTGGGAGCCGCCAAGAAGCCAACTCACAAGGTGTCCCTTGAGGAGCTGGAAACAGACGCTCCTTTTCCAGTGGAGGGCTGGATGTGACGCCTTCTCTTTTCCTAGGGACTTAGTCTGACTACAGCCAAAGAACGGGGACAGCTGGTTTTCTTAGAAGGCCTGAAAGTTTCACATGACATCTTTTTTGGCAAGCAGCAGTCGCTGGAGTCCAGGCCTTTCCAGTTCATCAGGTAACCCCGAGCAGGGGAGGTGCTGTCTGGGGTGCAGGGGCGTTGGTCTGTCTGTAGATAAAGCACCCCTTTGCAGACGTACTAGTTGGATTCCTTTGAGTTCTCTAAAGCAGTGGCCCTAAGAGCCAGGCCTGGATAGGGTGCTCCCAGAACGCTGTGCTGTAAAGGAAAACCAGAGAGGCAATCTGGTGCAGGAGAGCTTTTTGAGAGCCACTGTGGCAAAGTTACCGGATTAGGATCAAATAGACCAGGCTTCCTCTCCATGCTCAACCATGACGTTTCTCTGAGTTACGTTGAGTTACTCACAATCATAGAATCATTCAGTTGGAAGGTACCTTACAGACCATCTAGTCCAACCCCCTGCCCCGTGCAGGAACTGCCTAAATTTGTCGGCCTAACCTACCTGACAGGGTTGTTGTGAGAATAAGATGGGGGGGGGGGAACATCTCTGTGTTGGGGAAACGTTCCAGAGAGTCAGGAGGCGGCAGCCCTAAACTGGAGGTGGATATTCCAGATGGCTGATTTCAGTTTCCCCTCCGCATACCTGAATTACCTTTTTGTGCTGTCACAGTGAAATCCTAAGCAGAGTTACTCCAGTCTAAGCCCATAGAAATCAGTGGGCTTAGAATGGAGTAACTCTTCTTAGGATTTCACCGTCCGAGGGGATGAGGCGCTTTCTCGATGGTGTTCACAATTGTGAGTGCAGTTTTTAATCAAATTAATCAAATTATTGCAAAGGGGGGGGTAGTCTCTCATAGCAAAATAACGCCTTAAATACTAACAACGTCTATTTCACGTTAACCTGGAGTGGGTGTGTGACCTTTTGCCCGTGTTGTTCTCGTAACAAACAAGGCTTGCGAAGAAAAGAATGTGTATTTGCGTTAATCCCTCGCGAACGAGAGCCAGTTATACCGTGCGTGGCCCATGATTTTTGCAGTCAGTTTCAGAGCTGATCATGTTGCCCAGCCCAGCCCAGCCTGCCGTGCTGGGACCACACGCAAAAGAAAATCGCAACCGTGTTGTGTGTCCGCCCCCCCCCCCCCCAAATGCTTGGTCCTTGGTGTGACCTTCTCTTTCTCCCTCCGTTGCAGTGGAGATGGCTCAAACCTGAAAGCGCTGTATGAGTTCGTCCAGACAGCCCTAAGCCCGGCTGTGGGTGGGGACTCGTGGAAGTGCCCTGTGCTTATTGTGGACGACCTCAGCGTCTTGCTGAGCCTGGGTGCGAGGCCGACTGACGTGCTGGATTTCATCCACTATTGCAGAGTCACAGTGAACTCTCTGCTTAAGGTATTGCCATAGCTGTCAGGGAGAATCTCTCTAAATATATACTACTGATAGATCAAGATGGGTAGCCATGTTTGTCTGTAGTAGTAGAGAAGAGCAAGAGTCCGGTAGCACCCATAAGACTACCAAGATTTGTGGTAGGGGATGAACTTTCATGAGTCACAGCTCTGGTATCTGAAGATGTGCACTGTGACTCACACCCTGCCACGAATCTTGTTAGACTTATGGGTGCTACTGGACTCTTGCTCTTTTCTCTTATATACTACTGTGTATAGTTCACGCTGTCTCTTGCTGTAAGTCGGACCCTACTATGTAATTTTCTGCATGGTTTTTCACATCATGTTAATATGTATGTTGCTTCAGTTCTCTTTCTGGTTTCTGGTTGGTTCCAGATTTCTATAATACATAGCCTGTTGCATTGTTTATTGCATGCGCCATCCTGTTCATTGTATCTATTTACTCTGCATAATCTGCCTTGAGTCCCAGTGAGAAAGGTGGACTATAAATGCCATAAGAAGAAGTACAGCAGAAGCAAGCAACCGGCCTGGGGGTGGGGCTTGGACAGTGAAGGGGCGAGAGGATTGCTAAAGAAAGTAGGGTGGGGGGTTGCAGAGGAGAAGACTGAATCCTTTGCATCTGTTTTCACTGCAGAAAATGTGGGATAATTACCCATACCAGAGCTGTAGTTGTCGGGAGGGGGTTGGAAGAACCGAGTCAACGAGAAGGGACAAGAAATAAAGTTCTAGGGACAAAGGACAAATTAAAAGTCACCTAATTCAGATGACATACACCCAAAGCTCTTTAAGAACTCAGATGCAAAAATGGTTGCCTCTTAACAAACTTAATATACAACTTGTTAAAATCAGCCTCTCTTCCAGAGGACCAGCTGGTAGCAAATGTAACATCTAATTTTTAAAAAACGTTCCTGAAAATTACAAACCAGTTAGCCTAACCTCTTGTCTAAGTAAGTTAGTAGAAACGGTTTTATTTATAGTCCCACCTCCCTTGCTGAGGCTCAAGGTGAATTACAGCTTTATAAGAAGAAGATGTCAAGCTGTAACTGACTCCTGGTAACTCTGTCCAGAGACAAGCAGAGGTGCTTTGCCATTGCCTTCCTCTGTGGAGCAACCAGAGACTTCCCTGGTGGTCTCCCATCTAAGTACTGACCATTGCCAACCCTGTTTAGCTCCCAAGCTGTGACAAGCCTAGGATAATTTGAGCTGCCAGTCATTTTACTGTGCGCACATGACTTTCTGGACTCTTCGTAGGTGCTATCCTTCCTGTTTTCTCTGGGTAGACTGATTCTTCTTCTCATAGTCCTCCTCTACGACTGTCTTTTCAAGGGGGGGAGCTTGATTCTACCACCCCTTCCTGCCCACCCAGGAAAAGCACGTGTGGGACTTCCTTTTAAAGGGCGCAACCACATAGCCCGATGTTTTTATGGATATTACACTGTAATTCTTGGAAAGCTGTGGTTTCTGAGACTTCCAGCTCCCGGCCTTTCATGGGGCACCACTTGTGCCAATTCCATCGGTCAGGATTCTTGGCTGGTCTCCTCCCTGCCCCGGTCGTGGCAGTTGCCCGGTCTGCTTTTTTCCCACTTTTGGCAGGCCAGGCAGCTTGCTCCCTATCTCTCGACCCATGGCCTAATGACAGTGATCCATGCAACGGTCACCTCCAGATTGCTGTAACTCACTCCATGCAGGGCTTCCTGTGAGTCTGACCCAGAAATTGCAGCGGGTCCAGAATGCTGCTGCGTGTGTCTTGATGAGTATAACCTACAGGGCACACATAACTCCAACTTTGCAGCAGCTACACTGGCTCCCTATGGACTTCCAGATCAGGTTCAGGGTGTTGGTTTTAACCTATAAAGCCCTAAACTGACTGGGACCAGCATACCTGAGGGACCACCTCTCCCCGTATATACTCCAGAGGGTGCTGAGATCAGCAGGTGGTCCTGCTGGTGGTCCCTGGTCTGCAAGACAGGTAGGTCCTGCCGGGCATTTGGTTGAGGCCAACATTAAATCTACCAAATGAGTCTCCCTGCCGGTCTCCTATTTGGGGGAGAGCTATATGGCCACCTGCCCCTCCACGCATGAACAGCCACAGGATATCGATCCACACCTACTCCTCTTTTATATATGGTGAGCAGGTGAATTGCTAAAATGTCACGTGAGATTTATTTTATTGTAACCCACCCTGAGCTCGCTTGTGGGGAGAGCGGGCTATAAATTAAATAATAATAATAATAACAACAACAACAACAACAACAACAACAACAATTTTACCTTGTGCTTCTTTGCAAAGGACTGACCTGAATGTAGATACCACAAACCCAGCCAAGAATGCATGCCTGTTTGCGCACTGGCAATCCCATCGGTCACTCTTCTTTGTCTTTCCTCTGGGATAGAAATTCCCAGCTGCCCCAAACCCCCTCCTCTGCCGCTACTGTCATGGCTTCTTTGAGGTTCCCAGTTTCTCCCTCTCCTCCCCTCTCTGTTCCAAATCCAGGGCTAAAAAGTCTCCCTGAAACGTCTCCGCTAGAGCACAAACCGAAACATGAACCAAAGTTCATCACGAACCGGGCCAGTTTTTGGTTTGCAAACCGGCGGTTTGTCGGAGCTCATTTCTGGAGAACTGCAACGAACTGCTAGGATTTTTAGAGCGGTTTGTACGGTTCATTTTTTCAGTTTGTCACTGCAGACAGCCTGGCGCCAGTCAATCTGTTTCCTAGGTAACGTGGGGATGGGCTTTCTGCAGACCTTCTGCAGCCCTGGAAGTGACGAACCAAATGAACCAGTTCGTGAACTGGGCCAGTTCATGGCAGTTCATGGTTCGTGAAACGCAGCGAACCACAAACCGCAACAAACCGCCATTTTCCTGGTTTGTGCCCGCCTTTAGTCTCTGCTTGTGATGCTTTCTGGCCTAGGGGAACATGGTGGTGATGGAACACAGCAGTGACGATTCAGAGGACGAGGAGAACGAGCTGCTTGTGAGGGCCCTCCGTCACCAGAGTAACCGGATCCTGTGGGCCGAAGGGCTCGCTACCGGCTTCTGCAAGGATGTTCACGGGCAGGTGAGTTGGTCTTTTTCTTCTCCAGAATCTCCTGCATTGAGTTGGCAACTTCAGATTTACGGAACTGTGTGCCCTTCATGAGAGAAGGACCGTTTCCACACCCCCATCCTGCAGATGAAAGGGATGCTATTTCAGAAGAGAGCTTGCCCAATAAGTACACAGACAAACTGAGATTGAATTCCAAGTTTTCTGGGTCCATGCTGTCTGTGGATGGCTGTGTGGCAAAAGGGAGCCAACGGATTAGTGAATGGCAGGCTGTTGAAATTGGGTGGGGTACGCGGAACTCAGTCGTGCATCTAAAGGTCTTCTCAGCTGAGATGGATGGCAGCTGGGGGCCAGGGACTTCTTGGTGGTGGTGCCATGTCCCCGGAGCTCCCTTCTCCCCTGAAGCAATGACGCTGATGAGAACTGTGAACAGATGTTATTTTTGAACTATTACTACCATGATGCTGCAAATGCTAAAGCTACACAAGTGCACAAATACAAAGAGAGAGACAATGCTGTCTTACTTCAAGAATTTTCAAAATTGTACAAATATGAGCTATAAGAGCTTTTCAAAGTGGTAGAGAGGAGTTGACGTAATCAGTACAACTATCACGGATTTGGGAGCCCTCCTGTTTTAACATCAGCCTTCTTGTTCAGACATTTGCCTGGAAGTCTTTGGAATTGTATTTCCCAAGTCTTCATGGCTGGGTTTTTGTCAGCACAAGAAGAGATTTTGAATCCAAAGGAGGCCTGGAACTCAAAACAAGAGGGCTGCGGGCCTCCTATGGCTTTTTTTTCTCATTTATTTGCACATTTCTATACCATTTTGTAAAGATCTTTATAGTTCAAATTCCAGAACGGAGATTTGTCCGTTCCCTTCTATCATGGTCTTATACCAGAAGTGAAGACTCTTCTGTTTTGTTTGGCATTCCTTCACTGTTTCTGTTTAATTGTTATATATAAATTTAATGTTTAAGGCCCTAAGTTGGGTGGAAAGGTGGCATAAAAATGTTTCAAATACATAAAATAAAAAATAAGTAATTCCCGGTTATACCATTTTAATATTTCATCTTTAAAAGACAGCTCTTTGACCTGTTTCTGTGCATGTTTAGCATTTGTATCCCCAGGGAATTGTCAGCTGTTGCTGTTCTTTGCTCATTTTACAAACAATTACTTCCTGCAGAATATTAGACATTACTAACACAGTTTCTAAGACTGTATTCAGACAGCAGATTTAACCACAGTTTAGATATGCACAAACCCAGGTTGCAGCTGGGCTTGTGTGCATTCCTCCTTCCTCCTTCCCTTCATGTGCAAAAGCGTGCCTGTGTCCCTGCACCTTTTAGATTCTCTGTCGTTCACTTTGCTGTCTGAATGCAGCCAGGGTAGGAAAGCTCCTCTCTCCAAACTTGCCTAGTTTCTCTTTTCCTAAGAGAATCGGAGCAGGTCCTGACTACCCCCGAATGCAAAGCTCCTCCCTGCATTCTAAAGGTAAGGCATACAAAAATATGAAGTGAGGGGATGGTAATGCTGGCCTTACCTTCTGCCAGGCCTCAAACCTCTTCAAACACAGATTCTACTCCTGCCCCCTTTCCCCAGAGTTCTTAAAGAGGCAGAAGCATCTTGCAGCTAAAAGCAGCACTGCAGCCACTGCCGCTCCCTTTCATACAGTGTTAACGCTACGCACCTGTATTTTTGTGCCTCTGAGGGCCTTGACCACCTGGGGCAGGGTGAGGTATCCCTAATTTCATTTATGTCTCACTTTTCTCCCTGCAAAAAGGGACCCGAAGTGGTTCTAAGCTGTGAGAACCCCTTTCCTTTCTTTCCTGCAGTTAACAATCATCCATCGGAGCTCATGGGAGAAAAAAGCCGAGAAGGACCTCCTGCAAGTTTACCAGTACAAAATCCAGGACAAGAATGTCACCTTCTTTGCCAGGGGGATGTCTGCAGCTGTGTTGTGAAGCGGGGTGGGGTGGGGAGAGGAGTCACGGCAGAATACTTACTAAGGAATGGGAGACAGACTGATGGAAGTTGCAGATGAAATTGGCTAGCATGGGATGATCAGTTCTGGAATGTGGTGAGGCCCTTTGGTCCTGCTAAATCCTGCTAAAATCCTTAGTGGGCAAGGTAAACAGCAAGGAAAAGACTGCCGTGGATTCCGTGGTGGTTTTGACACACTTCCGTTAAAAGAGCTAATGATGGATCCAGCAGTTTCCAAGCGGGGTAAGTACAGGCTGGCTTGGCAACCTTGGCCAGCTCAGGTCTCTGGGGACAGACTCAGGATAGAGCCCGGCAGTTCAGGAGGCAGGGTGCGTGGAAAACACTCGGTCAGTGGAAGGGGCTGCCTGAGCTGACCAGGCCCCTGTCACTAAGGAATGTCACCTGGATAGGCCATCAGGCTACAACATGATGCAGGCTGCAGCTGTACCCCGGACGGAAACCATCCTACATGCAGAGCAGATGGCTCAAGAAAGTGAGCCAGATCTCATACGTGGGACCAGTTGTGCGTCTGCATTATGTGGCCAAGGAATTAAACATGCATGGAAAGCGAACCCTTTCTCCCGTTCTCTCTGATCTGCACACATAGCGAATAACTAAAGCTCCTGAAAGATCCTCCTGCCCTGGGTTTTGCAGAGGTGTGTGCCTCATTGCCTCCGCGGCCTCTGCAAACATGGACACCTCCCTGCTGTGAACTTTGTCCACATTATCATGGATCCCCTCTGTGGAACTGGGGTTTGGGGAGCTGCGGCACAGAATCCCAAGCTCCTTTTCCAAAACTGCAGTTCCCCAGAGGAACAGTCACGAGAGTTCAGTCCTTATAGCCTGTGAGCCAGACTGGCCATCCCAGCATCCAGCGAACAATTCCAAGGAAGACCCACCTGTGCGCGTGTTGCACAGTCTAGTGCCTGCAGCCCCAGGGCAGCTTCTGTGCTTAGAAAAAATCTCCAGATGAGTTTTCTGTGATCTTGGAAGTCCTGGCTGGTGTTCCTGTTGCATATTAACTAACACTTGTACCTACCCACCCGCCAGATGCTAGTAAAGAGCTTTTTACTGATACGAAAACAAAAGTCTAGGAGTTCCTTAAAGACTATCCACATTTATTTCAATGTGTGTGCAAATCGAGCTGAGAATCCTTTATGGAGCAGGTTACAAAGAGAAGGGAGTTAGAGAAAAGTGCTGTCTGTTTGATACATATCTGAAGAAATGAATGGTGACTCATATTGAAATAAATGGTGTCCGTCTTTCAGTTGCCAGTGGGAATGAAGCAAAGAGCTGCCATTTCTCACAGATCAAGACATCCCATGAACCACTTTTTCAGATTGCACAGGTGTTTTGTATTTAGTGTTCATAAGATTCGTAGCAACAGTTTTATTTAATATATTGTCGAAGGCTTTCACGGCCGGTGAATGATGGTTGTTGTGGATTTTCCAGGCTGTATAGCCGTGGTCTTGGCATTGTAGTTCCTGACGTTTCGCCAGCAGCTGTGGCTGGCATCTTCAGAGGCGTAGCACCGAAAGACAGAGATCTCTCAGTGTCACAGTGTGGAAAAGATGTTGGCAGGTCATTTATATCTACTCAGTGATGGATGAGTGCAAATAATGCAGCGGAATTACGCTGTGCTGATTAAAGAGGCAAAAACTTTTATTTGAGGAAGTTACATACTTGAGAGTAAAGAGGAGAGAGAGATTCCTTGCTATCTGACTACATCTTGCAGAGAGAGAGAAGAAGTGTGGCAGGAGAGAGAAGAAGCAGGATATTGCCCTGTTTAGCCCAACAGGAGACAAGACAAGGAAATGACCCTCCAGGAAACAAGAGAGGTGCTGCTCTCACTGTCCTAACTAAGTGACCCTTGCTGCCCCCTGCATGGTAGGCTCTTCTTCCTTCTTGCTGCTGTTGTACACCAGACATTGCTATTTCCAACACTCAGGAGGGGTGGGGTTGAGCTGAGTCATCCTGTAAGAGTTTCCCAGGGTGTGGAATGCTAATGGAGGGAGGCTTCACTGTATCCTGAGGAGGTTCTTTTGCATATGGATTGGTGCTTGATGTGCTAATCTTCTCTGCAGGGCTATTGTCGGGTATAGAGTGTTTTGTTAGCCTGGTGTTTTTCAGGACTGGAAACCATGCTCTATTCATTCTTAAAGTCTCTTCTTTCCTGTTGAAATTGTGCTTATGCTTATGAATCTCAATGGCTTTCCTGTGCAGTCTGACAAAGTAGTTGGAAGTGTTGTCAAGTATTTTAGTGTCCTGGAATAGGATACTGTGTCCTGTTTGAGTTAGGCTATGTTCAGCCACTGCTGATTTTTCAGGATGGCCAAGTCTGCAGTGTCTTTCATGTTCTTTTATTCTTGTCTGGATGCTACACTTTGTGGTCCCGATGTAAACTTGTCCACAGCTGCAGGGTATACGGTATACTCCTGCAGAGGTGAGGGGGTCTCTACTGTCGTTTGTTGAACATAGCATCTGTTGTATTTTTCTGGTGGGTCTGAATACTGTTTGTAAGCTATGCTTTTTCATAAGCTTTCCCATCTGATCAGTGATTCCTTTGATATATGGCAAAAACACTTTTCCTATGGGAGACGGTTTTTCCTTAGTTGTTTGATTTATCCTTAAAGTGAGTAAACCATCCTGAAATTTCAACAGGAAAGAAGAGACTTTAAGAATGAATAGAGCATGGTTTCCAGTCCTGAAAAACACCAGGCTAACAAAACACTCTATACCCGACAATAGCCCTGCAGAGAAGATTAGCACATCAAGCACCAATCCATATGCAAAAGAACCTCCTAAGGATACAGTGAAGCCTCCCTCCATTAGCATTCCACACCCTGGGAAACTCTTACAGGATGACTCAGCTCAACCCCACCCCTCCTGAGTAGATATAAATGACCTGCCAACATCTTTTCCACACTGTGACACTGAGAGATCTCTGTCTTTTGGTGCTACACCTCTGAAGATGCCAGCCACAGCTGCTGGCGAAATGTCAGGAACTACAATGCCAAGACTATGGCTATACAGCCCGGAAAATCCACAACAACCAACAGTTTTATTGATCCATCACTTGCGAAATATCTTGCATCACCTCTTTTATCAAGTACAGGACAACCTTATCAGGACATGCAATGGCTCTGCCTCTAAATTCCTCAACCAAGGATTACTAGATGTAGATCAAATAGTTTTCACTGGTAGTGTCACTCCTGAAGTCCCACCAGTAATTGCAGTACGCTGATGTTTGCATAGATCTCTGCTGAAGAAAGGGCTATAGCCTATAGCACTCTGAATTGCAAGGGAGTGTACGGCCGCTCTGAAGGTTCCCCCTCCTATGAACAATACCCTTACAAGTCAAAAGCCACACCTCTGGAAGAAAGCTTCTAGTCTGGTCTGTTACTTGATGCAGTAGTTTTCTATTTAACGGTATTTTTAACATAGAAGAAAGTTTAAAAATGTAGTGCCCCACCGCAGTCCACTCTACCACCTCAGGACCAGTTCCGCTTTCATTCTGCAGCCTGTGTCAACCAGTCCTGAGTAGACATGGGCACGAGCGGGAAAAAAACCCAAACACCCTGTTCGTCGTTCGGTGCCATCCACGAACAACAAACATGAACTGTTCCCAGACATGTTCATTGTTCGTGGGGGCCAGAACCACCCCCACTTAGCCCCCCTCCCCTCAAACTCACTTACCTGGCCCTTTAAAGATCCCTTTAAACGATCAGCTGGTAGGCGGCAGGGGGGAATCCCCCCCACCTGCCAGCTGATCGTTTAAAGGGCCCTGTCCTGGCAAAAACAGCAGTGTCTGCTGGCAGCTACTTTGAGGGGTTACCAACTGACCTTCCCAATGTCCAATACCCACCAAATTTGCAGGGGACATAGTCCTCACTGTCCTCTGAAGACCCCCCAAGTTTCAGAGGGTTTGCACCCCGGGAAAGGCATGATCCGCGGGTCTCCTGTTGGCTGTCATTTTCTCTTCACAGTGGCAAAAACAGGAGTCTCTGCTGGAAGTACTTTGAAGGGTTAAAGCCAGAAGGAAAGGCAGAAGGAGTTCAGACAGAGTTCAGTCCCTGCCTCCAGTTGCCAAGGGGATTGATGCAGGTGCCAGACTGTCTGGCTTGATGAACAGCTGCGGAAGGCAACAATGAGGCTTGCAATGACCACCTGTTAGTTTAGGATGGGGCCTCACAAACAGCTTGTCCGCGAGCAGCAGATTGGGTTGTTCGTGGTTTTTTTCTGTTCGTAACGCTGTTTGTGCCCATGTCTAGTCCTTAGTACTGAGCCCCTTGTCAGCTTCTGTCCTTGGCAGGGTTGCCAGCTCCAAGTTGAGAAATTCCTGGAGATCTGGGGGGTGAAAGCTGGAGAAACCTGGAGAAAGTGGGGGTTTGGGGAGGGAAAGGACCCTGGCAGGCATAATTCCATAGAGTCCACCCCCTAAAGTCGCCATTTTCTCCAGGTGAACTGATCTCTGTGGCCTGGAGACCAGTTGTAATTCTGGGAGATCTCCAGCCACTACCTGGAGGCTGGCAACCCAAGTCCTTGGCCTGCAATACCTGGTGGTGAGAGGTTGCAGGGGGGAGACACGCAGACTCACGTTTTGCATGGAAGCCGCAGCGCTGAATGGTCGATTCTCCCATCTTTGTACCGTCATCTTGCAGGAGTTTTTAGATCTTTCATGTAGTAATGACACGAGACAGGATCTGGATGCAAAGTCTGTCCAAGATGGAGGCGAGAGTTTTATTGAGAAAGCTTTTCAGGAACCCGGAAAAGAGCAATGCCAATATATGTCTATAGCAACCGTTACACATTCTAAACCAGTCACAGGCAGATGGGCAAGTATGCTGTGATCCGCCTTTGTCTTATCTATGAAGCATAGCGAAAGGAACACAGTGGACCTTAAGACATGTAAGAATATTACTTAGAGTGTATGGGAATATTGTGCTCTGTGAAGGGTGAGAGAACAAGATAAAACATATTATAACTACTCCCTGATTCCTGTTGTGGTGTGCCAACTGACCAGAAATTAGGAATGTAAAGAGTTGCCAAGGCAAACTGGGTGGTGTGCCAACTCCAGCTAACCTACAGTTCACTCTTTTTTATTTATTAATTTAAGTGGGCAGCAAAGGGCCGTTCTCTACATCATTCCAAGAGCAGTCATCTTCTCCTCATCACCAGAGAATATAAGCCAAGAGGCTGGAAAGCTAGACAATGAAGTGGCAACTAAATATGCAGCAGGATGTGGTTTTGGAATTACTAAAGCAATAAGTACATTGAATACATTGAATACAACAGCATCCTGCAATAAGTGCTATTAGAGCATATGTACCATATTGTACAATGGTACCTAAGAGGCCACCTGGCAGACAGCTCCATAGAGCTTTCCACCAGGAGAGTAAAACATCTTTTATGGAAGATTGTAAGTGGGAAAGTTGTTGCAATTGCTTGCTTATAGTTTTAGAATTATCAGACAAATTAAAACAACCCATATTCCTTACAGATTCACAGTTAATAGCAGCTCTGTTGTCTAAAACAGCACTGCGAAGTTCTTGTTGCTCAGAATTTAGTGCTGCTAAAGCTACAGAGGTGGCATTAATAATTTTAGCTAAGTTGCAAGCCAAGTGTCTTAAATTGTTAGCATTAAGTACAGCAAGAGCTGGAACCCCTATAAGAGAAGCCCCTAAAGCAACAGCTTCAGCTTTATTAATGAGAGAGGTTTCTTCAGAGCATGTAGCATCAAGGGTAACTAAGTGATATTCACGAGAAGCAGTAAGCATGGCTTTAGAAGGTAAAGCAATAGCTAAATGACTTAAGCAGCAGAGAGAGTCAGACAAATTAGCAGTTATGTAATTAAAAGTTCTTGAGCCACAGGTAAAGAACCAACCAAGGTAATTGGGTATATGCAAAGGCAAAAGAAACATTTTCTGTTTTTGAACAATTAGTAACATTTGGTCCTACAGAAAGACTGTGAGGTTCGAATTTGTGCTTGGTGCAGTTCACTATTTGAGCACAGACAGTTTGATTTTGTGATGAATTGGAAGCTACATAAGGAGTGTAAAGAGACATTGCAAACAATGGAAGTCGGGGCACAGTTGGACCCCAATCATACATTTGAGTATATTTCATGTTACTATGTTTCAAAAACATGCTTAAAGACGTGTCATTCAAAAGCAAGGCAAGAGGGGTACACACAGGAATAAGAAGCTAGCAATAAGTTCATGTCATTTGTTTGCTGCAGGCAAAAGGTTGGAACTGTTCATTTGTGCAGCCAGCTGTTCCCACAAATTGTACTGAAGACGGTCCTGTAGAGGCTGGGCTTCAGCGTGTACAGTCATTGGTAGAAAACAGAGAAGCACACACAGAATGAGTGTAGAATTGGCAGTAATAACTGCAAAGATGACAGCATGATTGTCCAAAGCAGCACGTCTGAGCTCTATGAGCTCAGCATTCAGGACAGCAATTACAATAGAAGTTGCATTCATTGTCTTAGTCAGGCTGCAAGCTATTTTTGCTAAGAGTTCGATGGTTCACAATGGTGAGCACTGGAAGACCAACATAGGCTGCAAGGGCCAAGGCCTCTCATCACTTAGGAGATTCACTGTAGAGTCACAGCTGGAATCTAGCATAGCACTTTTCAACAGAGGAGCAATTAATCCGCAGACTCCTCAAGGCAAAAGTTGTGAGACATTAACTTGCGACATGAGGAAAACAGCACACAAGGAATGAGAAGTGAATTGGCAGTCTGAAGTGAATTTGGCAGTCTGAACTTGCTCCAGGGCTGACTTTTTCCATTTTGGGTTGGTTGCCACTTGGATGCCCTGAGCTGGCTGGATACACCTGGTAGGGACCCACAAAGGACCTGTGGATGACAAAACAGAAACATACCCTTTCCCCCATGGTAAAAGGGGGACCGGCCCCTGCCAGGTCTTATCTGGCAGGCTCCGATAGTTCGCCTGCGGAGTAGGTAACTGTGGTTTCTGCCAGAAATGTCTATTAACGGCAGAGGTATTTGGGGAGGCAGCAGCTTATGGCTGCGAAAAATTGAGCTGATTATACGTGAACAAACATTTATGAATTTGCTGCATAGTTATTCCCAGCGTTGGTACCCTCCTCCTCCCTTGTTGTATTTGTTTAGCGAGGAGGGTTTTAATAGAGCGATTGGCACGCTTAAGCAAGCAGCTCCTACTCCTTAGACACTGAAGCTATGTCTGAAGTAGGAAGGAGCCAAAGTGTGGGGAAGGGAAAAAGCCAAGACAGGCAGGACATGTGCGCTCCCGCTGTCCTGATGTGCAGCTTAAATTGGGACTGTGGCAGCTTAGAATGCATTTTATTTCTTACAGAAAAAAACTGCACATTCACGGGACTAAGTTTTTGTAAACAGTTGTTAAAGAGTTTCTAGTTATTATCAGAAGCAACGTAAAAACTTTGCAAGAGAGTGCTGTAGAGCAGCCTGGAAACAGCGGCTGGCAAGCTGAGAGTCAAGCATCTCCCACCTCAGGAATGTTCACTAACTTAGCTTTGTTTGTGGGAGTGTGGGGGAGAAGGGGGGTGAGAAGAAAGCAGGCTAGCTGTGCGCTGCCTGAATATGTTGAAGTGGTGATGAGAGAAATATTATCTGTGGATAAGAGTCGGAGAGGATAGCTGTGTGTAAAACCTTATAAGAGATCTGTGTGAATGAGTTTGGATGAAGTAACTTCAAGAACTAAGAACTACTTTTATGAAACCAATATGCTTTTTGAAAAATAAACATTTATTTTGTTTTGTTATATGCTAGAGTAGCTGTCAGTGTTATAGCCCAGGAGATAGGAAAGAACATGAGAAGCAGTTTTCCCCCCTCTGAGGAGTGGTCTAATAGAGAATTCTATTTCATAAAGAATAGAGACTCCCCTTTCCATGGTGGGAATCCTCACTAGAAAACTAAGTGGTTGCATGCAAATAAGTAACACAAACAGTTGAACTTTTATTTCTTTTGACTGAAAGTAAACACTTGCTAAACAAGTGCTAAACAGGAGGGCAGTGGAGCTGCTTTAGCGATTTAAGATTTTAAGGAGAATCTACAGACCTATGCTGTAATTCACCTGGAGTTTCAGTGAGAAAGACAGACTAGAAATAATGTGAATAATTAAGGAACAGATAACCAATCAAACCAAAGAAGTTTTTTTGAGGCAGATGACAGAGAGCTTTCAGAAAATTTTTAGGCTTTGTGTACTTTGATACCAGGATTTCTGTTGATCCTACAAGGCAGAAGATTTTAAGATAGAATGTCATTTATAACAGTGAAAGGAGTGTAGAAACAGAGCTATAAGATTAGAATTGATAGGGGGTGCTAAATAAGCACCAGGAAGACAGCTGATTAGTTTATAAACATAGTGTGAGTTAGAGATGAGCTTGAAGAGAATATTTAGTAATTCAGCAACCTTCGTTCTGAAAAACATAACTCCTCTGGAGTGGCTACTATTAGAAAAAACTGTAGCTGCAGCGTGCAGCTGCTGAGGAGATTCCACAAAGTTTGCAAGAGCAATCTGAAACTTGCACAGAATTACACAGGAGGTGATTGAAATCATTTTTAGGAAAAGGCAGAGCTATGAACAGCAAAACATAACCAGTGTGCTCAATAGCACGCTGTCGTGCCATAGCACAGAGATCAGCCGTGGCATGAACATTTTTGTGAGCCATGAGAGAGAGATACAATCATTTTGCAAGAAAGACATTCCCATAGTATTCCCAGAACTCCAGAGGGAGTGTGGGGAGGATGAAAAGGCGAAGGCTATCAAGCCCCGCAGGGATTCTGTTAACACACTGCTGAGCTAAAATCTCGTTTACTTGTTGTAAAGCTGCCTGGGTTGGCAGGGGAGCAGTGATAAGATTGCTGGGATGTTTCGTGGTAGTAAGCCAGGAAAACAATGGACTTAACAGACTGGTAGGTAAAGAAAAATAAAGTTGCACCCAATTGAGGTTGCCTAGGAGCTGCTGCAAAGCTGCAAAGCAACGAGGGTGAGCGGAGACAGGAACTTTGAACAAGGAACTATCAGAGAGGTATAAGTCTCCACAATTTGCACCGTTTCAGGAGCTACAATGAGGCCATAAGGTTGGAGAGACTCTTGAGAAATTGCCAAAACACCTGTAGGAGTCTGAGTGGTAGGAAGAATGCACAAGGAAAATCCTGAATTCATGGAAGGAATCTGATTGACACACTGCTGAGCCAGAATGCCATTAACTGATTGTAAGACTTGAATAACATCACTTGAATGTTTTTTGCAGTGGTCAGTGAAGAGAACAGGAGGCTTAGGAGACTGGTAGGAAGAGCAAAAAGAGGGATTGACCCAATTTAGAGTACCCAGAAGCCGTTGTAAAGCTACAAGTGTGGGGGCTTTTCCATTTCCAGTCGGGCTGGTAGGTTTTGGTTTTACACTTCCACCCACAGGATCCTGGCATTCTCCCTGAGGGAGAGTGGCAGCAAGCAAAAAGTCTTGATGAGAGGAATTTTCTATCTCTTGGCATGCTCTAACCATGTCTGCCAAGTCTGGGTTTTTTCCCAGACCTGCAATAACCCTTCGGTACTCAGAAGCAGCATTCTCTTTAGCCAAGTTAAGGAGCAGCTTTTCTTGAGAGTCAGTGTTATTAACTTGACACTTGATAAAATCTGGATAGGGCTCTGTGGTTTTTCTCAACTCAGTAAGAACAGTATAAGAGAGAGACTTGTATTCCACAGTCTGATGGATTTGATCATCAGCTTGATCTGTTAAATGAACTGGGCAGATAGCAAGCATCTCAGTTAATTCTGCCACATCCTCAGATTTAGCCATTTCAGTTAATTCTGCAGCATCCACATTCCCCGTGAAATGCACTGAGCTCACTGACAGCATTTCCGTCGATTCTGGAATGCTTTCAGTGGGAGCCTCGGCTAGAGCAGCCTGGAGGCGATCTTGTTCCAGTACCTCCCTCACAAGACCTGCTGAGATTCTTCCAGCAGAAGGTAGAGGATTGAAATCTTTACTGGGGGGTGCAGAAGGTTGTGGAGGGAAGGAAGAGCTGAGCGGTGCTGGAGGAAGCAACTGCACCTCAGCATACTTTGGTGAACAGTCCTTACATAATTGAGCTGAAGGAGGGACTAGCTTACATTCCGAAGCCTTTGGAGAAGAGGAATTTAACAGGGTGTTTGTTGGCTGAATCTGAGGTGGTTTCTCCGGGGATTCCCTGATTGGCGTTTCAGGTTTAGGAACCTCGGCAGCAGGTGCTGAAGGAGCAGATGCCGAAGGAGGCAGGATATGGCAAGGAGGATATTGAGGAGGAAAAGTAAGAAGAGATCTTGGAGGCATAGATGAAAGCAGACCAAAGTGCTCCACTGCATGGTGACATTGGTGCCAAGTGTGCAGCAATTGAACAGGTGCCCTAGGTTCTGTATATAAAAATCTGCCCACCCTTTTCCAATCTTTGAGCTTCAAAGATCCAGCCTCCAGATAAGCCGGACAATGAATGGCTAGGTGGCGCAACAGACATGCAATCTCTGCAAATGTGCTAGATCCTCCAGACTTCTTGACTAAAAAACACAATTCTTTCACATGCCTTTGCTGAGGCAGCGATAACGAACTTCCCATGCTTACCAGTGATAAGAGGTCGCAGAAATGACGGAGTGCAGTCGATGAGGGGCCTGTTCCAGGCACTGGTAGATGGGGGAGGGTCCCTGGCTGCTCGGGCGCCAGATGTAGTAACGACACGAGACAGGATCTGGATGCAAAGTCTGTCCCTCCAAGATGGAGGTGAGAGTTTTATTGAGAAAGCTTTTCAGGAACCCGGAAAAGAGCAATGCCCATATATGTCTATAGCAACCGTTACACATTCTAAACCAGTCACAGGCAGATGGGCAAGTATGCTGTGATCCGCCTTTGTCTTATCTATGAAGCGTAGCGAGAGGAACACAGTGGACCTTAAAAGACATGTAAGAATATTACTTAAGAGTGTATGGGAATATTCTGCTCTGAGAATGATGAGAGAACGAGATAAAACATATTATAACTACTCCCTGATTCCTGTTGTGGTGTGCCAACTGACCAGAAATTAGGAATGTAAAGAGTTGCCAAGGCAAACTGGGTGGTGTGCCAACTCCAGCTAACCCACACTTTCAGATGATGCCACGTTCAAAAGGGCCACTTGGTTGGTATTCTCACTGTTTTTACAAAAAAAGCCAAACGTTTTGCAGTCTTCTTGGCACATCACAGAAGACACCACTGATCACGTTTCCTGTGCCATCGGCGAGAAAGTCCTTTAGAGGTGGCGGGTGCAGGGGGCAGATCTCCCATGAAACTAACGAAGCTGAAGTTTCAGAGCCCTAATCCCGGAGCGGCCCCGAAGCAACTTTTTTTTTAATGAGTGAATTTTTCAACAAAATTGATGGAGTTTTTAAAGTGTTTGTTATTAAAGTAAGGCTTTTAGTGACAGAATCATAATGTATATAACATTTACCTAATTTTCATCCCCCATAACTTGAACGATATAAAGCATAGTCTAGGAAATTTTTATTCGCGCAAGTGACTTTGACATGTGAGATAACCCAGTACAGCAATTTTAATCAAAATCTGAGATGTAGTGGTTAATCTTTTAAAAAATGGTGGTGTTCTGCCATGGAACAACCCCGTTGAAGATAACAGCGGTTACCCAGGCCTCGTTGCTGGTGGGAAGGGGCTCACTGTAGGCCCCATTTTCAAGGGCTCCACCTCACCACCCCGTCCTCTGCCATTTGGGCCTTGAGGTCCTTGCAAGGGCAGCAAAGCCTTTTGGACCTTGTTGGATGTTGCCCTATTGTTGCTGATTGAGAATGAGCCCCCATAACAGTTCGAGCTTCAGGGCCCCCAAAATATAGGTTCGCCACTGAGGAGGTGCCAGGAGAGTGGGTGGGGTGGTCTTGCCTGGCTGAGGGGGGGGAGCGTAAATCTCCTGCTCTTTTTCCTACTTGACTCCTGCTTTTATTTGTGCGTCTCATAGTGAGGGTCCCTCTTCCCTTCCTGTCATGACCCCTTTGGGCATCTCAGTGACTCCAACTCACAGTCCTGAGGGGAGCAACCCGAGGAGGCCAGGCAGTGGCTGAGGAGGGCCCAGCACCACAGAGGCCTCTGCTGAGGATGAACCAGCAGCACCAAGGGCCACCGTGCCTGCGAGCCTGCACCGAGCCTGTGAGCCTGCGAGGGAAACCATGCCACTCAGCCCATGCGGTAGCTGCTAGGCCTCTGCTAGGCAGGACTCAAACCCGGGCCTGCAGCCTCCGGGACCATCTCCCACCCCACAAGAAGGGCAGTGATAAGGATTGCAGGTTTGCATACCCTGGTGGGAGGGGGAGCCGCTACTCAACTGCACAAGGATCTTTCGGAAGTGACGTCATTGTGCTTTGTGCAGGAATGTGCGTGTGCTTCACATGGGGCCGATTCTTATAGAAGCGTGGGAGCACTCCTGTGTGAAGTGCAATGATGTCACTTCAGGAAGTGACATCATCGCGCTCTGGCACAAGCTTGCCTGGGTTGCCTGCCAGTGGAGAGAAATCGCCAGGCAGCTTGCATCTTCCCACTGATCACCAGTGATTGGCGGGCAATAGGGCAAACCGCTGGGAGTTTGCCCTCCACCGGTGGGCACCTGGGAAGCCTAGCAGTGATAGAAAGCCCAGGCTGAGGTGGCACCAAGGAAGTGAAGCACCAGGCTGGCTGCACACAACCTTCCTCTAGATCCAGAGCAGAGTGCTGAAAGCAGCACTTCCCTGTAGGATCCTGACCCATGCACAATGCAGCCTTAGGAACTCCAGCAGCTGCTGCCAGTGCAGCTGAGCCCAGTTCCCTCCCAGCTCTGGGAAGGCTGCCTTACTGGATCTTCCAGTTCACTAGGGGCAGGCTTTGTTCTTCATGCCTCCAGTCTACAGTCTTGAGTCTCACTGGCCAAGCCTTAGGCCTGAGCTCCAAGGGAAACTTGGTTAGGCCTGCCCGCAGAGCGCAGGACATCCTCTTTCTGCTGTTGCCCAGGTGAGGTGACCTACAAGGAGCTCAGGCTCTGGAACACAATGCAAGACATTGGGGCGGGGGGAGAAGTAGTGGCACCTGACCCAGTCTCTGCTCCTGAACCTGTTCCCTTGCATGTGTGATGGCACCCAGCTGGTCAAGTAAGAGCAGAACCATCAAAGCACGGGAGCCCTACCTCCCAACCCAAAGCTCTTCAGTCAGAGAGACTGAGGCCCTTTCAGTCCAAATTTTGAAATGGGTCTAGCCAATCTATCTCCTCCAAGACCACCTAAAAGCAGCATCACTCAAGCACCTGGCGCCCTATACATAATCAAGGATTTGTGGCACAGGGTTTGTAAATCCTTGTAAACAACGTTAGAAGTTTTAATTCTCAAATTCTTTTAAAAGATGCTTCCAATGTGTCTAAGGTAATTGTGAAGCTGCCAGAGAAAGGAGTGTTGCAAGCAGCAGAAATGCTTTCTTATCAACAAATGTCTATCTTCTCTTTCATAACAATACTAAGTTTTCCCTCCTGACTTATTTTATGACCTACCCCACCCTAAAGATTTATCACATACTCTAAAGAGATGGTCATAGGAAGATGGAGTTGTTTGCTTCGTGCAGGCAGCACCATTGTTACTACTACATTTAGAAAACTGTGATATCATCTCTGTGCAATTGAAACAACATTGAAGGAATTGTCTTCTCCCTTGCCAGGAAAGGTTTACTGGATTGTTGATTTTCTGCTAACAGCAACATTTCCTTAGTCTCCCTCATTGTCAGGGCTTTTTTTCAGCTGGAACGCGGTGGAACGGAGTTCTGGCACCTCTTGAAAATGGTCACATGGCTGGTGGCCCCGCCCCCTGATCTCCAGACAGAGGGGAGTTGAGATTGCCCTCCGCGCCGCTCAGCAGTGCGGAGGGCAATCTCAACTCCCCTCTGTCTGGAGATCAGGGGGCGGGGCCACCGGCCATGTGACCATTTTCTCCGAGGGCAACCCACTGAGTTCCACCACCTCTTTCCCCAGAAAAAAAAAGCCCTGCTCATTGTATTTGCATTTGTGTGCAAAGAAAACTTGAACCCTATCCAGGATCGTAGCTGGAGCAGGCATATGCGGGGGGGGGGGGAGTAGAATTATGTCAAATTCCCAGCTGTATTTTTTAAAAAGTCTGTAGCCCTTCTAATTGTGGGTATACAAGAGGAAACATACAAGCAGTTCTTGAACAGACTGGGAAGGAATAGGGATGAGAAACTGGAGGAAGGCTGGATCACACACAAAGATACGTGGCGCAATACTTAGTGGTGCATTAAAGTTCTGCAATTAATATGGCTGTTCCCAGCGGCATCACTCTATTCTGCCTCATGACGTCATCAGGCCCCACCCAGTGAGTCTCAGGGTGTGGGATGAGGGGGACTCCAACCCCCACCCTCGACCCAGTGTAGTCACGCCCAGGTGCATTCATAACATTTCTGGTTATGGGCCTACTCCAGTAAAGGGAGAACCTGCAATATGGGCAGATATTAGCTAGGATCACCAGTAGGGCTGCCAACCGTACAGTTTTGGCAGTAGGCTGCCGCCATCATGAAGGCAGATTGACTCCCTTACTATTTTTGAATTTCATTTGCTGTTTCATAAGTAACTTTTATGGTCAGTATAATTTTGGGGAGAGAGCACAGAGAAGGCCTGTAGGCTAGGGGCTACATGCTTGGTCAACAACGTTGTTGGCGTTAGATGACAAGAATCCTAAAACTGCCTTGCTTTGTTAGAATCTCTGGCAGCTCCACTTAAAAAGATTTCAGGCAGGAAGTGCTGAAGAGAGCCTCTTTTGCCTGAGGCCTCTGAAAGGTGGTGCTAACGCAGACAGTCCTGGGTGTGGCAGGCCAGTGCTCCAACTCATATCCATGAAGTCATGGCCATGCTTCCCAGGCTACGTTCCTGTAATCACGCCTTGTGCACAAGCTACCGTTGAAAGGGCTGCAGATGCTCCAGGCCAGAGGGGGGTCAATCCCATCTCTGAGATGCCCCAAGATCTCCACTGTCTCCCAGTCCATTTCTAGGTATGAACCACAATCCTGGTGTTAGCTTTTATAGCTCTGAATGGGCAGGATGAAGGGACCCGGAGGGATGCCTTCTCCCATAGGCACCTCTCTGTCAGTTGTGAGCCGGACAGCCCCAGTGATACAGCATCATGGCAACAAAGCTGTCCCCAAAGGTGAAGAAAAAAGCGAGTCCAGCAGCTGCAATGAGAAGGGAAGCGCTTTATTCCTGAACAGAGTTTAAAGCTAAACTGAAAGCAGAATAATGTGCAAAGTGAAGAAGTCCTGTTGCAACTGACATCTTGCCTTCTCTTAGCTATGCTAAAACAGGTAAGAAAAACCAGGTGCAGCTAGACCTAGATCTAAGCTAGGCTTGCCAACTCTGGGTTGGGAGATTCCCAAAGGTTTGGGGTGAAAGTTGAGGAGGGGAGGGACCTCAGCAGCATAGAGGTTTAATGGTTGGGCTGCAAGTCTGCACTCTGTTGGTTCGAATCCCTCTCTTGCCATGAGCTCAGCGAGGAGCCTTGGGTCAGCCACTCAGCCCCAGCCCCAGCCCCCCAGCTTTATTGTGGGGATAACAACACTGTCTTTGTTAACTGCTCTAAATGGGGACAAATCTGTCTAGAAGAGCATAGATCCGGAGGAGTTAGCCGTGTTAGTCTGTAGTAGCAAAATGTGGGATTAGCAAATTTTAGTAGTAACTTTTAGATCACAATGTAATCACACAAGTATAAAAAAGAGACATGAAATGTGTTCTTTGTGCATGTTTTAAAGTCACTGTTCAGCCTTGGCCTTTCTCTCTTTGTATGGGAAGCCTAAAAACTTGAGGTTGCAGGCCAGAAAGAAGAACTCTTGGCCTCCATTCTCCTCCTACTGCTTAGGAAACATAGGAGACATAGATATTCCTTAGACACATCTGCAGAAACAGATAAAACAAGAGTGAGGGTCTTCCTCCCCCTGGAAGAGGATACGTGCAGCATAACTGATGGGCTATGGAGTCTGAAGGAAAAGTGAAATGACCATATAAGGGGAAATCGGTAAGAAGGTATGAACAGGGATAGAACTGCAGATGCTGTTGCAAGACTAAGTCTGAGAAATAGACAATAGCCAATCCAAAGATGTGAAAGAGGTCAGATGCTTTGCGTTGAGTGTGACTCTCGTTTCTCCAATGTGATGTAATGTGCCTTTAAAATAGCACGTAATCCTTTGTTGTTGTGGCACACTCGGAGCTCACCTAGTAGCTGTGAGTCCTATATTTGCAAATATATCTGGTTTTTCTTTACTACGTCCTTCACTAAACTTCATTCTCTGTGTATTCATTTCTTTTAATTGGCTAAGATAACCAGACACACATAATTTGAGTACAACAAAATAGTAAAGAGTCCAGTAGCAAAATAGCAAAACGTCCAGTAACATACTATGTTGCATCTGAGGAAGAGAACTGTGGTTCTCAAAAGCTTATGCTACAATAACGTTGATTAGTCTTAAAGGTGCTACTGGACTCTTTACTATCCAGAAGAGCAGTTTATAAGTGCAGCTATTATTATATGATGCCATAGAGTCCACCCTCCAAAGCTGCCATTTTCTCCAAGGGAACAGAGCTCTCTAGTCTGGAGTTGAGTTGTAATTCCAGGAGCTCTCCGAGTCCCACCTGGAGGCTGGCAACCCTAACTTTAAGCTAGGTTTAAAGAGTTCAATTGCGAGGCTAGGTTTTGCAGTCCAGTGTTACATTTAAAGACTAGTGCTGGGGTGTGCAGCCTTTTGAGCCTGAGTAACAAAACAATGCAAGGGCTACCTGCGAAGGTGTGGAGTGCTGCCAAACTAAAGGAGGGGCTGGGGAAGAGAGGACGATTACTCTTGGCCAGGCATCCCAGGAAACAACTGAGCTCCAGCGAGCGATCAGTGCAGAGGCTCTCCTTGGCATGCCAAGCCGAAGGCTGCCTGTCCGAAGGCTCGAGGCTGGGTTTCGAACAGCCCAGCAGGGGCTTCTTGGCTAGCGGTGGCCCTCCAGGAACTGGCCTAGTAAGTTAAAGCTGGCATCTGCATTTGAGAAACAAAATTAAGATGTATTTATATTTCCTAGAAGATGGAAATGGCAAACGCGATGCTAAAAATCTGCAGGAGCCGACGGGACGACGTCCGCTTGCCCCGCGCTCACCAGCGGCATCTCTGCGAAGGTCAGGCATGAGCTCCGCCGGCAGCGCAGCGCATGCGCGCAGAGAAAGCGTAGGAGGAGGGGCTAGGGAGGCGGGGGCGTGGCTTAGAGCGGCGCCTTGCGTCGGGAAGGGCAGTGCGCGCGCAGGTGAGAGGGGAAAGGTCGGGGGTGGGGCGAGCGCGCGCCGGGGGTGGGGGAAGAGGCGAGGCGGCGGCGAGAGCGGGAGCGGCAGTCGCGCGGAGCGAGGAAGGGAAGGAAGCCGACGAGGGACCCGCCGGCGCGAAGCCCCCGCTCGCGCCTCGAGACCAGGTGAGCGGAGAGCCTCGCGCGGCTTTTCCCCTCAGGCGGCGACGCGGGGCGGGCGGGGGCCGCGTGTTGGTTCGCTCGGGCCCTGAGGAGAACCGGCGTGCGGGAGGAGCTGCCCGGGTTCCCCCTCCGTCAGGGAGGCCCGGCGGGTCCGCGTTGCCTACCTCGCAGGGTCGTTGTGAGGAGGGGATACAGGAAGAGGGAGTCCCTGAAGGGAGAGTTGCATGTGGGAGTTTCACTTCATTTCTACCCTTTCTTTCTCCCCAATGGGGACTCCAAGCAGCTGACATCCTCCTTCTCTCCTCTATTTTGCCCTCACAGCATCCCTGTGAGGTAGGCCAGACTGAGAGTGTGTAACTGGCCAAAGGTCACGCAGCGAGCTTCCATGGCAGAGGGGGGATTCGGGCCTGGGTCTTCCAGATCCTAGTCAGACCCTCTGACCACTGTACTGCACTGGGGCAGCCATGCTGGACTCTCTTTTTCTCCCCCCTCCCCCCACTAATCTGTCTAGAAGAGTGGTATATAAGCACAGTTGTTGTTGTTGTGGTATTCCCCGTTGCTGTGCATGGATGTGAAAGTCGGACAGTGAAGAAAGGTGAAAGGAAGAAAATTGATTCATTTGAAATGTGGTGCTGGAGGAGAGTTTGCGGATACCACGGACAGCCAGAAAGACAAATAAGTGGGTGCTAGATCAAATCAAGCCTGAATCCTCCCTAGAAGCTAAAATAACAAAACTGAGGCTGCTATTGTACTTTGGTCACATCATGAGAAGACGACTCTCTGGAAAAGTCAATAATGCTGGGGAAAGTGGAAGGCAGCAGGAAAAGAGGAAGCCCTAAAACGAGATGGCTGGACTCAATAAAGGAAGCCACATCCTCCAGTTTGCAGGATCTGAGCAAGTCTGTTAAGGAGAGGACGTTTTGGAGGTCTTTCCTTCATAGGGTCGGCATAGGTCGGAGGCAAAGGCCTCTCCAGGCCCAAGTATCACTTCACTAGGCTAGGTTATTTCATCCTTTATTGTATGCTTCTGAATCCGGTCTCTTCACTAGGATCTCATGAGTGATGTAATATGATGGGGAAAAACTTTGCAGTCCTTCTGAAATAGCTATTGGGAAAAAAACCCACACATTTTTCAGCCTAGGTTGGGCTCCTTGAGTCACTGGGTTTAGGTAAAGTGCACCCAGTTCTCTTTTCCCCTGTGGAGCTCAGGACAATGCATATTGTTCTTTTTTTTACAACAGCCCTTTTAGTTAGGTTAGACTGTGGACATTGTCTCAGGTCAGCCTATGCTCATTCTATTTAGTTCATTGATGTGCCTTTCCCACCATTCTCCCCAATGGAGATCCAAAGTGCCTTACATCTTTATCCTCACAACAACCCTGTAAGGTAGGTTAGGCCCATAGTATGTGACTGGCCCAAGATCACTCAGAAAGCTTTCCTGGCAGAGTGAGGATTTGAACCTGGGTTTCCCAGGTCCTAGGCCAACAATCAAACCACTCTTGAGGTTCAAATATTTGAAGGGGTATTCAGAGAAATTCCCTCATTGGCAGAAAGTCAGTATTAGAAGGGCAAGTTCTAGCTTCACCTTTTTGCTAACATGCTTGCACTCCATGTTGGGGAGATTTTGGTGTTTTGTTCTTGTATGGAAGACCATTCAGTCATGAGACCCCACCTGTAATTGGAAGTAGGTGCTGTCAGGAGCAGGATTCCCACCACAGGGAGGAAGCCCAAGGTTCAAGGATGAGGTAGGAGGTAACATGATCCTGGACAGGCTCTGCTGGTATAAGAAGTGCACCCGAGAGAAAGTGGCAGGACTGATCAATGAGCTCTGGGATGAAACCAGCAGAGGGTGATCAAAGGACATAGGGCTTGAACCCTTAAGGTGGCTGGCTAGGAACAGAGAAGGTGAAGTGAGAGAAGTGTGGCATGGGTAAAATGTTATCAGGATTATGAGATATTGTCCATGCCATTTTTGGATGATATAGAAGGTAAGCTCAAAGGAGATCCCTGTTGCTTCCTTCTCTGATTCCTGTTAATGGAGAGATGTGCGTCTTCATAAAAGATGTTCCTATTAATAGAACAAATATTATTTCATGAAGCAAATGGAAAGTACATTTTGGGCACTAGGGCAGTGCTTCACACCTCCACCCCTGACTCATTGCAGGTTTCACCATCACATTTTCCTAATGCATGCCTTTAGGTACATTCCCAGTAACCACGTAAGTAAACAGTTGGATAACATGCGGAACTTGGCTCTTCAGACTCATCTTGGTGTGTGGGATGGAGGTGACAGGTTAATGTAATTCCTATTGGGCTTTCCAAAAGACCAAAACCGGTCCACCGGCACCTTAAAATCTTAACAGTGTATATTCCGGTATGAGCTTTTTTGGGTCAGAGCTTGCGTTTCTCTCATCAAATATTGGCAAAGCCAACTTAGGATAAAGAATATACTTTAAGAAAATAGATCTTAGGCATCTACTAATCAATTAACTGTTAAATATTAACGTTGCTTTTAAATACTTTGACACATTCTTAAAATGTTGAGTGTTAGCTAATGCTTTTGGTAAATTGGAACAATAACAGTTCTTTTCTTTGGCTGTTATCTAAAAAAAAAATGAGTAAGCCTACAGCTATGACATTTTTTAAAAAATGAGATGAGAGCCAGGTAACCTGGAGAAAGGTATTCTCTGGCTCCTGAAGCAAGTTTGCTGGAGTCAAAGGTGACCCTAGACGTGAACTTTGACACTGAGGGGGCTGTCTTTTGGGAGATGCCTGCAGTTACATCAGGAAGCTTTGCTATACTGCTGAGTTTGTTGCTACTTGTTGTATGATGTCCCTTGCTACCTCTAATGAAATAAAAAAATGAAAGCTGCTATCTTCGGCATTCCTGGCTTCAGGGAATATTTAACAATGTTTGACTGTGGTAAACTAATTGACTGCTCAGTTGGAAATAGTTGTGGGACAGTTGATAGGTGTTCTAAATCTAATAGTGAGGTATGACAATTATGATTATGAAAGTGTAAACAAAGAAACAGAGAGCCCAAAGATAACAGGCAGGAAGCAGTAGTGAGTCTGCTGTGGAAGTCTGTATTAGTCTGGGTATGTTGGTAATGGTGTTATCAAGCGTCACCGAATCCCATGGCTTTCAGTATCACCCAGCTCTGCCTCTTCATTTCCAAACTTGCTGTCTCCTTCCATTTATTCCTATATTCCTGATGGCTTCTCTGATATAACCCCGTGACTATCTCATCGCCATCTCAAACTCAGTATGTTTAGGGGTCAACTACGTGTTGCTGGTCATACAGTTTGGTGTAGTGATTAAGGGTGGTGAGACTAATCTGGAGAACCAGGTTTGATTTCCGCACTCCGCCGTTTGAAGCCAACTGGGTGATGTTGGATCAGTTACAGCTCTCTCAGCCCCGTCCAACTCACAGGGTGATTGCTATGAAGATGATAACACACTTTGTAAGCCACTCTGAGTGTGGCATTAAATTGTCCCGAAGGGCGGTGTATAAATCAAATATTATTATTATTATAAGTCAGCCCTGAACTGACTGTGTCCTTTTTGCAGACTGGTGTGTCATGGGGAAAATAACGTTCCCAAGCACAGCGTGGCTCAGTTCAGCTCAGGGGCATGGTAAGGGGGGGAGGAGGGGTTTCAGTCTTCCCTTCTGTGCCATTTTCTTGAGCCTAAATGGCCGCGGAGCCACGTTCAGTTAACGCAGCTCAACTCTCATGTCAGTGAGTGGTAGTTTGACTCTAAGACGGAGCGTCTTATTTTTCCACCTCACCCGTCTTCTTCCAGTGTACTGTCTGTATACATTGACAAAGTCACCATCCACCTCTGAATCTTTCCTCTAATTTGGCCCCCATGTTAAGTCTGTTGCAAAGTCATGTTGCTTCTCACTTTGCAGCATTGCAGGAGTACTGACCTTTCTTTCTGCCCCTCCAGCAAAAACTCTGGTTCAGACTCTGGTAATTTCTTTTCTTGACTGCTCTACCTTCCTCCTCTGGTTTTCTGTTGTCGTATGCAGGCCTCCTCCCCTCAGTTTAACTCTGTGCTTCCAGATTAATTCACCTCCGTGTGACCATGTTATGTCTGTCCTTCAATTCCTACCCTGACTTCTTGTCTGCTTGTGTATCTGCTGCGGTCATGGGCGTGCTGAGATTCTGTTCAAAGGCTTTGTATACCCGCGTCCTCCGTGGCTTTGCCCGTCGCCACCTCTTTGCACTGATGTCCTAGCTCCCCTCGCCCTTCTGCTTTCTGGCATTTGATCCTTCAGCTGCTCCACCTTTTAGCGGTCCAGATATTTTCTGTTTCTTCAGATAACTCTGTTTTGCTTCCTCATACGCCTGGATCTGTCCCGGGACCCTTCCGTGGTGCCACCTTTCACTTCCTTCAGATCTCTCTTCAAAATGGGTTAACCACCCCCTTCCTCCTCGTTGATCCTCTCCTGCAAATGCCTCTTCCAGCATCCTTGCATTGGCAGTATGAAGTAAATTTGAAATCTGAAACCCTGTGTTTCCCTTCTAAGATGCATTCAGGGAAGGGCGATGGCTCAGTGGTCAAGAACATAGTCTGATTTAATATCAGGCATTTTCATATGTTCTTGTATGCAAAGAAGTAAAGCGCCCTTTCTTGGTTTACAATTTGCACAAGGTAGGGAAGAACAAACATCTTAATCGTAGGGGCAGTTAATGTGAAGATAAGACTCAAAATAATGGCTGGACATTCGGCTGGACATTAGGAAAAACTTCTTTACATGATGAGTAATTCAACGGTGGCATCAGCTGCCCAGGGATGTGGTGGGTTCCCCCTCATTGGCAGTCTTCAGGGAGTGGCTGGATGAATACTTGTGGGGGGTGCTTTAGGCTGTTCCTGTATTGGGCAGGGGGTTGGACTAGATGGTCTGTAAGACCTCTTCCAACTGGCCCTTTCCAACTCTATGAGTCTGTATGCATGTTGTGCAAACTGTTGCAGAAGTCGTTGTCCTTTGCTTCAAGAAGGAACTGATTTTGCTGCAGTTAACTTTTGTTTCTAACCCAGACTATACTAGCATTTGATACTCCGGCTGCACCACCTTTAGCTGTTCAAAGATTTCCTGCTGCCTTGGATAACTCAATTTTGTTGCCTCATATGCCTGGAAACTCCCAGGATACTTTAGTCAGTCTTAACTCTCAGAGCCATAGTCAGTATTAATTCATTTCTGAAGTCTCTCTATATACCCTTCCATTAACAGGTAATTTCTCTTGTGTACCACAGTGAGTATTGCAGCTTGTGACCTGCCCTGTGAAGGAAAGTAAAAATTGTTGCGTTGAAAAGAACGCTGCTAATTTACTGATGGTGATGTACTTCCACTGCTGGCTCTGGTTATGTGCCAGCCACAAAAGCTGGTGAACAGCATCTTGCCACAATGGTTCTTGGAATTCTTGAGCGGTGGCACGGTTCTGGTGTCATCTGTAGAATCCAAGCAGAGCAGTGACTTGCTGGGACACTTGTTTTTAATCAAAGTGTCCCTGCGAGAGAGGGTTCACACAGCTTTTCCTTAAGGAGAAGTATTGATTTTATTTTTGGTAGAGCTTACTGTGGGATGCAATTAAGGATAAGGGACCAGCATTGACTTTATAATCCCAGCGAGCAGCTTTTTATCTGCTTGGCATTTGTTATTCTTACCTTTGTGTGTTGTGATTGGAAATGTGTTTGGCTGGTCTTGTAATATTTTGGAGAGAAAATAGAGCTTCCATTACTACAGCAGTAGAGGAAAGCAGCAGCAGTAATATCCATGGGAATGAGAGATGCTGAGGCTGGGAGTGTTTCTGGCCTCCCCCTCCTCAAGTTCTT
Source organism: Eublepharis macularius (assembly GCF_028583425.1). NCBI lineage: Eukaryota > Metazoa > Chordata > Lepidosauria > Squamata > Eublepharidae > Eublepharis > Eublepharis macularius. The sequence goes on along the minus strand of NC_072800.1, from coordinate 94,140,194 downwards.
TCCCCAGAATTTTGCTCCCAAAGAGTTTTGCCAGTTGCCAGGAGAGGTTGCCTGCAGCTTGTGGTGATGTTGCTGAGTTGCGTTTCTCTTTTTCATCAGAGGAAGGGGAATTGAAGCTCAATCCCAACAGATGCTTTTTGTGGTGGCTCATTGATTAAGAGGATATACTTGTCCTGGATGGAAATACTCTCAGCATAAAGAAACAGGAATGCTCCTGGATCTAGGCCTGCTCTGCGAAGTTCAGAGGGCAGCTGAGGCCAGGAGCGGTTTTCTCCTTGTAACCTTGCCAGTGTTTGGGTGTCTTGGTGCCTTCTCAACTTAACAAAAGTGTGCTCAATATGGCTTCCTGTGAAGATGGTTCTGAAAACTTCAGTTGGTCTTGAATGTGGCAATACAGCTGATGAGTGAGGGTGCCTTGAGGGACCATTTTTAAAAGTTCCCCTTGCAGTTTATTCTTGGTTAATTTTAGGGTACTGGTGTTAATTTACCAAGCTTTGAGTCTGGGGTGTTTCAGGGAATGTGACAAAAATATGCACTCTTCTTGCTGACTCTTCTTGTCATGACTGAGATGTGTTAAGTCCTTTCAGGTGAGAGTTGCTGATATTGGAGCGAGAGCCCTTTTTTGGGGCGGGGGGGGGGGAGTAGTTCCTTGTAGCATTCCTTGCTGAGAATTCCACACTAGAGGACTATTTAAAAGATTGTTAATCCACTCCACCCCTACCCCTGGACTCTAAACTGCAAGCTGCTGGAATCTTCATACTGTGTTTTGGCTTTTATGATTGTTTTGATTGATGTCTGTGTTTTTATTATTTTACTTTTTATTATAACCTGCTGCGGGAATGGTGGTTGGGCCTGTATAATAATGAAATGGATGGTTCATGGTTTACTTCGGTGGCGTAACAGGACCAGCCATGAAGAGGAAATACCTGGGAAACAATTAAAATAAATTACCCTCCATAAAGGGGATACTTTCCGCCTGTCCAGAATGGTGTCTCCACGTGTATACTTCTGTTGCCCTGGAACCCTTGCAGCGTAGGGCAGAACTTGACCACAAGCCCTCATTCACCTTGATGGCAAGCTGAGTAGAAGCAGGTGGTTTCCCTCCAGGCCAATTCAGCTGACAAATTACTGTGGGAAGGGCAAATTTCCTGGTAATGTTGCTCTGACAAAGGAAGAGGTAAGAACCAAGATGCTTACCTGCCTCCCTTCAGCGTAGAGAAATTTCTATGTTTTTCTGCCAAGCTGAGTTTCTGGAGTCGAAAGCTGCCTCCCCAAAATTCAAATACTGTGTAAAATTTTGTTGTAGATTCCAAATTGTTGTGTAAAAAAATAAATTGCATTGATAAATAAAAATAAGGTTTTAGAGTCTCCACAGGGAGGGCCTTGGCTCAGTGATAGAGTATCTTTTGGCATGCAGGTTCCAGATTCAATCCCCAGCACCACCTGTTAAAAGGATCTTGTAATAGGTGATGTGGAAGACCTCTTCTTAACACCCTGGAGAGTCGCTACCACTTAAAGTACACAATGCTAACCTGGGTAGAACAAGGATAGCTAAAGTGGATAGACCAAGGAGATCAAATGGAGGATAGAAGTTAATAAAACGGAGAAGACAATTATGTAAACCAACTTGGGTCCCCATTAGAGAGAACGGTGGAGTATAAATAAATTATAAATCAGTGAAGATAGGCTGAGTATAAGGCTCAGCCACATACTCATGTGTCTTTCTATCTCCAGTGGCCAACATAATTTAAAGATACAAAGCTGCATTATACCATATCTGACCATTGGTCCATCTTGCTCATGGTTGTCTATTTTGACACTTCCTGCTACCACAGATGCTTTCACTAGATGGCAGGGGTTAATCCCACACGTTCCTTTTGTAAACCATATGCTTTCCCACCTAGCCTCAGCCTCATGACGACTTGTTTCTCTTGCTTTATCATGACAGGGTTGGAAGAAATTGGGAGTTTTACCTGGGCGTCTAGAAATTTGATGCTGCAATTTATGACATTAACAGTTCAATCCTAAACAGAATTATTCCAGTCTAAGACCACTGATTTCAGTTGGCTTAGACTGGGAGTAACTTTGCTTAGGATTGTACTTTAAAACAATTAAAATAACCCCTTTGAATGCCAGTTCTTAAATCTGATGCTGACTTCTGAAAATGGCAGGCCTCTAGGAAACTTCCATATACCTAAATACCAGGCAATAGATCTGGTGCTGTACCAAGAAAGGATTTAAAATATGGTTCGGTCTGGTGCATGCGCACTCAGGAGTCGATCTTGTGGAGCTCGGTGAGACAGATTCTGTAGCCTGATACATGCACACAGATTTGCACCATTAGTTTCACTTCTCGCTTGCCTTCCATGCGCATAAGATCACCTTTGTGTCTCTGATAGTATTCAGGTGCCTGTTTAATCAGCCATAGAACAAAACTTCTTGATGTGTGCACTGAATGGTTTTTACTGTACCAAATGTAATTCTAGAGGGCAATTAGTAGCCATCTGCATTTATGTGTATAAGGGACTTAGGAGTTGAGCAGAGGAAGACCATCAAGGGATGCAAAGTAGTTTTAATGCAGGAATTGGATCCCAACCAATTCCAAGCCATTTGTTTCATTATGGGAAACTTGTATGTAGTGAATGGAAGAAAATCAAGAGAACATTGCTTGTGTTGTATGAGTGTGTGCTCCGTTCTCATGACTTTTTAGTTCCTTGCTAGAAGTGAAATTCCCCTGCTAAAGAGCCAGTTGGCTCAAAATGTATTGAGGGTGTATTTCTGGATGAACTGAAACTTTTCTGTGTGCCTTCGTAGACAGTGTTTGCTCTCTGTTGCTTTGATGAGTTTCTCTTTTGCCTAACCACATTAGGAATTCAGGAGCCTTGGGGAGCTGTACTTCCCCCCCCCCTTGGCATTATCATAGCTTATTAAATATGTTGGCTAGGGGTGTGTGTGTGTGATGGAAGTGACATAATTAAGATAGTTCTGTGGTATGCTTTAAACTGTTCAGTTAATGGAAAGGAATATGCATGTTGATCAAACCTGAGTGCTTTCTCGGTGGAGGTTTATTCTCTCATGAAACTCAGTATCACTAAACTCACGAAAATGATCATGTATTTTTAGGTTGGGAACCAAATAGCAGGTTGGAGGATGTCAGTTCTTTATTGCCGAAGGACTGACACAGCAACCAGTTATTCTGGTTTCTTGGCTTGAGAAAAAACAGCCTCGTGAAATGGTGCCATTCCTGAATTTGTAAAAGCAAATTATGATGGGTGAAGATATAGACAAAACAACTTGTGTCCCGTGGGCAGATTCTAACCCCGACAGGAACTCCTTGGTTCTGGTTCTCTCTTGCTTCACTGCTGGTGCGAGGTCAGTTAATCATGGAAATGCAAGACATCGTTGATAAGGCCTACGTTGCAGATTAAATGAGATTCTACCCCTCCCTTCAGTTAAATATTGTAACGGGGAAATGGAGTTGGCAAATACAATAGGGCTTCTTCACCTGCCATTCCCTAGTCAAAAGTTCTGTTGTGTTAAGCCAAAGCTTTTAGCTCGCGTGTTCTCTGTCAACACAGTGTGTGCAGCGGTCAGTTCTGATAAGTGCCTGTTGTGGGTTTTTTTCCCCCCCTGAAAGAATTTGCCTCTAAAAACTGAGAGGCTCAGTTAGCATGTGGGTTTTTTTATGTCTTTAGGGTTAGAAGTAGAAATATACGCCTTCTGCGAGTTTTGGAACCATGGAGAAATCCCCCTCCCCATTTTTTCAGAGGGAAAACTAATTTTGGAGAAAATTTAAATCTCTGCAATATTTATTTAAGAAATCCAAACTTATTTTACTGCTTTAAGAGCATAAAACATGTCATTCATAACTTAACATATAAAACTCTACTGTTTACCACTTGTGAAATTTTGAAGTATATATGCCTACATTTTGTTCAAGAGCGGGAGAGTGGCAAACTGCTGTACCCTATGCGATGTAAACATACGCATCTGAAATTTTGCCATCCAAGAAATAGGAAAACTAAGCTGAAAATAATAACTAAGTGTCTTACAGTGCAATCCTATGGAGAGTTACTCCAGTCTTAGCCCATTGAAGTCAATGGGCTGAGACTGGAGTAACTCTCCACAGGATTGCACTGTTAGTAAACGAAAGGTGGTTTATTAGAAATGCTCTTCATACAGTCACATCGTTAAAGAGCATCAGCAGATTTGTTTGTTTAGTTAAACTTAACATTAAACATTGACATCTTTAATACTGTATTCTTTGGACGGAATTAGTCACACTGAAACACATGGTGTGTACACAGGAATTATCCCTGTATCTAATAGCCAAGGGCTAGTCTTAGATGGTCAGTATATCTTACCAACAAGGCCAGCCACAGCTACGAGTTCTGGTTTGCAGAAAAATCTGCCCCCCTGCCCCAGTCTTGGCATAAACCCCACCCATGTCAGTCAGTAGTGATGTCTGTACATATGTACATGCAAAAGAAAAGCCTAGATTTGTGGTGGCTTGTAGCGGGAGCTAATACAGTGGTGGGAAGAGGAGAGCCAGTGGCGGTGGGGGTGGGTGTAGGGAGAGCTGGTGTAGGGAGAATGGGATTTCCCCTCTCCCATAATTGCATGTGACCACGCCCCCTGTCATTCTCTAATGCCATGGATTCTTGACCACTGTGCAAACATAGCTGTTATACACAGCACTAGACTTATTTATTATGTAGATTTGGAAGGCCTTCTGTGTGAGGAAAATCTTGTGTATTAAAAAAGTCATTGGGAGGAGGAATCGAATCAAGACGATACATTCCTCGGTGAAGAGGGATGGGTTGTGGCTCATGGTGGCTGGATCTGGGAATGCATGTGTTGTGGCTTTTTGACATTAGAATAGTTGCTTGTGGAGCCTGTTCGGTTCTTTAAACCTTTAAACGTTTATTAAAATGCTTGTAGCCCAACTTTCCTCTTGGCTCAAGGCAGCTTTTGAAGGCTGTCTTCAGACATTGCCGCAAATCCTAGTCAAGGAAGCTTAAGTAGGATTTGGCAGGATGTCTGGAAATAGACAAGTCCTAGTTTTGTTAGCCAGCAAATAGGAATTGGCAGCCATTTGGTGGGGTTGCATTAACTGTGGGTTAGCATGCAGCCTGCACTGATGAGCCATAGAAATGGCCCCTGCCCCACATCCAGAGCCTGCTGCGCTACGGGGTGAAAGTGAATTTGCCAAGCTGTGCGCTGGGAGGAAGAAAAACATAATTGGGAAACCAACTCTGCACCATATTTTGGGTTTACATTACATAGTGTGGTAGGGGCTCTTGATTGAGCCAAATGGAGGCCTGGACATGCTGAGCAGTGACAGGATCAGGAAAGCTAGACAGGGTTTTTGACACAGGGGCTCTTCAGACCTTGCCACTGATCTGTGTGGCCTGTGTGTGTGTGTGTGTGTGCCCAAGACAACTACATAAAGTTTTGCAATGCACTGGTTTTCTGCAGGCAGCGTTCTTGACAGACGAGTCATTATGGAATTCCTTGATGATAGGAGGCTTGAAAACCACCCTTCAAGACATTGACTTCTTTGCAGCATATTTCAGTGTGATATTTATTAACCTTGATCACAGCGAAGGCCAGGAGAGAAACTTTAAGCTGGAAGATACAGACAGACAGAGTGTTCTGTTCTATCTTGCTACTTTTGGAGAGCAGCACAGTGAATCATTGTGCTCTGGGAATGGTTACTATTGTAGTTCAGCAAATTCCCTGGACACTTACGCTATGGTACTTATGGGACTGGCATTGAGAACTGCTACTCAGGGCTAATTTCAATGCTGAATACTGGTCTATAACGAATGGGGATCGTTTTTTAAAATTCTGTATTAAATAGATCTCAGTGATAGGTGTATGCGTAAGACTTAACAGTTTCTATCTGCTACCTAGCATCCCTTTTCCTTCCTCTTACTTGCTTGGTGCATCTGGGTCAAAGAGCAGAAAGAACTTCATTTCTCATTTGGTGCTTTCCTGGTGCTTGTCATATGCTGTCCATAATGCAGGAACCTTTGGTAGTCTGTTAAGAAGCAAAGCAGAATGGTAGACTCCAACAGAACAGAACCAGAAGACTCCAATTGGTGCAAAATGCTGCGGCTTGACTGTTATCAGGAGTGAGCAGGAGCAGGAGCATCACCCCCGTTCTGCAGTCACTCCATTGGCTACCCATCAGTTACCGTGCTCAGTTCAAGGTATTGGTTATCACATACAAATCGCATCACATTGGTTATCACGGCTTTGGCCCAGCATACCTACGGGACCACCTCCCTCCCTATGTTCCTCCATGGCAATTTCACTCATCTGAACAGGGTCTCCTGCAGGTGCCACCCTGCACGTGGGTGAAATCAACAGCAGCCCGTACACGGGCTTTCTCTGTGGTGGCCCCTGTGCTGTGGAACGGCCTGCCTGAGGAGGTCAGGAGAGCCCCCAACTCTTCTAGCTTTCCACAAATGATACAAAACCAAATTATTCAAAAAGGCTTTTATAGTGTAGGGAGGGGTCTCAAATGCTCCGCTAATGAGTTAGGGACCAAAGACTTCACCACTATGTTGCCTTATGTACTGTCAGTTGTTTTAATATGTGCTCCTATGTCAGCCCTAGAATTGCTTATGTTCTGTTTCAGCATTTCTTCAACTCTGTATTGGATTCTTGCTGATGTTTTGTCTTTGTAAACTTGCATTTATTTCCCCTGTGGCATTGTTTATGAAATTGTCCTTGATACTGACTGCGCTACTCTCACACTGTGTAATCCGCCTTGAGTCTCAGTAAGAAAGGCGGACCATAAATGACATACATACATACATACATACATACATACATACATACATATATACATACATACATACATACATACATACATACATACATACATACATACATAGCCAGTAAAAACAGCAAGCCTAATAAGTGGTGAATGAAAGTATTGCACATAGCTATGCCAAGAGTGCAAACTAATACAATATGAAAATACATACAAAATTATAATTTGAGGTTTTTAATTGTTGGAAGTGTAGCTGTTAAGGAACTGAATTTATTGAATAAAACATTTAAAATTCATTGATCCCGACTGCGTCCAGGGATTATTTCTTGCTTAATTAGTAACCTGCTGACAAGCAGGGAAACTGTCCCGCCTGTTGCAAAATCATGTTAATGGGTGGTTCACATTGTTCCCTTTTGCAAAGTAAGAATACCTTTAGAAAGGGCAGCTTGCCCCTCATTAGAGAGATGGTTCCAGACCTTTCTACCCCCCCCCTCTCCCAGTGGTTTTTAGCCTTTATATGTAATTTGAGGTGTATCTTACATCATCTCTTCTGATAATGAAGGAAAGGTGAATTCCCTGGTGCCTTGTTGTACAGTAACTGAGTCAATAAACAAGGAGAAGGCATGGAAATTGACAACTTGGCATTTACCTTTGTCCATAATGGCAGATGACATGAAGAAGGCTGGATTACTGTCTGTACCAGTGCTAGAGATTTACCACTGCTTTCTGGCAGAGACTGCTATGGAAAGTCCAAAGCAAGGCCATCAGTGCCTTATGCAGTGGGAGTTCGGCATTAGGTCAGATTTGGTTAATGGTGGAAGAATGCAGTGTAGTTCCGCAGGTCACGTTGACTAGACAGTTCAGGAGAGGTTTCGCATCGCCATGTCTGCCCTCCTGGTCAAAAAGGTTAGATTTCTCTTCCTCTATTAAAAGACCTGGGCTCTCCCTGCCCCTCCGACTGTATTTAGTGGTACTGACCGCTGGCACTTTTGGGGGGTGATCCTCAAGTCCTGAGGGGGGAATTGGTAGAAAATATTGCAAGTATAGGACTGTTTGGAGGTGTTTGATTCATAGGGTTGCCATAGGTTGGAGGCGACTCAACGGCACATAGCACACACCTTGCAGTCATATAGATAAGTAGTGGTGCTTTTTTAAAAACCATGAAAACACTGCAAGGGATAGCCCTGCTTTCTCCCTCAGAACAAAGTGTATATTTGTGGGTAAACCCTGGAAAACAAATAGTAAAATCTCAGTACAAATATGAGAGTAAGTAGGGTGAGGTAGGAGTTATTCTGGGTTACAGTGAATAAGCATCCCTTTAATACAGAAAAGCAGTGATGGCAGGAAAGGTGAGGGGATAGCACTTGGCCTGAACCGGTGGTGAAAACAACGTGTCTTTTTAAAAAGGGGCCATCATAAAGAGGACATGGGGGTTCTCTCCAACACAGCAAGTTAAATCCTGTGGATTTTGTCAGTGGAGCCTTCCCCAATGAAAGATGTTTGGAAGAGCCCCTGTCAGAGGAAAGCGCCTCCACTAGCAAAATGGATCTGCGGAATCCAACTCAGTGATCTGAATGCTTTCTCACATTCACCTGTAGGGCTGTGCTATTCGGGTTTCGCTTTGGGTAGAGATACCCGAAGCATACCTGATTCGGAAAGCTTCGGAATACCGAAGCAAAGCTTTCCGAAGCATTCGGAAATGCTTTGGAAAGCTTCAGGGCTTGTTTAAAGGGCCCTGCCACTGGTTGCAAGCAGCGGCGGGGCTCTTTAAACATCAACCCCCCACCTACCTTGCGGGGGCTCCGGGCCGGCTCCTCTGCCGCCGCCGCTCCACCGCCCAAGCCTGCGGAGTGGTGGGGAAGGCCGGAGCCGCCTCCTCCGGCTCTTCCTGCCCCTCAAATGGCCATGGCGTGCTGGTGGCTGGCAGCCATTTGAGGGGCAGGAAGGGCCGGAGGAGGCGGAGAAAGACTTTCCTGCCCCTCAGATGGCCGCTAGCCACCAGCACGCCATGGCCATTTGAGGGGCAGGAAGAGCCGGAGGAGGTGGCTCCGGCCTTCCCCACCACCACGCAGGCTCCTGCGGCAGTGCGGCGGCGGCAGAGGAACTGGCTGGCTCCAGGCTGCACTGCCTTGTGCTGCCGCCGCCGCCACCACGGCGGCGGTGCCAGCCCGCTGCCCAGCTGGTGACCCTCCCGCCACCAGGTAAGTCAGTGGGGATTGGAGGGGTCTCCCCAGGGTTGGGTGGGGGGTGTAGGGGTTTCCCCAGGGGGGTGGGGGTAGACGGGTTGCCCCAGGGAGGGTGGGGGGGGTGGTGGGGAGTCCCCTCCACTCGCTTCAGTATGCTTTGAATCTTTATGGAGCATACCAAAGTGATTCCCGAATCGATTTGGGGGTATTCTGAATCGGTTTCCCGCTTCGGGTGAATATCCCCACCCATGCACAGCCCTATTCACCTGTGGACAATAATAAAAAGACCCTGCTCTGGATTGGCTTAAAGCCCATCTAGTTCAGAAATCTCTTTTCCACAGTGACTGGGAAGATGCTTCCATCAAGCTGCCAAGCGGAGGATGAGGGTGCTGGCCCTTTCTCCGAGAGGAGGAATTCCAGTGGGGTCCGGGTATGCATGAAGCAGCCCTCAGTGAGAGTGACTCTGCAGTCATTTGCATGATCTGCTTCTGTGAAGTAAGCGTGGATGAATAAGCTGTGCTTGTCCTGTAAACAGGAGAGCTTGTTGTAAACCGTGGTTGATCTGGATATCACCAGAATAATTGTGTAAAGTTGTTTGATGCCCCGAAGGCAAAGACATTGGTGTGAGTTCATTATGTGGTGTACTGGAGAAGCAGGTGTTTCCTGTGAGCGCGAGTCCTCGTGGTGAAATCAGCAGAGAGGAGGCGGCTGCAGCACTCTGTTCAAAGGTGTAAGGCTGCTCTCTGGGCCACCTAGGTCAGAGTCGGTGTTCTGCTTTGGAAGTGCCAGCTTTCTTTAATTTGGAAAGCTGTTACAAGCAGTACACTACGTGGGGAAAGAAAGTGATTGTTTCCTAAAGAAGAGTCAAGGTCAAAGAACATAGCACTTTTTCACTACTTTGTGCAATTAATATTTATCGCAGCTACAGATCCTTTTTTGTTCAGCAGTTTTGAGAACAGTTTGTGCCCCTCCCCCCCCGCACCCATCTCTTTCCTCCTTGCTGCTCCTCTCTCGTTTCCCAAGTTTATGATTAGAGGGGAAATTGTGGAAGAAAAAAAATAGCCACACAGCAGTTGGAGGTCTCAGCTCCTTGTCGGAATTTGCAGATTGTTGTGGGCCTCCAGTGGGAACACTTGACTTGTGGCTTTCCCACAGCAAGTTTTTTCCCGCTTGGCTTTTGTGTGTGTCTGCATATTGGAAGAAGGCACAGTTCTTCCCATGGGAATGTTCAAGGAGAACAGTAGCGGACTAGCGTTCCTCTGTATCGGACTTACAAAGAGAGTTTATTCAGTACGCATTCTTGTTTTTCAAAACTGAGTATTTTCCTCAGCAAAGAAAGTGGCTTACAATTAAAAACAATGTAACCATATAAAAACAAGCCATTGGCCATACACAGCATAAAAACTACCCATAAAACAGAAGCAGGCCATTAAAAAAAGCTAGTAAGATAAAAACCTCTAAATTATTATCATTTATAGTCTTCCTGTCTCTCAAGGCAGATTACAGGTATGATGATAAAATTTTGTCAGTCAGTAAGCAGATTGCAAGATGTGGTAAGACTTGAATCTAACAGCAAAGACTCCTAGTAAGACACAGTACTGCAGTGGGGCTGGGGTTGTGGAACGGGGTGGGGAGCAAGAACCATGCATGCAAATGCTGCTCTGTAAGGCAGCAAGATAATGCAGGATAAACTGTATTCCTAATAAGGCACAGATGTGCTTGCTATGGTAGCGTTCAAAGTGCAGGATACAGGATATGGTATAAGAACACCAGTGCTGAAAAACTGACTCTGGGTCAGTTTCTTACTTGCCACAGCTCAGTCTGACAGCCACAATTATGATTCTTAAACGGAATAGATTTGAATGACTACCTATGTATGTCAGTGTGAGAGCTCCGTTATGTTTCTGTAAATACCAATAGCTTGTGTGGTGCGGTGCACAATGGTGGATGGATGTGGAGGTTTGGGGTTAAAATTGTACTTGCCGTGGACTCATTGTGGTGTTGAGCAGTCCCCCCAGGGTTCAGCAGCTAACCTTTGCACCTGAAGAGACTGCAGGCCACTCCTTCAGCTCTGCTGCCTCTCGGAGGGCAGGATATCCCTGACGGTTGAGCTGCTTCCCATCGCACCTGAAGGTGCTGTGAAGAATGATTGTGTTGTTTAAAATACTATATTGGCCATTTTTTGTGTGTCGTGATATTCTACTCTTTAGTCAGTTGAAGAGCTTCTAAAGTTGAAAAATGACTAATAAAATGAAATGGTCTCTTTATGAATGCGAGTACTATGGAAATGAAAAGCTATACACCTCAGAATCCTGGAGTTCTTTGGATGCGTGTTGTAAGCTTTGCTAAAAAAAAAACAGGTTGTGTATCTTCATTACTGATCTTCACCTTACAGGTGCAAAATTTTCAAGAGCCTTAAATCCACAAAAGGAAAAAAAAGTGCGTTTCTAGGGGAGGGAAACGGAGCAAAATTTTGAATGTAAGCAGTGTTGGAGAGGCCACAGTCCATATTGCTGCACGCTGTGCTGGCTGCGTATCTTGCGCTCGCTGTCTGAGAGGTAGGAAAAATAAGTTGGAAACAGCGTTTGTGTAATATATAAGTGTATTATTATTAGCAGAAGATAGCCGATGATGCAGCTGGAAGAGCCAGTGTCTTCATTACCCAAGGCCCAAATGTTTTGAAAGGAGCTAGCCTGATCTCTCTCTGCTGTCCTCTTGCAAGGTCTTGTCTGAGTTTATCAGCTGTCCTTCGAAGGTGACGAAGGCTTCTACATAAATGTTATGAAATGCTATCTAGAGCATACTATGTTCTGCAGCTTATTCTTTGGCATTTGAAAAATGGCTTAACATAGCTCTGAAATGGTGTTTGTTTGAATAGTTCGGGATCTTTTGAGTTTTCAGAAAAGAGAATGTGAAGAAATAGTGGGTGGGGTGATAATGGAGAACTTCGCTTTTGAATTCCCCTCCTGGCTTGTTTTATGGCTTTGCTTTATGATCTGGATTCCTCCTGTGCTTTCTCCAGCCACCTTCAGCACAGCGAGGGAAGGACTCTGCTGCCCGGCAGTGGGATCTTCTGCAGTTTACCTCCGTATCTAAAAATACAGTGTGAGAGCACTGATTTCTTTCTATATCATCAACAAATGAAATTCTTTGAACATTTAAAAATACAAATGATGTGTACATGTTCATTCCCTCTTCCCTCCAGCACTCGAGGGTCACAGGGGTAGCTTGCTGGGAAGAAATTTCAGGGGTAGGTGTGGATATCATTACACACAGAGGCAATTTTACCAGCAGAAATGAACAGGAGTCTTTGGGCATTGTTAAGGCGAACAAGATTTTTATCAGAATAAACTTCTGTAGATTTAAGCCCACTTGGTCTGAAGCGAGCATTGTCTCCCCGCTAGACACACATTTATATATGAGGTTATGGGGAGAAATAACAGCCAGGTCAAGGGTTTGTGAAATGTAATGTTAAATTCAAATATAATCAAGAAAAGTACAGAGGCAATTACCAGGTTCAGTTCAAGGTTTTGGTGATCACACACGAAGCCCTTCATGACCTGCTCCCTCACAGCTGTCCACCCACCCACCCCGTACTCCACCATCACAGCTTTGCTCATCTGAACAGGGCCTTCTGCAGGTGCCACCTTGCAAATGGGCAAGATCAGCAACTGCCCATACAAATGCATTCTCTGTTGTGGCCCCCCACACACTTCTGGCATTCCACAAGCTATGCAAAACAATTGTTCAGGAGGGCATTTTTATATAAAGGTGATAGGGCCGTATGCAGTGGTTCATGAAGGTGCTTCAATAAAAGGAATGGGACTTTGGACTATGCTTCCTGCCTTCAGTGGGATTCAGGTGACCCTGAATGACTCTCAGTTAAGAGCCTAGGAGTTATACTGGATCCATCACTGCTGCTAGAGAAGTAAGTAAATGCAGTTGCAAAAAAGGCCTTCTCCCAACTCACACTAACCTGGAAGATGCCCCCCCCCCCACCTTGACACAGTTGATCTGGCCACCTGGATTCATGTCATGGTAACATTGAGACTAGACTACTGTATTGCACTCTACATAGGTCTCCCCTCAGAGTCAACTTGGGCACTCCAGCTGGTGGAGAACATCGCAGCTCTTTTGCTATCAGGAGCTAGGTGGAATATAAATATTACTCCTATTCTGCAGTCACTCCATTGGCTACCCGTCAGTTATCAGGCTCAATTCAAGCTTTTGGCTGTCCCATGGCCTTGGTCCCTCATATCTACAGGACTGCCTCTCTCCCTGTGCTATGCCATGATAGTTTTACTTGCGTGAACTGCACTTTCTGTAGGTGCCCTCTTGAAAATGGACAAAATCAACAGCTGTCAGTATATGTGCATTCTCACCTTATGGAATAGCCTGCCTGAGGAGGTTAGGAAAGCTCCCTCTCTCTTGGCTTTCTGCAAACTGTACAAAACTGAGTTATCAGGAAGGCTTTTTGCTCCGGTAATAGTGCTGTGCTGTAAGAAATGGCTCAGAGAGAAGCCTTAGTAAAGGTGCCAGAACTGTAGACTGTTCTACCGGGTATTGTCTGTTGATGTAGCTATGCTCCTACTGGCTAGTTTTCATGTCATTAAAGATGTCGTGTTTTAATGACATGCTTTGTTTCAGCAAAGGTTCATTTCTGTGTTCAGATTTGTGCTTGTTTTTAAATTTCTGCAATCCATACCCTGTCCTGTTTGTTCATTTAATGTCCTAGTTGTTCATGCTAACTTGCACTGTGAATCTGCCTTGGGTCTCATTAAGGAAGGTGGACAATAAACAAACAAACAAATAAATGTCTTGCTCACATTATATTGTTTTCAATATATACAATTCCACTTCTTGCATCCTTAAATAGCTTGTCTCGTACGTACATTTTGTTTCACATTTTTGTAATCACTTTGCTTTTCAGCTGTCTTATTCTGTTGATTGTACTGATTTACATTGCGCAATCCTCCTTGAGTCTCAGTTAGAAAGGTAGGCTGTAAATAATATAAACAAGCAATAGCAATAGCTGGCCCTTTCTCTAATACATTGAAGTGAGTTAAACCTCTTCACAGGTCTGATGAATCGCGCTGCCGAAAAGCACATGCTGGAAAAAATGTTGCTCTTTAAGGAATCACGAGGCTTGACTTTATTTTGCTGTAGCAGAGAAACATGGCTACTCCTCTGGACTTCCAGCCGCTATACGGCAGGCGTTTTTTCCCCCTCTCAGCTCTGACTATATCCACAGATACCAGACTGTGGGCCCATTGGGACGTGGCAGGTGGCGCTGGGTTTGTCCCAGGGATACGCCATCGTTTTACAAAGCCTGATTCTGGTTGAGAACCATGTGGACGGGGGGGGGGGGGGAGGGAATCCTGCCTTTCCCTCAGGGCAGTTTCCCCGAAACAGCACTTGAGTGGGTGGGGGAAATAATGCACCCCAGTGCTATTTCAGGGAAGAAAAACAACGGGGCGGGAGGCAGGATCCACTCCAGCCAGAATTGTGCCCCCACAGCGCAGATTGAAGTGAGGTCCTGGCTCGGCAGGTGTGTCCCTGGGAGCCGGCTGGAGACGTCCATTACGCCTCGATAGGCCCTGTGTGGAGGGTGCCTGTTTTCTGTGAATCTGGGATCTTAACGTTTACCTGCAAGAGCTGCGTGTTTCGGAGCTTAAGTATCTTGACAAATCATCCATGCAGGCTGTGAAAAGAGGATATGAGTGACACCCCCTGTTTCCCATCCTCTGTCACCTGATAATTATATATAAACTCAAGTAGCTTTCAGGTCGCGGGACACGGAAGAGCCTGCCTGCTGGCTCTCGGAAGCGTCCGCATCTTTCCTGCAGCTGCATCGCTGCCTTTTCTCCGTGCGTTCTCGTTCATCTTATCCCCTGGTTACTTCTTAAGGCTACATTGGCTAGCGTTCCGGATAAATTCATGGCACCCACGGCTGGGAGCTCTTGTGATGCCAATGTAAGGCCCCCCCCCCCGGCTTCATTGAAAGGCGTGGCAGTGCCCCATTTTGAGGAGGGGTGCTTGATGGAGGGGTGTGTGTGATGAGATGGTCCATGACAGCCAATCACAGGGGACAGTAGCAGAACCCCCCCCCCCCCGCCCCGGTTGCTCAGACTGTGAGATAACCAGACGGGGAGGATCACATCAGCCACTAGGGAGTATTGCTGCTGCGGGGCTTCCTTGAATGTGTAATTAGCTTCCCGTTAGTTTTGTCCTTGGGGCCAGATATTTGGGTTGGTGCGCAGGCTAACTTCCTGCCTCACGTCCTTTAGATCCCAGGCTCGAGTCCTCTGAGAGAGGTGGGGGGGGGTACCTCTGAGGGTCACTGAGCCTGAAAGTTACTGCACAAGTGTTTTGTTTATATGTCTGCTTCGGGGCAGGAGGTGGGGGTGCCACAGCAATCCAGATCCCCCCACATTCTGGTACAAGTGCTTATGTACCTTGTGGAAATGTCTTCTCTTTAGCTGGGAATGGCTCTGGGAAGGCCAGGCCTGAGGTGGTTTGGCTGTTTTCCCTTCTTGCGCTCATGTGCCCACCCGCCTTCTCTTTCAGAGTCGTGTCCTGAGTTGCATCTCTTCTGGAACGGGGCTCATGGTAGGCGCCGCGGAACCCTCCACTGATGCTTCCGGGGATGGCAGCGAGCTGACGGACAGCTGAGGATGACCTTGACTGATAGATTGCGTGAGAAGATATCACAGGCGTTCTACAACCACGGGCTGCTGTGTGCCTCCTGCCCTATTCCCATCATCCTCTTCACCGCCCTCTGTGTCCTAGCCTGCTGGTAAGAGTCTCTTTCGAAATATTTGTTGATCCGAGGTTAAGGTTGACACTGCCCGTGCTGTTGTACTTTAAAAACAGAATATTTTAAAATATTGCTTGTATCCTACCAGTCCACACATGCAGGTTTAAAGTATTCCCCAGCCTAAGGCCACCTTCCTCCAATGAAAAACACCTGAAGTCTTGGGGCTGCTTCAGAGAGCTATGGAATTGAAGCGGAGTGCCTGCTTTGGGTGGAGAAAGTCCCATATCCAGTCCCTGACATCCGCAGATGTTGAGAAGGACCCTTCTCTTTCTCAGACGATGGAGACCCCCTCTCTGTGTTAAGGAGACACTGCTGAGATAGATGGAACAGCGTTCTGGCTGTCTCAGGAGAAAAGAGGGGTTACAAATAAATATGCGTGGCAACCTGGCGGTGCTGTGTGGTTTGTTCCTTCAAGGTTCCCCTTGGTGAAAATGCATTGCAGACCCCTTCTTGATTTCACAGGTCTGCAGGCGTCTTCTGCACACAGATCCATTTATTCCCCATGTGCAACAAGATTCACCTTCCGAGGCTTACTGAGGCGCTGTAACTTCTGGTTACCCTTCAAAGCATTCTTAAGCCTTTTTACCAGCAGCTTGTGATATTCAGATGCTCTTAGAGGTGTCTGTTTTTCTTAAGAACTGGTTAAGTTACTAACTGTTCATTCAGAGGCACTCGAAGGCAGGCTCTTGCTTGGCTGACAGCTCAGTACAAAGGACAAACTGCAAAAAGGGCAAGTCAGTCGACAAGATCGAACCTTCACCATCCCTGCATAATGTTACATTTTTTGTTTGGGGGAATGTTGTATGAAATATGAAGAGTCTTGGTTAAGCAACATCCTCCTGCCATGGATCAATTATGCATGATCAAACCAAAATAAGTAGGTCAGTCTACAAGCAGGCAGTTACCGGGTTCAGAATCACCCGTGGAGCTTTTTTCAGCTGTCAGTTGGACAAGTAGGGACACAGAAATTGATTAATAACATTCGATTTATATACCACCCTTCAGGACAACTTAATGCCACTCTCAGAGCGGTTTACAAAGTATGTTATTATTAGCCTCAGTACAATCACCCTGTGAGGTGGGTGGGACTGAGAGAGCTCTGAAAGAGCTGTGACTGACCCAAGGTCACCCAGCTGGCTTCAAGCGGAGGAGTGGGGACTCAAACCCGGCACTCCAGATTAGAGTCCTGCGCTCTTAACCGTTACACCAAACTGGAAAAAAGGGTTCTCCGTAGTTACTCTGCAAACTTTGAGCTGAATGGTGTCTTAGAGATGAGCCTGGCTGTAATCTGCAGTATTGCACAATCCTTCCTGTATGAGTTCAGAGGTGCTGATCTTTGCACATGAAACTTTGATGGTTTCTCTGCTGTCCACGTGCTGCAGAACTGACCACCAGTTAGTGGTTTGCTGGAAGAGGGACCATGCATAGCATCATTGCCCTGAATTAGAACGAAGAGCTGAATCTCGCACTGCTCTGGGTTTTGGCAAGCTTTGATGTGAGAGCACAGATCCAAATGCGAATCAGAGAACTAATTTTGCTCAAATTAGTTTGGCTTTTGAAATTGACTTGTAGCTACTGTTGCAAGCGTCGAAAAAACTAAAGGGGGATCCGAGAAGGAAAGTGTTGTGGTCATCCATAATCCATTAATTGAAGCCTCAAAATCAGCATTGGAGTGTTTTTTTCATGCTTTCTGTGCTATGCTTGGGTCTAGAAAAATCCTGAGAATTTTTGAACTTGTCCAGGGCAGAACACAGGTCAAGAAGCGACGTGTTGGAAATCCAGGGAGATAGCTTTAGATTAGACGTCAGGGAACAGTTCAACACAGGCACAAGCAGCCTTGGAGAAGTTATGGGGTCTGTTTACCTTTCCTTACAGTTGCAAGGGAAGGTGATGCAGTTGGAGATTTGGTTCTCAGGTGTTCGTGCCACCTTTTAAGTGTTAAAGAGGTGTTAAGGTGACACGGAACTCTGTTTTGCTGTACGTGGTTTATCTGGCATTTGTCATGGGATACTGTAGCTGTAGAAATTCCAGTTTTACAGCCAGAAGGTCTCTTGTCACTACTGCAGCTTCAAAACTTGTGTTTGCCTCAAAACGTCATGCTTCCTGTTTTGTGCCTCCTAGCTATCCATTGCTCAAGCTCCCATTACCTGGAACTGGACCTGTGGAATATACCACCTCTGTTAAGGATTATTCTCAGCCTCCAGCCTACCCAGCCCACCAGCAAGGAGAGCTTAATGAGAGGCCCGACTGGGTATGTCTTCCACAGCAGAGGGCGATGAGCAGGCTCAGAGTTGCTTGGCTGTTTCTGTATGAGGGGTAGGGGGGGGAGAACTTGGCTGCCCCTTTATTTGTGCCGCCTCGTGCCAAGGCACAGACTAGCCCACCTGTTTCTTTCTTCCTCTCCTGTGTCTTCTGTGTGTTGGCTTCCCTTGCTCTACCCACAGATCTGATTCTCTCTTCTCCCTCAAATCCTCTTTGAAATCCACTTCTGAAAAGCCTTTCCAGTACCAGTTTAGCACCAGTTTTGCTGCCTGCTGTTCTTTATTCGGTGTTGCTGTCAGCCCAAACCTCGCTGCTGTTTGAAGATATGGGTGTATGGGAAATGCGCATGAGAAGATATGCCTCAAGGAATCCTGGACAAGAAGGGAAAGAGCTGCAGCACAGAGGCGTTTGGGCAAAATTCTTTAAGAAATGAGCATGTTGGATGCTCAGTATGGAAAGGGCCTGGCACGCCCCTGCTTGCCCGCTCTGAGATCTGGCCCCCCGTGCTCATTTGTGTCCTCTCCCTCCACAGTACACTGGTGCTCCTGTAGCCTACATCCAGCAGGTCCTGGTGAAAGCGGCAGTCTCTCCGTGGCCCAGGCACTTCCTAGCTGTCGATGTGTTTCGGTCGCCACTCTCCCGTGTCTTTCAGCTTGTGGAGGAAATCAGAAACCACGCCTTGCGAGACGGGTAGGTAGCGGAGACAGAGGTGATGATGGGCTTGTGAACAGTTTGCTTCCCTTTGTCCAGGAACATTGCAAAATAGCTCTGTGCTGCCGGGTTGTAGCTGCTGAAGCACAGGATGGTTTGTAAATGGCCTGCCTAGGTGGTGGGACCTTCACCACCTAGGCAGGCCATTTAATGTCTGGGGCACAGTTTGGGCATCCAGAGTTCCACTTGTGTCCTGTTTCTTAAGATGATGTCTTGACATCTCATCTTTACAGAGAACTTGCAGAGAGTTTTAGGTGGGTAGCCATGTTGGTCTGCAGTAGAACAGCAGGATTTGAGTCCAGTGGCACCTGAGAGACTAACAGTATTTTCAAGTATCAGCTTTCAAGAGCTCTTGCAGTAGGATTTGAGTCCAGTGGCACCTTAGAGACCAGGAATTTCAGAGTGTGAACTTTCAAGAGTCAGAGCTCCCTTCTTCGGACGCACCCCGTTCTGAGATTGTAGTAACCTGCATTGCAAGGAGATTGATGGACCCTGACACCTGGAACCTGCAACTAGATCCGGGGCCTGTGCTTTGGAAGCAGCACATGGTGATGATATGCTTATCCTCTGACTTACAGATGGTGGATTTCTTCCTTTCCCCGTCCCCTGAGTCAAAGTTTTGCAGAGTTAGTTAGGAGGGTGAAAGGGAGTGATGAGAGAGATCGTGCAGGCTAGAAGTTTGTGTGCATATGCGTGGTGATGATGAAGAAAGCGAAAAGAGTAACATCATTACAGCCAAAGAGGGGAGAAGTTGTCTTCACTGTGGCATTTTAAAATTGCAGGACACAAAGTTAGTTAGGATTGGGGGAGGAAAAATGATCAGAGCACATGCCAAGGGTTGTATCAATGCCAAGGGTTGTATCATGTGTAAAGCACATGAATTTCACATGGAAAAGAAAAACACCAGAGAGGCAGCTTGCCACTCAAGAGAACTGACAAATGCTTGTAAAAACGAGCTTCATGTTTGTTGCCACTTACTGGAGGGATTGTAAATGGAGTTTCATTGATGCTTTCTGGTTTGGCTATTTGTGAACACGGCGATAAGCTCCATCTCTTGGCTTCTTTTTCTTTTCAGCTCCAGTATCAAAAGTTTGGAAGAAATCTGCCTTCAGGTAACAGATCTGCTGCCCAACCTAAAGAGGCTTCGGGGCCTGCTTCCTGAACATGGCTGCCTGCTGCTGTCCCCCGGGAACTTCTGGCAGAATGACCGGGAACGCTTTAACGATGACCCCGACATCATCAAAACAATCCACCAGCACGAACCAAAGACGCTGCAAACATCAGCTACCCCCAAAGGTAGGAAGCCTTCAGTGACTGGAGGCAGATTAACAACGAATTTAGCTATGGAAGTTCTGACGGCAACTTGACGTGACCTGATGGAAGTGAGACTTGCCCGTCCTTGTGTGCTTCGCTAATTCATTTCCAGTCTGTTGGGATTTGTAGTGGTACTTGGTGGTGGTGCTGGAGTCTGGGCATCTTACATGGGAATTGTCTAGACAGAAGCTGCACCTTCTCTCTCATCCGGTATTATTTTTCCTTTGCATCCTTGTACCTTTGTGTCGTTATACTGACTGCATCACTTCATTAATTTAATCTGCTAATCTCTTTGGCAGAAAATGGAAGCGGCTTCTTTACAATTCCATCTCAAGGCTTTTTCACCTTTCTTCAGCAAACCTAAATCATTTGGGGGGGGGCTTATGAGTAAGCCCCTCTACGGAGTCTCTGTCAAGGAGAACATTTAGCTTGCAGTTTTGAAAGGGGGAGTTTATAGGTCCAGGAAATGCTTGTTGTTTGTGAGAGCGTGAAGTTAATTCCCCCCCCCCCCCCCAGATCTGCAGAAAGTGCCTCCTTGAGCAGGAATGTGTGTCAGTTTATTAGGAAAGCAAGAGGTGTTAGCTGTGCTAGTCTGTAGTTGCAAAATAGTAAAGAGTCCAGTAGCACCTTTAAGACTAACCAACTTTATTGTAGCATAAGCTTTCGAGAACCTGATGGTTGCATCTGACGAAGAGAGCTGTGGTTCTCGAAAGCTTATGCTACAATAAAGTTGCATCTGAGGAAGAGAGCTGTGGTTCTCGAAAGCTTATGCTACAATAAAGTTGCATCTGAGGAAGAGAGCTGTGGTTCTCGAAAGCTTATGCTACAATAAAGTTGCATCTGAGGAAGAGAGCTGTGGTTCTCGAAAGCTTATGCTACAATAAAGTTGCATCTGAGGAAGAGAGCTGTGGTTCTCGAACGCTTATGCTACAATAAAGTTGCATCTGAGGAAGAGAGCTGTGGTTCTCGAACGCTTATGCTACAATAAAGTTGCATCTGAGGAAGAGAGCTGTGGTTCTCGAAAGCTTATGCTACAATAAAGTTGCATCTGAGGAAGAGAGCTGTGGTTCTCGAAAGCTTATGCTACAATAAAGTTGCATCTGAGGAAGAGAGCTGTGGTTCTCGAAAGCTTATGCTACAATAAAGTTGCATCTGAGGAAGAGAGCTGTGGTTCTCGAAAGCTTATGCTACAATAAAGTTGCATCTGAGGAAGAGAGCTGTGGTTCTCGAAAGCTTATGCTACAATAAAGTTGCATCTGAGGAAGAGAGCTGTGGTTCTCGAAAGCTTATGCTACAATAAAGTTGCATCTGAGGAAGAGAGCTGTGGTTCTTGAACGCTTATGCTACAATAAAGTTGGTTAGTCTTAAAGGTGCTGTGAAGAAAAAATGCAATGTTTCAGTTGTATCAGAAGCAATTTCTTGAGAGTTAGTTTAGAGGCTTTGTTGCTGAGAGAAATCCTCCCCCTTGCTCTCCCCTCCCCAGAGGCCTTTTTCGTCTCTTACTAGCAGCAAGCTACTTTCGCTTTCCAGCCTCTCTCCTTGAGATAAGATAAGATGTTCTCGTTGATGTCAAGTCAAGCCTCCGTAGCTGAAGCTTTTTTTGTGAGTTAATTGGCAATCAAAGTTGCACCTGGTGGGTTTGGGCCGTGCGCCAAGAGCTGCAGATGTGACCCGCTTCCCTTTTGCATGCGGACACCTGTTTCTCAGGTGATGTTGGCAAGTTGTGACCCGATTGGCTGTCAGGCCTGAGCCACTGTGGCCTCAACTAGCATAAATTGGCTACTAAAAACATGGCGTCTGAGCTTGTGGTGGGTGTCAGCAAGAGACAACTGCCCTTGCCCCTTTGTTCTGCTTCTGGCGCGTTTTGTGAGGGACGCTGAGGCTCCCAACTTTGAGATGGCAGCTTGACGTTGTGGACTCTTGACCAGAGGCTTTGATTGCTGCTTCTTTGAGGCCAGCTTGCTGTGCCTCCTAAGGAGTCACTGGGGCACGTAGGAGTTGGTGCTAACAGCTACAGCTGTTTTTGTTTTGTCCTCACATTCTGTCTTACGCTTTGTGATAACTTTGCACTCTGATTAATAAACAATTATCTTTTTACCCTGTGTGGGTTATTGTGACTCTGATGCCTCAGAGTTACAAAATCTTTGTTGAACTCACCCTGTGTGTGCTCGAGAACCACCTACCATCATAGTACTTTGTGTTGAGACCTCTGCTTGCAAACCACCTTTGCAAGGTAGACTTCTGTTCTGTTAATTCCCTAGTGGGCTCTGGAGCTTGGCCCCCCTGCTCCTCAGCCTTGGGATAGATAAGGGAGCTGGTGGCTGCCTACCGAGGCAAGAGTGAGAGTTTCTCTTCTTGCCCGTTTTGTAATTTGTGTGCTGTTTGAAAAAGGCCTTCCAGGCAGCCTGTGTCCCTTCCCCTTAGCAGGGTCGAGGCAGAGGGGCTTGGAACCCTTGACAGGTGCCACTGGACTCTTTACCGTTCAGGAAAGCAAAAAAAAAAAAAAGATTCCTGCCTGATCACGCCTTTCAGACTTCAGTTTATTTCTCTCATTTTCCTCAGATCTATTGTTTGGAGTTCCGGGGAAGTACAACGGGGTGAACCTGTACAACCGGAAGCGGGTGGTATCCTACACAGTCACCTTGGGTCTGCAGCACTATGATTCCAGGTGGGGGTCCAATTCTCATTGCATGTTCAGCTGATCATGAAAAGGTAGTGGAAAACACCACGACTGTCCTGGGCTCTGCGGTTCCTGGTTTCATGAACCCAGGGCCCCCTTTCTCTGCCCTCTAACACTGTGTTGCCTGGATCTTAGGACAGTATCTAGCATGTTTTACTAATATGATCTTAAAATCCACATCTGTCCCCTCTGAATGGTGAGAAGTAAGCCATGTTCACGTTCGCAGCTGTGCTTGTTTAATTCTTCCTGACTGGCCCAAGGTCACCCAGTGAGCTTGGTGGCACTGATTCAAATCCCCATGCAGTCGTGGAAGATCACTGGGTAACATTGGGCAAGCATCCAGAGGAGTTAGCCATGTTAGTCTGTCATTGCAAACTAGTAAAGAGTCCAGTAGCACCTTTAAGACGAACCAACTTTATTGTAGCATAAGCTTTCGAGAACCACAGCTCTCTTCGTCAGATGCATCGTGGTTAGTCTTAAAGGTGCTACTGGACTCTTTACTATTGGGCAAGCACACTCTCAGCCTAACCTAGTTCACAGAGTAATGCAGACAGAATGGAGGAAGGGAGACCAGGGTATGCCGCTCTGAGTTTCTTGGGGGAAGCACAGGGTATAAATGTAGTAAATAATGCCCAGCCTGTGGGATAGACCTGCTTGGAAGCTGTATGGAGAACCCTGTCTGGAAATTCCAGTGCAGTGCTCACAGCTGCAGAAAGCTTCCCCCTGAGAGCACGTCTTGAACACGGCGTCATTTGTGCTTTCCTGGCAGGTTCCTCTCCAGCCTCCGCTCCCGCCTCAAGCTGCTGCATCCCAGTCCCAACTGCACTCTGCGAGAGGA
This sequence comes from Eublepharis macularius, assembly GCF_028583425.1. Taxonomy (NCBI): domain Eukaryota; kingdom Metazoa; phylum Chordata; class Lepidosauria; order Squamata; family Eublepharidae; genus Eublepharis; species Eublepharis macularius. The sequence continues at coordinate 94,116,602 of NC_072800.1, read as the reverse complement.
ACAGATCGTTCATGTCCACTTCAAGGAGGAGATTGGCATTGCTGAGCTGATCCCCCTGGTCACCACCTACATCATCCTCTTTGCCTACATCTACTTCTCTACACGTAAGTTGGAGGGAGCTGGGAAGCCCTGTGTGGGGGCTGCAGGCAGGGCAACGAGGCAAGAGCTGCATGGTTAAGCAGCCGAGGGGCCACTGCCTCAAGCACCGGATCAGCAACGTCTGTCAGGGTGGAAAGCAGAGAAAGAAACAACAGCTTGGATATCTTCTACGTTTACAATGGAAAGGGCATTATTTTAATAGCTGGTGTGGCATTTGGTGGACTCACTTTGGGGCCTTGAGAAAGAGAACCTCAGCTCTGGTTTTGGAGAGCGGACGTTTGCCTTCATTGCATCCTGTTTTTGAGATTGCACTCTGTCCGCTGTTCTGGGTCCACTTCTCTAGCTTTGGAATGGGTTTTGTGTCTCAGTCCAGAGACGGGTGTAACAGAGGCGTTGCTTTCTCTCCGGCAGGCAAAATCGACTTGGTGAAATCGAAGTGGGGTTTGGCGCTGGCCGCGGTTGTGACTGTCCTCAGCTCTCTGCTCATGTCTGTTGGCTTGTGCACACTCTTTGGCCTGACGCCGACACTCAACGGAGGGTATGTGCTGAGAGCGAGCTTATTGGTCGACGTAGCGGTGGAAGAGCCCAAAGGAAAGAGCTGGCGCCGGATTGGTGGCCCAGAGGCAGGAGTCGCACCCTAGGCCGCAGCCTTCAGGGCTTCCTTCCCATTTTCTTCATACCTTACATTTTCCAAGTGTCTGTTTTAAAGTGCAAAGTGTAAATACAGCCGTAAAACCATACAGTTAATTTATCTACGAGGTAGGAGTTGCTCCGGCTCCATAATATGTGAATTGTCCCCTAGGGAGGGGTGCTTGTAGGATGCTTTGTCAAAATAGTGCCCCAAGGTTTTGTAAATCATAGAGGAAGGCGGAGGTGATTTTTCCAAATTTCGCTTGCCCACTGCAGCCCACCGAGCCCTGGCCGGAGGGTTCAGTGGATCTTAAAGAACAGCACAGGAGGCAAAGTGGGTGTCTCCAGTGAAGGGAGGGAACCAATGACAATCACCAGCCTCTCTTTTGAACCTCTTAAATGCCCTTAAGTCTCAATACTATTCGTTTACTTTCTTGCTCACTCTTTCTCACTGAGATTCAGGGTAGATTACACGATAAAAAACAAAGCCATCAGAGCAGTATAAAATATACAATTAACAATACAATAAAACAGAATTACAAAATTACTGAGCTGTCCACTAAAAACAGTATGGTACATACAATAAGACAGAATAATGCATACAACAAACAATGAAACAGGTATGGATTACACGGTACAACAATATGCCTGTACACATCAAATACAAGAACGAAAACTACCTGAAATTTCACAGACATTAAAACCCCGCTGACTTGCTAAGAAAAAACTTGCACATACTGTGTTTCAGGATGTATTTGTTTTCCCTAAGCCAGATTCCAACATACCTTGGAATCGAAAATGTCCCATAAAAGAATAAAAAAACTGTTATTGCTGGCAGGAGACATTACCGAAACAGCCAGAGCCAGCAAACCGCAGTCGCATGAGGCGGAAAATATCTCACATTAATCATTGCTGATGCTGTTCGTATCTGGGGTGCATTTTGCTGATGCAAGATGGCGCTTCTTGCCCCTCCCTCACATGGGGCCCTTTAGATCACTGCCCTCGTGGCTCCTTTGTTTCCAAATAATAAGAAAAATAATCAGTGGTTTGGATCCTGCTAACAGAAGGGATTTCCATTAGTAGAGCAAGACTTTCTCTTTGCACTACAATCCCAGATGATCCCCGAAGGGCAGGTGTTGGGGCAGGGGCCCCCAGGGATAGCCTGAGGAAGAGAGGGGAATTGGCAAAATCCTCCCCCCCCCCCCGCCCGCCATTAGTGGAAACTTTACAGGGGTTCCAAGTGGTCAGATACAGCCATGGCTCCTCCCCTACTTCCATTCTCTCATGACAACAACTCAGGTTATGCTGACAGGAGGCTAGTCCCGGGTCACCCACTGAACTTCATAGCTAAGTGAGGATAGGAACCAAATCTTGCTGGTTGGGAAGATGCACTTAAGCCGGCCGTGTTGTTGGAAGGAACCCCAGAATCCTCAGGTTAGCGCTTCTGCACCAGCAGACCTCCCTGCAGCCCTGGCGACAGGGAGAGTCCTCGGGAACTGGGGTTCCTTCTGTGCCCATCCAGGATCTTTTGCCAGTGGTGATTTTTAAAAATAATTTTATTGTGAGCTGCTTCAAGCAGGTCCCTGGAGAGACAAATCATTTTGTTCTTAAATAAATGGAGTTCCTCTCTGGGACCTTCCAAGACATTGAGCCTCTTTGGCTGCCTGGCCTTGGTGAGACTGTTGCATCACCTGCTTATGCAAACAGCTCAGCCAGTTACACAAACATGTCAGAGGAATGTTGCGTTTCTCCCCATGACCTTCCCCTTGTGGCAGCGCCTGTGGCCGTCTCCAGGGCGCATGCTGGGCTGGCAGGGCTGGGACCCGGGCCGTTTGGAATCCATGGGGCATTGGTGGACATTTCTGCTGCCCCCTTTTGGAATATGGAGGACAGCATCTGAAGCATTTTACTGAAATTACATTGCTTGCCTTTCTGAAAGTATTTGTTACAGTATAATCAGTCATGCACGTGCACTCTCCCCCCCCCCCCCGCCCCCACATTTTATTGAATGTATTGAAAGATGCTTCTGGAGCACAGAAACTGCCTTGCACAGATCTGTTTCCAGGGAGTTGTCTGGTCAGCATTTCTCATACTGGGCTCTGCTCTCATTTTCCTCTTGCACTTAGGGAGATTTTCCCTTATCTGGTTGTTGTGATCGGCTTGGAGAATGTGCTGGTCCTTACCAAGTCTGTTGTTTCCACACCTGTCGACCTGGAAGTGAAGCTGAGAATTGCTCAAGGTATGTGAAAAAGCAGCTCTTTTCCATTTGATGTGGAGCAAACCGCCAGTGCCCTCCAATAAGTTGGATTGTTGGTCCTTTTACCTGCTAAAGGCCCCCCAGTTCTCAGGGAGGGGTCTTTTCTATCCCTGCTGCCTGGGCACACAAATGATTTGTTGGTAGGGGTCGGATCTTGACTGTCTTGCTGTGCTGAGCTTTGGGTGGATCAGGCATGATTCCCCTGACCACCTCTCCATCCCCAGATGCCTGAGCCTGTCGGGGCTCAGTGCTGAGTCGTAGAGCATCTGCTTGGCATGCGGAAGGTCCCAGGTTCGATCCCCAGCACCTCCACTTAAAAGGATCAGGTAGCAGATGATACAGAAGACCTCCACCTGCAACCCTGGAGAGCTGCTGCCACTTTCAGTAGACGATACTGAACTTGGTGGAATGATAGTCTGATTATAAGGCAGCTTCTCGTGTTCATGTGTTCAGGAGAAGGCAGAGGCTCATCACACACTCCAGTGGGGTCGGTCTCTCTCTCTCTCTCTCTCTCTCTCTCTCTCTCTCTCTCTCTCTCTCGGTGAACAAATTTGTGAACCCCTGTACTGGATGTCCTTTTAATTGGATTAAATATCTGCATAAAGTGCAAGCTCTCTCCTCAGGGACACTTCCCCTGCCCCATTACTGTTTACCTTCAGAAGCCAGCTTAAAACACTGGTATATTTCCTGCCGCAGGGGTTTTTCCTCTTCGGTTTGTTGCCAGCTTGTCTATGAATCTTAGCTGTTGTATCATTAGTCTTTTTATTTGCTTTGGCTTTCTTATGATGATTTTATCTTGTGTTGTATCTAACCCTTGACGATCTTGTTTTCGAATAACATAATGTTTTTTTAATTAAATATTCATCATTCATTCTCTGCACTGGGATATCAAAGGTCAGAGAGTGTGACTTTACCCGGCTTGCTCTGAGAACCTGCAGAAGAATGAAACGTATTGCCTTGATTGCTCCGATTTGGGAAAAACTGGTGGCCGTTCCTGGCCCACTCAAGAGAGACAGTGCTGGGGGGTCAGAGAGATCCCTTTAGAGTGCAGGCGTTTGGGTGAGGGAGCTTGCGTATCCTTTGAGAGCTGACTGCAGTTTGAGGACTTGGTCTTGTGAGTGGTGGGGGGGCGGGGGGTTGGTTCCAACTGGCATTGGACGTGCTGCTTTCTATGGAAGTGCCCCTTCTCATCTTTGCACTCTGAGGAGAGAACCTCTGGGCCAAAACAGTTCACAGTAGCTCCCCTCGTAGTAAAACTGGTTAAAGTGCAGAAAACCAAGATTTCTGCCTTGTCCCTTCGTTGCAGAAAGGGGCGGGGCCGTGCAGCATTTCACTGTGGAGACCTGCAGCCCCTCCTGCGTGCTCTTCCGCCTTCAGGCCTGAAGCAGGCAAGGACCTTGGTTGGCTGCCAGCACTCTCGTTCTGGGGCTTGTCTGGGGAGGGCTCAGGGCACCCTCCCTGCCCTCCTGGGCAGCTCTCTCTTCAGTCCAGGCGTGCTGTGTTGTGGGGCTGAGGGAAAGACCTGAAGGACCCAGGCAGAGTGAATGGGAAAGACGTAAGTTATGGAACAAATAGACAAGTAAGCAGGAAAGCAGCTATAAAAATGAAGCAGAACTAATCCAAGGCACACTGCAACCACACAGAGAAAAATTCTCAGGGAAAGAAGCCAGCAGGAAAACAAAATACCTTAATCCAGAGGAGTTTGCTATTTTGCTACTGCAGACTACCATGGCTGAGTCCAGTAGCACCTTTCAGACTGACCGACTTTATTGTAGCATAAGCTTTCGAGAGCCACAGCTCTCTTCGTCAGATGCGTCGTCAGAGGCATCTGACGAAGAGAGCTGTGGTTCTCAAAAGCTGATGATGCATCTGACAAAAAGAGCTGTGGTTCTCAAATGCTGATGATGCATCTGATGAAGAGATCTGTGGTTTTCAAATGCTGATGATGCATCTGACGAAAAGAGCTGTGGTTCTCAAATGCTGATGATGCATCTGATGAAGAGAGCTGTGGTTTTCAAATGCTGATGATGCATCTGACGAAGAGAGCTGTGGTTCTCAAATGCTGATGATGCATCTGACAAAGAGAGCTGTGGCTCTCGAAAGCTTATGCTACAATAAAGTTAGTTAGTCTTAAAGGTGCTACTGGACTCTTTGCTATTAAAGTACCTTAATGTGATAGACTGACTGGAATCCTACTGCTGTTTTCGTGCCAGATCCCCTACAGGTGAGTTTCACCCCCACTTTGTGGTGAGGGATCCACTCCCTCCCAAAGCGGCAGGGGTTGCCAGCCCCCCAGCTTGGAAGGTGCTTGGGAAACGTAGGGGGGAGAAGGCTGTTTTGAGGCCTTCAGACCGCTCCATCTCTCAGCCTCAGGTAGGGGTGCCAGCCCCCAAGCAGAGGCAAGGATTCTGCCACCCCTTTCTTGTTTCCTGCTGCTTCTCAGAGTGGTGGTGGGAGAAAAAAAACGACAGATGGGCAAAAGCTGCGATGTAACTCATCGGCAAAACCCAGAATCGATGTCAAACCTATCTAGGAATCACTGGAAACCCTGTGGCTTTACCACAGAGTTTCTTGCAAGAGAGGACTGACATCACTTCCAGGTATCTCTGTCGATACCACCCTTGCCTATAATATAGCCCACACCTGGATTTTTAGAACATCTGGTGAACTGCTTGGACAGATGTGCCACTTCCTGTTGTGTCTGGTTGTAGTTTTGCTTGAGCCCTGACTGTTGTGGAAGACCTGGGCCATCCCGGTGGGTCGTGAGTGACCTGTCCTCTGCGGCTTTTCTTCTCCCCCAGGACTGAGCAATGAGAGCTGGTCCATCATGAAGAACATGGCCACGGAGCTGGGGATTATCCTGATTGGTTACTTCACCCTTGTTCCAGCCATCCAGGTACCTGCCTTCCCCCTGCAGGCCCAGCATTGCCTGAATCTTCTTTCAGAGAGACCCTCGTGGAAGTGTCCTTACTGTGGTGGCTCCCCCTCCTCCCTCCAGTAGTTATAGTTTAAAAATATTGTCCAGTTCTCTGATCCTGTTAGTAGCCAGCCAAGGGACTCTTTGTTCCTCTTGCATTGTGAGAGCGCTATGGTGGCATAGGTGGCCCAATTCAAAGGTTTCCGGTTCGTGTTTCTGCTTGCCCCCCCCCCCCACAGTGATGCTGTCTGATTAAGAGTAGGATGGATCTGCACGTGCGTCGCTTATCAGTGTCCCTGAGCATGAAGGACACCGTGTCCTGTCGCAGAGCCCAGTCCAAGGGACCCTGGTGGTGGAGAGATCAGCAGCCCTGGCCTGCTGGTGACATTTGCACTGAATTGGCTAAAGCAGAGAAGTGTTGGGCTTTCACAGAGCCTCTTACTGGCGGCAAACGGAGGCCGTTGCCCAGGTTGGCAATTCTGCTGCAGCTGCCAAGGGGAGCCCTCTCCTGTCCTCTTTTCCTGTCCTTTCGTGATAATAAGAGAGCGCAGGAGAACTGGCACAGGGTTTCCACTGGGAACGGGCGTTGGTGCCCTGCCAAGTTCTGTCTTTCTCCAGGATAAATTAAGCGAATCAAGCAAATATTGGCAAAACCTGCTTTAAATTGCATAATAGTTACGAATCACTGATCAGGGGCACCCTACTTGTTCTGACCCCCTCCTTGTTGCCCAGTTTACCTGTTCACAAGTTACAGTGGATGCACCTAACAGTCTGCATTTTTTCCTTTGTATGTGTGAATAATTCTCACATTACATCCAATGCCCGTAAGGCCCAACCTGTGGTTCAGATCCCACCTTTATCCAGGCATTTGTCAAGTGAACACGCAGTGGCTCTTCTTTACCATTCGCTGTAGCAGGGACAGGGCGAGTGAGTGACGGCGGTCCAAGTGTTCGCTGCAGGAGACCTGTGTAGAAATCACTCCTTGCCTCGGCCTCATCTTGGGCAACTCACTGCTTTGGGCCCTTGGTTCTTCCTGTACATGCAGGGGAACAGGCTCAAGCTCGCATGTGTAGATGCCAAGATAATCTGGGGAGGGTAGGTGCCTTCAGACTTGTTAATATTTGGTAGGATTCTGCCTCTGGGAGAAGGCGTGGCCGGCCAGCCCCCTTTCACATGTTTCACGTTCATCCAGCAGAGCTTTTGAAATACTGTCTCACAAACTTTTCAAGTCCAGAAATGAATACAAGTGAGAGAGACTGCCCTGAACAAAGAGTAATCAGCTGACTGAGCCCTCTGTTGTCCCTGGGGCAAGTTTGGAGTGTGGTGATGAATTCTGTGAAGAAGGCTTGGAAGTCAGGTGACCCCCACCGAAAGAGCACGCCATCAGGCTGTGTTCCTGGAGCTGTGCTCTTTCGCTAATGATCGCAGTAGTGCGTCTGAGAGCCACAGCCTCTTGGCCTTCCTGGTGTACTTCCGCTTTGTTCTCCTGGCTTCTTGGGTGCTTCCTGCTCAGCCTTGGCTTCCCAGTCTTCCCCCCACCCCCCACCCCGGCCTCTCACCTTTGTTTCCTGTCTGGGTGATGGGCAGATACAAGGCGGCCTTGAAGAGAGTGGTCTTCAGCCCATGGGCGGGGACTGTCAAGAGAGCTAAAGCTCTCAAAGAGGCAACATTTTTTGCTTTGTTTTGGAAGGACCTGCTGATAATGCGCAAGCGCCCACAGGCAGGATCCCGTGGCTCCCGTCTCCCTTTGCATTCACACTGAGAGGAGCAACAGTATGGTGAGGTGAGGTCCCTCAGTGGTGGAAAGGATTCCCCCGGGGTTCTGATCCTTGCCTATGGCCCACCTCCCAGTGCTCAAATTGTGTTTGCTGTTCCGTGTTCCCCTGGTCTCCCGCCTGCAGTCCTAGACTTGGCCCTGGTGAAGTCGTAATTCTGCGTCTGGTTCATGGCTCCCTCTTGGTTGCTGCTCAGAAGTGTTTGGAGATCACTCATTGCCTCAAGGCAGCCCGAGCTGTCCTGCTGGCAGACCCCCTTCCCCTTGGCTCTGGACTGCTGCTCCTCTTGTTGAGTAAGCCACTTGTATTACTTGCTGAAGAGTCACAAAAGCTCCGGAACAGTTTCCTTGCCAGGTAGTGTCGGAAGAATAGTTTACATGGTGAAGCCCTGCAAGTCACAACCCTTCCTTTCCTGGGTCTTGTTTTGCAGGAGTTCTGCCTTTTTGCTGTGGTTGGCCTGGTGTCTGACTTCTTCCTCCAGATGTTCTTCTTCACCACTGTCCTGTCCATTGACATTCGCCGTATGGAGGTAAAAGGCTCAAGCAGGGCTCTTGGTCTGTGTCCTGTGGAACGCAAGGCGGCGGCAGCAGCAGCAGCAGCAGGGTTGAGCAATAGAGGCTGGTTGTGAGAGATGGGGCACGCTTTGTTGCAATGAAAAGAGTGTTGGCCAGTCTTTTGAGCTCGGGGAGCAGGCCAGGACTCAGTTGGCTTGGATGATGTGAGTTTGTGTTACCAGAGGAGGATCGCTGAATCTAAGTTCTCAGAACCTTTAGAAGTTTCAGGCTGAAAAGTTGGCTTCCGTATTGTGCCAAGCAATGATGGCATCCAGGGTTCTCTTTAACATCTAGGAATGATGGGAAGAAACCCCCAGGGCAGGAGAGTTTGCTGCACTTCTGGTTCTAGTCCCACCCATTTCCCTTCTCTTGGCAGCTTGCCGATCTGAACAGGCGGCTCCCAGCTGAAGCCTGCATGCCCCCAGCTAAGCCAGTGAGTCGCTCCCAACGGTACGAGCGCCAGCCACCCATGCGACCCACCACCCCACACACCATCACTCTCCAGCCCTCGTCCTTCAGGAATCTGCGCTTGCCCAAGCGACTGCGGGTGGTCTACTTCTTTGCCAGAACTCGGCTTGCCCAGAGACTCATCATGGTATGCCATCTGTACCAGAAGGGGGCTGTGTTGCTCCAGGATTTGTAGGGCCTGCTGCAAACGTAGTGGCCGATACATTCATATTTTCAGAGTGTAAGCTTTCAAGAGTCAGAGCTCCCTTCTTCAGACTGTCTGAAGAAGGGATCTCTGACTCTCAAAATCTTACATTTTGGAAAACTTGTTGCTCTAAGGTGCCAATGGGCTCATATCCTGCTCATATCTTTATGTTTTAATTGATTTTTTAAAAGCCATCCTGTATTTGTGGAAGATGTGGGTCATTATAATTTTTTTTTTAGCATAGCCTTGGGAAGTTGTTGCCCCTTGGTCTCTGTTCCCCATCTTTGACATAGGAATGTAGCTCACCTCTGCTTTGGTGAGGATTGTGATGCACTCTTGACAGATTAGTTCTGTGGCATAAAAGTACTTGAGGCAGCATAGTCAGCTGGGGAGCGGATGCTGGCACCGGTCATACCTGGGAGCTGGGCAGACAGGAGCAGAGAGGCTAGTAAGGGGGGGGGGGGGCGCCTCTGTGGCTTCCCGGATCTGCTCCGGCTCTTTCTTCAGCGGAAGAATGCCGGGGAGCCCCAAGAAGGCCGTGGTGTTCTGATGGCCAAGATGGCTTCTGTAGTTAAAACGCTGAGGCTCTTGTTTGGGGGGACTTGTGTGTTCGCAGGGGTGTTGGTGTGTCTGCCTGTTGTCACAATGTTCTTTCCCCTTGTCTTCCTTGGAGACTGGAACAGTGGTTTGGATTGGCATCCTGGTTTACACTGATCCTGCAGGGCTTCGCCCCTACCTGACATCACAAGTCACTGAGCAGAGCCCACTGGGGGAGGCAGGTCTGCCGGCCATGCCCGTTCCTGGAGAAGTCCTCCCCACGGGGGATGCCAAGCTGTCGCTTTCGGTCTTCCCTCCGGACCCAGTGCAGCAGTTGCTGGAGAATCAGTCATCGGATTCTCTGAAGAGGCAGGAGGCCAGTCACCCAGCCGAGGAGCAAGAGAGCCAGGGTAATAATGGGCACCCAGAGGTGGGCCCCAGAGCAGAAGTGACATGGGGAGCCGAGGATGAAGAGATCTGGAGGAAGCTGTCCTTCCGGCACTGGCCATCACTCTTCAGCTACTACAACATCACGCTGGCCAAAAGGTGAGCTGGGTCGAGACAACACTGGCATTTTTATTGGGCCAAAGGAGGCTCTTGGCTTCCCTTTAGTTTCCTCAGTTGACGGCTGCTTTGGAGAAGCGGGGGGGGGGGGTGCGTGGCTCTCAACTGTGTGTGTCTGTGGTTTACAAGGAGCTTTCAGGCCCCTCTAGTCGCGGGTGAAGGTGGAGCAGGAGGCTGTCTGCCCGTGTTTTGTATTACCTGCTCCTTCCTTCTCTTCACATACCACTTCCCAGCCAATGTTTCTTGATGCAATTTGCGTTCGCATTTTAAGTAAAAGCACTGCTGTCTAGCAATCATAAAAGGTGATGGCATGAAATGCAGACAAGAACTGAGCAGCAGTTCAGCCAGGACAGAAGTCTGTAAACACTTTCGCCGTGGCCCATCACCCCCCGCCTTGCTTGCTTCTTGCAAGTGGAGATTGACGTGCCTCCCTAGGCTGGAAGCCCAGCAATTAGGGCCCTGTCCATTCCCCTTGGAAGCATGTTCTGATTGGCCACCCGTTTCCGTGTATTTCCCAATGAAATCAGACGTGCACCCCTTGTGCTGCCGTGGCATTTTACACTGGATACCTGGACCCAGGATGTGGCCATCTGCTTCTCAAAGGTGGAGGGATTTGCTCTCGATTCCCCCTCTTCACTGCAGCCCTGCCAGCCCCTTGGCCTTTTGACCCACAACGGCCCCATTAACCGATTGCTGAGCTTTATCTACGTTGCAAAATAGTAAAGAGTCCCGTTGCACCTTTAAGACTAACCCACTTTATTGTAGCATAAGCTTTCGAGAACCACTGACGGTTGCATCTAACCAAGAGAGCTGTGGTTCATGAAAGCTTACGTTACAATAAAGTGGGTTAGTCTTAAAGGTGCAACGGGACTCTTATCTATGTTGAGATACTTGGCGAATCCCCTCCTTGCTTGGAGCACCCTGTCAGTAAGCTGGTCTTTCTCCTTCCCCTGCCCACCATCGGTGCTGCTTCATACCAGCCTCCAGGCACATTCTCTGCAGATGGTGCAGTGCAGTGGCTAGGCGCTGTGATCTGTGCGGTTCCGAGTTCAAACTGTGCCTCTGTCACAAAGTCACTACTCAGCCCCGAGGCCAAAGGTGGTGCACCAGCTCAGAATCACCTGGCCTTTGCGTCTCTTCCGTCTGTTTTTTTTCCTCTCTTGTCCATCAGTCCATGTCCTTTTTTAAAAAAACAGGTACATCAGCATCCTCCCGGTGATCCCCGTCACTCTGTACCTGAATCCGCAAGAAGCCTTAGAAGCGCGTCACCCCCAGGAGGCCAATCGCTACCACCCTTTCTTCTCACTGAGCAGTGGGAAGCCGGGACTGACTGAACAGCTGGTCGAAGGCGTGCCAAGGGGGCAGGGGCACCGTGACATCACGCTCTATAAGTAAGAGAGCGGAGAGGTGGCCAGGAGGCACGGGGGACAGAAGATGAGCATGGGGGTGGGGAGTGGCAGTGGAGACCAGCCCTGAGGTTTCCAGGCCTTCTGCGAAGTCAGCCACTGCAATTCTGAGCCAGCCTCGCAGTGCCTTCCCTCCAAGCAGGCTTCTGGATGTGCTGAATCATGCAGGGGAGGGACGAGGCCACAGGCACAGGCAAAGCACCTGGCTCGCATGCCGAAGGCCCTCCCATTCAATCCCCAGTAAGGGGACAGGATGGGTGTTGAGGGAGAGCCTTCTCTGCTGAAGACCCCCTGCTGGTCAGGGTAGACCATAACAACATTCGATGGGCTTGAGTCAATGGGCTCGACTCTGCATCAGGCAGCGTCATAAATGCCCTTACAGCCGTATTGTGCTGTTGCAGCTGTGTTTGCAGAGTCAGTGTGCTGCAGGGGTTGCGATTAGGGCATGAGAATCCCAGGAGTCAAGCATAATAGATAGGTTGGGGCACTTCTCTTCGCTCAAGGCCCCTCTCCCCCCACTCGAGGCCATGCATTGCATGCAGGAGGATCCAAGTGTGACCTCCGGCATCTTGAGTGGCCAGGGTGCAGAAGGCCCTGAGACCTGCTGGGCTAAATGGATCGCCGGGTGTGAAGCTGGCATAAACTGTGCTCCTTCCTGCTTTTCAGTGGCTGGTCCTCACCTGGTCCTCTCAGGAGCCACTTGGCTGGGATGAAGGATGAGATGGCTCACTTGGGGTTTATTAGCTTAACGTAGGAATCATTTTAGGCTGCTGAGGGTTTTGTGCTATTTCTGTGTTCTGGCTGGGCTTTTTAGGGGTTAAGTTTTAACTATTTTTATGATTTTTATCATGTTTTCCTTTGTAAGTCACCTTGAGTAGATTTCACTGGAGGGGCAGCGTATACATCCTTCATGCAAATCAAGTGCATTCTGTTGAACCGCCCTCTGTGGCCTTAAGAGAGTTGGGCCTGGAAGAGAGTCTCTGCCTGATTTGTGTTGCTTGTGTCCTGCCAGGGTGGCTGCTTTGGGCCTGGCCTCTGGGATCCTCCTGGTCCTCTTGCTCTTCTGCCTGTACAAAATCTTGTGCCCCAAAACCTACGGCCAGAGTGGGCTCTCCCACAGCAGGCGGAGAAGGGGAGACCTGCCCTGCGATGACTACGGCTACTCCCCTCCGGAGACGGAGATCATCCCTCTCGTCCTCAGAGGGCACCTCATGGTAAGGCACAGGAAAGGGAGCTTGGCAGAGGCCCGGCTGCTGAGTGGGGTTGTGCAGCGAAGTGTGCAACCAGGAGGGCTCTGTAGATTCGGCATCAGTTATGCCAAGTGAGTCGCCTGAATCGTCAGCTGTTGAGGAATCCCTTCTGCTGCTTTAGATTCCCAGTCCCTTTTGACATGGGCTGGTGGAGTAAGGGAATGTTGCCTGCAGAAGGAAGCATGGGGCCTATAGAAGGGCAGCAGATCTGGAAGGGACGGTGACTTTTGGAACAACGTGGCCCTCAGCGCCAGTCTCCCTGATCCCTGGAAAGTCCCCCCCCCCCTCTAACTTGGGGCTTCCCACCCTCTTCCGCTTGCTGCTCCAAAGCTTACTCTGTGGTCAGAAGGAAGTGGACTGTTGAGCTTCAGCAGTTGGGTGGGAACCTGTGGAGTTTCCTTGCCAACATGCTGTGCCCGGCCAGCGCTCCAATAGTGACCTTCTGAGATCAGGAAAAGTACAGAAGAAAGAACAGGAAGGGTGAAGAAAGGCTGGAGCGTCTGGGATGTTTCAGTTTACAAAAGAGGCAACTAAGGGGGATGTAATAGAGGTGTATAGAGAGAGAGAGAGAGAGCTTTTTCTCCATCTGCCAAATTCTAGAACTTGAGGACATGCAATAAAGTTGATGGGTGGTAGATTCAGGACAGATGAAAGGAAGTATCTTTTTACACGACGAGTGATTAAAATGTGGCATTCACTGTCAGAGGATGGAGTGATAACCACGAGCATGGACGGCTTTAAAGGGAGTTAGGCATAGTCCTGGAGGATAGGTCTGTCAGTGGCTACTAGTCATGGTGGCTAAAGGGAACATTCACAGTCAGAGGCAGGAAACTTCTGAAGCCCAGTGCCAGGAGGCAGCATCAGGGCAAGGCCTCAGCCTCAGCGCCATGTTGTGGACCTTGGCTGTGTGAGGCAGGATGGTGGAGGAGATGGACGGTGGGTCTGATCCAGCAGGGCTCTTCTTACGTGCTCTTGCTCACCTTGACCTGTTCTGTCTCTGTAGGACATCGAATGCCTGGCTAGCGATGGGATGCTGCTTGTCAGCTGCTGCTTGGTTGGTCAGATCCGGGTGTGGGACGCTCAGACCGGCGACTGCCTCACTGTTATTCCTAAACAAGGGTAGGTGAGCCTTGACCCATCAGTTCTGCCACGGGAGGGGGGTTCTGACGATGCCTCCGACGAAGAGAGCTGTGCTTCTCGGAAGCTTACGCTACAACAAAGTTGGTTAGTCTTAAAGGTGCTACTGGACTCTTTACTATTTTGCAGCTACAGACTAACATGGCTAACTGCTCTGGATCCTTTCTTCCTGAAGCGCGCCTGGTTTTCCTGAAAAATGTTCATGGAACAGGATCTGATCCCGCCTTTCCTCCCGAGGGCGGACTTCCCCCTTTAACTGACCTGGGAAGTTCCCTGTGGGATGTTCCTGTGGAGGCAGCTGGTGGCCAAGAGCAAGCCAAGAGAGAGCGTGGCCTGGCTGGCCAGAGGAGCGAGCTGCTCCAGTTCCGCTTGACTAGCTGGGACTGTCCCCCTCCCCAGATTAATTCCTGGAGTTTCTAATGTTTGCACAAGTGACTGCTGGCTTCTGGAAGAATCGAGACAGTGTAGGGGCTTCTGAAAGGACACCCCCGTGGTCCCATGGGAACCTCCTTCCTGCTGCCCCACGTGCCTGACCAGTGGAGGTGCAGCATACTGTTGACCACAGCCCTCCCACTCTGTTTCCTCCTGCGGCTGCTGCTGCTGCTGTATTTCAGGTTGCGCCGAGACAACAGCGGTGTCTTTGATTACCATGACTGCTGGGATCAGAGCCCCAACGGCAAGAGTGGGCTAGATAACCCCTTTGATGGTAGCCACCCGTTCAAGAGAGTGCGGAGCCCTCCCCAGCCCCCCCTGTTCAGTGACCAGCCGGACCTCAGCGCCCTCATTGACACCAACTTCTCCGAGCAAGCAAAGGTGGCCACCCCAGAGCCCCGCCAGCGTGCCCTCTGCAGCTGCCCGAAAGATCTGGGCTATGACTTCAGCAGCCTGGTGGAGAAGGTCTACGAGGAACAGAGCACCTCAAACAGCCTGAGCGTTGTGGGCTTCTCAGCCCCCTCTGGACAGGCAGCCTTCAGGTCCCCAGGCTGCGGGGGCGAGGAGGGGGACTCTGGCACCCGCAGGAGCAGCCTGGGAGATGAGCCCTCTGTGGGTTTGGACACACCCTCACCCCTTCCCTATTGGGGAGGTGACTTTGAAAGCTCCATCTGGAGCCTGGAGCTGCAGGGGAACCTCATTGTCGCGGGCCGGAGCAACGGGAGGCTGGAGGTAAGGCAGGGGGGTGGGGCTGGCTGTGTTTATGGCAAGGGAGCTGCTCATGTAATCCGCTCACTTCGCAGGCCCCTCCGCACAGTAGGGAAGGAGAGAGGCTGATATAAGGATCTGCATGGCAGGTCTCTCAAGGGGTTCAGCTCCCTGCCCTTCGGCAGCGGCCTCGTGCACGTACCCCCAGAGCCCCTCCCTTCTGGCACCAGGCCACAATCTGCACCGAGCAGACCAAGAAGGGGCTCACCCAGTCCTTCAAGCCAGTGGGCTGTGCATTGGGACGCACTTCTCTCGATGCTCTGGGTATAAGAACAGCCCTTTTTTTGAGGGCTCTGCAGAACATTTGGAGGTCTTTGGAAATGGATGCAAAATGTCTGAAGTCACCCCAAGAGGGAACCTGGCCCAGTCCCTCTCTCCATGCTGTCTGCCGCTGGGGTGATCTCTGAAGCAGTGAAAGAAAAGCCAGGACTGCCCCAGGATCAGAGGGGAGGGGAGGAAAGCTGTTGCCTGACTCTCAGGGTGCATTTATTTATGTGCTGGCCCTGATGTGAATTTAACAGCTGTTTTAATTCTCCCCCCCCCAAAAAAGGATTGGGGTGGGGGTGGAAGGGAGAGGAGCACCGGCCAGAAGCGTTGCTGCTCTGGATCACTGACTTGCTCCCTGCAGGTAGGGCAGTGATCGTGGCCCCGTTGTCTGGGGATGGCAAGCAGGAGGGGAGCCGACCTCCAGGCTCTGGCTGTTTGGGTCTGGGGTGCTGGAAAGCCACCAGCCTTGCCACCGTCCTCCTCTGTTCCAGGTATGGGATGCCATTGAAGGCACTCTGCAGTGCAGCAATGAAGATGGCCAGTCCGGCATCACCTCCCTCGTTTTCCTCAACAGCAGGTACTCCTGTTCTTACCTGGCACCGTTTATAAACCCCACCTGACATGGGCCGGGGCCGGATCTCCCGTGCGTTGGGGCAGCTGAGTAGAGGCTTCTCCTGACCCAGAGTGTTCTGAACTTGCCCTGAAAGCTCCTCCAAAAGGCCGGCAAAACGAGAGCCTTCCTCTCTGCCCCAAAGCGAGGGGGCAGCTGCTGAAGAACCCCTGTCTGGGCAATCCCAGAAAGCCCCAGAGAGCTGGAGCTGCTACACGGGCCTGGTCGGTCGTGGGAGTCCTCCTGTCAGCAGTTTGATCTGTGGGCAGCAGTGGTGAAAGTGGTGGCACCTCGCCGGGGCCAAGGGGCAGCTGTCCTTCTGGCTGCCGTTGAGTGCTTTGGTGGTGGGGGGCTTCATGCTCCAGGGCTTGACTGCCTTGACTGCTTTTTGTGGAAAAAACATGAGTGTGTGGGATGAGAGTTCATTTCAAAACAGAGCGTAAGAAGAGCCCTGCCGGATCAGAGCAGTTGGCCACCAAAGCCCTGTTTCATGGTGCTACAGAGGTCTACAGCCCTTGAGTGTGGACCTTCCCTCTTAGCCACTATGGCTAGTCGCCACTGAGGGGCCCCTCCTCCACGAATCCGTCTAATTCCCTCTTAAAGGCATCTTTGCTTAGGGCCTCTACTGCTGCCTCTACTGGCAATGATTTCCACAGTTTAATTACTCTTTTTTGTTTTTGGTCTCTCCTGAACCTACTTCGTTGGGTGCCCTAATATTATAGGGAAGGGAGAAAACAAGCCCCCTTCTATTTTGTTCATTTGTTTATAGTCCACCTTTTTCACTGGGACTCAAGGCAGATTACATAGTGTTAGATTAGTACCCTCAATATCAAAGACATTTCAGTAAACAATGCCATGGGATAAATAATTGCAAGTGTTTCAAAGACATAACGTTAGCAGAAATCCAGTACAGAGTTGAAGAAATGCTGAAATGAAGCATAAGCAATTCTAGGCCTGCCATTAGACAACATAGAACTACCCAGTAGGGTCATACTTAAAGCAACAGGTAGTACATAGGAGCACATACTTCAGCAGATAAAATGTAAGGCAACATAGTGGTGAAGTCTGTGGTCCCTGTCTCATTAGTTAAGCATCTCTTTGAGACCACCTCCCCACTTCACAGCCCTCTTGAGAAAGAAAGCCCTTTTGAATCATTCAGTTTTGCATTGTTTGCGAAAAGCCAGGAGAGGGGGGGCTCTCCTGACCTCCTCAGGCAGGCCGTTCCACAGGGTAGGGGCCACCACAGAGAAGGCCCGTGTACAGGCAGCTGTTGATTTTGCCCACGTGCAGCCTGGCACCTGCAAGAGGCCCTATTCAAATGAGTGAAGCTGCCATGGAAGAACGTAAGAGGCGAGGCAGTGCCATAAGTACGTATGCTGAACCAAGGCTTTGAAGAGCCGTAATAGCTTGAACTGAGCAAGTGGAGTGATGTGTGATTTTATAATCCTCTTTCATTCTTCCCACTTGGCCATCTTTTTGCTAGACTGAAAAGTCCCAGAATCTCCAGCTTTTCCTCATAGGAGAGGTGCTCCAACTCCCAATCATTTTGGCCGCCCTCCTTTGTACTTCCCAAACTCTGCAATATCTTTTTTGAGATACAGCCACCAGAACGGCACACAGTATTCCAAATAAGGCCTACAATAGCTTCAGAGCCAGTTTGGTGTAGTGGTTAAGAACGGCAGGACTCTAATCTGGAGAACTGGGTTTGGTTTCCCACTCTTCCGCTTGAAGCCAGCGGGCTGCTCTTGAGTCAGTCACAGCTCTCTGGAGCTCTCTCAGCCCCACCAACCTCACAGGGTGAGGATAATAACAATACACTTTTATAAACTGCTCTGAGTGGGCATTAAGTTGTCGTGAAGGGCGGTATATAAATCAAATGTTGTTGCTGTTTATAGAAGGACATTATTAGTTGTTTTATTTTTAGTCCCTAATAATTCCCGGACCAGAGTTTGCTTTTTTCATTACTGCCACGCTCTACCAACATTTACATCAAGTTAAAACCTCAGTCCCAATTCATTTATGAACAAATTGAATCACCCTGGCTCCAGGAATTGACGTCTGTGGGGACTCCACTGCTCACTTCCCTCCCTTGCGAGAACTGTCCATTTATCCCTACCCATCCTCTTAGCCAGTGACTTCTAAGCTTACTCAGGAGTCTTTGGGGGGAGGCCCCTTGTCAAAGGCCTTCTGGAAGTACAGGTGTGCAGTGTTTACCAGATCACTCTTGTCTGCACGAGCCCTCTCAAAGAACTCGATAATGTTTGTGAGGCAGGACTTCCCTTGGCAGAAGCCGTGCTGATTTTTCCTTTAACAGGCTTTGTTCTTCGACGTGCTTAATTCTCTCTTGAAGAACCGTTTCTTCTGATTTACTGGGAAATGACTTCTAATTTCCAGCATCCCTCTGGCTGTGTTTTTAAAAATTGGGCTACATTTGCTGTATTCCAGACTTGAAAGAGAAGCGACCCGGCCTGGGTGTCAGATGTCCTCCCCAAAGGCATCCACTCTCCCGAATAGGAAGCTCTCCTCGGTTGGATGAGGGGTGACGGGCAGGAGGGGCTAAAAGTTGTGTCGGGAGGGAGTTACTCTTGTCCCTTTCTCTCTGTGCCCTGTGACTAGAATTGTGGCTGCCCGGCTGAACGGTTCCTTGGATTTCTTCTCCTTGAAGACACGCGCCTCTTTGGATCATTCGCAGTTCCGGGGTAAGAACTTTCCACGTCGTTCAGTATGTCATGGCCAATCGATTGTCTTTTGTTTCCACATTGCTTTCAGCTCTGTATTCGGGCTTATGCTTCTTTCTCAGATTTCTGCTATCTGTACCCTATTGTGTCGTTCATTGAATGTCCCGGGGCTGTTGGCTGTATTGACTCGTGCTGTATAATCCGCCCTGAGTCTCAGTGGGGAAGGGGGACTGAAAATAATGTGAACATATGAAATAAGAAGGCAGCGCTCCTGGATGGTGCTGGAAGATCCTGGACAGTGGTTGCTGCTGTGCTCCAAGATGAGCTGAGCTCAGCTCTCCCCCACCTGTAATAGGAATATGGATTATATCACAGTATACCCTAGTTATACACATGCATTTTAGTGAACTGTGTATGAACTTTAATGTAGTTTTTAATTACATTAAATTACACATCCGCTCGCTCTTTGGGGTTGCTGGCATTCAGGCACAGCCCTGGGCAGGAAGAGGCCTGATCTGCCTCCCTTTCTCCACAGGAACTCCGGGCAGGAGCAGCCTCCCGTCATCTCCAATGTACAGCAGCAACGATGTCATCGTTTGTCAGCTGACCCATACGGTGACATGTGCTCATCAAAAGCCAATTACGGCCCTCAAGGCTGCAGCGGGGCGGCTGGTCACAGGGAGCCAAGATCACACACTGAGAGTGAGTCGCCTGCCTGGTTCGTGTGTGTGTGTGTGTGTAGGCAGCCAACCAGCAGCATGGGAGTGCTTAAGCCCCACTGGAGGACCCAGTTTCACCGGGGCGCTCTCCTCGTGGTCTGGCCCCGATCTAAGGAGAGGGTCTCTAAGGGACTGGTTGAGATCTGTCTCCAGAGTTGCTGTGGGAGAAACATACCAAGATGGAGTCTGCCAAGCTTCGTAGTGCTCCTGCCCTTAGTGATGTGTTTGTGTGCCCATCTGCTCTTCTGGCCCTGAGCCTCTTCCTAGCAGATTCAGAGCTGCACAGCCCCAGGATCAGCCCTCCAGGAAACCCACTGATTGTGGCAGAGGGTGAGAGGAAGAGGGCGGGGGACCTTCTCCCACGCAGGCCCCCCTGCGCCACTCCTGATGGCACTACTCCTTTCCCACTTGCAGGTGTATCGTTTGGAAGACTCCTGCTGCCTCTTCACCTTGCAGGGTCACTCAGGAGCAATCACAGCAGTCTACATGGATCAGGTAGGCGATAGTTACCAGGCACACGCTGTTGCAGGTCAGGATGAGAAGAAGGCGGGGGCGGGGGGGGCGGCTCTGGGTTTACGGGGGTGCTGGAAGGGAGGAGGGCTGATGAACAGCAGTGGAGAGGCCAAGTCCTACCCCAGCATCCTGCTTTCCAAACTCCTTCACAGTGGTGAGGCTAGCATTGGGGATTGGAGTGCGGAGCTTTCCTTAGCAAATACCCTGAAATCCAGCAGCCACTTGCTGATTGCAACGGTACGCCAGCCAAACTGGAACAAAAAGTAAAATAAACACAAAAAGAAAGGAGCTCCAAACCTTTAGGCACACGAGATTTGTGTTCTTAAACCTCAGTAGTAGATTACAGTAGAATCCATATAAGAGTCTTTGTAGACTAAAAATTATGATACATACGGCAATACGTACATTACATTTGAATCACTTTATTAAAAGAAATGGAGCAGCACCACAGCCTCCTGGGGATGTGGGGTCACTGGGGCACGTCGTGTGGGAATGTCCTGTCGTTTCAGGCTTCTAGACGGTCTTGTGTCTGAAAAAACTTAGTAATGGAAATGATTAAAATTTTCAGTGGTAAATGTTTAATTGGGATGTTCCTCTTTATCACCTTTTGAACTGTGCTGTATGAGAATAAAGAATCCTTGTAGGTCTACTCCACCAGTTTCAGTTTAATAATGTGGATATTAAACGATTTAACACACAAACCTGCATTTTATCAAAACTTTGCAATAGAAGAATTTTGGGGTATATTGGAGGTAGGGTCCCATTTCTGATAAGTGCAAAATACATTGGGGTATCATAAACGTTAAAAAAAAAAGGCCTCCTCCTGTATATTTCTCAATCCGGAATACAGATTCCAGATATATAGCTTTTCAGAATAAACAAGTTAAAGGCCCAGAGGTGCCATGGAAGAGCCATGTCCAAAAGATAGACTTAATGTGCATTCTAGTCAGTTCAGTTGCTTCTAGTGTTTGACGTCACAGCTAAGCTACTGAAAGCCTGTGCTGCGATTGGGAATCACAGTATGTCCCAGCCTGCTTTCATGCCTGGCGTTCCTCTTGAGCTGGCTCCCACAGTGCCCAAGGAGGGCCAGTTGTCCTGGCTTACCTTAGATACAAACGGCAAGGGAAAGGTTCTTCGCCAGGCTTGGTGAGGGGCCGACTCCCCTCCCTTCTGGGGGAGGAGATTGTGTTTTGGGTTCCACCTGTCTGGTCATTCTTCAGCTTGCAAAGAGTTGGTCTGTTGATTTTAATTCACCAGGATCCAGAGGAGCTAGCCATGTTAGTCTGTAATTGCAAAATAGTAGAGAGTCCGGTACCACCTTTCAGACTAACCAACTTTATTGTAGCATAAGCTTTTGAGAAGCACAGCTCTCTTCGTCGGATGCATCTGGACTCTCTACTAATTCACCAGGAGGTGCTCAGTTGCACTCTGCCCTAGGCAGTGGTCTCAGCTAGGCCATGGAGCTCTGAGTGACTTGCCCTTCTGCCTTCCAGACCATGGTGCTAGCAAGTGGGGGCCAGGATGGCGCCATCTGCCTCTGGGATGTGCTGACAGGCAGCAGAGTGAGCCACATGTATGCCCACCGCGGGGACGTCACGTCCTTAACCTGCACTAGCTCCTGTGTCATCAGCAGTGGCTTGGATGACGTCATCAGCATTTGGGACCGAAGCTCTGGGATCAAACATTATTCCATCCAGCAGGTGGGTACTGGGACCCTTTCCTTGAAGCAGTGTTGGGGAGGTGCATGGCAGCATTTGGGTCAGGATGCCGGAGGGAGCATCTTCGCTGCTGTCCTAGAAGGCTGCTCAAACCCTGTCTTTGCTGGACGGCCAGAGAGAGAGAGTAGTGGCTGGTGGTAGCCAAAGGGAAGACGTTGGTTGGGTTTGTTCTGAGGTCAGATTCAAGGTGCTGGTCCCACCTGTTCAGTCCATAAGAGTTGGCGGCGGCAGCCGGGGGGGGGTCTGTCTTCCCCTACATGCCCCACCCTGCTTTTTGTGGTCTAGAACCAAGATGTTGTGGCATATCTTAGACTATCTGGTCAGATCTCGGGCTCTCTGCAGCAGAACTTTTATCATGGAGAGGCCTCTTTGCCATCTCAGTTCTGCCAGTTTTGTGAGCTTGGTTGGTTTGCAAATTTGTTTTAAAAAGCAAAGCCATAAACAGATTTTTAACTGAAGACATCTGACCTTACTTTGGTTTTGTAGCTGAGTGAGGGTTGGATTTGTTTTAAATCTTCTAAATATATTTAGAAATGCAGATTCTTCATTATACAAGCTGAACAATGGAGCATAATTATTCTATCTCAAGAAGGCTGGGAGTAGCCAGTCCCTCCAGCCTGTTCCGTTGGCTCCCTCTCTCTCTTCTCACTAGAGTGATGGTGTTTCAGCTCCAAGAGGCAAATCCTCTGCCAGGAAAAATGAGCAGAAAGCCCCCCCAGCTGCCAACACCTGGGGACGTGGGGTGGAGGCTCGGCCCACTGCCTTCTGCTCTACCTCCCTGCCTTTCTTGCTTTCTACACAGGATATGGGATGTGGGGCAAGTTTGGGTGTCATCTCCGACAACCTGCTGGTCACAGGAGGCCAGGGCTGCGTTTCCTTCTGGGACATCGGCTACGGCGACCTGCTGCAAACTGTCTACCTGGGCAAGAGTAACGAGGCCCAGCCTGCCCGGCAGATCCTGGTGCTGGAGAACGCTGCCATCGTCTGCAACTTCGGCAGTGAGCTCAGCCTGGTGTACGTCCCGTCGGTGCTGGAGAAGCGAGACTGAGGAGGAGGGTGCGGGGGGGGGGCTCCTAGCAGGGCATGGCCCCTCCCAGCTCTGTGCAATCACGGAATGCAGGCTCCGCTTCTTCCATGGTGGGGAGAGAGTGCGCCTCCTGGCCACCTCTCTCAGCACTGATTATGAACTTTTGGTCAGTAGTGGAAGGGAAGGGGATGAAGTTGGCCTCTGAAGGGGTAGACAGGGATAGCTTTTAGCCCTTGTGGTCGTAGGAAATAGAATAATTGGAGAGGGTAGTGCCCGCACCCCTTGCATGTGCCAGGGTGGAAGTGGTCACACAAGCTGCTTGTGAGCCATAGTGCCCCTTCGCTGTGGCGTGTGTGATGGATTCCTCGGCCTGTGCAAAGATGGGCCTGCATGCTTCAGAGCCTGAGCGCTTACTCTCCCTAAAAGGAAGAATTGTGGTGAGGAACAGAAGGATCTGCCCAGGTTGTTCTTGACAGCCACGACCTCCAGAGGAAGGAATTCAGAAAGGCGGCCCTGCCCGGTGGCCCCTGGGGCGCCTGCCTTCCCTGGAGTCTGGCCCTTTAGCCTCCTCTCCTCCCTGTGCTGCCTCTTTTCTGTCCTGCCCACATTAAGGGGGTTGGGCTGGCTCAGGGCTAAAGGAAGGGGGGGGTGTTCCCTGGGTCTCAGGCCTGGGGAAGAAGCAAATTCCGCGAGCCCTGCTCTGCTCCTGCTCAGCCCACCAAAGGCCTGGCTGCTCCTCCTAGCAATAAGCCCACTCTGGCCGGTGTCCTGTCCCTGCCTGGCCAGTGGAAGGCAGGCCTGCTGTGCCGCTTGCCATATTTATTGATGTGTTTGTACAGATTTATTTATTGTGGCAGGAGGGCGTGGCTTGGAGACCAGTGGGACAGTGCTGTCCACCACCTTTCTCCACATGCCTACTTGCCTACTAGGGAGGGAAAGGCTCCTGTTGAAGTTGCCGTTCTGGTAGTGGATCAGTCCTGCCCCCTGAAAAGCTGCCTGTGGTCACTTGTGGCAGAGTGAGGAAGCGGCCTGGGCAGGAGAGCTTGCGTGGCGAGGTGGCCTGCCAGGGACAGGCTTTTCTGCCTGCTGGGGATGGCACAACGGAGAGCCTTCTGGCCAGAAAGGAATGGCGTGTGGTGCAGAAGTTGGCATTCAGGGGGCTGCTTCCGGCCACGGAAGGATGACCAACTAACAGAAATAAAGAGCGGGGAGAAAGATATTAAGAGCAACTGGAACCATTTTGTGTTGAAGCTCCATTGACTATCAGGTTCCTGTTTTTGTTTTTAATCCCAGTTAGCGTAGAATGCACTGTAACCTCGTAAGGGTGCTTTAGCATTAATCTGCTGTATCCTGCCTGTCCCGTTTCCCCAAGCTGGGCTAAGCACTCACCTGCTGCGGAGGGAGGGCTGCTGCCACAGAAGGCTGCCCCGGCTGTGCTCACGCAGCTCCTCACTGCTGCTCCCACCCTCGCTGCTCCTGCCGATCCCCACTGGCTTGTCTTCAGTGTCTGCCCGATGCCTCAGGTGGCCTTAGCTCTGCTGTACCCTTTGGACTGTACAGTGGCAGCAGCTTTTGTACCAGGTTGTGTTTTCTAATGTGTGGAAGTACAGGCACATTAAACAGAACTAACTCAATGCCTCAGTCGTGGTTTTTCAGGGGGATGGGGGAGAGACAAAAAAGGAAGCAGAGTTTGGAGTTTCTCCTGGTCCCTTCCCTTTGGATGCCGCACGTTTGGCAGCAAAATCTGAGCTGTGTCATGATGAGTGGCGAGGCAGGCCGAAAAAGAGCTTCTGCTCTTGTGCTAGCTAGTTTCCCAAAAGCTCATCTTCGCTGCCAAGAAGCACCGACACACTATGCACTTCCAAGGAGTGGAGATCCTACATTTGTGGCTGCAACAGCAAAGCCCGGTGGCATCTTGAAGGGTAATGCGCTTCATTGCACCCTAAAGCTTTCCTTAGGTCCACCCGCTTACAGATGGGGTTAGTGAGTTCTCCTGTACCTGTGTAGTTCATCCTATATACTAAGCATATCATGGCCTGGATGTTCCAGGCTAGACAGATGTAAAAAGTCAGCCCCGGTTATTACTTGAGTGGGAGACCACGAAGGGAGGTCCGAGGGTGCTGTGCAAAGGGAGGCAATGGCAAACTCGTTCTGGTCATCGTTTGCCGTGACAACTCCTGAGAAGGTTGCTGTAAGTCAGCAACACTTGACCCACGTATACTAGCCATATATTAATATTAGGTAGGGTAGGATTACCAGGAGTTGGGAATTGTCTTCATCCGTTCTAACCAGATTGCTACCCTTGATAAGGATACCCACTCCCCCTTTCTGCTGCCTGCTGAAGAGATGCACACTTCAGAGCATCTAGTGAACTGGGTTCTGCTGCCCAAAAGTTTGCCATTGGTCATTAAAGCATCGCCGTTTGCTTTCTTTTCATGGGCAGCTGAAAAACAGCACACGGGGTCAGTAGACGGGGGTGGGAGAGGGAAGAGGCTTTTCCTTCCAGCCCAGTCACTTTGCTCACCCAGGATAAATTTGTGTACGTTTCTCTAATGCTAATCACAGAATAGAAACTCCTTCCGTAGTGTGTGTCTAAGTGCACTGTGGTTTAATTATGACAAAAATGGGGCGGGGGGAGGATGCTTGAAATGAAAGCGGGCCTAACCGTGTACGGTTTTAAAACAGAATATGCTTTTCAATCCATGTTCAGCCTCGCTTGAGACGTAGTACAGCTGCCCAACCTCTTACCAGCCCCGCCCCCCGCCCCGGGCCTGGAAATGATTGTTCCCTCCAGTTACTGTTACGGCAGATGCTGCTGGTCAAAGGCAGCCAAGCCCTCTGCACCCAGTCCAGCATCCCCCCCCCCCAAACCCGGTTACAAAACATCGGGCACTGTTCCATCTGCAATGCTCCATTTATTTAAGTAGCAAAGAGCTGAAAAAGTTTGGTTCTAATTTGGAGTAAATAAGGTGAAGACATATTACATTTATACAAAAGAAAAAAGGAACCCAGAAAGCGACTGCTCTTCTCCCCAACCCCACCCAAGGATGCAGCAAAACCCCAATGAGTGTCGCTGCTTTTCTTGCTGACAGAAGAGGGGAGGGGCAAGGAGACGCCCCGTCGTGGGCGGAAAGGCCTGGTCCTTGCGCTGGTCCTCCAGCCCGCCTGTCTCAGGGCTGCCCGTTCCCCTTTCCCCTTGCTGCTTGTCCTCTGAAGTGGAGCGCTGCCCTTCCCTATATGAGTGCTAGCAACAGGGCAACTCCCGGCCCAAGCCGCAAGAAGCAGGCCTTGTCCATTGCTACACAGGACCTTTCAGCCAGCAGGGGGAGGGGGGAGTGCCACATACCCCAGTAATTGAGCATCTGCTGGAGACGCAAGGAGGGTGCCTGTGGAGGCAGCAGTCAGCATATGGACACGTATGTCACATTAGCACTGCCTACTCCTGAAGACGAGCACCCTGTGGGACGCCAGAACCACTCCAGGACAAGAAGGGTTACATAGTCCACAGTGGAAAGGAATAGAAGAGACCGACAGGCCAGCACTCAGGTGACATCTACCCTTTTCGTCACTAGCAGGGCTACTCAACAGATGGCAGGAAGCAGAAGACACACGCTCCTCTCCCCCCCCCCCCACCATCAAGCAAAATAGCTAAAGTGCAAAAGATCCACCTCCGTGCCCATGGGATCACTCCGGAAGGTGACCTAGTCCAGAGCTACCTGTGCCCTCTTCTGTGACATAAAGGCGTGCCCCAGCCCCAAAGAGGAGGAACCGCGCAAAGAGGGACAGGGCTGCCTGAGCTGGCCAAAACTGCTGTTTTGGCAGACTGGTGGCCCTCCTCCTCCTTCCCCCCCCTCCCAGCCCAAGCCCTTTTGTGGCTGATCAGAAGGGAGTAGCGGGCTGTGAGTAACTGCCAGGCCCCCGATCTGAGGCAGAGCCAAGCTGCCCCTCCCCCCCCTTTCCTGCTTGCCCCTGCTGCCTGGAGAGTGGGGGGGGGCACCCCCAATAACTAGACTTCACCGTGAAGGCGAGGGAAACGGCCAGCTCAAAAATCTTGACAAAAGGGGAATTAGACTGGCAACTTGCTGCAACCATAGCAGAGGCTTCCTGGCTGTAATCCTATTTGAAGTGAAGCAGCAGCGTGACCAAGGGACAGACGGGGCAACACCCCCTCTGCCCCGCTGTGTCTGGGCGGAAGACACCTCAGGCAGCAGCCTGCTCCCTCTCCTTGCCCTCTTCTCATGTCTTGTTGAGTGTCCAGAGTGGGTCGAGCATGCTCAGGGGGTCGTCGTCGCTGGGTCTGGCCCCCCGCAGACCCTCGCCATTCTGGGGCTGGAGGAAGCTTTGTTTGCTCGTCTTGTGCCTGCCCTTGAGGGAGCTGTCCAGAGTGAAGGCCTCCGGGGTCAAGGAGGCCAGGAGCTCCAGTGAGGAGGACGAAGGGGCCACCAGAGCAGCGGTGGGCTCCAAACGCTGCCCTTCCTCTTCGCCCTCATCCTCCGCATGGCTGCTGTTCTCTACGGTTGGAGGGCCGGTGGACTCGGGCCTGGCAGGCGGCGAGAGTGGGGGGGCCATTTCGAGGCTGTTGGTACACCCATAATCAGCAGGCACAGGTTGAGGCGGCGTGGCAGGTGGTGGCAGGACTGGGGTGGCATGACCCATGGTAGGCACGGAGGGGGGCTCTAATGGCTGCCCGTTTGCAGAAGGTTCTGAGCCTCCTCCCAAGGAGGGCCGGATGCTCAGCTTGGCAATGGTGGCCTGGATGGAACTGATGGGCATGTCTGCTCCCAGCACCAGATCCTGTGGGTCTTGAACATATGGCTACGAGGGGGAAAGAGCCACAACAACTTATCAGGTCTTGCCCGGAACCAGGAAATGACACCAGGACTCCTGGGCATTTATGGATTTACTCTCTTTACAGCCCACCTTTCTTGCTCAGATTCAACAGCCACTGAACCATGTCACAGTATGGCAGGGGGGCAGCCTGTGGCTCTAGACCAGAGGTCTTCACCCTCCTAGGCCAAGACGCACAGGGTAGGGCTGTTGGGTCATAAGCCCCTGCAATGCTGCTGTTTTCTGCTGGTAACGCCCCTGCCCAGATCACAACAGCTCCATGGCGCCCTTCTCTCTTGACAGAGACGCACAGCAAGGAGAAAGGTCCCTCTTAGCGCGGGCAGGGGCTGGGGTCCCTCTCCTTCCTCTCATGTGACGTTGAAGGCTTGCAACTGTAACCTGAAAACCACTGCCCTAAACCCCCACCACGACTGGGGCGAGGGACAGGGAAAGAGGAACGAACTTGAGGCCCTGCCTGACTACACTGAGAGGCGCTAGAGCTCACCTCTTTCAGTCTCCTGGAGCTGGGAAAGGGGGCAGCCGTGACACAGAAGGGGGCATTCTTCCCTCCCCTCCTGCCCTTGCCTGTGGCTGCATCTGGAGGCAGGAGAGCCCCAGGCACCCCCTACCTTTTGAGAGGTACTGCTCGGAGGCTTGCTGGTGGATGGCGCGGTGACCCCATGTCTCTGCAGCACCTGCTTCGCGTGCTTAAGGACTGCCTCATAGCAAAACTTGAGGTGGAGCTGGAAAAGGAGCAGCCCGTGAGAGCCTGAACACCCAGACTGTGTGGCACCCACACCTCACCCCAAGGCACCAGGCCTCAGCTGCCACGGTGCTGGGTTGGGGGAGGGGCACCGGGAGCGTCTCCTCCTCACTGCAGCTCACTGCAGCCCCCAGACCCAGAGCTCAGCCTCCAGTCTACTCAGAGTTGCCCTGACCCCCACGGTACCTTCTCCTGCAGCATGTGCTTCCTCTGTTGGCGGATCCTCTTCACCAGCTGGACTAAGTCTGGGATGCTGTTCCCAGCCTCGACCTCCTGCAGGGCTGCATACAAGAGGCAGAAGGCCCCCGTGCGGCCGACGCCAGAGCTGTGGGGGAGGCATGCGCCAACTCAGGTTCTGCTGCCTTGCCCCCCTGCACATGCAGGCAGCCACGCCTCCCCACCATGGATTCCTCACCCAGTCACATCCACCATTCTCGGACACAATCCAGCGGCTACCAGCGTAAAGGCCTTTTCAGAGGCCTGATTTAAATGTGGCTGCCTGAAGCAAGAGAAGCGGTTGGCGGGGGGGGGGGGGGGGCTTTGCAGTTACCTGCACTTCATTGAAACTAGGCAGCTATTCCTGCCCAGCAGTTCTGAGGTGCACCTAAGCCCAAGTCCCCCATGGAGCTGGCTGTGCTATGGCAGGCTGGTGAAGGGGAGGGCCAGCAGAGCTAAGGATCCTCCTGCACTCTTCTCTTTCACCAAGGAGCTCAGGGGGCACATGGGCTATTCCTCACTCCCTTTTGCCCTTCACAACAATCCTGAGAGGTAGTTTAGGCCTGGAGCACAGAAATGGCCCCAGGTCACCCACTCCGCAGTTGGGATTTGAACTGAGATTCTCCCAAGTCCAGTCACTGCACTGGCTGAGGCAGGTGAACGTGGAGCCTCCATGTTCAGAGGCAGTATGCTTCTGCCTCCCAGCTGCTGGGAGCAATCCACAGTGGATGGCCCTCCCTCCCAGCGTAAGTACTTCTGGAGGGCTTCTGACTGGCCAGTTCTGGAGGCAAAGCTGCGGAGTGTGTGTGTGTGTGTGTGTGGTGTATGCCTTAGTGAAGGCTTCAGTCCGTCTCCAGATTGTGTGGCGGGGGGGGGGGGGCAGTTGCCTGAGGAGCCTGCTTGGATTACCTGCAGTGGACAACAATGGGGGTATGAAGAGGCCGCTGGTGAAGGTAATGGCTGTGCACCTCCTGGATGAAACGGAGAAGGTTCCCTTTGCTGTCCGGAAGGCCCCTGAAGGAAGCAAAGCAGGAGAGGCTCGTGTGTTTCTGCTTTCCCAGCTTTTTGCAGGCATCACCTGGCTGTGCTCAAGCTGGCAGGCGTGTTCTGTGTTCCTGGGCACAGCAGGCGCAGCAGGAAAGCTCGAGGCAGCCGTCCCCTCACACAGGCCCGGAGCGGCTGCGTCTCGCCCGGGGCCACGTGCCAGCCGCAGCCCTCCACCCGCTCACTCCAGGGCTGATCCATGTTACTCTGGCGGGTTGCAGGCACGGGAAGCCGATTCCAGGAGCCCCCCCTCACATCGCCCCCACCCACCCACCCCCCACTCATGCCACTCGGGGCAAACAAGAAGGTGGCTGCATACAGCTCTGGCCAGGAGGAGAACTGCAGGTGAATGACCGTCCGCTTCAAGCTCTGGTCACGGAACTGAAGGGTGATCATCCTTTCCACGTGGGTTGGGCTGGCCTTCAAGCTGGTAAGGACCAGGGTGATTGGACCGTGCACCATGGGCTGGCCCCGCTCCGTGGGGAAGTATCGGACCACCTTTTGCTGCAGAAAAACAGATGGGGGGGGGCAGGGCCTGAGACAAGCCAGGAGAACATCCGAGAAAGGCAAGCAAGCCCTAGAAGCTTCTAGCACACTCCCCCTTGGGCAGCCAAGACCCCACGACAGCCGTCACTGCGGGCTGCAAACCTTCAGACTGGGTGAGTGAGAAGAAACAGCACCTCTTGGTGGTGGCAGCGGGCCAAAGCAACACTTGGCCATCTGGCCAGGACAGGGTCAGTCCTTGGCTAACCCACAGAAAAGATAGGGCCAGGAAAATTGACAGATGCCCCGTGCTCTGGGCTCCCTGGGGCTTCTGTGCAGTCCCCCACACACGAATGCACCTGAGCAGGCCCAAAAGAGCCCTCCCCAGCAGGCGGGGAGAGCGGCTTCCTGCATAGCAGTATTCCTTGCTCAGGGAGACAGACAGGCCAGCCTCTTCCAACCACCCGGCCGTGAAAAGACTCTCTTGTCCTAACAGGGAATAAGTGATGACAGAACAGCTCCAGAACTAGAACCTCCCTATCAACCTTGCCTCAGAAAAGGCTGCTTATCTGAAACCTTTTTAGATTTCAGCAAATAAAAACAAGACCCCCCCCCAAAAAATGCAGAAAATCCAATCAGAGTGGAATGACACCTATTTCCAGCTAGCTGTTAACTGGCAAAGCAAAATGAGGGTTATGCAGGGGACCCTTTCCTTTCAGGAGGGTGCCTGCCGTTCCCAGCCGGAGAGTTGCAAACTACTGCAAGTCTGACATGATCCAAACTGGGCTCAAGAGCAACCAGCACACTAGAGAAATCTCCCTCCCACCTCGCATCACGCTTCGTGCATGCGTTCCAGGGAGGCCGGTCCCTCTGGCCTGGGGTTGGGACTCTGGGCTGCATTTCATTCTGCAACCCACGCCATCCCCACATTTACCGTTATTATCTATTAAAGAAGCAGGCACACACATCAGCACAGCCATCAGCTGTAGATGCCACTTTCTAGGCCTCAGGGGCTCTGGCTTAACTCAAACCATGTTTGGTTCTTTAAAGCGCCACAGGAGTCCCTCTAGGTTTTTTTGCTTCCTGGCTGAAAGGTGGTTTTACTTGGCCGCTGGACGTGCCTGGCTGCCGCTGCCTCAACATCTACCTTCTCAATTTCCTGCTCCGAGACCAGCATGACCACGACGGACACCTTCTGTTCGTAGATCATGAGCCAGAAGTCAGAGGCTGTGCCCACCAGCGGCGCCTGGGTGGCAATGATGGTGGGGCAGTAAGAGGACAGGTCCTCCACCCTGCTGGCGTTGATGTAGTCATCCTTGCCCGACCGGAGGATGATGCGGTTCTTGTCGTAGGGCATGATGTCCTGGTGGCGGTTCTTCATGGAGTAGCAGCGGGCGATGGCGATGGACAGCTGCCGGGCGTCCTTCTCCTGGGCCTCCTGCAGCTCCTTCCAGGTGGCGTCCAGCTCGCTGACCCCGCCCACGGAGGTCGGCTTCTCCAGGCCGGCCACCGTGTCCTGGAAACGGTCCAGCTCCACCAGCAGCCGGCGAATGTGCTCCGGCTTCTCGTACGGGTCGTTCTCAATCAGCTGCACTGCCTTGGGTTTCAGACCCTCTTTGGCGTCAGCCTTGGTGGGCTGCAGCAGCGGTTGGCTGACCGAGGCCTTGGCGCACCCCAACTGGCTTTCAGGGCTGGAGGACAAGAGGTCATCGGTGGAGGTACTCTGCCGGTGAAACTGGACCTCAGAGGAGCCCTGGATGAGGGGCGTGGCTCCCGCGGCCAAGGAGGACGGGGGCAGCTGGGGCAGTGGGCCTGAGCAAGGCACAGACGAAGGCCGGAGGGAGGGAGGCGGGATGGCCAAGGAGGGCTGGGGAGAGGGGGCTGGGGAGGGCAGGGCCGCTCCCTGCACCACCACCCCACCTGGCATCTGGGGCACAGCAGGGCTGTGAGGACCGACAGGCTGGCTGGCAGGCGGGGGCTGGTGGCCAGCCAGCACCATGGGAGCGTTAGGCGGCAGCTGGGCCGTAGCAGGGCCTGGAGGCCTGGCTGAGGGGGTGGGACCAAAGGTGATGGGGGCAGGTGAGCCGGGAGGCAAGGGCTGGAGGGCAGCGAGAGGTGGGTGGTGGGGCAGGTGCTGGGCTGGCCCCATCAGGCCAGCCGAGAGGTTGGGGCCTCTGGCAACAGCAGTAGGGAAAACCATGGCCCCTGAGTGGGGAGGCAGGCCCAATGAAGGCGGCTTGTCATGGGCAGGAAGCTGGTAGCGCTGGGCTCCCGGCTGACCTGGGAACCGCCCCTGGCTGGTAGGAGGAGCAGGGCCTTGACTCAGAACTGGCTGTTGGCTGGAAACCTGGCCTGGGAACGGAGGTGGGAAGGCCGGCTGATGAGGGGGCTGCACCTGGGACAGGAACTGAGGTGGGAGCTGCTGGGATGGCTGTGGGCCCACAATGACCTGGGGCTGCCCCTGAGCAGAGAAGCCCTGTGGGGGCTGAGCAGCTGAGAACGGAGGCAGGGCCTGCTGCAAGTAGGGAGGGGCTCCTGCTTGGGCGTAGGGGAACTGCAGGCCGGGCCCCTGCGGTCCCACAAAGCCACCTGAGGGGGGAAGCCCCGCCCAGTGCTGGAGGGGGCCAGTCATGCCCCTGGGGGCCGTGCAGCTGGAGATGGGGGCTTGGATGCTGTCCACAGTGGTGGTTGCTGGCCGCACAGCCTGGGTGTGGGAGGGGAAGCTGCCTACCCCAAAGTGGTTGGGGGCTGTCGGGGGTGGCTGAATAGGAAGCGGAGGGGGGTGGCCTGCTGGCAGCGCCCCACAGGAAGAAGCCGGCTGCCCCAGGCAATAAACAACCCCTGGAGTGGGGATATGCTGAGGGGAGGACCTCTGCGGGGGCAGCTGGGGGCCAGGGTAGGTAGGCTGCATAGAGACTACGGCTGGGCCCTGCAGAAGGGCCCCGGGAGGGAAGGCATGTGGGCCAGGGACAGAGGAAGGGGCAGAGCTCAGGGGAGGCACAGCTGGCCGTGAGGCAGGAATGTGAGGCGGCCTCAAGGCCCCTGGGAAAGGAGTCCCTTGCCCAGAGCTGGCCGGGATTCCTGCCGTGGGGTGGTACTGCCTGGGCAGAGGGCCTGCAGCAAGGTACTGGCTGGGGGGGTAGGGAGCTCTGGGCTGGCCTGTCACCAGAGGCAGCAGAGGAGCACTGGCAGCCCTGCTACCCACTCCAAACCCCTCGGGGCCCGGGGCTCTCGGGCCCCCACAGCCAGGGGTGGGAGCTACCCCAAGAGCCGCCAGGGCATCTGCAGGCAGCTGCGCCAGGTGAGCGGCCAGCACTTCAGGAGGCAGGCTCCTCAGTTCCTCAGGCAGGTCAGCCAGGGAAAGGGAGCTCAGAGGCAGGGGCTCAGCAAGCTCCAGCTCCGGGGGCCCCTTCTGAAGAGCAGGCTTGGGGGTGGTGGGCCTGGGCGGGGGCCTCTTCTTCATCTCTCTGCAAAACAAGAGCAGGCATGCAAGCAACATGAGGAGGAGGAGGGGAACCAGCAAGCCTCCAACCTACCCTTGACAGCTGCCCCCAATCCAGAGGCCTCCTCATCTGGGAGGGGAAGGAGAAGGGGCAAGACGTGGCCAGCAGTAGGCAGGCAGCACAGACCATCTGCCTGCCCAAGGCCCCTGGCATCTTGGCAACTCCAGGCCCTGCAGTAGCAGGGAGGGAGCCGCTGGAGCCTTCCAGAAGTCCAGGTCTCTACACATGTAACCACAGATGCCTATGGTTTACAGGCCTACAAAAAAATTTAGTAACTTAACTTGAAATTAGAGGGGGCAGGAGAGGGTTTATGGAAGCAAGAACTCCCAGTCCTATTGAGTTGTATTTCCATGCCGCCCTTTTGCTGATTTCTTCCTAGGCATTCTCATAATCTTTTACTCTCTCTCTCAATAAACAGTTCAGTATGTTTCAGTTAAAACCATTTTAATTTTGTATCGGAAGGTCTGTAAGGGTATGACTATCATTGGTGGTTAATCAGGAGTACTGATGCTGTATTGGAAATGGGGGGGAAATTTCCATTTTAATTAATATTGGGAAAATACTATTTATTTATATGGTTTATGGTTTACCTTTCTCAGAACCAAGGCATATTATACAGTGTAAGCAACAGCCGGGACATCGAGAACAGACTACCGTAATGCACTCCACGCAGGTCTCCCCAGAACGCTGCAGCGTCACTGTCATCAGGAACTAGGCAAAGCATTCATATTGCGCCCACCCTGCAGTCACTCCGCTGACTACCCATCAGCTACCAAGCTCAATTCAAGGCTTTGGCGGTCACCTGCACAGCCCTTCGTGGCTTTCTGTCCTCGGATCTGCAGGACCGCCTCCCTCCCTCTGCTCCACCACTCACGCTTCACTCATTTGGACAGGGCCTTCTGCAGGTACCACCCTGCACAGGGGCAAAGCCAACAACTGCCTGTACAAACACATTCTCTGCGGTGGCCCCAAGACCGAGCGAAAATTATGCTGATGCCCTTCCTAAAACTCTAAAGCAAAATTCATGCAAGCCGCAAGAGGAGCTGGGAGGAGAGGAAGCATGCCCAAGCTGATCGATGGTAAGCGGGCCTTGGATGGCAGATGCGGCCTCTGGATTCCAGAGCCCGAAGCTATTGCCCATTGAAAAGAATAGCCCTTTAGGGGCCCACGTGCCCTGGACCGACCCTGACCAATGCAGCAGAAGCAGCAGGGGGTACAACAGAGAACGCTCCACGTGGTAGGCCTAGAGTTGCCAACCTCCTGGAGATCACCCAGAATTACAGTTCTCCAGACTACAAGGGTCAGTTCCCCTAGAGAAAAGGGCTACTTTGTAGTATGGAGTTTACGGCATCATATTTTTGCTGAGCAACCTCCCCGGGCTCTGCCCCCCAAATTTCCAGGGATTTCCCAACCCAGACTTGGCAACCCTAGGTAGACCAGAGGTCTACCACAGTGACGTTTAATGGGCCATGGTAACGCCACGCGGCCCAGTTGGAGAGCACTCTCTCCTCCCCTCCACTCCCCCTGCTTCTGCTGTGCACGGTGGGCAGCTGGGCTCCTGTACATCGGCCCCTTTAAGCACCCCATGAGCTTGACAGGGTTGTAGTTTTCAATGGGCCGCAGCCCTGGCCCCTGGAGTCCACGTCTACCACCCAGGGACACAGCGACCCTTTCAAGGGCTGTTGCGGCACCTACACAAAGGCCTCTGAACCCAGTTCCAGGCATCTCTGATATTTATCTGGAGCGAAAAGTCGGAATCAGGAAACACTTGGAGAGACTTCCATGGTATTGGACGCTGCCTGATCGGATACTGGAAACGTCAGACATCTGCTGAGACTGGCGGTATTCAGTGGTGCATCTCCAACGGAAACTACAGAGCCCCAAGTCTTCCTTGCTAGGCCAGCAGCTGCCCGTGCGGGAGACGCAAGGATCGCACTGTCAACACCTCCTCGCTACGCAAGCACCCCTTACCTCTCCAGGATCTGCTGCCGGGAGGCTTCAGCCTCCTTGCAGCCAGTCTGGGCTTTCTCCAGGAGTTTGGCTACTTTGCCTTCCAGGTCAGAGTAGAAATCTTTTCCCTCCTGGGATTTCTTCATCAGGTCTTCATAAGCCTCATAGGAAGCCACCAAAGTCTGCAAGGTGGTGTTCCACCTGGGGAGGGAGAGACAGCAAAGTCCGAGTGAGAGGCAGAGCAGGCAGAGCAGGCAGGATGCCTTCCGGGGTGTCCTAAAGCCTGCCCGGTCAGTGATCAGAGGCCGAAGAGCCTGAGAGCAGAGCCAAGGCAGGATGCCCTGAACGGTGCCGCCAGAGGCGCTGCATTCTCTTCCATGGGTGGCCAAGGAAGCTCCCCCTCCGATCCTCAGCCAGCCCTGGTTCGGGAGGAGGCACCTCTTTGTTTTCCTTGCTAAGGGGAGGCGTTTCTGGAGAAGGGGTGGCAGGAGTTCCTGCCCCGAACGTCAGACCCACACACCTGTGGCTCGGCAGCCCGGAATTCCCACCCCTACCCCCAACTTGGGAGGGAGCCTTGCAGACTGAAAAGCCTGTTGCTAACAGGCAGATCAGGCTGGCTGGAGCAAACCAGTGCGGCTGACCCCTCCTTATGGCGGGGCTGAGGCCCCAAAGCTCCCCCCGCCAAGCAACTCACTTGTGCTCCACCTCGGCAAGGGCCTTGCGCACTGTCGCGTACTTGACATTTGCATCTGTCAGGGCTTTGAGAATGTTCTCTTGGGCCGCGAGGTTCTGCTCCAAGTACACCTTGATCTGGTCATACTTCTTCAGCTGCTCTTCAAAGAGTTTCTGCCCAGAGGCAAAGGAACAGGAGTCAGGATGCCAGAGAAGCATGACTGAAACAGGAGGCCAGCTGCAGGATGCTCGTGTGTTCCGTCACCCCTGAATCGGTTCGGCTCCATCTGGGACCAGAGACCGAGGGCTTGCCCAAGAAGCCCCGGCACGCCAAAGGTGACACCGCAAGGGCCCAAAGGCCATCCCATCCTTCCCGGTAACCTCCACCTGGCTGAGAGACAGGCCAGCCGCCACCTTTTCCAAAAGCCTCTGAATTGTTCAGGTCTATCCGTCTAGCCCATATCCATCTCATTCCTCCTCCAAGCAACAACGTAATGGGCGTCCTCCCTCATTTCATCCTTACAACCACCTTGTAAGGTGGACTAGAAAGGGAGGCAGGCCAAGTAACTTTCCTGGCCCAATGTGGTCTCTCCAGTCATACCCTGGAGAGTATGGAACCCCTCACCATTTTCATAGATCCAAAGGAGTTAGCCGTGTTAGTCTGTAGCTGCAAAATAGTAAAGAGTCCAGTAGCACCTTTAAGGCTAACCAGCTTTATTGTAGCATAAGCTTTCGAGAACCACAGCTCTCTTCGTCAGATGCATCATCAGAAGAGAGCTGTGGTTCTCAAAAACTTATGCTACAATAAAGTTAGTTAGTCTTAAAGGTGCTACAGGGCTCCTCACCATTTTGGCCCTAATCCCACTAGGGATCCAAACAGCAGAATAATTTTTTAACGGCTGATATGGGAAAAGAAATAATTTCCCCAGTTCCAGAGTTCTCCATGGAAATAACTGCTGATGAGCAATCCGCCCCCAAGCACGAGTAAGGGCGTGTCCCCTCCAAGCTCCTCCCCCCCGGGACGGGCAAGACCGCCCTCCTCTGGCTCTGACCTTCATCTCCGATCTGTCTGTTGTCACCAGGGAGGTGGTGATGTCATCCTCCTGGACCATCTCCCGCAGCTGCTGCTCCAGGGACACCCGCTGGTCCTTCATCTCCTGCACTTTGGCCAGGATCCGCTTCAGGTTCTGCATCACCTGCTTGTCATCTGAAAAGCAAGGTGCAGCTGGTCAACTGCAGCTGGGGGGAGCTGCCCTCCTGGATCTACCTCTTGGGTGGGATCCACGGACCGCTTTGGTTAGCAACAGTGCTTCCCCTAATGCAAGGAACCCTCCTCTGGTTTTGCACGGGGGTAGCCTTCTGGCACGAGAGGAAAGTGCCACCATGAGTGCCCAACCTTGCATTTCTCCCTTTCCCAGCAACAGACCAAGCACACCTAACTGGGAGAGAAAACTGGGACCAGAGTCATGTCAATTTAACTCCAGAACACAAGAGCAGGGGGTCCCCCAAACTGGCCAGATTAGCTGCTAGGCAGAAGAAGGGGTTCGGACATCTGCGGGGCTGCTCAAACACAAGGGGCCTCCACGGAGCAGGGAGACTGTCCAGAAGGGCAGGCGTTTGGCTACAAAAATCCAGGGCCGAGAAGAGCTCAACTCTGGACTGGCAAAGTATACTACTTTACTAAATGCATTGTGTTTTTGATGGGGGCGGGGGGGGGGGCAGGGAGCACTGAAGCCTCACCTCACACACTAACATTCAGCAATGCCCAGGCAGTTTGGGAAGATTCACCAGGCACTGCCCGCCAAGGCTCAGCTTCCCAACATCCCAACTAGCAGCTTCCATAAACATCTGAAGCTGAGGTTTCAGGGCACCACATTCTGCATCCGGCACCACGTTCACTCTCTTTCTGACAGCGCACGTGCGCACACACGCACACACAAACCCTGCTTGCAAGAAGGAGGGGAGAGGCTGAACATCTGGTCAAGATGCAACGGGGCGAATTCTCCTAATTCCAAAGACGAAACCCGCAGCAGACCTTCGCACAGGGCCTCTGGCCAAGTCCCCCAAGTGCCTGCTTGAGACAGCACAATGGGGGGTGGGGGCTGCCGGTGTTCCGCAGGGGCCCAGCTTGATCCTCAGCCCCAGCAGCAGAGGAGGAGGAGCCGGCCTTAGCCAAGCCGGCAGCACCAGGGCCCTCACTCACTCACTCGGGGGAACAAATACCGCAAGCCAGCCCCGTGCTAAAAAGGGCAGGCACCGTTGGGCCAACAGGGACTGAGAGGTGAAGAAGCAGCAGCGCCTCGAACCTTCGGTGAGACTGGGTGTTGGCAAGGCGGCCCTCACTTGCTCCAGGGGCCCACTGAGCAGCCGCAGGTTGCTGATGTGAAGGTTCATGGCCTTGTGCAGCTCAGCATTGGTGAAGCTGGCCTTCTCGTGCACCTCCATGTACTTGGCCCACTCCTTGGCCACTTCCGCCAGACTGGAAGGAGGGGTGGGAGGAGAGCTCTGCTGTGGGGGGAGCTTCCCCAGAGCCTCCTGCAGCTTCCGTTCCTGGGCCTCGTCTTCGTCAAGGAAGTCCTTGATCTCCTTCAGAGAGGCCTCCACATCTGTGAAGACGCCGGACAGCACTGGAGGAGGAAGGACAGCAGTCACTGATGGAGACGGAACGGCAAGCTGAACAGTGCCAGGACCTGCCCAGCACAACACACAGGCAGAGGACAGTTCTGGCATCCGACCCGGGTCTTGGAAACAGAGTCTGCCCAGTCTAGAATTACAGCCCAAAGGCGCAAGTAGCACCATCCTCTACTCCTGGGCTCCAGTGCCCCTGCTGCCCCCCTTCTTCATGGAAGTGCCTGATCACACATCTGGGGATGGTAATGGATGATGCTCCCCCCCCCACTAGGGCACACCCACATTGTGCACATTTTCCCTCTTCCCAAATTCAAGTTGCTACACTCCAATATACAAAAGCAAAAAATATGTACCCCAAAAGGAGGCTAGGATGGATACTGGTTCTTATTGCCAGTGTCTGTTCTGCAGGCGGCACAAATTGGGAATAGCAGATTTGTATAGAACTCCAACAGGATGCATCGAGTTCCTCCACATACGCACAGGAAGATGCAAGTCATGTGCCCAAGCAAGAAGTTTTGGCCCATTGGTACCAACCAGTGGTTCTTTATGACAAATTCTGTGGTATCAGAAACCTTCAAGCTTTGTCTTCCTTGGTGCCAACTCAGGGGTTCCTGTGGCACATCTCTGACAGTCCCGGTAGAAGCATCACACCCCAGATGCAGGACTGGGGAGGCAGCTGCTTACCCTGCATGGACTGGATGAGGTTCTTCACCGTCTCCGGGCGCACGCTCAGGGCTGCGCACTTCTCCATCAAGATGGGCGGGATGTGATTGTACATGTCCAGATTGTCCACCGTGTCAGGGTCCAGCTGCAGAGAGTCCATGAACTGCCTATAAACAGAGGAAACCATGACGAGGCAGCCGCCGGAGCTGGGGCTCCTACTGAGCCACCCAAGCAATGATAAAGGCCAGCGCGCCACGGGAGCTCACCTCATTCCTGACCACAGGGAGCAATCACCACCCCCTCCTGGAGCAACATCACACACACACACACAGCATGCCCCCTTCCATCCTCCTCCCCCCACCCCCAGAAACCAAAAGCAGACTTACTCCAGAACTTCATTCTTAGCGTCGATCTTGGCCATCACTTCTCTCAGCAGCTTGGCCTTTTCTTCACTGGGGCACGAAAAGGAGAAAGAGCAGCTGCTGAGCTCCATGACTGGATGGACCAGGCCATCCGCTCCACTGCAGGCAGGGGGAGGAATTGGCCAGTGTCTGGCCAACCCAGCGCTCCAAACGCACCATTGCCCACTGTTTTTATGGCCTGCCGTCTTGCCGTGGGTGCACTGGGTCTGGAGCACAGCCTTCGCTGACCCACATACATTCTCCCTTTCTTAGAAAATCTTGGACCTTCCAATGAAGTCTTCTCTCTCTCACCTTCTGACCCCAACCAATTCCATTTTGCCCATTCTGAACCAAAACACTCCCCATCCTCTTGCAAGACACGCAGGCCAAGGCCAGGCAAGAGTAACCAGCGAGCCCCGCCCCCGCCCCACCTCAACGGACTTGCCTGTATAGCGAAGATGCCTCGTGGGCGGCCATCGGTACCAGCTTGGCAAAAATATCAGGGCCTGTTACAGCTGGGTCGGTGGGGTTGACAGGAAGGGCCTTCACCAGAGGCGCACCTAAGGGCAAGACAGGGCAGTGTGACCACAGACCACTTACAGGTCAGAATTATGGCCAGGACTCAGGATCCTTCAGCATCAGCAAACGTGAGAAGCATCAGGACAAGTTGCTAGCCCTGCATCCTGCAGAAGCCCAGTTGATGTGCTATGACTCAAGGCCCGTGCATTTATTCATTTATTTTACTGAATTTAATTTTTAGCCCGCCCTCCCCGCAGACAGGGTGAGGTGCAATAAAATGCTCAGTAACATTTAAAAATCCAAGAACTTGAATACACAGAAGAGCATCTCAAAATGGCGGCCCCCTTCAATTTCCCCAATCGTAAGGTAAACACAAGGGGGCGGGTGCCTCCTGCTCTGGTGCGGGTGCGCCTCTTCGTGAGACAGAACCAACGTGTGTTTACGCGTGACACTGGGTGCCATTCCCTAGATAAGTATGTAGCTTAAATCGCACGTTCAGCTGTATGTGTGTTTTCTGTAACACGAGAATTCTCAGCACACGAATAAAGAACCACCAGGGGCACAATGTACACAGGCTACGTGCATTCGCTGCAGCTTGTGAATAGGGCTAGAGAGAAGCTTTTAAGAAGCAGGAGCTGCTTGCTGGTGAACTGCTTGCCTTTGGTAGGGAGGGAAAGGCAGGGACCATCAGGCAAGGGCTTGAAAACGGAACAGCCATACTGT
Organism: Eublepharis macularius; assembly: GCF_028583425.1. Taxonomy (NCBI): domain Eukaryota; kingdom Metazoa; phylum Chordata; class Lepidosauria; order Squamata; family Eublepharidae; genus Eublepharis; species Eublepharis macularius. The sequence goes on along the minus strand of NC_072800.1, from coordinate 94,075,697 downwards.
TATGTCCACGTAGGGATGGATGGGGTGGTTGCTCTTGGAGTCTTGTGTACAGTTCTGGTTGCCTCATCTCAAAACAGATGTGACTGAACCAGCACTGGCGCCCCAAAGGATCACGGCGTGGGAGTGCTTCCCCTGTGAGAAAAGGCTAACAATCGTGATGGGGGGGGGGGGGGCGCAGGTGCTTAGGCAAAAAAAGACAACCGAAGATGGGGGAGGGCACCATGAGGAATTTTGCTTTTCTCCTCTCCTGGCAAACAGTTGGTGCTGCCCTGTGGCAGACAAGTGTACAGAGGTGGGCATGTCTGTGGGTTGATGCTGTGCTGAGCTTCACCATTACAGCTTTCAAATGCAGCACACTAGGAGGACGGCACACTCAAGACGGTCTTATTGCACCATGCTCCTGTGCGCCCCCTCCCCCCGCGCAGAAGGCAAACAAAGCCCTGGAGAACCTGCTTTACCTTTCACCGACTGCAAGGTATCCAAAGCGGGAACTGCTTCATGGTAAACGAAGTCGTTGTCCTTCTTGGCAGAATTGAACCTGATCAGCAACCAAAGAGCAAAACGAGGAGCTTAGGAGACTGACGCAGCCAGAGACTGGCGCGCGCGCGCGTGTGTGTGTGTGTGGGGGGGGGGGGGGATGCAATTTCTCCCAATCTTTGGGCTTATATCCAAGTGAGGCTCAAGCGTGTCGTAATGGCCATTTGCTGCAGGACACTTTTCTCTACTGCGCTGCCATCCAAGGATCTCTTTGGCTCTTCCCTCTTTCATTCTATCACCACAATCACCCTGAGGCTGTAACAGAGTGACGGTCCCGTGGTCACCCACTGAGATTCATGGCTGAGTAGAGATGGGAAGCCAGATCTCCCCACTCCAAGCCCAACACTACACTGGGCTGGCTCTCCTATTTAGGCTTCTTGTATCCCTGGAAGAGGAGATCCAAAAACCCACGCTCAGGAGCAGGGAAAGCCTGCTTGGCCGGTCATTCCTTCCCACCTGAGCTCAAAACCATACTGGCAGGAATGGATTAGTTTCTGACACGCGCTACCTCTAGGGTCATATACATGGCGTCAATGAAGGAGGCTCCTAGCCCTACGAGCTGTACAGCACTGGCACAGAAACATGTGAGAAGTGCCTCAAAAGCTGAGCTTCCCGCAGTCGAGAGGTGGTACTTCTCTGCATCTCAACTCGTATTTCGTAACAGGGCAGTGTCTAGTTTTTCAGCCCTCTTCGGGCCATTTTACCACCATTGCCCCCTGCCAACCTCCCCCACTTTAATTCCTTGCCAAACGTTCAGAACAGTTTGAAAAACTGAAAAAACAAGCTCTGGTGCCACAATCACAGTTTGTCTCTTTTTGCACAGTGCTGGGTTTTTTGGGTGAAGAATGAGACCTGGACAGCACGGAAGAGACAGAGACTCCAGCACCAGAGAGGCCCCTGCAGCTGCTGCGGACTCACTTTCCTCCAATCACATCCATGGTGAACCGCAAAGCCTCCTGCACAGTTTCAGGCTGACCCTAGAAGAAAAAAAATTTGTAGAAGAACATGGGGCCACCCAGTGAAGTTGGCAGATTTCAAAACAGAAGGGAACATTTTTTTCACACAACGGTGGTGTCCTTTGCTGCACAATGCAGTGGCCGCCCCTGGCAGAGACGGTTCTAAATGGGGATAAAAATACACTAATGGAGGAAAGAGGTGACAATGGCTAACTGCAAGCTCTGTGATCAGCAGTGCTCTTGCGCTCTCTTTCTCTCTGAATTCCAGTTGTTGACGGGAAACAGGCTACACTCATTAATGCAAACTCCCTCACTGCGCACGATCTTTTTGGACGACAGAACGTTGAGGCTACAGGAAACCCGGGTTTCTCGTGTGCAAAACTTCAGGCTACGAAGACACGCTGTACCTTAGCCAGTTTGATGGCTTCGTTGAGCTTATCCAAAGCGCTCTGGAAGTAGACGACCTGCAAAGGCAGCAAAAGGTTAAGTTAGCCCCGAAGCCAAAAGCTGTGAAGAAGAGAGAACAGCTCGAGAAACTCCCAAACGCAGAGGCAAGCCAAGTCCACGTGGCCGGGCACTGCCCCTTTCAGGCACCTGGAAGAAACAGGACCTCGCATGGTCTTCTAACTGGGATTCTGAACGCAAGGCTTGACTGGTATCAGACAAAGGGCTCAGCCAACACCGTTTAAGGAGGAAAAAGCTGAAAATCAGTGATCAGCTACCTGGTGGTTTAATCACAAAAATGTATTTGCTAAGATACATTAGAAAATGGGACAGAAATTTAGAGGAACGGAGGCGGATGTGGAATTGTGTGGTACCTAAAATGATTTCTACAAGTTTAAAACAAAGATTCTTTCAAACTTTGTTTCAATGGTATCTCTCTTCCATGTAAGTTAGCCACATTATACAGAAATATGTGGTACCAGTGTTAGCGGTACGGCTCATCCATAGAAGATACTTTTCACAATTTTGGGGGTCATATTAAAAAATGCAATCTTTTTGGAAACTGGCAATTGAGTCTGTTAATGAAATGGTGGGTCATAACATACCCCATGATCCAAAAGTTACTCTGTTAGGTTATTTAAAAGGACGTGTTCCCCTTTCAGGTGGAGGACTGGTCCCGAGCTAGCTGGCTTACCACTGCTCAATGGGCAACAGCAGAAAAATGGGGAAAGTTTGACCCTCCTTTGCACGCTGAACGGATCTATCGTGTGTGGAACAATGCATTATTCCCTATTTAACTTATTTTCAAAGGGTCCTGAGAAAGCATTTTTAATGTTAAGACAAATTTATTGAGCATTGGGTGTTGTTTATAACATTTTAGAATCCTCCTACTATATAAAAGCCAAGCCGTATTGGCGACGACTCACTTATTATACCCATGCAGGCACACTGAGGGGCCTGTGGGTGCACCTGTGCCCAGATAAAAGGAGAGTTGTTGGCGTGGAGACCTCGTGGGGGTCGCTGCAGGGCCTTGGGAGGTCCGGCCTGCAGCAGGCCTCTGAGGGGCCTCAGAGGTGGTGGGAAGGCCATGCCAGGAGGGGGGCTCCCCATGGCCACTGCAAGGCCTTGGGAGGGCTGCGCCGGCATGGCTCTCCTAAGGCCCTACTGCTAGAGCCCGTTGTATTCCTTCTCACAACGGGCTAGTAGTAAGATTAAGTGAGAAAGTGTTTTATGAGTCATTACAATGCGCCTTGGTTTCTTTCTGTAGCTGGGAGTATGAAATGCGTTATTTGCATTCTATTTTGAAAAACCTCGTATCGAAAAAGAAGGAAAAGCCATGGGCTTAGGGAAAAGGCCCCAGCGAGTTCCTAGCGAAGGCCAGCGTGCACAGTTGCCCTGGTCCCCAGGGAAGTGCCTGCCTGTCAAGGGCCAATCCTAGACGCTCGCTGGAGGCAGGGCCAGGGGCCTCAGAGGTCAAGGAATACCTCAATGAAGAATGACAGGGAACGAGGCGAGAGCAAGAGGGAGCTCCCCCTCGGCCAGTCTCTTGCCAAGCCACCTTCCATTTCCCGGCTGGGCCAAGGACAGGCTCCCCTCTCCTTCCCTCGCCAGCCAGCCTGGGGTCGGTGTCAGTCCCTTTTCTTCCTCTGCACCGAGGGCCTGCATACTCACCCGGATTCCACACCCACCCCAGTGGCCCCTTCCTCTCTAGGCCGCCCCAGCCCTGCCAGGCTCCACAAGACAACCGCTCGACTTACCCTCTCCCCGTACTTCTGCTGCTCCTCCGCCTGCTTCCCCATGTGCAGCTGCAAAGACACAGAAAAAGAACAGTGCTGAAGCAGACGGGCAGAAAGAGCCCAGTCCGACCCCTCGTGGCTGAGGCCCTCTGCCACACTGCCCCTCCCTCTAACCACTGAGTCCTCAATTCCCGGGACTGATCAGTGTCTAAATGCAACCTTCAGCGAGAACGGAAAGCATTTTCCAAGCACAGTAAGATATCTTTGGGAGGGGGGGATGGGACCCAGAGATTGCTTTTTGGATCATTGCCATTCAAGCTAAGAGAGGACTTTCTTTTCTAAGATTTCCAATGCATTTGCTACACATTTGTTTTCAGAAGCGGCGTGCTAAGGTAATATCAGGCAAAGGTAAAATTAAAACCTTAGCAGAGCTCTAAGCAGCCAGTGTTCTAAGGACACAGCCAGTGGGCAGTGCTGTCCTGCACAAATCAAAGATGCAGAGGACAGCGCTGGGCAAAGGCCCTGCCTTCCAGAGCTGGGCCTGTCTCGGACACTCACGTGGGCTACAGCAGCAAAGTAGTAGATTTTCATCTGCACCAGCTTCTTCCAGTCTTTCTGAATCTTGCCCAGAAGGGAAGCCGTTTCGGAGTTCTCCAAGGCCCGACAAGCTTCTTTGTAGTAATCCACCACCTTCAGAAGGGAATCAAGAGCAGGAATGTCTCAGGCACAGCCCTGAAAGGAGTGCGGGGGACCCTGTTTGACAAGGGTAACTAGAGAAGCAAGGGGGTGCCGTAGGCATTGCAGCTGCCCTGGAGAGGTTTTCTTTCTTGGGTCCCGACCCTTTCACAATTAGCTGCCCAAAGCTGAGGCTCCCAGGTTCTCTCCGTGGCAAACAACTCACCTGGGCACTAATCCTGGCCACGAGGAAGCTCTTGCGGTTGTCCAGCATTGACTTCTCCAGCAGGCACTCCTGAGCTTGGCCCTCCAGGGAACAAGAAGAAAAGCGACGTGGGCACGGTGGGCACGGCCCCTGGCCCAGAATGAGAGAGCAGCAGCCAGCAGGAAACCCACCCAAAGCATCTGGGCGCAAGCCAACGGCCCCAAAATGCGTCCCTCCAGAGATGGACGCAGGAAGGGGCCTCAGGGGATCGCGGCCACAGAGACTAACCAGTCTCCCCGCCCATCTGAAGGCAGCCCTGCGCAGGCCTGCTGCATTTCCTCTCCTTGGCCAACCACAGAGGGCAAGTTCCTCAGCACGAGAGGGCACCACCCCTGGAAGCTGCCTGCGCTGGGCAGTCTGATGACACTAGCTAAACAATCTGTCTGTCCCTAGTAATGCCACCGTTCACAGAACCCCATTCATGCCAATCAGTTAACAGATTTCTCCCTCAGCGAGTCAAGCAGAAGGACTGCCACCAACTGTCCCCATGAGGGTTAAGGACAATGCTTAAGTGGAAGAGATCTAATCCTACCCCCACCCAAGCCAGCCGCACTGCTCTGTCGGAATCTAAAGACTATGATCTTGCACACTGTGGGGTCAGTCCACAAGGACCCAATCCAGCTCAGCACTCAGCTCCACAGCCCGGGCCATCTTACTGCTAAGCTTCTCTGAGGAGCCTAAAAAGGCAATGAAAAAGCTGAGTCCAGGAGGGCCTGAACAAGGAAGCGAGCCACGCAATGGAACATGGGCGGAGGGGCAGGTCTGTGGAGGAGGAGGACTGGGAAAAGGCAGTGGCGAGCAGCGACGTTTTCCCGGAAACAAAAAGTGCAGGCAGCCTTGGGATGAGCGACCCAAATGGGCTTCTGTGGTGCACCAGATATGCCACACACGTCCTCTCTCTCCCCCACAGTGTTGCAAAGGGTGGCAGCTCTGTTCCAAGCTATTATTGTGAAGAAACTCACTGGATGAACGAGCACTGCTCACTTCCTGACTGCAGCAACGGGGGATAACTTGTACGTGAGAATGAGTCAGCACAGTTCATACTGAACTTTTGGATTTCCTCCCGTTATCTCAAGTCAGTTCACCCATCTGGCTAAAAACTATTGTGTGATGCAGTACATGCAATCAGCTGTCTCCACTGAGTGCCATCAAAACACACACATATATATGCGTAGTTGCTGCTGCTGCTGCTGTGGACTCGGCTTCTGCTGCTAGGGCCCAAGAGCCTGGCTTCCTTGAAACCCTGCATGCCCCCTTTTCACAAAAAGACAGATGTGGCCTCCAGAGTCAGGCACGTAACCAAGAAGAGCAGCAGTGCAATTCAGGTTGTGCGGCCCTTCCTTGGGGCTGATAGCAAAGGGCCGAGCTACACGGGAGGAAGCTCCCACTCCTTACCAGCATGAGGTTGATGTTGAGGTTGAGGATCTGGTGGCTCATGTCGACGCTGTAGGAATGAGGGAAGTGGTCCCGCAGGTACGTGAACGCACCGGCTGCACACTGGAAGTGGGTGCAGGAGACCTTCATGCCCTGCCACATTTAGGGGAGGAGGGACAGTAAGAGGGATGAGACACAGGGAGACACGGATCATCTGTGTTCAGCAAGCCAAGGGGCAGGAGGGACGTCTTTAATTCAGGCACAGAGGGCAAGAATTTCTCTGCCTGACGATTCAGGTGCTCCCCACCCTCAGTTTAAAACTGGGCCAGGTGGTAAAATTGATTCCCCCTCCCCAGACCCACTGCTGGGAGGGGGCTCATTAAGTCTCCTCCATCTGCTGCCTCCCTAGACAGCAGAAACTAGACTGAGATCTTGCATCCAGCAGTCCACCGCACGGTGGGAAGGGGCTGCATCCCACGCCTGGCTGTGGGCTTGGCCAATGTAAATGCTCAGTTTAAGGAGACAACCAACCTGCCCAGACACAGCCAGAAATCCGCAGTCTCTTTTGCCCCCGAGGGACGAGCAGAGAGATGGGGCTCCAAACAAAACCTCCCCAGCAGCCAGGCTTGCACTGTGCCACAGAACACCAACCAACCCGCCTTCCTGCCAGCCCACCTGCCCCACTCTCTTTCATGCCCCCTCCCTCACCCCACTGCAATGCCCTGTGCACTGGGCTGACACTGAGGAAGGAAACCTGGCAGAGCCAGGAGGATTTTTCACATCCCCTTAAAATCAAGAGCCCCCCTACTGACCTTGTGCCTCTGCCAGGAAGCCACACAAGCCCAAAGCCTTACCTCCTCAGACACCCGCTTGTCCATAGCCCCGAGCATGGAGTGCAAGGCACCTGGGGAAGGGAAAAGCGATAGAGTGAGCGGCGGCAGGGAGCAGCAGGTGGAACGCCAGGCAAGGATCTGCTGGATCCTTGCCTGACCTGGATAGCCCAGGGGAGCCTGATCTCATCAGATCTCAGAAGCCAAGCAGGGTCAGCCTTGGCTAGTCATTGGATGGGAGATCTCTACTGAAGACCAGGGCTGCAGAGGCAGGCAATGGCCTGAAAACCCTGCCAGGGTCGCCCTAAGTCAACTATGACTCGCGGGCAGGATTTCATTCATTTCAACTCACCCACATTCACACACAGTCTGTGCCAAGAAAAACTGCATCCCATGACTGGCAGCTTTTATTCAAATTAAACACTGAAGTCCCACCATCAACCACTCAGACAAGCACTCCGGAACCTCCGATTTCCCAGGCATCCCACACACGTTCCATGCCCGTCTTCACAGGCGAAATGGGTAGAAACTCGCTTCTTCAAATGGGACGCTCTGCTCTCGTGGTTCTGTATTCCAGCTCGCAGAGAGGGATTGCAGAACACGAACAGCCCTGCTTAGTCTTATGCAGCAAATGCGCGTGTGCTTAGGAAGGTGCAGAAAGCCAGCACAGTCCCTGACGTACACTGTGCTATGCAGCGTGTAGCACTGTTATGAGGCTGCTCACTGCATTCTTCAGAGTTGTGGCCTCCAAACACTTCTGAGGGCAGCTTAAGTGTTGTCTAGCCTCACAGCCATAAAGGCACAGACAGTGGCCAGAGAGGCCTGCAGCCTCCTCCTCCAGGGAAAGGCTAGCGAATCCCCCCTCTAATGCTGCCACCTCACGTAGAAGCAAACGCAGACGCTGCAGGTGCCACCTCAGGCAGCCAAAAGGGTCTTACCAAGATTGTAGAGGATGCAGGCCTGCTCGTACTTGATATCCTCGTGGGTAACAGACTTCCCAGAGAAGATCTCTGTCCTGCAAGCAGAGAGAGTGCTGTGATGGTGGAGGATCAGAACGTGCATGGAGACAGGGAGGCGCCCCCGAACTGCCCCACATCCTCTCCCATTCCAGGCCCCAGTCAGCTCAAGCAAATGCCTCTGGGGGGGGGGGGGGGCGGGAGGGCGAGGTTTGAAGTCAAGTCAGACGGAAACACCTCATGTGATGATACAGAATGGATGCAGGTTCCAGGTTCCCTCAGATACCATCCTTACAGAGAGACGTGAAGTACCAGGGAAAAACTAGAAACAGTCAGGAAAAAACCTACCACCACCCAAGATCACCTCCCCCCCATTTTCCCATTCCCCCCAATCCTAGGGAACGCTAAATAAACCCCCAAATGCCTCTAATGTATTGTCTTAAAATGCTTCTTAAGGCAAGGTTTTTCACATTCAAAATGTATGGTCTCAAAAAGTCTGAGGACCGTCTCAATTTTTCCAGTAGAAAAACTGGACAATTTGTGGGAGTACTTTAAAAAAAACAAAACCTCTTATGCTGTAGTCATATACAGCATTTTCAAGAATTTCTTTTGGTTTCAATGGAAATAATTTTGGCAACAATTAATATACTATAATGTGTTTAACGGTAGTACATTACTAAAGAGTTCGATGTTTTAACTGTTGAAATATGCTGTCGGTCCTACCTATTGAGACTCAGAGAGTTTCTGTCCAGATGATACTTTCTTTTCTTTACTACAGGATTTGTTTTCAACCTTCAGCTTTCCTTTCTTCCTAATCCTCGTGTATTCTTCCTAACATACGTGCTACAGTAGCATAAGGTGCAGCAATTTGCAATTCTTACTCGAGGACTGAGCATTCTTACAATTTTTCTTATAGAAAATGAAGATGTTTACATTGAAGATGTTTATATAAATATGCTAGACTGTACAATTTTATACGCTAAGTTGTAAATGATTTCTTTTATGTTGTTCAATCAGAAAGGTTTGATAGGATAGTAAATATTGTACACATTTCAATTTCCCCTCCAAATTTAATGGGGGGGGGGAATCTCCTCCTCGTGACTTCAAAAATTCCATAAATTTCACATCTCTGTCCTCATGCATTGCCTGGAAGAGTGCAGAAGATACCCTGCTTGCTTCCCCTGAGAGCTCTAAACTGAGGCACCACTCAAATCTGCGCAGGGCTTTTTTTCTGAGAAAAGAGGTGGTGGAACTCAGAGGGTTGCCAGCACAGAGGGCAACTGCTGGCGGAAGGTGGTGCCCCTGGTACCACATGCACAAAGTGCGCGCACGCTTCCAGGACTGCACAATGACGTCACTTTGGATCAGCTGGAGCAAGGGGGGAGTTTTTAAAAGTTAAGTCACCCTCAGTGAAAATGGTCACATGGCCGGTGGCCCCGCCCCTGATCTCCAGACAGAGGGGAGTTTAGATCGCCCTCTGCGCCATGACACGGAGGGCAATCTAAGCTCTCCTCTGTCTGGAGATCAGGGGGCGGGGCCACTGGCCATGTGACCATTTTCGAGAGGTGCTGGAACTCCGTTCCACCGCGTTCCAGCTGAAAAAAAGCCCTGAGCCTGCAGGTGCTTCCTGCCATTCCTCAAACAATAAGCTCCTAGTCCTTACAGAGGCTCAGCACCTCTACCTAATTACAGCGTCCCTCTCGCCTCCTACATTCTTCCCTCCCTCTGCCCTTGCACTCCCCTGCCACTCTTGGCCCACTGCCCGGTCATTTCCTGGGCTTACAGCTGCCTCACCTCTGCCCCCCAACTCCTTTCCCAGCCCCTCCCAATCCCAATCTCCCTGGATCAGACCAGGCTCACTTTGCCCAGGCCTTTGGCTGCAAGCTAACCCTCCCGGCCATCTGATGCAGAATGTAAGCTCCCCATGTGCCACGCTGTCTCCTGGAGGGCATCCTCCAACCCCAGCACGCCATTTAGCAGCAGGCTGAGAAAGTCAGCCCCACTTGTCCACCCCCGAGGGCCAAAGAGATCTGGAGCAGAGTACCAAGTGGACCCCTCTGCTCTCAGCCTCCTCCTCTCTTACCAGGTGATGGGGACAGCTGCCTCGTGTTCTGCCCCCATGGGGATGCGGCTCTGCAAATAGTGAAGCTGGCCAAAGTACTTCCGCAAGATGCTGCAGCCTTCAAAGTCCCTGGGCACGTTCACGGCATTCTGCAGAGAGAAAGGAGAGCCATGGAACTCAAAGGATGCCGAGAAGGAACAGCGCTCCCGCGAAAAGGGCTGCTGAGTGGGGGTGCCACAGATGGCCATCAACACATCTGTTGTGCTAAAAACCATCTGCGGGGAAAACATTTTCAGAGGGCGCAAGCATCAGGCTTGGAGGCACACCTTGACGGTTCAGCCCCTTCCTCTTGCAGGAGCTCACAGGTCATTCCCACCTCCATCTTATTTACTTTGAGGGGGGGGTGCTTACTCTAAAGTTACTGGAGGCCAGGACAAGCTCACCTGCCGGAGCTGCTCCAACTTCTTCAGCTCTTCGTTGTAATTCTCGGGATTCTCACCATAGTTCTTCAGGACAAACTGAAGGAAAAAAGAGAAGAGTTTTGGCTTACCTTAGCAGAATCTAGCACACGGGAGAAGAGCTACACACCTGGCCCCACACAAGGGAGGGCTACAACCAGTCCAGTCCGGAATTGCCTTCCAGGCTTCAGTCCAAATGCAACCTCCCTTCAGGCAAGGGACTGTTCCAACTTTGCACAGAACATGCAGGCAAAGAGGCAAATGGCAGCCAACCTCTCCAAAAACACATTTTCAGACACGGTTAAACCTCCACCACTCACAATTAACTCAACAAGCTAAGAACAATTCTACCAAGTTTCCAATGAAAGCCCACAAAGAAGCAAGATGGTTTCCATCAGTGTGCTCATAACAAAAATAAGAAGCCAAGACAGTAAAACAGACAGCAGCAGCGGCAGAAAGAGTAGAGTGCTCTATGCAGCATCTAAAACTGTGACCCTTCAACCTCCCCAAACCTGGAACCCTCAGTACAGCTGAAAGGCCTACCACTGCCCTAATACTGGATACTGGGGTAGAGGGTAGCAAGTTCAATAAAGTTGGGGGTGATTCCCAGAAGGTTTATTTGAGCCAACATGCACATTTCTATCTCGCGTGTCAACAGTGGGGGCACCTTCTTAGATACAGTACAATTTATATGTTTACATTTTAACTGTATATAATAAATGTATAAGAGAGCCAGTTTGGTGTAGCGGTTAAGAGCATGGGACTCTAATCTGGAGAGCCGGGTTTGATTCCCCACTCCTCCGCTTGAAGCCAGCTGGGTGATCTTGGCTCAGTCACAGCTCTCTCAACCCTACCCACCTCGCAGGGTGTTTTGTTGTGGGGATAATAATGACATATTTTGTAAACCGCTCTGAGTGGGTGTTAAGTCATCCTGAAGGGTGGTTTATAAATCTAATGTTGTTGTTGTTGTTGTTGTTAATCCAAAACATTAGTTTTTTAAAAATTAGATGGAGAACATCCAGATTGTACTTCCTTGTTAAAATCATCTTTGTTTAAAAAGATAGGTTTAAAAAATCTGACTTCTGTAAGGCTGTTAAATTTAATTGCAAAAAGCAAACAAGCTTATAAGTTCACCCAGAGTCTAGAAGCAACTTCTTGGTAGCCATATAGTTGGATTTCTTTAAAGTTTGTAGGTTCTAGCAAATTTAAGATTTGACACCAGAACTCGCCTGGATTCAGGCTTCAATATAACAACATTGGATCTTGCACAGAAATTACCCTAACTGCACTTCGAGTCCACGAATGCTCCCTGCCGTGTAAGCTACAAATTACTTTTCCACGCTGAAAAGCTGCCAAATACACAGCTTCCCTGAGCTCCCACAGCCTTGCTAGCTCTCCAAGGGATTTACCTTCTCGCTGCCTTCCGAGGCACAAGCAGGCTGGGCCAGAACAGCCCGTCCTGCTTCATTCTTGGCTCACTGTTGATGTTGGCACACTGCAGTTCAGAGGAGTGGCCTCACCAACAAGGAAAAGCAGCCCGAACTGGCTTTGGTTTCCAGAGAGGTTCCCCATCCACACCGTTCTGTTATTTATGTTGCTGAGTTAACAGGCAAGGAACACTATCGTGCTTATTCTGACAACCCCCCTCCCCGTAAGGGCAATCCTTTTCCACAGCTGGCAATTGGAAGCAGGAACATCCAGCAAGGGAGACCTGAGCATGGAAGGAGGTTTCCACATGCACAGGCAACATGGATGATCCTGGACAGCCACATCACCGTAACAAGACTCCACTGAAACAGCAGGGTGCAACTTTGAATGCACTCGCCTTCACATCCCAGTCCAGGGCCACTAGGTGTTACGCGCAAGTAGTTGGGGGCATCTGGCCCTGAAGAAGACACAGTTGCTTGCCCAAGGCTGCATCAGAAGCCCATGGCACGGACAGGTCTTAATTCATGTCTCTCCAATCCTATGCGCTTCAAATCTGTGTGTGACCCAGCCATTCTGAAAATCAGCAATGCAAGCTGAAAAAAGACCCTCTTTACCGGACTAACCCCTCTCAGACTGGCCTGCCTCACAGGGTTGTTGTCAGGATGAAATGGAGGAGAACGATGTTAAGCTGCTTTGGGTCCCCGGTAGGAGAAAGGCAAGGTATGGATGTGATGTAAATAAATAAAAACTATGATAACAGGAACCAAGGAAAGGGACGAAGAGAAGATGGTGGGGAAAGGATGGAACAGACACTGTCCAGTCTTTCCACACAACCAGCACTCAAAACAGGAGACCCTGGACTGACTTGGGAAAAACCTGGGCCACTGAGTAACAGATACTGGTGGGGGGACGGGGGGGGGCTTTAACTCAGCCACAGCTGCAACCACAGCTTCAGTCTGCCATGGAAGAAGCCTGCACGTTCCTTTGCTGGTCAGACTAAATGCATCACTTGCCCTATTTTGTTTTCTCTTCCCTGGGAGAACAAGGGATCAACCATGTCCACCCAAGGAGGAATCTGAGCCGTCAGCCCTGTCCAGACGGCCGCTGATTCAAGCCTCAATTCAGTGGCTTGACTTCCCTGGTTATAAAGCAAGTGAGCAAGGGGAGCAGCTATTGCCCAGGGATAGGCCAAGCTTTGTATGGAGGATGCTGGCCCGGTTCAGTTCCAGCTAAAAAATCTCCAGCATCAGGAGTTAGGAAAGGCCTTCCTCCGCCTGGGACCCTGCCACCAATCACAGCAGACAAGAGACCAACCCAGAAGACCTCCCCTACTATCCTTTTGAGACAAAACAGTTACCCTCAGAAGAACTAACCACCAGCCAAGCTACAATTAAGTCCTTCACAAAGAACTAGGTAAGGCAACTCCATCCCAGACAGACACAAAATCCGTCAGGCATCTTCAAAAGAGCAGTATAACCCTTTGGTCAACAAGTGGGTGACTGAGCAAAAGGTTCTTTCAGTGGCTAAATCCCTTCCCCCATGTCACAGCTCATCAGGTGCTGCTACCATTACATTTCCGACAAGAGGTTAATTTCTCCCTGCATGGCCGGATCCAGGACCCTAGATGTCTCCTCAATTCTAAATTCAGCACCCCTAACCAAGCTGTGCATTTTCTAGCATGGTGCTGAACTCAGCATCTGCAGAGGAGTTAGCTGTGTTAGCAAAATCAAAAAGGGTCCAGTAGCACCGTTAAGACTAACCAAACAGGAGTGATGTCATCACCATTAAACCAGCTTCTTCTGGATTAAAGAAAAGCCTATCGTGGTGGCCCTCTGAGATGCCACATCAAGCGGGCATCTAGGCAGCAAGGCAGCTTAGCGGAAGAGGGCTCAGGCACAGAGGAAGGAGTTCACGGGACTCTGCTCAAGTCCTGGATCCAACAAGCTGTACAAAACAAAGCACCTGAGCACCCACACTCCCAACAGACTATTAGAGCCCTCTGTAAAGCCTATGGGGCACCTTCCATCACAACACAAAAGCAGTAGAAGTGGAGGTGAGGTTAATCAGCGTTCTGGGACTTTTCATTACTCAGAGGTGTTTTACAACTATGCATAGGATGCAAGAAGTGAAGAGAGGGGGACAGTCGTCTTTCTCTCCCCCAACAGTGACACTGAAACAAAAGGAATGCGGTAATGATGACTCTTGCACAACTGCCGTGCAAAAGCTGTATGGGAAAGATATTATTAGCTATCATATACCTGGAGTTCCAAAACTCTTTCGACAAGGCCCCTCACGAGAGACTCCTGGCTAAGTTGAGCGGTCCTGGGATAAGAGGACAGGTCCTCTTATGGATCAAATGTTGGATAAATGGCAGGAAGCAGGATAGGAATAACTGGGCAGCTCTTTCAATGGGGGAAGTGAGCAGACGGGTCCCCACAACGACTGGCATTGGGGCCGATGTTACTTGATTTGTTCATAAACAATCTGGAACTAGGAGGGTGAGAGTGCAGAGGAAACCGGGAGCATGGGAGCGCAGGAACAACTCCAACAGAAATATTTTCTGTTTTGAGTGAGAAAAAGCTTTTCTTTAAAAGTGTTTCACTCGTTCTAAATGTACAGCATGAAAGAGTCGGAGGATTTTCTTAACTTTTCCAACAGAAAAACTGAGAAATTTTCACTTAGGAAGTAGTTTTGCTTTTGGAATGATGGAAATGCTTCTTATGGCAAAGTCTATGCTCATTCAAAATTTATAGCTAGAAGAAGTCTCAGGACTTCAGAAAAAAATTCGGATGGAAAAAAATTAGAAAATTTGGAGGACGGTGGAGGGGCGGGGGGGGGGGGGCGAGCCTGCATTTTTTCCCTTTTGTTATGAGTGAAATGAAAGATAAGGTTTTTACTCAAAATATGTAATTTGAAAATTTTTATGTAAGACAAGCTACAGCACTGGATAACGATAATTTCTATGTACGCTGTAAACAACATTTTCAAGATTTTTTTTTGTTTAAATGTAAATAGTTTTGGTAACAAACTCTATAATGTGCTTAATAATACATTAAAGAGTTTAGTGTTTTCAATGTTATAAAATTTACTGTAGTAGCCAAATATACTAATAGGCCTACCTACTGTGACTGTTTCTATCCAAATTTTATTTTGTTTACTACAGATTTTGTTTTCTACTTTCAGCTTGTATTTTTCCTACCTCTCAGACGGCAAAAATTAAGACACACGTGCCATGGTAGCATAGGATGCAGAGGTTTGCCACTTTTTCTTACAGGTATTCTTGCAATTGTTGTTAGAGTAAATAAAGATGTGTTTTATGTTGTTAAATCAGTAAGAAAAGTTCAGGTTTGGTAGAAAATTAAGCATTGCATATATTTTAATTCCTCCCCAAATTTCTGTGTTTTTCTTCTGGATTTTTCTTCTGGATCAAGGATTCTTCTGTGTTTTTCTTCTGGATCAAGGATTTTTTCCCCATGTGGCTTCTAAAACTTTTACATCCCCCCCCGGCCCATTCCAGACACTTCTAGGTACTGTCATTTGGAAGGGTGCTGAAATTTCTCAGATGGATCCCTGGCCCACCGCCACAAAAGTTCAATCCCAACACTTCCCTAGGCACAGGATGCAATTAAACCAGTTTAAATCCACAGCAGAGTCCCAAGTCTTAGCAGCTGTTCTCTACTCTTACAGGGCATGAATCACCCAGGAAACGCCAAGTAAAATAAAAATTACTGAATAGATAAATAAGGCACTACCTGACGCATGGAGCTGCTTCTACGTTGGTCTCTCAAGGTCAGTCTTGTCTAGTCAGGCTAGCAGTGACTTTCCAGGGCCTTAGGCAGAGGCCTTACACTCCACCTCCTACTTGATCCTTTTTAACTGGAGATGCCGGGGACTGAAACGGGATCCTTCTGCATGCCAAGAGGAGGCTCTTCCACTGAGCCACAGCCCCTCCCCGTTTCTTCTGTGTTCCTAACCGCCATGCTCCCCCACACCTTAATTTTCCTACATTTGTCTAAACGGGAAAGACAGAGACTTCTCTCTTTTCAACAGCTGTACAGCACCAAGCGCTTTAGGTGCTTTTACAAAAAGGGAGGGAGACCAATCAGGAGGAAGCTCTCCAGGCACGCCTTGTGCTTGCCACTGCCCCAGCTCTAGGGCTGTTAGCTCCAGGGAACAGCTTAACTTGATCCATAGAAATCAGAGTTGGAATAAATACCAAGAGTCAGCCAGATGAGCCAGAAGTGTCATTATTAGCAGGTAACAAATTTGATGTTGCTGCACATGGAACTTCAGTGACAACTCCTTAACAGATGATCGATCAAGGATGTGGAAAAACACCCCACTACAAGCTCATCCCAAAGCCCTTCTCAGTGGGCCCTTCCAGGTCCTCAGGGGAAGCGGACTCTACAGCTGCTTCCCTGAGCAATCTGGGCCACTGCTTTTTTGGAGCACCAGGAGATTATCTTCCATCCAAATTCTGCCTGCCTGCAACTTTTGATTGTCTCGCCTTCGGTAGCCAACTGAGTACCTGATGCCCAACTGAGGAACACAAGCAAGATGGAAGCTGGACACCCACTCTGATGCAGGGGTTAGCACTGGACTAGGACTGGGAAGGCCCAGGTTCAAATCCCCACTATGCCATGAAACTCACTAGGTGACCTTAGGCCAGTCACTTACTCTCAGCCTAACCTATCTCGTTTGCCTCCCTGAGCTCCCTGGAGGAAGGGCAGAAGAAAAACATAGTGGACAGACAGTCCTTACTATACCCAGCCTGCGTACACGCAGCACTTTGAACGCACATCCCATAAACATTATACTAAGAGACCTGATTCCACTGACTTTTCGTCAGGGAAATTGGAAGCAACCATACAGGCCCGGTCTATCCATATTTACGCAGACTTAAGTGCCTCTGATCTCAGTGGGACTGACTTGGGATTGAGGTGGATCAGATGATTGCAATCTTAACCATCTTAACCATGGGGGGGGGTCCAAACTGATACACTTCCTTAAGTCTTTTGTCTCATGCAAGAATCCCAACCTGCTTCACAGCTCTCCTCCAAGCACTCTTCAGTTTTCTTACATCCCACTTCTGGAAAATGCGATGACCATAAACAGCCACAGGCCTGCCCATGGGAACCCCAAACACTATTAGGGAGAGCCAATACCCTTCTGCCAATACACTTTCTCTCAAACCAGGAACCATGAGAACATCAAGAAAGGATGTGGGGATGAGACGAGCATGGCCCTGGAGAGAAAGCGCCCTTGCCAACAATCCCCTTCAGTCAGAAAGAGGGAAGCTCAGGAAGGTTTCTTTGTAAGCTTTCTCCCCTCTGCAGGCAAGGCAGTCCCAATGCCACAGGAAACTCTGCTCATGTGACAGACACCTCTTCTCACAGCATATCACCCAAGGAAGGGCTTCGGAGAAGCAAGCTGTTCCTATTCTGCAAAGCTCACAGGAACAACAGCACAGCCCTATGTGATCAATGGGAAGGGGGAGGCTGGTAGGACGGCATGCACAGAAAAGGTCTGAAAGAGAGTCTGGAGCCAGGAAGGCATGGAAGATAAGAAGAGGACTGAATGCAGAGGTGAGATGTGTCATTCCTGGGGTGGGGGTAGAGAGTAATCCAATTAGAGATGCTGAGTCAGGAGCTGAGCAGTCATAAGATCGGCGTCACGCCCCCATTCCCCACCTTCTCAAACTTCTCCTTCCACTGACCGCACCAGACTTGCCTTATCATCCCATGACCCTCCTGCCTCACCCAACCCCTTGACCCAGAAGAGCCCTTCAGATATGTGGCCTAAAATCTTTTAAAATGCACCAACCCTGCTATGTCCCACTGCAACGGCTGGGTTTCTCTACGCAAAGCCTGTTGAAGATGGGGAGGATCAGCAGCGGCCTGTACCCGAGCACTCTTAGGGCCTCCACCCAGTGGAACAGCCTGCCAGAGGAGGTCAGGAAAGGTCCTGTGCTTTGGTAGTTTCACAAAATACGTAAAAAGGAATTGTTCCAGAGGACATTTTTATAAAAGGAATAAGGCTGTTGTGAAATGGAGCTGTTCGGGAGGACATTTCTACAAAGGGACAAGGGCTGTACTTTTTGACACTGTTTGTGACACTATATACATCTCTTCCTTTTACTGCACCGGTACTGTATTGTTTTCTAATTTTTGTAATCCAATTTCTGCATTTTTTACATCATGTCTTATACTAGTTTTATTGTTTTCTAAACTGGTATTCCAGTCTCATTTCTATGTTTTACACCTTGAAATGTCCCCATTGCATTGTTTGTAAGTAAGTACTCAGCAAGTAAATAAATATTAAAGTCTCAGGAGACAGCAAGGAGTGCACTCACAAGTGCTGCATGTCAAATAACCCACAAAGCACTGGGAATTTAGATTTCCTTCTAACCACATCTGTTCCACATCAGTCCATACAGAGATCTTCACGTGCACTCAGGAGCATGTCGTCTCCTGTAAGTCACAAAGTTCTGTGAACTGGGGATGCTTAGAACTGGTCTTAGAAACAGACATTCCTGAACCCCCAAAGCCACACATTGGCACGCAGAATCACCCCCATGGACACAACACAAACACGTGAAGCCGCCTGATACCGAATCGGACCATTGGTCCATCACAGTCAGTACTGCCAACTCAGACTGGCGGAAGTTCTCCGGGGTCCCAGGCAGAAGTCCTTCACATACTCTGCTCCCTGATCATTTTAACTGGAGACGTAAAGGGCTGACCCTGTGATCTTCTGCATGCCAAATTGTCAAAGCAGCTCATGATCTAATGTACAAAAAGCAAGATCGACCCTTGGGCATGAAGGAGCCACGCCGGAGGTCCACATGGGGCCACCGCCCGCCCCCGCAGTTGGCAAGAGCAGGCTGAGGTCCTGAGCACCCAGGACCAGCCAGCCACCTGTCCCTCTTCAACCCACAACATCATCAATATTGCCCGGCCCTGGATAGCCCAGGTGAGCCTGATCTTGTTAGAACTCAAAAGCTAAGCAGGGTCAGTCTTGATTAGTAATTGGATGGGAGACCTCCAACGAAGGCTAGGGCTGCAGAAGCAGGCAAGGGCAAACCACCTCTTGCATCTGACGAAGAGAGCTGTGGTTCTCGAAAGCTTGCACTAAAGTTGGTTATTCTTAAAGTTGCTACTGGACTCTTTACTATTTTGCAACCACAGACTAACACGGCTAGTCCCTCTGGATCTATCACCTCTATTAGTCTCTTGGCATGAAAACTCCACGGGGGGGGGGGGGGTCGCCATAAGCCAGCTATGACTTGAGGGCACTCTACCCCACCAATAATAATAGTAATAATAATGGTACTTGCATACACTTTGGTGCAGCCCCCGCCTGCCCCGACGCACAGCCCCCCCCCCGGCCCTTCCCCCAGCAGCAGCAGCAGCAGCAGCTGCCGCCCCTCCCCCGGCCCTTCCCGGCCCCGCCCCCCGGCCTCTCCCTCACCTTCTTGACGGCCTGGTGGAAGCCGAACTCCCCGGCCTCCTTCAGGTCCAGCCAGATCATGGGCATGCGCGGCACGGCCTCCATCTCGGCGGCCACCGGAGGGGAGGGGAGGGGGGGGACCGGAGGCAGCCCCGCCGGGCGAGGCCGGAGCACAACCGAAGGCCTCCTTCTCCTCACACGCTCGCTTCCGGTCGCTCGCCGGAAGGCGGTGGCTCTCCTGCGCGAGGGCCGATGGGAAATGGAGTCCCTGCCCTTCCGAGGCGGAGGGAGGCGGGGCGGGAGCAGAGCGGCCCCGCCCCACCGCTCGCTTGGCCACGCCCTCCGGCGAAGGGAAGCGGGGCTGAAGGATTCCCGCGGGCGGCTGGAGGCGGTTTCCGGGCAAACCTTTACGAGAGTTACTGCAGTCGAAGGCCATTGATTTCAAGGGGCTTCGATTGGAGTAACTCTGTTTAGGATGGCACTGTTTATTACCACGTACTGCCTGTTGCTGTAAGTGTGAGCCTGCTGGGCACTTTCTGGGTCGTTTAATATCATCAGTGATCTGGATGAAGGAGTGGAAGGGCTGCTCATTGAATTTGCTGATGATACCAAATTGGGAGGAGTAGCAAACACCCAAGAAGATAGAATTAAAATTCAACAAGACCTGAATACTCTGGAGAAGTGGGCAGCTATGAATAGGATGCAATTCCACAAAGACAAGTGCACAGTATTATATCTGGGCCACAAAAATGGGAAGCACAAATACTGGATGGGGGATACACTTCTGGGCAGTAGTATATGTGAAAGGGATCTTGGGGTAAGAGTGGACTGTAAACTGAATATGAGCAGTCAGTGTGATGCGGTGGCCAAAAAGGCCAATTCAATCCTGGGTTGTATCAAAGGGGCCATAGTGTCGAAATCGCAGGAGGTCATAGCCCCTCTCTATACTGCCTTGGTCAGGCCACACCTGGAGTATTGTGTGCAGTTCTGGAGGCCTCACTTCAAAAAGGATGTGGCCAAAATCGAGAGGGTGCAGAGGAGAGCGACGAGGATGATCAGGGGTCTAGAGACTGAGCCCTACGAGGAAAGGCTGAGGGCCTTGGGAATGTTTAGTTTGGAGAAGAGGAGGTTGAGGGGGGACATGATTGCTCTCTTTAAATATTTGAAAGGCTGTCATTTGGAGGAGGGCAAAGAGCTGTTCCAGTTGGCAGCAGAGGGTAGAACGCGAAGCAATGGGCTTAAATTACATGCACAAAGGTACCGGCTGGATATTAGGAAAAACTTTTTCACGGTCAGAGTAGTTCAAAAGTGGAATCAGCTGCCTAGGGAGGTGGTGAACGGCTGGATGAATACTTGTCAGAGATGCTTTAGACTGATCCTGCACTGGGCAGGGGGTTGGACTAGAAGGTCTCTGTGTGGCCCCTTCCAACTCTATGATTCTATGTCAGGCTTAGAACGGCTTGTGATGCGTTTCAGCACTTCTTCAAGTCTGTATTGGGCTTCTGCTCTTTTCAGTGCTTTGCAGATTTGCTTAGGATCTCAGAAAGGTGGAACAGTCATAGTCATAGTAATGTATATACACTATTATATTGTTTATTGAAATATCTTTGAAATTAACGGTAGTGACTCACAATATATAATCAGCCTTGAATCTCAGTGAGAAAGGCAGACTATAAACAGCCACCATTTTAAATAGGTCTCCCTGCCCCGGTGCATTGCCCAACGCACGCCTTCCAGCTGCTGGCCTGTGAGCCCATGCTGAAAGCCACCCAAAGGGGCCACCCCCAGAGGAGGACAGGGCCTGCCCCCCTCCCCCCCCCCCGCCCAGTGGACTCTGCCAAGATGCAGGCAAAGATGAATTCGTGGCTATTTTTCTCTCTGTGTAAAAGAACAAAAATACGTTTGATATTGAATTGATTGAGATGCAGCGAATATTGTGTGTTTTTATTTTGATTTACTTACGTTATTTACTCACCCGGACTAAGGGCGGATTTTTCAGTGTAACAGTGCAATCCTAAGCAGAGTTACTCCCGTCTAAGCCCACTGAAATCAACGGGCTTGGATTGGAGTAACTCTGTTTAGGAACAGAGATGCAGAGGAGTTAGCCGTGTTAGTCTGTGGTAGCAAAATCAAAAAGAGTCCAGTAGCACCTTTAAGACTAACCAATTTTATTTTAGCATAAGCTTTCGAGAATCAAGTTCTCTTCGTCAGATGCCTGATACAGGCATCTGACGAAGAGAACTTGATTCTCGAAAGCTTATGCTAAAATAAAATTGGTTAGTCTTAAAGGTGCTACTGGACTCTTTTTGATTCTGTTTAGGAATGCACTGAAAGTCAATGCGATCAACAGGATGAGACATCCCATAAACAAAACAATCGGATTGTGAAGATCTAAAACCAAGGAGAAATCTAAAAAAACGGAAAGAAAACATAAGCATTTAAACATATGTTGAAGGATGCAGAAATAACATAGTAGGAATGTACTTACAGCGACATAATACGTACTACAATTAGTAGTTCCAGAGGAGTTAGCTGTGTTAGTCTGCAGTAGCAAAATAGTAAAGAATCCAGTAGCTCCCTAAAGATTAACCAACTTTATTGTAGGCTAAGCTTTCGAGAACCACAGCTCTCTTCGTCAGATGCATCTGATGATGCATCTGATGAAGAGAGCTGTGGTTCTCAAAAGCTTATCCTACAATAAAGTTGCATCTGATGAAGAGAGCTGTGGTTCTCAAAAGCTTATCCTACAATAAAGTTGCATCTGACGAAGAGAGCTGTGGTTCTCGAAAGCTTATACTACAATAAAGTTGGCTAGTCTTTAAGGTGCTACTGGACTCTTTACAGTTAGTAGTGTAGTCCCCAGTTCCTATCCCTTTACCAAAGTGTCCTTCAGAACCGTTTTGTTATCACCTGAGTAAAAAGGTCCTCCTGAATAATTCAGTTTTGCATATATGAAGCAGGGATCTTTTACTCTCAAAAGCGTATACCCTGAAAAGCTTATACCTTGGGCCAGTCATACACTCTCAGGCTAACCTACCTCACAGGGTTGTTGTGAGGGTAAATGGAGGAGAGGAGAACAATGTAATCCACTTTGGGTTCCCTACTGGAAGAAAGGCAGGGTATGAACGAAGTAAGTAAATAAATAGAATCTTATAGGTCTTCAGGGCACCTCTGGACTCAAATCTTGCTGTTTTGATGTAAGCCAACACAACTATCCAGCTGAAACCTAGTTTTGCATAGTTTATGGAATGACAGGAGTATTTATGTGTTGTTATTAATATATCTAATAAAGATAAAAACTCCGCAGGCACGATCAAGCTACGTCCTTCTGTTTTTCCAGATGGCTGCTGGAGAGGGGGCTGGGGATGGCGTGCCAACTGCCACGCAACCCAGAGGCACCTGCTGGTAAATCCTGCTTGGCGGTGGGAGGGGTCTTGGCATCCCCTGTGGATAGGACTTGTGCCTTTTTACAGAAGAAAGAAAGAAAGAAGGAAGGAAGGAAGGAAGGAAGGAAGGAAGGAAGGAAGGAAAGAAAGAAAGAAAGAAAGAAAGAAAGAAAGAAAGAAAGAAAGAAAGAAAGAAAGAAAGAAAGAAAGAAAGAAAGAAAGAAAGAAAGAAAGAAAAAGACTGGCCCAATGAAGTCTGAAAATGCCCCAGGGAAGGAATGTTGAGAATCAGATTAAAAAAGAAGGGGGCCGCCTGCTCAAGCCCCTCAGAGCTTAGTTCCAGAGGAGTTGGCCGTGTTAGTCTGTAGTAGCAAAATAGTAAAGAGCCCAGTAGCACCTTTAAGACTAACCATCTTTATTGTAGCATAGGCTTTCGATAACCACAGCTCTCTTCGTCAGATGCATCTGATGAAGAGAGCGGTGGTTCTCGAAAGCTTACGCTACAGTAAAGTTGGTTAGTCTTAAAGGTGCTACTGGGCTCTTTGCTATTTTTCAGAGCTTAGCGGACCCCAGAGAGGGGCTGCTCTACACAAAGATGATTCTCCGTGTCATTTTCATTGCGACAGCAGCCACACTGCAGATTTCTCTGTTCCTAACTTGCCTCGGCGCCCATGGCCACCATTTCACAACACACACACGGGAGGGCTTTGGGGGGTGTGGCTGTTTTTTAAAAGATCAAGAATTGCTAGATAGCTATAGCTTTATAATGTTATAACAATCTATTGCCATAACCTCCTAGATCCCAGCCTTGGTTTGAAAAAAGAAAAGTAAATCTCTGGCCGTTTCTGTTGCAGAGATACAAGGAGAAAGGTGGAGCCCTGGGTGAGTTCTTTCATGTATGGCTGACATGGGGGGGGCCACTGTCAGCATGCCACTCCTGGATTGCTGGACGTTGGTGGTGTTGCTGTGGTCTTCTGTACCATTCTCACCTTCTTGCAGATGGGTCTGATTTGGTGTGTCTTTTCTCTGCAGAAAGAGCACGTGCTGGGTCACCAGTGCGGACACTGCCAGCACTGAGGGTTTAAGATCAGAATGTCTATGTGCTCTGGTTAGGCTGCTCAGAGCACATGCTTGGAGCACAAGCTAGAAAGGGGGAGCAAAATTTTCATTCCTCTGGAGCGGCAAAAAGGCCTTGAAAAGCCCTAAGGAGTTTTTTTTAACATGTCTGTTGTTCTTTCAGCAGGACATTCTTTTCATAACACACAGATCTAGGGAACTGATCTCCTGCACTCTGAAAAAGTGTG
Organism: Eublepharis macularius; assembly: GCF_028583425.1. Lineage (NCBI taxonomy): Eukaryota > Metazoa > Chordata > Lepidosauria > Squamata > Eublepharidae > Eublepharis > Eublepharis macularius. Next base: position 94,051,837 of record NC_072800.1, on the reverse strand, counting down.
TGTTTCGGAATGTGTATCTGATCATATCATAATGCTTCAGAAGTCCTTCATCTGGGAAAGACATGGGAGCCACCTTGCAGCTGTTCACCCCTTGAATTTTAAGTATATTTCCTGCATTGCCGAGTTCAGTTCGTGATTTGGGGCGGGGGAGAATAATGCTAGTCAAACACCAGTGCTTTTAAGTTGGGAGTGGATTTTCATCTTCCCTGTTTCAGATGCTAATCATTACATGGTGAGACTTAACCACAACTTAAACATACTGGCAGCCACAGTAGCTGTTTCAAAATGGATAACATACGTTCCTGGTGGCTAGACCCTGACAATGGCCGAGGTGCTGCATTCTGGACCAGTTGTGGTTTCCGGGCTGTCTGGAGGGGCAGCCTCACACAGTAATCCCTCTGAGAGGTTACAAAAGTATGGCTCAGCGTGGCCGGATTGGCCGAGTCAAGGTATTGAGAGAGCTGGCACACCAGATGCAGCTGATAAAGGGCATTCCTGGCTCCCATGACAACCTGCTTTTCAAAGAGAAAGAATGAATCTGCCTACCCTCCTCCCCTTTAAAGCCATCTGTGCTCCTGGCCATCACATCAACTGGCAGTGAATTTCACAATTTAAAAACTTGTTCAGTAAAGAATAATATTCCTTTGATCTCCCAGATCCTAGTCCAATGCTCTAACCACTCCACTCCACCATACTATTCCCAGCAAAGAAAATAGGAGCAGGTGGGAAGGTCCTATAAAATAAAGGATGGTGCAGTACAGATCTCTGATCAGCAGATGGCGCAAAAGAGATTCTGCTGAGTTCATCATGTCGCTTGTAGTAAACCAGCAAGGTGTATAAAATGATAGGAGCACAGGTGCGATCCAGACTGGATGCTCAAAACAGAAAAATAACTAGGTCATGCGGGGGGAGGGGGGAGAGAGGAGAAAGATATGTTCAGGTGGAGGTACAAGCCTTAAGTTGTCTTTTCTCTCCCCTTCTCTTTTCGGGCTTGATGTAGAGCTCTGAAGAGCTCGGAAGCTTGCTCACCATTTTGGAATGATGATGTCGATACTAAAAAATTTCTTTTGCGCTGCTGTTGTTTTGAATTACTGGTCCAATTAAACATTTTATTCAGTCTCCTGGTCTATGTGAAGTTTCATGAGCCCAGCACTATCTCAGGATGTGCCACTTGCTGATCGGAGTTCCTTTGGGGAATATTTGGCTAATGGACTGATATGGCTACTGCAGCTCGGTTATTAACAGGAGCTAACAGGAGCAGGTATCTAACTCCCATTCTGCAGTCACTCCATTGGCTGCCCATCAGTTACCGGGTTCCGTTCAAGATATTTGCTATCACATACAAAGCCCTTCACGGCCCTGGTGGCTCATATCTACAGAGCCGCCTCTCTCCCTACGCTTCGCCATGGCAACTCTGCTCATCCAAACAGGATCTTCTGCAGGAACCACCCTTCACTGCTTGTACACGTGTATTCTCTGTAGCGGCCCCCCCCTTATGGAACGGCCTGCCCGAAGCAGTCAGGAAAGCCCCCCCTCTCCTGGCTTTCTGCAAACTATGCAAAACTGAATTATCTGGGATGGCTTTTTTACACAGATAGGAGGGCTGTACTGGAAGGAAATGGTTTACATAGATGCATTGGTAAAGGGATTAAAATTGTACTACTTCATTACATCATTTTTAAATTTTATTTTTTAATTTTATTTATAATTCTCTTTTCTCATCTGATGAAGAGAACTGTGATTCTCGAAAGCTTATGCTACAGTAAAGTTGGTTAGTCTTAAAGGTGCTACTGGACTCTTTTCTATTTTGCTACTACAGATTAACACGGCTAACTCCTCTGGATCTTTTCTCACTGGGATTCGAGGCAGATTAAGCAGTGTATGTACTGCATAGTCAGTATATAGTATGTACTATGTACTGTCTGTTACTATAAATCCACTTTGTAATCTTGCGTTGTTTAACGTGTCTTGTTTAAATGCTTGTGCTTTGTTTCAGATGTGTATCAGGTATCTGCTTGTTTTCAAATGTTTCTGCTATCCAAACCCTGTTGCACTGTTTATTGGCTGTCCCAGCTATATATCATATGGACTTGCACTATGCAATCCTCTTTGAGTCTCAGTGAGAAAGGCAGATTATAAATAGCATACACAAACCAATAAACAAATAAGGAAGAATTGCCGTTGGCCCAATATTGGGATCCTTCCTGGCATTAGGCCATTACTTTTGAACCTGTCCATCATGGGTTTGAGGCTGGATCCGGATTGGTGCAGCTTTGGACCATGCTGGTTCGTGCAGAGATATTTGGGCTATGACAGGATAATGTAATATTAGAATATACATGGAGAAAGCACCTAGCATATTAATAAGATTAGTAATAATCTTATTATGGATATGCTATTGCTGTCTGAGAGGTGAACAAATGGTTGTTCCTGGATTGCTTATTGTAGGATCCCGGAATTGCATGTGAAAAGGAAAATTTACGAGTTTTGATCATTTATCTTGAAAACCTGTGTTGTGTTTGGGGCCAAGAAAGTGTGACGAATTCTGGAGCTTCAAATGGGTTTTTGATCCATACATAGTATCTGGTCTGTTAGGCTGTTCCCATGCAGATAATGCCTTTTATCAGTTCTGTCCTTTCTTTTGATGTCGAGAGTATGCTTTTTCCTTCACCTCTGGCAGCCTGTTGGCCAAATGCTCTTGGGAAAGTTTACTCTTGGCCAGTCTCAAACGTTCCATTCTTGAGCAAGGTCATGGCATGGGTGGGGACTGGACAACTTCAAGCTTTCCTGGATAAGATAAATTGCTTAGATCCTCTCCAGTCTGGTTTTAGAGCTGGTTACGGGACTGAAACAGCCTTGCTCAGCCTGGGAGATGACCTGCGCGGGGAGATGGACAGAGGGAGTGTCCACGCAAAGTGCGCACATGCTCCCAGGACCACACAATGACATCACTTTGGGTCAGCTGGAACAAGGGGGGGTATTTAAAAGTTTAAATTGCCCTCGGCAAAAATGGTCACATGGCCGGTGGCCCCGCCCCCTGATCTCCAGAGGGGAGTTTGGATTGCCCTCTGTGCCGCTGTGTGGAGGGCGATCTAAACTCCCCTCTGTCTGGAGATCAGGGGGCGGGGCCACCGGCCATGTGACCATTTTCAAGAGGTGCCGGAACTCTGTTCCACCGCGTTCCAGCTGAAAAAAAGCCCTGCCCAAAGATTCCATCTTGTCCCCTTCTTGATCTTTGACATCTACTTGAAAACACTGGGTGGGGTCATCGGAAGATCTGGGCTGGGTTGTCACCAATATGCGGATGACACTCAGCTGCTCAAGCTCACATTGCTGGCTGATCACAGGGAGGCTGTAGAAACCCTAAACAGGTGCCTGGAAGTATTTTGCGAGTGGCTTCAGGCAAATATACTGAAGCTTAATCCCAGCAAAATGGAAGTGCTACTGGTAAGTGGAAGGTCTCACCTGGGATTTGGGGTTCCACCTGTTCTGATTGAGACTGCCCTCCCCTGGAAGGAACAGGTCCGTGATTGGAGTGCTCTTGTCTGACTAACCAGACAAAGTTGGTAAAAGGCTCTCCTGACCAGGCAGCAGGCCAGGAGAGCCTTTTACCAACTTTTGTCTGGTTAACCAGCTGTGGCCTTCCCTGGGCAGAAAAGACCAGGCCACTGGAGTGCACGCTCTGGTTACATCTAGATTAGATTATTGCAGTGTGCTCTGTGTGGGGCTGCCCTCGAAGACTGTCCAGAAGCTACAGCCGCTTCACAATGCTGCAGCCAGAAGGTTGACTGGAGTGGGTTGTAGGGGCCATCTCATCCCAGTCTTGGCCTGTCTGCACTGGCTCCCAATCTGTTCCTGGGCACAAGGGAAGGTGCTGGCATTGACCTTTAAAGGCTGATATGGTTTGGGACTAACATGCCTGAAAGACTGCCTACTCTTAGGAACCTTCCCGACAACATGGCCCTGCTCCAGGTGCCCCCAACCTTCTGAGCCTAGGTGAGCAGCAACCCTGGACAGGGGAGGGCCTGCTCGGTAGTGGCACCCACTCTGGCTCTCCCTCCCCAGAGACACTCCTCTGCCCCTTCTTGCTGCCTTCTGCCAGCAGGTGAAAACTTCTTTGCTTCCTTTGGTGTTCTCCTACCTGCCCCATGTTTTAATTGTTTTTATGTTTTATGTACCGTTGTGTATGTTTTATGTTTTATATATAGTTTTAGGGGTAGCCATGTTGCTCTTCAGTAGAAACAGTCGGTCTTCTTGGTGGAGGCCACCAGCCACTTCCTGGTCAGCACTGGCAGGAGTACTGGGCTGCCGCAGGCCCTTTTCCGGTGCCGCCTTGGGCTTGTAGCTGAATATCAGGAGAAATTTCCTAGCAGTAAGAGCAGCTTAACAACAGAAGTGATTACCAGGCTGGTGGACTTTCCTTCGCTACAGGGCTCAAAGCAGAGGTGGGCCAACCATCTAGCGGGAATGCTTGTTTTGGATTTTCTGCATTGTACAGGAAGTTGGACTAGATGATCTCTAAGATCCCTTCAAATCTAAGATCCAGTAAACAGCAAAATAGTAAAGAGTCCAGGTGCACCTTTAAGACTAACCAACTTTATTGTAGCATAAGCTTTCGAGAGCCACAGCTCTTTTCGTCAGATGCAACTTTATGCATCTGATGAAGAGAGCTGTGGTTCGCGAAAGCTTATGCTACAATAAAGTTGGTTAGTCTTAAAAGTGCTACTGGATTCTTTACTATTTTGCAACTACAGACTAACACGGCTAACTCCTCTGGATCTGATACATTGGAATCCTTATCCAAGGTGATTGTGTCACTATTCACTTTGGGCCAAGACTCACTTCCTAGAGGAAGTTTTCTTGCCTTTTACAGTCTCTATGGCTCTGTGGAACATGTTTCATTTGGACATCTATTAAAGTTGCTGGTTGGGCAAGATAACCCTTGGGTGCCTCTCCTGTGCTGCTGCGAGATTCCTTGATCTCGAGGGCCTGCATCATCCTCGGGGCTCCCGAGCAGCTGCAGACCCCCTGTTTCTGCCACGCAATTCTCTCTCATGCAGCCAGCCCACACGCAATTATATAACTTGCTTCAAGTCTGAAGTGTCTTTATATATACATGGATATATTTATTTTCTTGTTTGTGCAATGAGCTCCTTCACTCCCCTTTCTTCTCTCTACTGATAAAGGCGCCCTCAAAATAGAAAGCAAGCAGAAAGCCGGAGCCTATTTTTAAGGTGGATGAGACAAAAATGTTAATTTCCTTCAACTTTCGCAGTTACGGTGCTGCCAGAGGGCTGCAGAGAAGACTCAGTGAGGGAGCCAGAAGGAAGTCGAGAGGCAAGCATGATTTTTTTAAAAAAAATATTGAATTTATAGTCTGTTCTCCCGTCAAGCAGGCTCAGAACAGATTAACATCAGTTTAAAAGACCTCAAATAAAACTGATAAAACCGGTAGCAAAACCGGATGCACAAACATGGCCCATTAGGAAAGCCCAAATTCCCTGCCCCATCCCCTCTACCCATTTTCAGTTCACCCCTTCCCCAAGGAGATGAGGGCAAGGTCCACAGTTCACCTCCGTTTTATTCTCACAACCACCTGTGAGACAGACCAGGCAGGGGGCGGGGAGGAGATGACTTGCCCAAAGTGAGCTCCGTGGCAGAAAAGGGATTTGAACTCGGGTCCGAGTCTGACAACACTAACCTCTACATCCCCCTAGCCCTTCTGCAGTTCCTTCTCCTGCCGTTCCCTGACTGTCAGAGGAGACAGCAAGAGGGTCTCCTGCCAGTCCTTGGGCCCTGCCTGCTGGAGGGCCAAGCTGGAAGCTTTCTGGTTCACAGCATCCCTGCCACCCATCACCTACGACAGGCACTTCATCGCCTGCTTTGAATCTGCCACCGAGGCCGGATGGACCACCAGCATATTCCACTGATGCACCCCAGACGTGGATCACCCTCCCTCTAGAACCTGTCAGAGCTGTGGCTCTTGAAAGCTTATGCTACAGTTAAGTTGGTTAAAGGTGCTACTGGATTCTCTAGTACACGGCCAACTCCTCTGGATCTATTTTCTCCAGGGGGAACTGATTTTAGTAATCTGGGGATCATCTGCAATTTCAGAACTCCAGTCCCCACCTGGAGGTTGGCGACACTAGCCTAGGACCAGGCCTGTTGTTTCCAGCACTAGGTGAACATCCATTTCTTGGCTCAGGTCTTTTGATGATTTCTTGCATGTTGGTTAATTGATCAGGTGATTAGTTATCTTTTTACTCAGATAGGAGGGAAGTATTGCAGGGAGGGGGACTTAGATGCTGCACTAATGAGACAGGGACCACAGACTTCACCACTATGTTGCCTTGCATATTATCTGATGCTTTAAATATGTACTCCTATGTACTACCTGTGCTTCATGTTATCTAATGTCAGTCCTAGAATTGATTGTGTTCTGTTTCAGCAATTCTTCAACTCTGTATTGGATCCTTGCTAATGCTGTGTCTTTGTAAAATCCTATGACATTGTGGAAATGTCCTTGACACTGTATGGAAATGTCCTTGATACTATGTAATCCGCCTTGAGTCTCAGTGAGAAAGGCAGACTATAAATACATACATACATATCTTGGCGGGGTATGTTTAACAATACTTGTTTTCCTATATATACCCTGCAGCATAGTGGTTAAGTGGTTGGGCTGCAAACCGGCACTCTGCTGTTTTGAATCCCACTCCTGCCATGAGCTCAGCAGGCAGCCTTGGATCAGCCCCTCCTCTCAGCCCAGCTCCCCAGCTGTATTGTGGGGATAATAACAACACTAACTTGTTCACTGTTCTGAGCCGGGCACTAATCTGTTTGGAAAAGTGGTATATATGCACTATGATGATGATTTCTATGCTTCTCCATAGATACTGTTTGAGTCAGCTTACAAACTAAAATATAATTAAAATATAACACCATAACAGTCATAGCATAGCTTGCAGGGAGAGCAATCTAAAAATCTAATAAAATAAAAAAAAACTGAAAAGATGCTAAAAACTCAGCATTTAAAACTTGGCAAGAGTGTAGGGGCAGCTTAAAACATATAGCACCTTAAAGTGCATAAAACACTCCTCAGGTGTTCCACAGGCAAGGTGCCACCACCGGAGAAGCTCCGTCTCACCACCCGAGTTATATCTGAAGGCACACAGAGCAGGGCTTGTGCAGAAGGTCTCAGCTGGCAGACTTTTCTGTTCAGCTGTTTTATAAAGGGTTTTTTTTAATATAATGGGGGTGATTTGGTTATTGTTGCTTCATATGCTTTGATTTTTCTTCCATCTAAGTTGTTAATGTGTTTTGAAAAGATACTGTGTTAAATTAAACATTTATGTTGTTGTTTTGAATTTATGGATTTTTAACATTTGGACAATATTGTTTTTAAATTGGTTTACACTCTAAGATGCCCTAAGATCAATATATTGTCGAAGGCTTTCACGGCTGGAGAACATTTGCTGTTATAGATTTTCCGGGCTGTATGGCCGTGGTCTTGGCATTGTAGTTCCTGATGTTTCACCAGCATCTTCAGAGGTGTAGCACCGAAAGAAAGCGATCTCTCGCCACATATTGACACTGAGAGATCTCTGTCTTTTGGTGCTACACCTCTGAAGATGCCAGTCACAGCTGCTGCCGAAACGTCAGGAACTATAATGCCAAGACCATGGCCATACAGCCCGGAAAATCTACAATAACGAATGCCCTAAGATCTTTGAGCAGATGTCCTGATGTCCACTTTAACAAACTGGCTACAAAGGTGTTTCTCGCCTACAAACTAGGGTTCAAAATCAGTATTTTATTCTTTTGATCTGTACTTAAGAATGTTGCCTTGAACATATCATTATGGGGAGCGCAGGAGAGAAACTGCTGGAATGAATGAGTAAAGAACTAGTCTGTATTTTAAAACCTTAGTTTGTAGGAATTAAACAAACTACAGTTTGTTCAAACACTTGATAGGGACATCACAATAGACTGAGGTTATTTCTGTACTGCAAGTCTCTGATCTTGGTGTGGCACGGACGTTGTGAGAAGCATGAGAGTATTGGGGGGGGGGCCTTCCAAGGCCTATTCGCATCCCAAACAAGTCTTGGTGTTTGTTGGGGGTTTTCCGGGCTGTATTGCCGTGGTCTTGGCATTGTAGTTCCTGACGTTTCGCCAGCAGCTGTGGCTGGCATCTTCAGAGGTGTAGCACCAAAAGACAGAGATCTCTCAGTGTCACCTCTGTCTTTTGGTGCTACACCTCTGAAGATGCCAGCCACAGCTGCTGGCGAAACGTCAGGAACTACAATGCCAAGACCACGGCAATACAGCCCGGAAAACCCCCAACAACCATCGTTCTCCGGCCGTGAAAGCCTTCGACAATACAAGTCTTGGTGTGTTCAATTTGAACGCTGTACCATCTTCTTCCTGGGAGAAAGGGCCTGTACAAGGTATTTTGCAGCCCTAAGCAAAGTACATCTGCTACAATGGGCTGGTGATGGCATAAGCCCAGGAGGAAATGCCAGTCACACACACCCCCTCGCAACTGAGGGCTGGGATCAAGTCAAGCCCACCTCACGTCGCTCCTCTCTGAGCAGCTTGTGCAGAGGAGCAGCCATGGAGGAATCCTTCAATCCTGGCTTGCCTTCCTGCACTGCCAATGCTTCCTAGCCCACCTCCATCCAGGGACACAGTGGGGACTGGGGCCTACTGGGGCCAGGCGCTGTATGGATATCACAAGCAGCCTCCCGAAATTGTATCATTTAAGTTATTTCTAATACCTGCCTTTCCTCACAAATGTAAGCTTAGGCTATTTACCATATAGTAAAGAGTCCAGTAGCACCTTTAAGAACTAACCAACTTTATTGTAGCATAAGCTTTCGAGAACCACAGCTCTCTTTGTCAGATGCAACTTTATTGTAGCATAAGCTTTCGAGAACCACAGCTCTCTTCGTCAGATGCATTGTCAGATGTATCTGTCGAAGAGAGCTGTGGTTCTCGAAAGCTTATGCTACCATCAGGTTGGTTAGTCTTAAAGGTGCTACTGAACTCTTTACTATTTTAGAACTACAGACTAACATGGCTAACTCTTCTGGAGCTATTTACCATATGACACCAGTAGTGACAAGCCAACTTTAAAACCTGTATCTACCACTACAATAGCCACAAGAAAGTACCCAACAGCTCCTTGGGATGAAAATCAACAGAAGGCCCTTAAGAATAAAAACCGCCTTGCAAGCTCTCCTGAAAACTGGCAGGGCAGAGGTGGTGTGTGCCTGCGCTGGGAGCCCACTGCAGCTGGGAGCAACGGCCCCTCCCAGCTCTGGAATCAGCTGCTGCCCTCTGAATTTCCCAGTTGGGGTGGGATGTTGAGGAGAGACTGGGACGGTGAGTGAAAGTTGGCACAGGTGTCAATCTGGTCCTTTGGGTCTTCCGCTACTTCCATGCAGAGGGTTTTTTATTTTAAAGAATCAACAAGATGTATTATAACTGTCCCCGTTCCAGTTTTTCCCAATCCGTTGCTCTTTTGCAGATCTCTTTTAGTCTGATCTTTTGGGGAAAGAATGCAGCTCCCCAGCATCTGGCAGTCTGCAGCATTGCCATGTGGCTCGCTTCATAAACTCGGCTCCAAAGAGGGTCTCAGACAAGCCCCTCTCTGCCTCAGGGTCACTTCTGCAGGATGGGATCCAATGGCCTGCCTTACAGGAGCTGACATCAGGATGACCGGAACTGGGCAGGAAGTGCTTTGAACAAGGCAAGGGGGGCAGTGCTAAGTGGAGTTGTTACTGCGTGCACTATGGAACTCACTGCCACAAGCTGGAGAAATCACCCATGAAAGGTTACACAAAGGCATGGAGGAAAGGTCCATTGAAGGCAATCAGCAAATCAGTCAGGCCTGCTTGTCTTTGAACGCAAACGGAGAGTGGAAGCCCTTTTAAGCGGGTCATCAGTCCCCCGGCCGGCCACAAGGTCTACCCGGCAGGGTCAGTGGTGGAGGGTGGACCGACCCTTCAACTCACCGAGTTTGTCAGAGTGGGTCACTGCCCTCCAGAGCTGTTGGTGACCAAACGCCCTTGCGACTTGGGGGGACACTGGGCCCTGGCCAGCCTGGGCTTCCCCACCGCCTACTCCCACACCGCGGCCATCTTGGGAACGTTGCCAGCCTCCAGGGGGGGGCCTGGAGATCTCCCCGAATGACAGCTGGTGTCCAGACCGGAGAGGTGCGTTCCCCTGGAGGAAAGGGCCGTCTTGGAGGGGGCTCGACAGCGCTGCGCCCCGCTCAGGCTCCAACCCGCAGCGGGCCACCCTCGCCTGGGGGGCGGAGGCGCCGGAAGCGGCGGGGCGGGGAGGCTCGGCGGGGCGCCCCGGCCAGCGGCAGTCTACCTGGGCCGAGCAGGGCCGTCCGAGCGGCGGAGCTGGGCTGGGGAGGCGGGGACGGCAGGGGGAGCGCGAGGGGCGGGCGGGCAGGCAGGCAGGCAAGCAAGCAAGCAGGCGCCTCCTCCTCCGCCGCCCGCCCGCCCGCCGTGCCGGGGCTGCCCCCCGCCTCCCCTCGCCTGCGTGCCTGCCTGCCCGCCTGCCTGCCCGGCGGCGCTCTCAGAGCGGCGGCGGTCCCTGCCCAGGCAAGCCGGAGCCTCTGCCGAGGACGGAGCGCGAGCGCGCCCGGGGCGCTGCAGCATCGCCGGGCAGGACTGCGGCGCCGGGCGCGCAGCCCAGGCGGGGCGCTCCGCGGGCTGAGCCCCCCGAGGCGGGCGGGCGGGCGGGCGGAGGTGTCCCGCGCCGTCGGGGCGGCCATGCGGCGGGCCGGGCCGGGGCCGGGGCCGGGGCCGTGAGCGGGCGGCGGCGCGGCGGGCGCCCCCTGCGGCATGGGCGCGGTGCTGTCGCTGTCGCCGGGCTCCCGGCGGGCCAGCCTGCTCGACGAGGGCGCCTGCGGCTCACTGGCCCGCCGCGCGGGGCCCAAGGCGGCGGCGGCGGCGGCGGCGGCGGAGAAGGGCCTGCGGCGGCCCTCGGTGCTGCTGCCGGCGCTGACCTGGAAGCGGCTGGTGGCCTCCACCAAGAAGCGGGGCCGCGCCGGCGCCAAGGGGGCCCCGCGCGCGCCGGCGGTGGCCCTGCTCAACCGCGAGAACGCGCAGCGCTCGCTCTCGTGCGCCCACCTCGCCGCCGGCCCCGAGCGCGCCGCTCTGCAGCCGGCCGGCCCCGGGCTGGGCCTGGGCCCGTCGCCGCGGCGGGTGGTGGTGCAGGCGTCGACGGGCGAGCTGCTGCAGTGCCTGGGCGCCTTCCTGTGCCGCCGCTGCTACCGCCTGAAGCGCCTGGCGCCCGGCGAGCCCATCGGCTGGCTGCGCGGCGTGGACCGGGCGCTGCTGCTGCAGGGCTGGCAGGAGCAGGCCTTCGTCACGCCGGCCAACGTGGTCTTCGTGTACCTGCTGTGCCGCGAGAGCATCGACGGCGACGCCGTGGCCTCGGCGCCCGAGCTGCAGGCCGCGCTGCTCACCTGCCTCTACCTGGCCTACTCCTACATGGGCAACGAGATCTCCTACCCGCTCAAGCCCTTCCTGGTGGAGGCCGACAAGGACGCCTTCTGGACGCGCTGCCTGCGCATCATCGCCGCCCTCAGCGCCCAGATGCTGCGCATCAACGCCGACCCGCACTTCTTCACGCAGGTCTTCGCCGAGCTCAAGGGCGAGGGCCCCGCCGCCCGCCGCGACTTCCCCCGCGCCCTCGACCGGTGACTCCGGCCGGCGGGCGGGCGGCTCGGGCCAGGTTCCGCCCCAGGCTCGCCGCAGGGAGCCCCGGACCTCGCGTCTGGAGTTGGCACGGGCGAGCGTCTCTCCTTCCAGGCGGGGTTGGACTAGATGACCCTATAGACCCCTTCCCTTCCGGCCCTGCGGCTCCGTGTGGTTTCTTGGTGGAGCAGAAGAAACCCCCCGAGGCATTTGGACAGCCTCCTCGGTTTTGAACAGGCCAGCCGCGGTTCCCCTCTCCCCATTTCTTACTGCTGTTTTTACTGCTTGTTAATTCTCACTTCTCCGGACGGCCAAAAAGTTTTCTGGCAAGCCAAAGGGATACAAGTGGAAGAGAGGGGAGAGGAAACTGTAAAGATCGGGTTGGATCTAAGCAGCAAACCCGAGTTCTCCAACCAAGACATCCACCTGGGCCGCCGATTTCAGCCTGGAGGTGTAATTTGCACCCTAGAAATTGGCCGCTTGCTTTCCATTCTAATGCCTACCCACTAATTCCAGACATCGTTATGGGGCTGTGTGAGCCTGCGAAAATGTGTTGAACTCAGCCCCCGCCTTCAGTGCCATCGCCGTCCCTCTGCAACTGCCGCAGGAGTGCCACCGGAGGCTGCGTCTAGTGCGATTTATATATAAAATGTGTTTGTGCAAAGGTGTGTGTGGGGGGGGGGGGGAGGTCTGAGGGCACCAGTGGAAGGTTCTGACTGCATCTGCAGTGACCTCGAGAAAGAAGCAGTTTGCAAAGGGGGGGAGTTCCAAGGCTTGGTGGTCCAAGCAGAGAGAGGGGTGTTTAAGTTCCCTGCCAAATTTCACCAGTCAAATAAAAAATCTTCAGGTTTCCCTCAAAATCCCGGTGATGAGAAAAAACACTTCACCCCTAAAATTCAGGCTGATCTTTTTCAATCTGAATTTTTCTTTAGGGAAGATCTGGGGACGTTTTAGGATTGTCTGGGTCTTATCCTGATAGATAAAAGTCCCTAATCTTTCCTGAAATTTCTTGATTTCTCTCCAAACCCCTTGGCTGTTTCGTCAAGAAGGCAGCTCCGGAAGTGGCTTGGGTGAAATTTCTGCAGCAGGTTTAAGTCTAAGACTGGGCTAAATGGGCAGAGAATCAAACAACCCAAACATGGCTGGTTAGTATGTTTTGTGGGGGGAGAGGGAGGGAATAGGTAAAGGAAGCGAGACCAGAGCTGCTTTTGTGGGAGCAATCATGGATTGTTAAAAAAACCAGATCCAGCAACGGGTTCCACTTTGCCAAAAACGTCCGTTCGCTGTCTTTAAATCCATGTATGGTGTCAGTGGAGAAGATCTCATCTGACACCCCAATCTTCCTTTTCATTTGGGGTACTTGACATCCTTTGCTTTCATGGACTAGTTGTTAGGGGCTTGCTGTGCCTTGATCCTGAATAGGACCCAAATATCAACACCTCCTGCACGCTCCAGCACCCTGGTGACGGGAAATGATTTCCACTTTCTACCTTTCCGGAGCCAGATCTGTTTCAGTGAAGCTGCTGAGACCAAACCCTTCTTGAGCACACCAGCATTGTGATGGCTGTGGCTGATCAAATTCTGGAAGAGAGTGTCTGGCTGGCGGGATGAGCGCATGAGAGAGCTCTCTCAGTCACAAACTTGGAGGTGCAAAACTGGGACTCGGCGATCTTTGCTGAATTTGCTGTCCCAGACTTCAGCTCACATTCCCAGGTGCATGAGGGAAAGTGAGGGTGAATCTGGAAGCCACCGTCAGTCTTCTGACCCAAAACTGAGCGCTTAGCTCTTGGGTTATGCACAGCCAGTGTCTCAGGGTACAATGCAGGCGGGTTCTGGTGGGAAACAGATTCCTTGGAGCATGCAGCACAAAAGCCTTAGGTGCCCACCCTGCCCTTCGTATGGCATTCTTGACTCCTTCCTCCTTAAAAAAATAAGCAGGTGCAGCGTGGCCATTAGAGTGTTCGGCTGGGAGACCCAGGATCGAATCCCTCCTCTGCCATAGAAGCTCACTGGGTGATTTTGGGCCAGTCACATACTCTCAGCCTAACCTACCTCACAAGGTTGTTGTGAAGATAAAATGAAGAAGGTGAGAATGTTGCAAGCCGCTTTGGCGTCCCGTAAGGGAGAAAAGTGCCATATAAATGAAGTGAAGGGGCTTTTTTTTATCAGTCATCCATTCTAAACTTGGAGGCTGAGAGGAGGCAGTTCCTGCCATTTGCAGTTCATGGGATTTCTCATCACAGAATTTGCTATTTTTAATACAGAATTCTAGGCTTTGGGGTCATTTCTGCCCTATACAAATATGTTAGTTTTATACCAGTTTAGGTGGCATTGCTTCCTCCTGGGAATTACAGCTTGGAGAACATACAGAGTTCTTCTTCAGGGATTCCTGGTGTATCTCGGAGAACTACAGTCCCCAGGTTTCCTTTGGCAGAGGGAATGACTATTAAGCCTGTTTTAGGTCTGAGCTCATGGCAGCAGACTCCGCATCCTGATTCTGGGTGCAGAAGCTGACCTCCGGCTTCCCTGAGCGGCTGGTGAGTCTTGATTTGCTCATCTGGAGAGAGTTCTCTTCCCAAGAGGTTGCTCCCAAGGGCTACCTGCCCAATGGTGATTGGTTGCTTGGGCTGCCTGTCAGTCCCAGAGGCTGTTTGGCTGATCTTTTGATTGGATTAGGTGGCCTAGCTGAGGTCTTTTTCATGGCTTCTTGTTGGATCAGTCCCGTGCCATGCTGTGCACCAACATGGCAGTGGCAACATGACCAGGTGCACTCACGTAGCGTTTTCTCTCCAGCATCACTATGGAAGTTGCAAGGGCCCTTTCATAATTGCACTGGGTCACCCGAGCAAGGCTTCCTTCCCAAGGCACCCTGGGCACAGTAGTTCTGCGATGGGGCTGGGCTCTCTTCGTCAGCTCTCAGCCTCCTCAAACTCCTACAGTTCCCAGGATTCTTTGGGACAAACACTGGCAAGATAAAACACTTTTTAGGTGTGTTTGATAGATGGGCTTTTAAAAAGAGCTGGAAGTATCGTGGCAAGAGATCTTGCCCCTTTTACAGGTAAAATACATATTGGTCTAAGACTTCCTAGGTTATTTAGGGATGGTTTAAAAAAGCCCTTGAAATAAATTTAAGACTTGCTCATTTCCATGGCAACTGGCAACATTTCTAGACTGCAGCTTAGAAAGGGGTGGGGGAATTCAGTTGAGAATTCTAGATAAAAAATATTTTTCATTAACTCTTTCACCCAATGAAAGGACTACCCTATTTAAGAACAATATCTTGATTTCTCATGGTATGAGACTAAAACAGCACTGTTCTCCCTGAAAACCTCAAAAGAAAACATGTTTCTGAGAAGTTAGCCGTATTACTCTGTAGTTGCAAAACAGTAGAGTCCAGTAGCACCCTTAAGACTAATCAACTTTATTGTAGCATAAGCTTTCGAGAACCACAGCTCTCTTCATCAGATGCATCGTCAGACGATGCATCTGACAAAGAGCTGTGGTTCTCAAAAGCTTATGCTACAACAAAGTTGCATCTGACGAAGAGAGCTGTGGTTTTCGAAAGCTTATGCTACAATGACGGTGCATCTGACAAAGAGAGCTGTGGTTCTCGAAAGCTTATGCTACAATAACGGTGCATCTGACAAAGAGAGCTGTGGTTCTCGAAAGCTTATGCTACAGTAAAGTTGGTTAGTCTGAAAGGTGCACCTGGACTCTTTACTCTTTTGTTTCTAGTTTTGTATTCTTTTAAATGAACTATTCAAATATATCAGAGCAAACTCTGTGGCAGGGACTAGGGATTGCCTAGGGAAGGGCAGGTGAGAAATCTAGCATGGCAAGCTAGCAGATGCACTCAGGTCGCCCAACTATGTCCAGGAGCAGAGTGGGCGAGGGCTCTGCTTTTCAGACTCCCCCTGAGTAAGCAGGATAAAGCCTCCGGGGACTGGAGAGTCACTGTGGTGTAGTGGTGCTGCATTTGGACGTGGGAAATCTCTGCTCAGCCTCATTAGCAACCTAGTAATTAGGTGATCTTGGGCCAGTCACTGTCTTTCAGCCTCACATACCTTGCAGGGTTGTTGTGAGAATGGAAGGGGGAAGGGAGAACCATGCATAACATCCGAAGCTCCTTGCAAGAACAGGGTGGAGTAAAAAGGGAAAGACAGATGGTATGAAAGCTAAGAGGCGGCCCTTCTGGCTTCTCTTGGCCAGCAGAGCAGTGCCAGCTGTCTCCTGCACTTCGGGCTGAGATTAAAACTGCTGTGGGGTGCAACAGAAATCGAGACAGAGCTTTGGCGGGGGTGGGGGTGGGGTGGGGAATCTAAAGGCAAAGTCGAGGGGGGAAAGCTATTTGTCTAAAATGCACAGCTTAACTAAAAAGGCTGAAAGGGTTTGTGTGTGTGTGTGTAATCTTTGTGGTCCCAAAGCAAGTCTTTTCTGCTTCGTTGGCTACTTTTGCATTAAGCCACACTGACTTCAGGATTTGGGCAACTGAATTTAAGCACAACCTTTCCCTCCCCCCCTCCAATCTTACCTCTCTCTGATATGCATTGGAGCGGGGGCGGGGGGGGATGGAAAAAGGGAATCATCATTTAGATAGCTGTAAGAACAGTCAGCGATGCTAATGGGAGACGAGTTACAACTGCAAACATAATCTGAGACCAAGAGTTCTCAAGACTTCTGGCTGGTGAGCCTCCCTCTGCCCAGTAGACTGAACATATCCAAATAAAAGCAGATTTGTCTGTTCAGTTTTTTATTTGGCATAAGAACATAAGAAGCACCTCGCTGGATGAGACCAGGAGTCCCATCTTCTCCAGCATCCTGTCTCACAACTAGAAAGGATGCAAATTCCTGGAGATTTGGGAGTAGAATCTGGGGAGGGCAGAGTTTGGGGAGGGGAAGGAGTTGAGCTGGGATGTGATTCCATAGAGTCTATCATCCAAAGCTGCCATTTCCTCTAGAAAATAGTCCAGTAGCACCTTTAAGACTAACCAACTTTATTGTAGCATAAGCTTTTGAGAACCACAGCTCTCTTCATCAGATGCATCGTCGGCTTTTGAGAACCACAGCTCTCTTTGTCAGATGCGTCGTCATCTTTTGAGAACCACAGCTCTCTTTGTCAGATGCATCGTTGGCTTTTGAGAACCACAGCTTTCTTTGTCAGATGCATCATCAGCTTTTGAGAACCATAGCTCTCTTCGTCAGATACATCTGAAGAAGAGAGCTGTGGTTCTCAAAAGCTGACGATGCATCTGACGAAGAGAGCTGTGGTTCTCGAAAGCTTCTGCTACAATAAAGCTGGTTAGTCTTAAAGGTGCTACTGGACTCTTTACTATTTTGCAACTACAAACTAACACGGCTAACTCCTCTGGATCTATCTCCTCCAGTGGAACTGATCTCAGGAGTCTGGAGATCAGTTATAACTGGGGAGAATTCCAGGCAGTCCTGTCTGGCATACCTGGGTCAGAGTTCCACGCAGCCAATAGGCCAGGCAGCGATTGCCATCGTTGCCGCAACTGGCTAGAACTCCTCGCTGGAACGTGCCCAGGATGAGAGATTGTTCCGCCGCTCTTGGCTGTGGGCTGTCTGGATCCCGGTTTCATTGGGGGGTCTGTTGGGCTCGTCTGCTTGGCGTTGCTACAAGACTAAAAGGCCCCCTCGGTTTTTGCAACAGATCCTTGATTTTACAAAGGCCAGCATGGCTGCCATCAACTCACTTGTGACACTGGAGCTTTCCTGCCATGCTCAGGAAGTCATGTGGTTCTGCTGCTTACTAGGCCAGATCCTCGTTGGTCTTCCTAGCCTAGGAACTCCCCGAGGTCTTGGACCGAGGCCTTTCCCATCCCTCTTTAACTGTTGGTGCCAGGGTTTGAACCAGGAACCTTGTGTGTGCAAATCATGTGTTCCCCTGCCAAGCTCTGCTTACCTGCTGGCCACTCACAGAATATACTTGCATCCATAGCTAGAAGCGTGTAGATGCAGGATAGAGAAAGTCACTTTATCGAGGCACACTTGCTGTATCATCAATGTATATGTATATTTTTATACGTGAGATAATCGTTTTTTGTGTAATACGGGTTTAGACCAGTGACTTCTTTTTATAAAAGATCCAAACTCTGCAACTAAAGGCTGTTCCAGAAAGTGGCTTTCTTAAAACTGGAGCACAGGATGTCATCTGGGAAAGGCAGTCTCTTGGTCCGGGGCTCCCTTGCCACGGTTGTAGGGTGTTGCCAGTTTGAACTGCATAGCCAGGGCTGTGTGTATTCTGGGACTGTGCCAAACACAGAAGTTGGTGTTGGGCAGCAAAATCAGCATGCTGAGAATCTCAGCTTTAAAACGTGCAAGTTTCTAGTCCTTATGGCTGTGAAAATAGGCTTGAGTGTACATAAGCCGATATGTAGATAGATAATTTATTTGTGTGGAACAGAGCTCATGATGGAGACCAAGGCTGCTTCCACACATGTTGGATAATGCACTTTCAGTGCTCTTTAGTGATCATTTGGAACTGGGGTTTCGTGTGTGTGTGTGAAACTAAAAATCCACTTCCAAAGAATTGCGAAAGCGCATTGAGAGTGTGTTATCCAACGTGTGTGGAAACGGCCCAAGTCTGAGAGACAGCGGATGGAATAACAAAATCTATACAGTCAATCAGCCGATGTATGTACATTTCCTAATTTGCATAATTTATGCCAGTTGCATAATTCACGTCTTCTTGGCATAGACATTAAAGTCCAGACTTCCCAGATCCTCTACCCCGTGCTTGTTTTATCCACAAGGCAAGAGATACTGTTTGAGAGGATGCATCTCTGCATAACTCTGCACACTGAGAGGCAGTGTGGTGTAGTGGCTAGAGTGGCAAACTAGGATCTGAGAGACCCACGTCCTATTTCCCGCTCTGCCATGGAAGCTCGCTGGGTGACCTTGGGCCAGTCAGAAAAACTCTCAGCCTAACCTACCTCACAGGGTTGTTGTGAGGAAAAAATGGAGGAGACAAGATTGATGTAAGCTGCCTTAGGTTCCCGTTGGGGGGGAAAGGCGGGATGTGAATGAAGTAAAATAAAAACAAATATTTGGGCCATGGGCTAAAGAGCATTGGAGGTGCATTCTCGATCCTCAGAAAGCTGACCAGATAAGCTCTAAAGACGACATGGGGGCAGCAGAAGAGACTCCTCCCTCTTGGGCTGTATCAACCCTATTGCTGCTAAACCAGCATTTTCCCTGGGGCGGGGCTGGGGGGAGGAAGCTGATAGAGATGTTCCTGTGTGAACGTGCTTTCCTCTGGGGAATGTGGAAACTGTGCATGTCAAGATAATCTATTTAATTTTTGACTTTCTCTCCTGTTCACGGGGATCATTTTTGGAATGTTTGATTTGTAATTTTTAAAGAGGGTTTGCGGGAGGGAGAGGAAACCTGCCACCCTCCTACATCATTTACTGTTTAAAAAACACAGGATATTTTTCTCCAGCATGGATTGGGACAGTCAGTATGATCAGAACTGATCCGTTTCCCAATGGGATTGGAGTAGGACGAGAGTTGCCAACTCCCGTTGGGGAAAATCCTGGAGATTTGTGGTGCGTGAAGAGGGTGGAGTTTGTGGAGAAGAAAGAGCTCAGCAAGCTGCCGTTTCCTCCAGCAGAACTGAGATCTGTAGTTCGGAGATCAGTTGTGATTCCAAGAGAGCTCCCCTCCAGGCCCCTCCTGGAGGTTGGTAACCCAAACTGGAACTTTCCTTATCCTGGTGACGTTTCCTTGTTTGACTTTCTATTTATTTCTCGAGTTGGACTTTCCCAGCCTCTTTGTCCCTGACGTGAGTTGGGTTCGGTGTTCGAAAACATGTCCCGTACAGTCCAAAGCGGGGAGCACATGGAAGACCTCTTGTTGCCCCAAAGCTTCCGGCTTTCAAGGAAGTTTGAGCGGCCAGTGCTGGGAAGAGACTGTGCAAAGGAGGGCAGGCAGCTGCGTTCACAGCCCTGCCTTGAGCTGGGCAAGGAACTCAACAGATATTTAATGCAAAAAAAAGGGGGGGGTTCCCTCCAGATGGTATTTAAAATCTGTTTGTATAATATTTACTATCTGAGACTTGCCTAAATGTTTGATTTATACATTGTGTTGACTTGTATCATTGCAGGGAGCAGAGAGCCCCCCCTTTTTAACAGCTGGGGAAGGGAAGTTAACTCGGGGTGGGGGCCAGAATTTACTGACAGTGGCACTTTATGCAAAATAAAATAGAAAGTGAAAAAAAACATTGTAGCCCTTCCCCCACCAAAGATATGATGAATCCTTTTTGATTGAACAGTTGTAATGAGGGGGGGGGCAGAGCAGGCCCGTCCGGACAAGTAGGGTGAGCCACTCCATAGCACGAGTGAGACACAAGTGAGTATACATCATTACTGGTATATCCCACTTTCGTTCTGCTCTGGAGCATCTGGTCGTGTCTTTATGCATGTCCATACACACAAACCTTCCTTATACTGTATCAGGCCATCAGGGTCAGACTTGTCCACTTTGGCTTGCAGCAACTTGCCAGGGTCTCAGGTAGACATTGTTCACATCACCTCTTACCTGATCATTTTAGATCATGATGGGTAGCTGTGTCAGTCTGTCCGTGGCAGTAGAAAAGAGCAAGAGTCCAGTAGCTGTGGCTCACGAAAGCTACCCTACCCTACCACAAATTGTGTGGGTCTTCGAGGTGCCACTGGACTCTTGCTCTTTCTACTGATCATTTTAACTAGAGAGGCCAGAGATTGAACTTGGGACATGCAGGCCAGGCAGATGCTGTGCCACAGAGCCACAGCCCCTCCAAGTAACTTATGGGTTCCCAGGAGGTGTCCCATCTGGCCACAGGTCAGACCTGGAGTTGCTACAACTAAGCAGCTCCAGGTCTGCTGAATCAGAGTAGTAGTTTGTGTAGCTCAGCATCTCTAACAGTGGCCAGTCGTATGTCCCAAAAGGCAGGGCCCGCTGGCCTCAACCAGACTCCCCCCAGCACCTGAAAATCTGAGGCACTCTGCCTCTGAATCCAGACATCTGAGTCATCTCTCATGGCTAATAGCCAACAACCTCTTCACACATTTCTTCATCCCCATTTTTAAATCCATAAGCCACAGGTTATCACCACCTCTGGTGGCTGCGAGTTCCACGGGTCCAACTGCCCAAGTGCCTTCTGGCCATAATCTGGGACAGGCCTTGTCATTCTGACTTGTAAGGAACCACCTGTTTGTTTTTGGTTTTTACTCAGTAGGGCTCTCAATCTCCAGGTAGGGTCTGGGGAATGCCTGGAATTACATCTGACCTCCAGATTACAGAGATTGGCTCCCCTGGAGGGAATGGGAAGTTTGGAAGGTGCACTCCATGACATTCTACCCTGCCAAGGTCGCTTGCCTTCCCAGAATTCCCTCCCCAGATCTCCAGAAATTTCCCAACCCACGATTGGCAACCCTGTTCCACAGTTTTTGCTTCCCTGAGCCTACTTCCTGGCAGGAAGCGCGCTGGGCTGCATGAAATGTTGGAAGAGAGATTCCTTTGGTGGCTGGTCAAGAATCCTTGACTGTTCGTTGCCATTTGGAGACAGTGGGAGGATGTGCCCACGCCATGGCAGAGGGACACAGTTCGCTCGTTGCTTCCTTTGACTGCTCCACTGGCTCAACGGTGTGTGTATACGCGTGTGCTCAGCCTACCCCACCCCTTTCCTGATATCCAGGTCAGCTGAGGACAGGTATAGTTCTTCTACTGGAACTGGCTGGCCTATTTTTGCAAGCTTATTCAGCATGAGGATCGCGGCTCCTGCAGCCAGAGAGCGACGCAGAACGCGGGTTGTTAGCTGCCCTTTTACACACTTGAGAAAGGAACTTGGATGCTCCACACAGCCTGAGGATAAATGTATGCTCGATTTTAGCTTTCCCAACAGAAATTCTATGTGCGTTTGCTAACCTTTCTCCTCTAACCATCCGCTGGATGGATGTATCTCCAAACAAGTTGGTTTTTCCAGGTAATCATTTAAGTGTCAGAACGGCCCCAGGCATGCGTGATCCTCCAGGGGAGGGCTGGAGAGGAACAGGGATTACCCTCTTCAGACGGATGACCAGATCCCACCCACACATGCAAGGGAATAATCCACTGGACAAAGGCCGGCTCCAAACCCTGCAGAGGTAATCCTCAGGCTATCAATCTGTATGGGGACCGGGCCCAGTCTAAGTCTGAGCAGGAGCACTACATGGGATTTTATTTATTTAAAACATTTCTGTCCCACCGTATCTCTTTGGAGTCAGGGCAGTGAGCAATTCAGCCACTTTGTTGCAAAGACATAACAAATAATTAACAAACGGAAAACAGATCAACATACACGTTTAAAAGCATTCAGATTTAAAACACAAGAATTAACACACACAGGATCTGGCGAGGCACCTGAGGAAAAGAGCTGTGCTTCTTGAAAGCTTATGCTACAATAAAGTTGGTTAGTCTTGAAGGTGCTACTGGACTTTTTCCTATTTTAAAATTCTAGTGGGACGAGATGCAACAACCTCAATCACGTTTGATTTTTGAGGCTGTTCCTGGCATCTTCCCCCATGTTTCTTGCTGCCATTTGTAGGCAGAGTAGGTGTCCTCGGTTGACTCAAAATCAAAATGAGCAGTCTGTCTCGTCTTACTGTCATGGACTGACGTATTTGTCAACACCTGTCACGTCTAAATGACAAGCCGGGTTCGGTGCTGAAGGGAAAATTCTCCGAAAAGTGTCCCTACAGCAACAGGTGCGTCTTTGCCACATAAAAGCCACCTAGGCTCACCCCGTTCTTCTAAGGCTTATTCTTGATTGCACCAATTAATGGTAATTTCCTCTTCCCCGTGATTCACTTTGCCTCGAATAGCTCAATGGGAGGAATTTTAGATTGTGGTGACGCGTGGTGGGGAGGGGGGCGGAACGGGACCAGCAATACTGCTGTGAATTTTTCACTGCTTAAAAGCCTTCTTCGCTACATGCAGGAGGGCAGGGACTGTGGCAAAGTTACAACATGATTCTTTGCATCAGTTTCAGCCCACAGATGCTGACACATTACAAATCCGGCATTGTAGAAAGCGCAGAAGCTCTACCTGTCCGGAAGGTTTCTAATAGCAGTGGGCATTTGATGGCCCAGGTTGGCTCACCTCTCTCTAAACGAGAGGAAGTACACGCAGAGGCTCCAGTGAAGAGAGCCCGTACATCTTCTATCCAGATCTAAGACCTGTCGCCTCCTCTCTGGGAATCTCAAAAGAGTCAGTATTCGAGCCTGCAGTCTTATGCTTCCTTGTTGTCTAGTAATTTCCCGAAGAATCCGTCTTTGGTAAGATGGGCGGAGGGGCCGTGCAGATTTGGGTAAAGAGTACAGCAATTTCTGAAGGGCTTCCAGGACGTACATGCAAGCCAGAGGGGGTTTAACCCTTCAACCTCCACTCAGTTTTCCCATTTGAAACAAGACGCCTCGTTTAGATATTTTCACTTTAATTGGGAAAAGAATGGTTTTCAAGAACATGTCTTTTCTTCTTTACATTGTGAACAACACACGGGGTCTGGTTTCGAACAGCAAAACTGAGCGGAGGTTGGAGAATTACTTACACACCATCTCCCTCCCTGGTATGTCCTGAAGGCAAAGGTGGGTTATGGAAGCCTGCAGTGTGAATGTCTAATCGTCATTTTCTCAGTGAGAGCGCTAGGATTTTCAGGCAGGAGGAGAGGGAGGAAGAGAATCCAGGAAAGATGGAATGAGAAAAGAAGGTGGAAGGAGCTGTACCAAGAACTGATGAGGGGGAGGGGGGGGTGTCCCTTCCTTCTGGCTTCTCAGAAGGGCTCCTGACCACTCTAGCTGCTGACCCAAAGCTTGAATGGACACGGCACAGGTGAGGGAGGGGAAGTGATGATCGCAGAGTGGCCAGTGAGGAAGTGAGCAGGCAGCAGAGCGGCAGGTTAGACCAGGCTTCTAAAAGTCTGGCAGGTTTGGGAAAGATCAGAGAAAAGCTGCGGAAACTCTTGGAGGTGCACAAATGTACCATAATGCTATGAGGCTGCAGGGGAAAAAACCCATCTTCCCAACAGTATTGAAGAGCAAATTACCCAGGGGGGATTAGCCCAAGAGAAGTGGAGAATTTTCCCTCCCATCCCAGATTTTCACCAGTTTCAATGAGTCTCTCTACACGGGACCTCTTACACGAGGATGCTCAAGTGAAGGGAGATAGAATGTTAGCTAGGAAGACGGAGCCAAAGGCTTTATTTCATCTTCACCTCCCAGAAGGCTCTGTCAATTTCACCTCCCCCTCAGGGAAGCAAAGATAAAATAAACCCTCTGAGGAGTGATCTCTGCCAGCTCTAGAGAGGTGAAACTGTCTCTCTAAACTACACTTCCCAGCTAACATTGCATCTCCTTTCACTTGAGTGTCCTCATGTAAGAGGTTTCGCGCAGAGACAAAATTTAGACATTTCCAAAACGGGATTTCATGTGTAACATGTTAAGTTCACTGATCACCTTGGTTTTTCAGCAGTAACAGAGGCATCCTATCCTCTAGCCACCTCTCCCCACTTCAGTCCCATAAACAATCTACAATGCCTTTTCTTGTCATCTCATTCGTTTCTGATGTGCCCATCTGGGACAAAACAGGAACCAAAATCTGGTGGCCAGCTTGGCTGTGACTCCAGGATTGGCCTAACATAGCAAGCCTGGAAGAAGCCAGAGCAAAGGAACAGCAACACTTCTTTCCATCTTCTCAGTGGGCCTTAAGTGTTAGGAAAGGGCTTTATTCAAGCACCCATCAGGGCTTAGAAGAGAAGAAGCCCCCATCTGGCTGAAGGGAGGGGGGCAAAACTGCATATATCTCCACAGGGCTTTTTTTCTAGGAAAATAGGCAGTGGAACTCAGTGGGTTGCCAGCACAGGGGGCAACTCCTGGTTGGAAGTGGTCCTGGTACCACATGCGCACGTGCAAAGTGCATGCACACTTCTTGGACCACACAATGATGTCACTTTGGGTCAGCTGGAACAAGGGGAGGAGTTTTTAAAAATTTAAATCGCCCTCAGCGAAAAGGGTCACATGGCTGGCGGCCCCCCACCCCGATCTCCAGACAGAGGGGAGTTTAGATTGCCCTCCACGCCGTGTGCAGAGGGCGATCTAAACTCCCCTCTGCCTGGAGATCAGGGCGCGGGGCCACTGGCCGTGTGACCATTTTCAAGAGGTGCTGGAATTCCATTCCACTGCCTTCCTGCTGAAAAAAAGCCGCGCGTCTCCATATGAAAAGAAAGCACAATTCCCTGGCAGAGAGGAGCAGGCAAACACTCCTGGTCTGGGCTGAAGCACCTGCGTGGTGCAGGATCTCTTCCTTCCTTTCTCTGGGAATCTGATACGGGGATCTGTTGCCCTGGTTGCTTCTGCACCTCCTCTTGTGTTCTTGTGTATTTACTAATGTGACTGAAGTGCAACGTCTCCCGTGCTCTCTCCTCCAAAGGGAACCAGCTCAGGTGAGTCGGACACCCCAGGACTTCTCACCACTCGGAAAAGTGGGGTGCAGGTGACCAGGGGCTCCAACATGGCCACGGGGTGGGGGTTCACCATCCAACTGCTGCTGCTTGTTGGGCGATGTGGGGAGGCAGGCAGAGGAGGAAGAGCTGATTCCACCGCCTCCCCAGAGCCTGGTGTGGCGTCAGGGGGATGCTGCGGCCTGATTCTGATGAATCACACCTAGATATGAACGTGGTGATGAGCACTGACTGGGGAGTGGAGGGAGCAGCACTCTCAACTGTTCCGCTCACACACAACGTGGAGGGAGTGGGACGGTGGGAAGTCAGGCTGCTTGCGGACTTCGGAAGGAGCTTGGAGCTGATTCACACATGCCTGCCCATCACTCGGTGACTCCAGCTGGCTTTCTTGTCTCGCTCCACCAATTATTCAGAAGAAAAGACGTTAGTTAATCTGTGATTAGGGCTTTAGAGGGTCAATTGCACCAAGGAACAAATTACCACCTGCAGGACTAATCACAGGAAAGGCAAATATTTAAGACCTGAGTAAGCTTTTTGGCTAGGGCTGGCTTACCCCGGTGTCGGATTCTGAGAGCCAAGCTACAAGTGATGCCTTACACAGGTTGGACACTTGTCAGCTTCCCTCAAGTTTTGATGGGCAATGTAGGCGTCCTGGTTTTACAGCTTGGCTCTCCATTACAACTGCAAGACCAGGATGCCTACATTTCCCATCAAAACTTGAGGGAAGCTGACAAGTGTCTAACCTGTGTCAGGCATTACTTGTAGCTTGGCTCTCAGACACTGGGTGGAGCCAACCGTGTCTCTCACCAACACCGCCCCCCCTCCATCCACAGTGCAAGTGCTGGTGTGCAGGTGGGTTGGAGCGGAAGGGGACAGCAGCCTCCGAACTCTGGATTGGGCAAGGTGGAGTCCTGCTTGTGGATCTCTCTTGATGGGCTGTTCGGTTGAGAGGGAGTGCCTGGCCCCAGGTTACCCTGGATGCTTCATGGCAGGGGGGGGGATTTGATCTTGGGCCCCTCTGGGCCAGAATACCAGCTGACCTTCAAATATGGTTGCCAACTGGCCTGGAGAAAAAGTGTCCTGTCACTTTACTAGAGGCTTAACGGGATGCTATTTACCAGGTTATATTATTGACCTCCAGGCCGCAAGGAGCTTCAGCTGCCCATCCCCCATATTAAACCTCTATTAAAGGCATAAGACATTTTTCTCCAGGCCAGTTGGCAACCCTCCTCACAAAAGGACGGCTCCAGCCCTGTGTATTGAAATCGAAGGATGCCCTTCGCACAGCTCTTTTGCCTGCCCTTTCAGGGTCAGTGAAATTTCTCCACCTGTCCCAGCACACATCCCCCCACCAATGGTGCAACCGTCCATCTGCGGCTGAATGTCAGCAGGAGAGAGCAAAATAATAAGATGGGATGTGGGGTGCCAAGGAGCGCTCCCTGGGTGCACAAGGTACAGGGCAGGAGCAGGAGCAAGAAAGAGCAGCTGCCTCCAGGTTCCCACAGACTGCCAGAGCAGCAACTGGGTGCCGAGGATTTTATTGATGTAGATCTAGAGCTCAACAACTCCTGGGAAGAGGATGCACTGGTGGGGGGGGGAGGCCTTGCCTACCAAAGAGGGCACTGCAAATCAGCAGGTCAACGGTTCAAACTCCCTTCCCCAGTGGGCACAAAGGGTCTTAGCCTGGTTCACAGCAGAGCATTCCCATCCCATAACAGCTAACCTCTTAGCTTTCACTCCTACTCTCTACTGTCATGATGTCATTTGGACGAGGAGCGGGGGAGGGGAGGGGACTCGTGTGGCTTTTGCATGAGCACTTCCTGCCGGTGTGCCTTCTCTTGCACTTCCTGCCGCACCCAATCATGCCTGCTCAGCCTGTACATCTGTAAACAAAGAGTTTATTACAAAGGCACCAAAGCTCTCCTTTTCCAAGCAAAAGGGACCCTGCAAAGGATGCCCAAGACTTCCAAAGAGTATCTGGTTTAACTGGGGTGATACCAAATGTACCTATATATACACACCTTAAAGAGGTCTCAGCGTGTCGCTGCCTCTCCCCAGAGTAGTTTTCCTCATCCTATATAACACTAGAATGGGGCGGGGGGAGCCAGGTGAAGGTTCTTTGACGTCTGGGTGTAGATTTTCCCCTGTTTTGGCTGGGCTACAAATGAAGACAGATTCCCAACTCCCCCAGAGCAATGGAATGCCAAGAGTTGGGAGTCCGCGAGGTATTGGGCCTCTCCCCATTCTGGGATCCTTCACACCTCCTAGCCAGTGTGTCCCCCTCCCCCAAAAATCCTCTGTTCATCTCCTCGGTGAGTAAAGCACAAAACCATCCCGGCTCTTGGCAAAGTTGGGCTGGGTTTCCTCGCTGAGCATCTCTACGGTCACCAGTCTCTTCCTTCCTTTCAGGCTGACCTGGATACAGTCTGACACTTGCACCCGGAGCTCCTGCTTTGACCTGGAGAGAGAAAGATGCAGAGGGAGAGGGGGGCGCGGTTAATGGAAGTCTTCTCTGCAGGCAGCTGGAGGGTACGGCCCAACCAGGCAGCAAGGAGATGGGAAGCACAAAGGAGGCGTTTGTAGAGAGAAAGAAGAAGGGCCAAGATGGACAGAGAAATCTCTATGCAGAGCCAGATTTTAAAAAATTATTTATTTACTTACTTAATTTATACCCCCACTTAGGGTTGCCAAATCCAGGCTGGGAAATTCCTGGAGATTTGTGGGTGAAGCCTAGGGGAGCAGAGGGACCTCTGCTGGGTATAATCCCATAGATTCCACTCTTCAAGGCAGCTGTTTCTTCCAGGGGAATAGATCTTCATCACCTGGAGATCCATTGTAATTCCAGAAGATCTCCAGGCCCTACCTGGAGCATGGCAATCCTATGGGGACCCAAAGTGACTGACATTCCCATCTCCTCTATTTTATCTTCTCAACAACTCTGTGAGGTACGATAGGCTAACAGTGTGTGACGGGCCCAAGGTCACCCAGTGAGCCTCCATGGCAGAGCCAGGATTCGAACCCAAATCCTAGTCTGACACCAACAACTACACTACACTGGTTCATCAATCATTTTAATCTTTACGGATCACAGTAGCTTAGTTTTGTCATAGATCAAAACAATCTTCCCAATAAAGCTGCAAACAATGAAAGATGATGGGAGACGTAAATGAGAGCAGCCCTTTAAAACATCAGACAAACTCCTCCCCTGTAGCTGGACTGGACCCCAGGACTGGACCTGAGAGCCAGTCATGCCCAGAGGGTAGGAAGCAGGACTCGGAGCTGGTGGGTCTGTATTTGAGTCCTGCTACAGACGTGTTGCTGCTCTCTCCCTGTCTGCAAAGAGGGAAGAAGGTTCAGGTTTTCACAGGCAAAATGACAGAGAGTCTCACAGCCCCTTAAAGACAAACCCAAATATTGTGGTTGTAGGTTTTGTGAGCCAGACGCCCATTATTACTTTCCTCAGCCACAAAAAAGGGGGACATTTGTTGTTCGGATTTTCCCTTGTACCTAACCAAGACGTTTTAAGCCGGCCCTGCATACAGCACCTAGCACTGTGCTGATAACATAACAACTTAAATTAAAAAACACACACACACAGTAGACCGCCATTAGTAGCCGAGTGTTATTTGCCACGTCTGCCTTGCTCTAAATCTGTGTCAAGAGTGGCCTGGGCTCTGGGAAGCTATTTTTGGTGCCAGAGAGCAGCTGATCTAGGAAACCTGCAGAGGAGCTGAGAGTTCGGAGCGTCCCACCTCCACCCTGTGGGGCGCTAATTGGCTTGTTCCCCATCAGACTCTTCTGGCTCAGCGGGCTGCGTCAGTCCTGTGGGTGCAGGCCTGGCTCTTTGCTTGCTGCCGCTTTCTCCTGGCAAAGGGAGGCTGCATAAGAAAATGGCCTCTCCAGACAGCCAAAGAAATGCAGCCACGTCCTCTGCTTGCTTGTGATCCAAACCCCCTTTTTCCAGCAAGCACCTTTGTTCCCTGGGGCAATCCACATTCCTTAAAACACCAAACCACAAAACTGCCACAGGAAAGAGGCTTCCTTTTAATATTGTAGTTTTTAACTGTGGAGTGCCTTGAACAGCATTCTGAAGAGGCAGCACACAAATATCCTAAATAAACAAATAAGGTGGCATTTTAATTCTTGCCCAAGTGGTGCATCCACTGCTGTTTGGAATGCGCCCTGCAACACGTGCTGCATGTTGCCCTTTTACTACAGCAGTCTTATAGCAACTGGAATTCCCTGTGTGGACAAGACAGTCCACAGATGCCATAGGACAATGGTAGTGTGGCCTCCCACAATGTGTGGATGCAGCCACGGTTGCACAAGCAGTTACCATATTGGATAATCATATTTAAGAGATTACTAGACGCAAGGGACACTTTTGTTTACCCAGAGCACAGAAAGAATGAAAACAGTTTTTCAGTTAAAATCTCAAATAGCACAGCTGTAAAAGTTAGCAAACCCCAGAAATGACTGCAACTGTCTTCTTGTTTTGGGGGCCTCCCACCCCTACCAGTTGGATTTTTGCCGGGTCCATTTTCAATCCTTGGGGAGAAATTCGGTACCCCCCAAAATCCAGCTCCTCCTTGTGAAATTCACACTTGGATAATTTCACTGGCAGTTTGTGTTTCTGTAATGTGGTTAGTACTTTTCGGACCATTTCTACATGTGATTCTTTATCAGCCGAATAAATTAACACGCCATCCAGGTAAACAACCACACCTTTATACAGGTACTCGTGCAACACTTCATTAATAAAGTTCATGAAAACGCCTGGCATTTACACACAAACACAGCTCTACACACAAACACATATGAAACATCTCCAGGCATTGACAATGTCCTCTTTAAAAAAAAACCTTTTACTTTGGAAAATGCGCAAGCCATAACTGGCCTCCAAAGGTAAAGTATTGCAGAACAAGACGCAACTGCAGAGTACATCCCAGATCAATTCTGCTGCTTCTCCTAGCATCGTCAAGAGAACAACCACAGCCGCTGCGGCAACAGAAACAGAAGAAGGGGAGCGGGCCCTTTGTAAGGCACAGAATGTGTTCCTTTTTCTGGAAGATTTAAAGCTGAAGCTCCAAAGTGTTCAGAAGGGGGGTAGGGAGAGGGCTGCCCAAGTGGCGATCTGCAGAGGCGATTCCCTGGATCTCCCATGCTGTGATTCCCAAACAATGTACCATGATAGCAGTGGGGGGAGGGAATATGCATTGTGATATTGTTCATGCTGCATCTGCTGCTTTCTGCCCCTTGGAGCGTGGAGATGCCGTGCAGGGCTGACCCCCCCCTTTCACACACAGACAGTGACACCAGGACCCCCTGATGCCGCGCATCCTGCAGCTGACAAGCATGATGGGAGAATCCTAGAGGCATCTGTCTCTGAGCCCCAACAGACCGGGCAAAAAAGAAAAGGGAGATGCCAGGAGGTGGCAGTAATCGGGCCAGCCCGCAGTACCACCAGGAAGGATACCCACGAATTGTTCCGGGAGTCAGTGAAAGAAAGATGTGTGTATGTTTTTGTGTGTAACAAATGAGCCTGCAGTTTTAATCCAGAAGTGGGGGGGAAAGCCCTGTAGCCCAGAACACAAAAGTTGGGGAAACACAACCTGGCATTTGAGGTGAAGTGAAGGGCTTTGGAAGCTGCCGACCTCTGCAGCTGCCTGGATGAGGGGGAACACCTTGAGTCCTGCTGTGGAATAGTCGAGGGGGACCTTGTGCCAATCTGATACGTGCAAGTTCCCCATGAGGACGTGATACTGGCAGTGCGTCAGCCCAAAGAGTCAGACACTTGCCCCGCTGGGGCCTGTAGGGGGTCTCAACAACAACAACAACAACAACAACATTCGATTTATATACCGCCCTTCAGGATGACTTAACAAAGTATGCCATTATTATCCCCACAACAAAACACCCTGTGAGGTGGGTGGGGCTGAGAGAGCTCCGAGGGAGCTGTGCAAGACTCAAGGTCACCCAGCTGGCTTCAAACGGAGGAGTGGGGAATCAAACCCGGCTCTCCAGATTAGAGTCTCACGCTCTTAACCACTACACCAAACTGGCTCTCTAGGCCCCCTAAGGTATCCTGATGAGAGAACCTCAGCGCCCCCCCCCTGCAAAAAACCTGCCTCTCTTCAAAGCATGTCTAGTGATGGAGAATCTTCTTTCTCCCTTGGCAGATGGATCGGAGTGTTTAACCCACGTCGAAACTAATCCCGAACCTTTCCTGGCCAGCCATCACCATAGCAACTGGGCCCTCCGTCAGTGCCATGGCAACCAGGTCCCAGGCACTTTCCTGCTGTCCAAATACGGCGTCAGGAAGTTGGGACTCAGGGAAGCTCCGGGAAGTGAAACGCGCCTCCAAGGTGGATGAACCAGGGCCGGCTGGTGCGATGGAGCTGGCTGAAAGGAACAGCCCATCGCAAGAAATGTAGGAAGGGGGACGAAGAGCCCTGCTGGATCCAGCCGAGGTGGCTCAGACACATCTCGCATCCCGTTTCTCACAGTTGCCAACCAGATACCCCCAGGAAGCCCAGAAGCAGGGAAAGCAGCCAAGAGGCCTCTGGTACTGCGGCTCCCTAGCAAGTTGCATTCAGCGGTACACTGCCTTGGACCATGGAGGTTCCATGTACCTGGCTAAGGGCTCTTTATGGATCCCTCCTCATGCATTCATGGGTCTTGTCTCCTTTGAAAGCCATCCACATTTTGTGGCAGCAAAAGTATCAATTGTGTATTGGGTGACCCTGAGTTTGGGTGTTCTGCGAAAAGGAGAAAAAGTTCGTTTTCTCCACATCATGAATAATATTGTGAGCGTCCATAAGGTCCTCAATACCACCTTCACCGTCATTTCTCTAACCCCCACCATTTTCAAGTGACCCAGGCCCACAACACTTCAGCCCCCACAGACCGACCATCTACAGTTTCACCTGCTTAACTGACGGCTGGAAGTTGCTGCCAAGCTGGGTGGATTGGAGAGAAATGGGCACACGTTACCAGCCCACTGCAGGCTGCAAACCTGTCCCCGTGGTACTGCCTATTTACGCCACTGCAGAAATAATGCTGACATTTCTCTTTTATGTGCTGCCTGCAGATTCCGGCACCGCTTGAAAATGGTCACATGGCCAGTGGCCCCGCCCCCTGATCCCCAGACAGAGGGGAGTTTAGATTGACCTCTGCGCCGCATGGTGCGGAGGGCGATCTCAACTCCCCTCTGTCTGGAGATCAGGGGGCGGGGCCACTGGCCATGTGACCAGTTTCAAGCGGTGCCCGAACTCCGTTCCACCGCGTTCTCGCTGAAAAAAAGCCCTGGACCTGCCTGCAGGAGAACTCCTTCCTCGGTGCTCCCCCCCCCTTTCCCCTCACCTCGGCAGCCGCCTCTTTTGCACATCACATGCGCTGCCATCTGGAAGGTGATCCTTGACCCTGGCTGGACCTGTGTCTTTTCAGACTGGATAATCGATCCCCCGAGGCTGACATCTGTCTTCCAGGAGCCTCCTTCCCTCCTGATGGTATCTGAAAGAAGACTGCCCGGGTGGGGAAGGCCTGGGAATCTCCCAGCTCAGAGAGGGGGGGACCATGTGACTGTAATGTTGATGCCAAAGGCAGAGACTCGAGTGCAAATTCGCCAGTGAAGCTGAGAGGTGTCGGGAAAGGAGAGCTTAATCCAGGCCGATTGAGGCTGGCTTTGGTAGAGAGGATATTGCCGTTTGGGGGGGGCTAGAAATAGGCTAATAATTGACTGTCTTCTCTGGATCCAGGGAGTCTGCATGCTCGTGAGGAACAGAATGTATTCATTTATTATATTGGGTATTTAGCCCGTCCTCCCCGCAAGTGGGCTCAAGGCGGATTACAACCAGAACATGCAATGCACAATAAATACCATCAAAACATGATTAAGACACAAAATGCGATCTAATTAGCTTTAAACGCAGCAACTGTAACCAACCACATAGTACAGGTCATCACCCAGGAAGAAGTAGGGAGGCCAAAAAATAAGGGACCGCCTATCTCAGCCCTAAGCCTGGCGGAACAGCTCTGTTGACAGGCCCTGCAGAAGCGTAACAGACCCTGCAGGCCCTGGATGTCAGCTGGAAGAGGGTTCCACCAGGCTGGGGCCAGAACCGAAAAGGCTCTGCCTTTGGTTAAAGACGGCGGGCATCCTTTGAGCTGGGGACCACCAGCCGATGCTGGCCAGAGGAACGTAACGTCCTCCGGGAGATATAAGGGAGGAGCTGGTCCCGAAGATACGTTGGCCCCAGTCCACTTGGGGCTTTAAATGTCATAACAAGAACCTAGAACTTGATCCGGAATTCAATTGGTAGCCAGTGCAGTTGACATAGCACTTGGTGGACATGTGCCCTACATGGGACCCCCGTAAGGCCCCATTCTGCTGCATTCTGGACCAGTTGCACTTTCCGGGTCAGTCTCAAGGGTAGCCCTGCATAGAGCAAGTTACAGTAGTCTAATCTGGAGGTGACCATCGCATGGATCACCCGTAACTACATCACAGGAATATGGAACTTCAGAGACTCCTGAAGACCCCAGCTTTTGTACTGAAAAAAACAAGCCTCCAGTCAGACAGGAGCAATCTAGAACTTGGTTTCTATGCCAATGATCAGCTCTGGAGCATATCAAATGGAGAGCACATTTGTGCACACGCAGAGAGCCTCTCTCTCCATCAGGTATGCCCTGCCAGATTCTCCCAAGAGCTTTAACCCATCTGGCAATTCTCACTTGCAACCATCAGCAGAAAGGGGTGACGACCCCGCTTCCTGTCCCTGTGGTGGCTGCCGACTCCTCCCTGTCTGAGGAGTGATGGCACACGGCAGCTCAAGGAACCACACACCCCATAGACAGGCTGGGCAGAACAGCCCCGGGTTGCTCACATGGCAGGGGGGAACAAAGGGGCAGTGGTGGGAATACAGCGTTCTTTTAGCACTATGTTTAGAGCAGCCCTGCTGAGCAGAAAAAGCCCTCTACTGCTGCCAAGGGGACAAGAGGCAGGCAAGCAGCCAGCCACTTGCAAGAGCCTGGATGGAGCGGAGTCCTGTGCCTTTGGGGGAACTGGCACTCGGTGCTGTCTGGGCCCACAGGAGCTGGGAGGAAAGTGCCTTGTAGGGAGACAAACTTGACTAGTCCGGAATTGCTTGCATTCCAAGGGACAGCTGCTTTCTAAGGTCTGAGGCACGGAGCTTCCCAGCCCGCCCCAGTACCAGACATCCTTTTGATAATAGCCACAAGCTCCGGCATCAAGTCACAGCCCTGCCGGAGGGTCACCACAGACACCCTGTTCCACCACTATCCGTAGAAACATGACACCTTTGGATTTCCCTCTGGAGCTGGTATGTTGTTATGACCACCCCCTCCTGTTTCGATGACCACATGGAAAATTCCATCAGGAGAATGCAAAATAGCAAAGAGTCCAGCAGCACCTTTAAGACGAACCAACTTTATTGTAGCATAAGCTTTCGAGAACCACAGCTCTCTTCGTCAGATGCATCTAATGATGGATCTAACAAAGAGAGCTGTGGTTCTCGAAAGCTCATGCTACAATAAAGTTGGTTAGTCTTAAAAGTGCTGCTGGACTCTTTGCTATTTTGCAACTATATGACTAACCTGACTAACTCCTCTGGATCAGAATGATCACTTGTCAGGGATGCTTTAGGCTGACCCTGCACTGGGCAGGGGGTTGGACTAGATGGTCTGGAAGGTCCCTTCCAACTCTGTGATTCTATGATTGCATTTGTACCCTTTCCGAGGACACCTGGAACCAGGCTAGGTTAGCCAAGGGGCTGCAGCCCAGTGGTCAAGCACCTGCTGGGCATGCAGATAGCCCGAGGTTCAACCCCTGGCAGCAGCTCCATCTAAACGGACCAGGTGGTAGGTGACGAGAAGGAGCTCTGCCTATCTGAGCAGGCAATGGTGGTGGACCAAGCAGAAGGCAGGTTCATGTCGGACAGCTTCTGAGCTCTAGAACTGCCCAAAGTGAAATCTGGCAGGATATGGAACCAGCGTCTTGTAGCGGTAAGAATATTAGAACAAGACTGCGGAGACCTGAGTTCAAATCTTCGGCCGATCTCTTGTTCTTGGTCAGCTCACAGGGTTGTGGTGAGAATTACATGGAGGAGAAAAGACCCCTGCCTGCCCCCTACTTGGAGAAGGAAGGACAGGGCCAAAAGGTGGTTTCCATTACATTTTTATCCCACCCCTTGTCCGGGGGCACATTTGGATCTCCCCCCCCCCATTTCAGCCTCACTACTACCTTGCAGGGTAGGTGATGCTGAGAGCAGGTGATGGTGCCTGGCCCAAGCTCACCCAGCACGTTCCATGGTGAGTCGGGATTTGAACCTGCCTCTCCACCCAGCACTCTGCTTGGACAGACATAC
Source organism: Eublepharis macularius (assembly GCF_028583425.1). Taxonomy (NCBI): domain Eukaryota; kingdom Metazoa; phylum Chordata; class Lepidosauria; order Squamata; family Eublepharidae; genus Eublepharis; species Eublepharis macularius. The sequence continues at coordinate 94,016,240 of NC_072800.1, read as the reverse complement.
TTCTGGAATGTATTGTCGAAGGCTTTCACGGCCGGAGAACGATGGTTGTTGTGGGTTTTCCGGGCTGTATTGCCGTGGTCTTGGCATTGTAGTTCCTGACGTTTCACCAGCAGCTGTGGCTGGCATCTTCAGAGGTGTAGCACCAAAAGACAGAGATCTCTCAGTGTAGGTGTAGCACCAAAAGACTGAGAGATCTCTGTCTTTTGGTGCTACACCTCTGAAGATGCCAGCCACAGCTGCTGGCGAAACGTCAGGAACTACAATGCCAAGACCACGGCAATACAGCCCGGAAAACCCACAACAACCATACTTCTGGAAGATCTCAGCTTTGCCTTCTTGCACTGGTGTTATATTGGTTTCACTTCCAAGTCTTTCCCCAGAGGATCCTGGAAACAGGAACCATTGCCAAGTTAACATTTCCCGGGCAGAGGGAATGGCTGTTAGAGCCAGAAGTCCATACTGTCGGACTCACTCTTTGACCCGGGGGGGGGGGGCGCTGAGGAGCAGTTTATCCACTCAGCAGGTTCCTGTGGGACAGCATTTGCTGGACCTTCCACTTTCAGGCTGCAATTGCCAGGAAATTGTAGCCTTTCAGTTCTTCCCTTTCTCCACTTCGACATGGCCTGCCCTGACCCCCCTGCCAAGCCCGTGCATGGTGGGCAGAGTACGTGCGTCAGACCCACCTCCTTCCACACACCCCTGGATTATGCCTGCAGGTTTTCTGAGCCAACTCCAGCCCCCTCCCCAATGACTCAGCTGGGCCACAGAATCAGACTCACGAGGGCTTAACCGATTCACGGCAACCTCTGCTGGCTGGTGCGTCACAGGCAGCATTTGCTGGGTGTTAAACGCTGACATCACCAGCCTCTACTACCCTGAAAGACTTACAGTAGGTGCATATGTGAGGATACGGCTGCAGCACTGATGGGGGAGGACGGCAGGCAGTTCTCCAGAGCATGGTTGCCAGCCTCCAGGTGGTGGCTGGATATCTCCCAGAGTTACAACTGATCCTCAGATGACAGAGCTCAGTTCTCCTGGAGAAAGTGGCTGCCTTGGAAGGTGGAGAGGGCCCTCAAGCTTTTGAGAACCACAGCACTCTTTGTCAGATGCATCGTCAGCTTTCAAGAACCACAGCTCTCTTTGTCAGATGCATCTGACAAAAAGAGCTGTGGTTCTCGAAAGCTGATGATGCATCTGACAAAGAGCGTTGTGGTTCTTGAAAGCTTCTGATGCATCTGACGAAGAGAGCTGTGATTCTCAAAAGCTGCCAATGCATCTGATGAAAAGAGCTGCAGTTCTCGAAAGCTGACGATGCATCTGATAAAGAGAATTGTGATTCTCGAAAGCTTATACTACAATACAGTTGGTTAGTCTTAAAGGTGCTACTGGACTCTTTACGACATTCCCTAACAATCTTTTAAAATAAGCTGCACTGCTAGCACCAGCGACTGCTGTGGCCTTATTGGATCGACCAGGGACTCCTGACTGCTAACATCCGCGTCTGTGATTAGCAAGCAGGAAGAGGCCTCTGACCTGGTGGCGCGCAGGCCAAGAGACGGGCCCTTGTTTCCTCCTGCCTCTTTGGACTTCTGCTCTGGGCTTCCCACAGTGCTGGCTGCAGGGGCACCGCCAGCACCTCCTGGGCTCACAGCAGCCACCCGGGCAGAGAACGAGCCTGGTGCGCCAAGCAACCTGTCTGGCACGCTAGTAGGTGTCCAGGTGCTGCCTTCATCTGTTTTAAGAGATGCCATTTGGATTTAAATTGAAAACATTTTGGATGTTGTATTTTTAGACTGTTATTTCTAGATTGTTGTGAGGTGCCCCTTTTGGGGAGGTTCAGATCCAACCAATCATCATCTCCTGCCTCTCTCCCTCCCGGGTAGCACCTGGTGGAAGGTTCAGTTGTGGGCTGTTAAGACGGCTTTTAATGAGTGTTGGCATGACTCCCTTTGTTTGCACTCGCTCACTGCATTTCATTTTAAATGTGCTTTTGAATTGTGTTCCTATGCAAGTCACTCTAAACGTGGAAAAAAAGCATGTAACCTACTTAGGATTCGTAATTAAATTGAGTAATAAAGGATACTGCAGATCTTCCTGTAGGTGAAAACGAGGAGAGAGAAGAGGAAACAAGCCGCCTCCCCCCCCGCCCCCGACCTGGAAGATGTGTTTCCATGGACGCACAAGCGCATAACAGGAGCTATGGATGTGACCAAGTAGTAAAGAGTCCAGTAGCACCTTTAAGACTAACCAACTTTATTGTAGCATAAGCTTTTGAGAACCACAGCTCTCTTCGTCAGATGCAACATCGAAAACTTATGCTACAATAAAGTTGGTTAGTCTCAAAAGTGCTATTTTGCAACTACAGACTAACACGGCTAACTCCTCTGGATGGATGCGACAGTTAACCAGAGGCAGTGGCAGCCCGACATGGGCCAGGACTTCATTTCATTGCCTGCATGCACTGCTGCCGCCCCCCCCCCCCGCCCCACTTTAACACCTTCTTTCCACCTTTTTCTTTCCTTCCTTCCCGGCTCACTCTTTAATCTCAGCCATTAATGAGCTTTTGGCAGTTACCTAGCAACCCTCTCCCTGGTTCCCAGATATCTGCAAAGTGCCGCCCTGGTTCCCACTGCTCTAGCATTGTAGGGAAAAGTTCAGGAGTGTTCAGCAACCTTGGCCAATGACTCAAAATGGGAAATGAGTTGGTATAGCCAGCATGGTGTAGTGGTTAGAGTGCTGGACTAGGATCTGGGAGACACAGGTTCGAATCACGGGGATCTGTCATTGAAGTCTGCTGGTGACATTGGGCCAATTACACACACTCAGCCTAACCTACCTCGCAGGGTTGTTGTGAGGATAAAACAGAGGCAAGGAGAATGATTTGAGCCACCTCGGATCAGCATTAGGGAGAATGGCGGGGCAAAAAGAAAGTAAAATAAATAAATAAGAACCAAAGTTGCTATTTGCAGTTTAAAAACATTCTCATCTAGCTTAACCCTCAATCCACTGAGCTATGCTGCACCCTTATTTCAGCCTTCTTGCTTTGGGGCTCCCTGTCCCTTGGCTTGCTCCTTGCCTAGGATCTCTTCCCCCCGCCCCTTTCAGCCATCTGGTGTGAGCTTTCAGTCCCAGCCAAACTGACAACTCTCTTTTTGTTCACAAAAGCTGGACTACAAACTGAACATCCCACTTCCATGCACCAGATCAGCCCATCAGTGTCAGAGCAGATTCATCATGGCCACAGTACAAGCACAATGCAACCTAGACTGAACCGAGGCAAATAGTGTTGTCCTCTAGTCTGGAAGCAACAACAGCAAAACAAAACACTCGGTGCTAGTAAAACTGAGAGCAATGAGGGAAAAACAGATTTGAAGAGTTGGGGTAGGTAGACCTTACTGTCTCTTCCCCCCTGTCCAGCCTCTTAAGTCTTGTGCTCTCTGTGCTCCCACCTTCAGAGGTGAAGTGGGTGGCAGTGAGAGACAGGGCCTTTTCTGTGGTGGCACTTTGCCTTTGGGATGCCCTCCCTCTTCAGGCTCACCTGGCACCTTACTTTACTGTACCTTCTAGGTGCCAGGCCAAATCACATCATCTTCCTGTCAGCTTTTTAATGCTCTGCTTCTGTTTCATGGATAGTTTTCGTGCAGTTTATCCAATGTTTTGAATGGTTTTTTTAAATATTGTAACATGGTTTTCATTGTAAACCACCTCGAGTAGGACTCTGAAGAGGTGGCATAGAAACATTTGAAATGGATTAAAAAAGCATCTGTCCAAAGAAAACTCTCCTTCGAGCCCATACATGACCCCCCTACATGTGTCACACTAATGCTTTATTTTATCAAGGGGATTGGTTTGTTCTTTAATAATCATGAATTGCTCCTCACTTTGGGACTGTTTTGACTTAGTGGGTTATAAATTCTTTAACAGATATAAATAGCACATATTTCTGAAATACATCCACATGGGAAGCCACTTTCAAATGCAGCCATATGGGAGCTAATTTCTCCCTGTTGCAATGCCACTGGGAGCTACACCTGCTCTTTTCCACCCTGTGCTAATTCCAAGGGAAAGGGCCAAATGTCATTTACACAGAGAATCCAAGCTGCGTGAATTGTATCACAGCATAACAGCTCCCAAGCAGGGGCAACTATATTTGAGGGACAAAGGAAAGACAACTGGATCTGCTTTTTGCCAACATTCAGGGTTCAGCGCAACAAGATATAATTTAAATATTGTCACATACCATTGTGGCACTCTGAGTGAGTATCTCTGCCAACTGCCCTTCTCTAGACATCAGGACTGTGAACTGAAGAGCTCTGGGGTCCAAGCAAATATCTCTGAAGCTTACTTCTTAGAGACCTGCACACTTGCATTAAAAAAACCCTAAGTTTCTAGTTCTTATGCAGTATAGTGGCTGAGCTGTAATTCAGAGGGTCCTGGGTTCAGATGTCATTTTTGCCACAAGTTTATTAGCTGGCCTTAGAAAGTTACCCTCTCTCTCAACCTCAGGTCCCTTATCTGTAATTTGGGATAAAACACTGTCCGACCTTATGGGGCTGTTGTAAGCATTACTGAGATAATGTATGGGAAGCAGTCTGAACATTGAAACACCTAACACATGCTAGTGATTGCAGACAAAACCTTGGCAATATTTCTATCTATTTCCTCTCTCTCTATCACTTAAATATCCAAATTATTTGAATGCCCAAATACGAATGTACGCATTTTGCATGAATTATCCTGATCCCAGAAGTTGAGTCCAGAAATCGGAATACATGCTTGCCAAATACAAAGACTGAGGGCTTCTCTCCATCTTGTCAGAAAAGTAAAATATACCGCCTTGGTGGGACGTGGTTGGAAATTGTTCTCTCTTCCTGGCGGTGCCTTCATTGGCAAGGACAGCTTTTCAGTGTGAAAATCTTAAGAAGTGCAAATTAAAATCTCATCTAGCAGGGTGATTGCATCACAAAAAGCTGAAGCTTCAAGTCTCGCACCTGAAGTGCAACATGTCCATTCCATTCACACATCTTTTATCCATAATTTTTCTTTAGTAATTAAACATACACACGCATACCTGGGCCTGTAGTTCAAAAGACTTTTCCACTGTTCTTAAAATCTGAGGCATGCTTCTGCAGTGCCCCTTGGACATTTTTTGCACTCTATCAGTGGAAAGAGCCAACCTCTGTCAGAACAATGAATTTGTGCCAATTTTATAGCATTTTGACCCAAAGAATCTTGCGATCTGTTAGGTGCAGAGGCCCCAGCAATTCTCTCACAAAATTTCAGTTTGTAAAGTCCCCTGGGAAGCAGAGAATGTTAAACCAGGTTCAGTTTGTTTAGAAGACAGGCATTAGAGATCATAAAATAAATTAAAATTGACTCATGGGACTGCTGGATTTTCACTCCATATGGTTAAATCCAGTGCTTAAGTCTATGACCTGACTCGAGAGAGCAAAAAGTTAATTGCAAATGCAAATAAGTTTTGACAAGTTAGTGTCACCCTTATAGCCAGGGTTGGCCCATGACACTTCAAAGCCATTGTACCACACATTTGCAACATTGCAAAGATTTCATGCAGGCTGTACATGATCTGGGAATTGTGCTGCAAGCAGGGCCAGCACGCCCATTGAGGCCAGGTAGGCAGTGGCCTCAGGGCGCGGGGTGCCGGAGAGGGCGCCGGAGGAGGCGTGGGGGGCAGGAGCCAGCACCACGGACCTGCAGCCTCCTAGCCCTCCCGCCCCAAGCCACTGCCACTGCCAGAACACTCCCCCGGCCAGGCTCAGCAGCGGTGGGCAAGTGTCTGTGGTGGCACAGGGAAACCGAGCAGGAGAGCTTGGAGGCCACCTCCGCACTGTCCCAGCTGCCCGCCACAGCTATTGGGCTGGCGGCGCACACACACCCATGATGACATAACATGTGACATCATTGTGCAGGCCACTGTATGTGTGCGCGGGCGCAGGCGCTCGGCTGGCCGCAAGCGCCGAAAACCCCGGTACCGCTGCTGGCTGCAAGACATTACTAAAGATTCTAGTCGCACCTTTAAGTCTAACCAACTTTATTGTAGCATAAGCTTTCAAGAGCCACAGCTCTCTTCATCAGATGCATCTGACAAAAAGAGCTGTGGTTCTCAAAAGCTTATGCCACAATAAAGTTGGTTAGTCTTGAAGGTGCTACTGGACTCTTTACTATTTTGCTACTACAGACTAACATGGCTAACTCCTCTGGATCTGCAAGACATTGCAAAGGATGCTAGGATGACTAGCCCAGATGATACAATGCAACCACTTGGTTGGCAACGTATTTTGGGCCAGTCCCACTTCCTAGAACAAGCTGTTATGGAAAACAGAGGGGAAAGTCGCTGTCCCCTTACAAGCATCTATTCCTCAAGCCTCCCTCATTCAGCACCATGGCTAGCTCCTCCCAAAGTTCGTTCTTGTTAGACAGTCAATTGTCACGTCTCTTGCGGTTTTTAAATTGCTGATATTTTACACCCTGGTGATTTATTTGTTTTAGGCCTTCTGGTTCTTTTGAATTCGTTTGTATAATTATCTGATTATAAAACAGCTAAGCAGATTTTAGCTGAAAGGCAGGAAAGACTGCCTCCCTCCCTATGTTCCTCCAGGGCAGCTTTGCTCATTTGAACAGGGTCTCCTGCAGGTACCAGGCTGCACACAGGTGAAGTCAGCAGCAGCCCATACATGGGCTTTCTCTGTGGTGGCCCCTATCCTGTGGAATGACCTGCCTGAGGAAGTCAGAAGAGCCCCCACTCTCCTGGCTTTCCGTAAACGATGCAAAACCGAACTATTCAAAAAGGCTTTTTACTGAAATGGGAGGGCTGCATTGTAGGGAGGGGGTCTCAGGTGCTTCACTAACGAGTTGGGGATCATAGACTTCATCACCATTTTTGCCTTATATATAATCTGCAACAAAAACAACCAAACCGGGACTCAACAATCTTTGGAGCCGAAATATATTCAAATTTTCGTGTTATAAAGTGCGAACAGTGCAATAAATACAAACATAAATACAAAATACGTTATACAAAATTTTGAAGTGCCAAGATACAAAGTCCAAGCATATATACATATATCACAATGTTTCTGTTGTCCGGAATCGTCAGAAAAAATTTTTGGAAAATTTTTTATAAAGTGCTAGTTGCCAATTGCCAGTACATCAAAGGGAGCCGGTAGGTAGGGAGTTGTGCACCGTACTTATATATTCACAGTCCATAGATATGAATGTAATTAGACGAACGCCGACGGGGGTTTGCTTGCAAATATTATTAACCCGTTTCGTGAGTACTGAGACTCACTTCCTCTTGGGCTTAAGGCGATTCGGACTGGTCATACTGTAAGAAAAAATTAATTATAAATGTCTAGCAACAATTACAATGAAATGGAAAATAAAAAATAAAAAGGCAATATCACTTACAGTATGTTACAAGCACAAGGCATACTCTCCTACCACTCCATACATTCCACGGACATGTGATAGATGAAATGGACCATGAGTTAAAATAATCAAAAAGAGGAGGGGCCAATCGTAACAAGAGGAAGGTTTTTACAGAATTCTCAAAAACTTACAGTAACTTACCTATCCATGAATGGGGAAACTATAGAAAGCAGGAAAAGTTAATTTCTGAGTTCAGACCATGAGGTGACAGGGTGTTTAGTCGGAAAATCCATTTAGATTCTAATTGGAGCAGCAATTTAACCATATCTGTAGCAAAGGGGCGATCAAGTTGCTCTATTACAGAAACCTTAAAATCATTAGGTGAGTGTTTCTCTATATGAAAGTGGTTAACAAGGGGAGCCTCCCAGACCTGATTTCTGATCCTAGATTGATGTTCTTGGATCCTTATCCTTAAAGGGCGAGTTGTGCTCCCTATATATAATAGGGGGCACGGGCACTGAATACCATATATCACATTTATGGACTTGCAGTTAGAAAATCCATGTGAACAATGATTAGGTAGTATTTGCTGTATTTTAACCATAAGGTTGCACACACTACACGAGCCGCATGTAAAATGGCCATTTGGCAAAGTGCCACCTGGTAGATTGTTAGAAAACTCTGATCTCATGACTATGTCCCCAATGGACCGTGTGCGTCTGTAGCCTACCGCTAGCCCTGCTTCACAGCCACGGACACCACTGATAATGTGCCAGTGTTGCTTAATAATTGATATTATATTTGGGGCTAAAGTAGTGTATTCAAGACCCCATTTTATTTTATCATCCATCCTTGGTGGCTTAGATACTAATAAATCTGCCCTATTAGTAGTGTCAGCACGTTGTATAGCTCGTTCAATCGTGTGCTGGGGATATCCCCTCGCTCTAAAATTTTCTTTCAGTTTACGGCCACTAGATTCATAAAAACAAGGGTTGGTAGAATTCCGCTTCAGCCGTAAAAATTGACCCAGGGGGATGTTGTCCCTTAAACCCCTTGGATGGAAAGACTGATAATGCAAATAAGAGCACCGGTCCACAGCCGTAAACTGAAAGAAAATTTTAGAGCGAGGGGATATCCCCAGCACACGATTGAACGAGCTATACAACGTGCTGACACTACTAATAGGGCAGATTTATTAGTATCTAAGCCACCAAGGATGGATGATAAAATAAAATGGGGTCTTGAATACACTACTTTAGCCCCAAATATAATATCAATTATTAAGCAACACTGGCACATTATCAGTGGTGTCCGTGGCTGTGAAGCAGGGCTAGCGGTAGGCTACAGACGCACACGGTCCATTGGGGACATAGTCATGAGATCAGAGTTTTCTAACAATCTACCAGGTGGCACTTTGCCAAATGGCCATTTTACATGCGGCTCGTGTAGTGTGTGCAACCTTATGGTTAAAATACAGCAAATACTACCTAATCATTGTTCACATGGATTTTCTAACTGCAAGTCCATAAATGTGATATATGGTATTCAGTGCCCGTGCCCCCTATTATATATAGGGAGCACAACTCGCCCTTTAAGGATAAGGATCCAAGAACATCAATCTAGGATCAGAAATCAGGTCTGGGAGGCTCCCCTTGTTAACCACTTTCATATAGAGAAACACTCACCTAATGATTTTAAGGTTTCTGTAATAGAGCAACTTGATCGCCCCTTTGCTACAGATATGGTTAAATTGCTGCTCCAATTAGAATCTAAATGGATTTTCCGACTAAACACCCTGTCACCTCATGGTCTGAACTCAGAAATTAACTTTTCCTGCTTTCTATAGTTTCCCCATTCATGGATAGGTAAGTTACTGTAAGTTTTTGGAGAATTCTGTAAAAACCTTCCTCTTGTTACGATTGGCCCCTCCTCTTTTTGATTATTTTAACTCATGGTCCATTTCATCTATCACATGTCCGTGGAATGTATGGAGTGGTAGGAGAGTATGCCTTGTGCTTGTAACATACTGTAAGTGATATTGCCTTTTTATTTTTATTTTCCATTTCATTGTAATTGTTGCTAGACATTTATAATTAATTTTTTCTTACAGTATGACCAGTCCGAATCGCCTTAAGCCCAAGAGGAAGTGAGTCTCAGTACTCACGAAACGGGTTAATAATATTTGCAAGCAAACCCCCGTCGGCATTCGTCTAATTACATTCATATCTATGGACTGTGAATATATAAGTACGGTGCACAACTCCCTACCTACCGGCTCCCTTTGATGTACTGGCAATTGGCAACTAGCACTTTATAAAATTTTTTCCAAAAAATTTTTCTGACGATTCCGGACAACAGAAACATTGTGATATATGTATATATGCTTGGACTTTGTATCTTGGCACTTCAAAATTTTGTATAACGTATTTTGTATTTATGTTTGTATTTATTGCACTGTTCGCACTTTATAACACGAAAATTTGAATATATTTCGGCTCCAAAGATTGTTGAGTCCCGGTTTGGTTGTTTTTGTTTCATATTGGTACCGGGGCCGCCCGTTGTTGTTTACTTTATATATAATCTGCTGCTTTAAATATGTACTCCTATGTACAACCATCGCTCCATGCTGTCTAATGTTAGTCCTAGAATTGATTATGTTTTGCTTCAGTATTTTTCTATTCTGTCTTGGATCCTTGCTAATGCTATGTCTTTAAAACCTGTATCTGTTTACCTTAGGTATTGTACTGAAATGTTCTTACTTGATACTAATTGTATTAACCTCATACTGTGTAATCCGCCTTGAGTCTCAGTGAGAAAGACAGACTATACATGATGTAAATAAATAAATATATTTTTAAAAACCCAGAGAATGCAGACTTTAGACCCCTTCACAAGTGATGCTTAACAGCATGACCCCATGCAGGTTTACTTGGACAAATTCAATAGGGCTTACTCACACACACAAAAAAGCATGCCTAGGATTGCAGCCTCAGACAGTCTTTTAGTCAATGTAGGATTTACAAGTTATGAATGTAAATACAGTATATAAAGCAGAAGGATTATATTTTAGCCAGTGCAAGTTTTTTATTTGAATGAGAGAGATGAGAAAGGGGAAAAACCTTCCAAGAACTGCTTCCAAGATAGCTAAGTCTCTGCTACTATCAGTGTTAATTCAGAGTGGAAAAACAGGAAAAAACTCCTACAAAGAAAACACATCCATGCTAAATAGTAAAGAGTCCAGTTGCACCTTTAAGACTAACCAACTTATTTGTAGCATAAGTGATGCATCTGACAGAGACAGCTGTGGTTCTCGAAGCTTATGCTTCAAATAAGTTGGCTAGTCTTAAAGGTGCTACTGGACTCTTTACTATTTTGCAGCTACAGACGAACACAGCCAACTCCTCTGGATCTACATCCATGCTAGAAACAGATGTAACCGACATGCATACACAGCTCTCTGATTCTGCGAACCTCGTAGGTTTACCAAAGAGCTGTTTGCGAATTTTGTTCTAGTGCCTCAGTTGTGGCTGGCTGGGACACCAAAGGTGACCCTCTGCTCCAAAGTTCAGGGGGTTAATTATTCTCTTCCTCTGAGGCACTGTTCAAGCACTCACAGGACACCTGAGAACTGGGATGCTGGCGAGAGGAAGCAGATGTGGAGACAGGGTCTCCAAACTGCCAAGAAGGTGCCTGTTGCAGTGCTGAGTTCTGTGTCTGAAGCTAAACAAGTGTAGTCCTTGCAGTGGCCAACATGGAGGGGGAGGGGGAGCCAGTTTGGTGCAGCAGTTAAGAGCGGCAGGACTCTAATCTGGAGAACCAGGTTTGATTCCCCCCTCCTCTGCTTGAAGCCA